>NW_027186473.1:17492248-17555679 GCF_028583685.1 Petaurus breviceps papuanus
AAAGAGAAAGATCTAGACACAGTGGGACAAATCTAATCACAATTATTATCATTTTAATCACAATTAGTCTCCAAGAGAAACAATGTTATAAGTTCTATTTTCCCAGGCTATCCACAAACAGAAAACCAAAAATAAAAATAAAAACAAAATAAAACAAAATCTACTTAACCCAGAAGGTAGCTAATATATGCTTCCTCATATTACAATTGTTTTTTAAAAAAGCACTATCACAATACTAGAAGTGTAAGAGGTCAATAGAGGAAAGGGCCTTAGGAAAAAAAAATCACTTATTACAACTCCATTTCACAAATGAAATAAGAGATCCATGGAGGTGCATTGGTTAACCCAAGGTAAATTGCTAGTAATGGGCAGGAGACTGGAACCTGAATCTGGGACTCCTAACCCCCAGGGCAGCAGTGTTTCCACTATATCATGCCTTTTCCCCCCTAGTTACTTAAAGAAAACAGAGGACATGAAGAAGTGTTCTTTTAAAACTCATTTGGAATGCCAGTGCTTAAAGAAAAAATAGAATTAATTGCTGAACGATGAAGAAGCAAACAGAAACTTGTGATGATTGTGATACTCATCTCACTCAGAACTAAGTGAAAGTAAAGAATGAAGGTTTCCAAGGTTGATGATATTGGTTCATCATAATGTCTATTTCCATTTAGATTTGCTGGCTTTCCTTTTCCTGGATATTGCTGTATTGTTTAGTACTTTTCTTATACTTAACTACAATCGGGGTCTTTTTTTGTTGTTTTTTTTGCTCACAAAAGAGAGGGAGTAAAAAAGGGGAAAGAGAGAGACAAGGAGACAGAAAAAAGGAAAGAGAGAGAAACAGAGACTGAGAAATAATAAAAATATATATTATAAGAAAGAAATTGTCTAAGATATAATGTTGTGTTGTAGTCATAAAAAAGGTTCTGAACTTAGAATGTAGAGAATTGGGCTAAATGTTGAGCTCTAACATTTATCATTTGTGCATCTTAAGTAATTCCTCCAAACCCTCAGAGGCTCAATTTCCTTATCTATAAAATGGGGAGTGTTGATATTTGCTCTACCTTCTGTCAACAGTTGTAAGAAAAATGCTTGACTTACTTTAAAATGCTACATGAATGTGGGAATTTAGTACTTAACTGATATAAGAGATGGAGTATGACAATGACAGCTTGGTTGTTATTTGTAGCATGTGGGAAGGTAGAGGGTTGTTAAGTGTGTGCTAAAATCAGGTACTTCAAACCAAAGGGATGTCTTTAAATCAGGAGTTCATATTCCAGAAGCACTTCTATAGCTACTTGCAGCCTATGTATGTATGTAACCCCTCCATATCCTATTTATAGTCTTGAATTTGTTCTTCCATGAGACCAAGGAAGATAATTACTCCTGGACCTTAATCTAAGATATCAGTAAACTTCTCATTTGTGATGGAATCAGAAGTCATAATATGTATGATAAAGGCACACTAGCTGAATAATTTAGCACTTTCGTTTAATTTCCTAATATCCTTCCTCATCCCTTGTGATAACTGCTTAAAAAGCAGGGTGAAAAGCCATATGTCATGAGAATGATATCACCAAAGGAACCAGAACATTCAGTCAGGAACCTAGATGGTAATGGGGATGCATGAGGAAATATCTAGAATTGCAAAGACAGGTCACTGTTATAAATCTCACTGGTCTAGTGAAATCCGGGAAACTACTCTTCTTTTTCACCCATCATGCTGAGTGGATCAACAGTGGGACACCTTTCTGACCAATAGCGTCTTTTCTTGCTTTCCTTTCTTAGTATCTCTGTTTAAGATAGAAAATAGATAGAGCCTTATACACATTTTGTTTCACAAACTGCTGGTGAGTCTGAATTGGCAAAATTTGCCATTTTTATAAAAGGTCTGAAAGAGAAAAGGAGTTAATAGAAGTATCTGCACACACATTTGTATTGAGATGCATAGGAGAATATATTGAGAGCTGTAGGGTGCATCAGAGACCATCTAATCCAATAGTTTAATTTCAGAAACAAGGAAACTGAGGCAGCATTTTAGAGATTAAATGGCTTATTCAGGGTCACATTTATTTCTATAATATCAAGATCTATGTGAGCAATTGACTGAATCTATGAGTTCCCTGGGTAATGGCCTGAAAGTAGAAACCACTAAGAGGATAAGACTGAGAGTAGTTAGAGCCAGAAGATTTCATATTTTAATATTTCAAGAAATACATCATTTCACAGTCTTAGGATACTCTCCAAGACTATAGATTTCAGAACAGTTGCTCATCTACATTTACACAATCTTCTAGTAGAGGAAGCTCCCTAGGAGAAATTCATTAAATCACAGGTGCAGACTAAAGAAAGTCCATTTCAATGACTAAATTAGATTAGTACACAGAAAGCAATGGAATGCTCAAAGTTGTTTTAGTGTGGTTGTCTGTGCAAGTGACCTGTTGTAATAGAAAGTGGGGGCTGGGAATCAGGAGGATTCTAACTTTTTATAGGCTTTCACCGTCTCATGGGACAAAGAGATACTGCAATTCCTTTGAAAAGGGTTATTATTATAAGCAAATGCCAGAGAGTATCTGACAAGGACTAGGCTGGTGGTTCATATAGAGGGCCAACTAGTGAGTAATTCAGATACTGCACTAAACTAATTAAAATCTCTTGCTGAATAATTAATGAAGTGATAGATCCCCTTTGTATAAACTTAAGGAAAGAAGTACTAGAGCTGTAGAAAGAAAAGGCCATTAATCAGACAGAGACAATAGTAATTAGTTTCAACTTCACTTAAAACAATTTTGAACCCAGAACTCTGGCCTGATAGTGATTTACATCCCAGAAAAACTGAATTTGACCTGGATTATTTCCACACCTGCTAGGAACGTTGCTCAGACTCTTTAAAGAAAGAGATCCTATTCTATTTAAAGAGATTCTATGTGGCATTCCCACATTTTACATTTTTTTTGTTCCTGATATTTCAGGAAACTGCTTGCTTAAGATATAATTAATGTACAAATATGATGTATTTATTGGTCAAGGTAACTAATTTAATTGCATGGGGTCAATTGTAAATGAATTGTACATCATTGATTAGATGTCTATAAGAAACTGTTTCTAATCTCTGAATGCCCTCCCTAAAGATTTAATGAGCACACTAAGATTCTGCAGAAATGCCCTTCAGATTGCAAGGAGACAAAATGCTGGGTGGACAAAACAAACACAGAGGGGTGAACTCAGTATCACCAAGAAGTATTGTTGCACAATATACAAGAATCATGTTTTCCTAGCTGTGGAAAAAAGCCACGAGCAATTACTCTCTCACTTTCAACAGACTGTAAAAGCAGACCAAGTCAGGCTTTTTAAGCACCACCATGCATTACTGGGTCCTTTTCTATTCATACCTTCTCTGTCCTTCTCATTCTCAACTATGAAATTCTGCCCATTAAAACTGCATTTTATTTATTTTTTCCAAACTTTTGAAAAAAAATTCTTTCCATTTTGTTCTCATTATCCATGCCTCTAAATCTATTCAATTAAAAGAGTGTTCTCGGAAGCAGACAAACAACCAGAGGGGAAGAAAGTAAAAAAATGCTCCAAGATGTTAGCACAGTGCTGTGAAACTCCCCTGAAAGGAGCTCCCTGGAATAAAGAAACGTAGTAGCTAAAACTCATTTTTGTATTCTAAAAACAACAGACCAACAGAAACCTGAAGCTTCACTAATCTTCCTCTTTTTCACAGATCATAGTCATTGAACACAAACTGAACTAACACCTAAATTAGGAATTTGAATCTTTCTGATGGGGAAAATAATTTGGATCAATGTGGAAAAACTATTTTTTTTCCTAATATGATAATCTCAAACAAAAGCTCCAAGCAGCTCTGAATTTTTGCTCAACCCAAAGCTTATTCTTTTTAAAATTCTTGTTAATTCACAGATGAAGGAGAAGACACACTAGTTATAGAAAGAAGTGATACACTGAATTACAACTAACAGAGAAAAGCATTTCTTATTAGGGTGAGAGTTATAACTTGATAAATAAACCTTTAAAATAGGACTTTAATAATAACATTTTGGGACATTTCATTGGTGTGAATTAACCAGGTATGGCACAGTTAACTACCTGTCATTCCCCTATAAAAATGATGTATATCCATTTTACAATTTCCCATTGCTTTTATATGTTTATGCAAAGCTAGCTGCTATGATTTCCCATAATCCAGGCGGTTGTTTTTTTTTTTTTGAGTGGGGAATGAAACCCAATGCACAACACTTTATAAATATGTGGCTTTTATCAAGTGTTTTCAGTTAATATTTTTAATGCAACCTCTCATTTTGCATTCTAGCAGTATAGAAAAAAACAGTGAATTACATTATGCAGTATATTGTTCAAATATAGAAAATATTGATGGTGATTGTCATTTGTTTTCCAGATGAGGAAATGACATCAGACCATTCTGAAGGAAATATAAATTACCTAAAGAGACTGTTTTCTTTGCTGTTTCAACGTATGGGACACAGGGAATTGGCCAATGCATCTGTCTCTTTTCAATTTCTTGAGGAGAGTATAAAAGCAACTGGAAGGTTCTCTTTTCTCCTACCTTTCCCCCGCTTTGCCCCCCCCCCCGCTCCCTTTTTTTGGATAACAACAGATTGGACATAAGAAAAAGCTTGGGAGTAGGGAGAATGTTAAATCCAATCTAGGTCAATAGTGAATTCTCAAATAATAGAGCAGATAGACTGCTGATAAGACATCCTTACAAAAGATTTCATAGTTGAGAAAAAAGATAAATTGTCTCCACTAAACACTCATATTTAGGATTTAGGGCAAAAAAACCCTAATTTTTAAAAGAAGTTAATGGAGATCTAGGAATTTGATACTCACTAAATGTGGTTAAACCAGTACCTACTTAACAAAGAAAAAAGTTTCCTTCAGTCATAAATAAGAACAATTTAAAAGATTCAACATGTTTGAACAAAGATAATATTCATTTTGTTAACAACAATTGAAATAATGCTACTGCTAGCATCAGAAGACGTGGATTCAAATTCTGTCTTGGTGACACTAGGCAAGTCATTTAACACTCTGTATCACAGTTCCCTCAACCACAAACTGATGATGTTAGACTAAATGATCTCTGATGTCCCTTTCCATTATCCCAGGTATAGCAATATGTTTCTTCTTTCTTTTTCTTTTCACAAAAAAATATTATTTTGGTAACCATAAAAGTATTCAATATATACAAGTGAAGGATTTCCTCTTTAATGTCATGCATAAATCTTGTTCCCTTTGTAATACTTTTAGAATAATAAATGCTTGTTAAGTTGCTGACAAATGTTATTTTGCCTCTACTTCAGTACCTTGCATAGTGATATGCTCAAGTACAGTGACTACCAAATATGAGAAGGAATGAATATCAGTATAGGGCTAAAGAGAAATTAGAAGATGTGCATAAAAGAGTTTGTACTTTCATGCTGTGCCTTTTTTTTTTGAGGGGGGAAGGTAGGGGAAATTGGGATTAAGTGACTTGCCCAAGGTCACATGGCTAGTTTTGTGTTGAGTGTCTGAGGCTGTATTTGAACTTAGGTCTTCCTGACTCCAGGGCCAGTGCTCTATTCACTGCACCACCTAACTGCCCTCTGTACCATTTTTTTAACAGCCCAGGATAACAGCCAGCATGTGTCAGAGACAACAATTGATCCCAGATCTCCCTATCTGTCATCAAGGATGGCTTTCTATTATGTCATGCTAAATCTCAGACACATAATTATTGTTGATTGATTGATATAGGGGAGGAAAGTGATTCAGCTAAATTCAATTCAAATTCAGGAAAATGTTAAATCTAAATTCTTCATGCTCCCCAAACCCTTCATCCAATTTCCCATTTGCTCATGACAATCACACTGTATACGAATAACAGTGTGTGATGGGACAGCTGTATAGAGCAAGGATAGAACAGGGGAAAGCTTGCTCTATACCTGACTGCATTTTAATTGCCTTCATTTAGTGTGCCAATCTTCGGAGTTTTAAGTAGAAGGGGGATTTCAAAGTCTCTTAGCATATATGAATTAGGAAAGCTGTGCCAACAGGTATATGAGGTAGGATGTATGTTTTCACTATAATCATTAAAGCATATTGTTCAGCTTGATGGGTGACTTTAGTTTCTGGTTTATTTCAATGTAGAATATATTTCAGGCTAGTATTTCAATGACCATTTCCATGAAGAACAACTATAACAACATAAGGAGTATTAAAATGGGCTTTTTAGACAGAGACATGTGTTGTTTTTGTTTTTTGTTTGTTTGTTTTTCTCTTGGGAAATAATGCTGGGTTTGAGTCTGAGCAATTCTTTTATATTGCCTCTAATTTTCCTTTAAAAATGATTTTACATGAATCATAACTGTCCCTAGTTGTTCTGTCTCCTCATTCCTTAACCACCACCCTCTTCCCCAGGACTCCCAACAGGTGTGTGTGTGTATATGTGTGTGTGTGTGTATGAATATAAAAAGTATACACACATATACTTGTATGTATGTATGTATATAAAAATGCAAGAAGATTTTGAGGGTCAGCCTGAGTGACCATTGCTATTTCCTTGAGTTCTGTGGGGCAAACTGAGCCATGATGGAGGAAAATATTTTTTCTAATGTTTCCACCTATTCTCAGTGCCATCATCAAACGCCCCAAATCCTGGAAGCAGAGATGAGTTTCACACTCAGGTCCTGCAGTTCGAGGTCCAACATGCTTTCCACTCAACCAGAATAATCATTGCTACTTGCAAACACGTCGTTCCCACCAGCAACCCCACAGGACTACTTTTTTTCTTCATGTAAATGCATTTTAGAATATTGAATTAGTATGTGCTGATAAATTCAGCAAAAATTAGAAAGGAATAAAGGAAGTGTTGGGAAGGAGAACAACAGAAGGTGTGTGAATGCCTGTGGCTAATGGAATATCAACAGGTAAATGAATAATAATACAGAGGACAGATTTGATAAGATGTTGACCTGAATCCCTATTTCATGATGGGTTTCTCCTTATGTACATTTGAAATATGACATACACAATAAAATATTTTGAGTTTTCCAAGTGAATAATGCACAATTTTCTTTAGTTATTAGTTATAAACAGATCATTTGTGGTTTTCTACAGAGGTAGGTATAGATATAAATAAATATAGTTATATTTATATTTATCTATATATTTAGCATTTCTTGCAGTTTTCTGATGAAGCTTTATTAAAATAATATTTTGAAATCTCAGTTTAAGTAGTTTTTTTTTACTTCTGTCAAGATTGTAAATACTTTGACATTTGTATGCAAAAGTATTTTATATTGAAATGATGGGTTTCACTTATTACAATCAACATCCATCAATAATGTAGCATTAGAGAGATAAAGATTTATATCTTTTACTCAAAGGTATATGTAGATAAACAGAATAAGGTGAACTGGAGGTTATTCAATAACACAGTTAAGTTTAAAAAAATCAAAGTACTTTATAGCTGGAAGAGATCATTGACATGATCTAGGGCAGTTTATTTTCTTTATAGATGAAAAATAGTTCTAGAGATGTTAAAAGATTTAACTAAAATTACATAGCTACTTGTTGCCAGGACAAATATAACTTTCAACTTTTATTGTTTCACAATCCAATTCTTTCACTAATAGAACTTGCTATGTATGCTTGCTAACCAAAACACAACTCACGTAAATCAAAAGTTCCTCTTTTGGATTTTTTTTTAAATGTAGTCAATTAATGAGATACACATAATATATTTCTATTTAAATTTGTGTTGTACTATTTTATTTCTTTTTTTTTTTGTTTTTCTTTTCTCATATAGGTTAGGAAGCAGTGTATAAAAAGAACATTTGACTGTGTATAGATTGTCACTGTGTATATTCACCAGGGTATACAAAGGATATCTGACAATGAGTCTTGAGATTTAGGTTCAAGTTTCTATCCTGTCTCTCTCTAGTAGAATTTGCATTCTTAATCTGATGATCCCCGACCCAGCAAACTGTGTGTTAACACCCATCTCTTTGCCAGTATCTCTTAGCCTCACTGAAACTCAGTTTGCTTATTTGTGAAATAAAGAAGTTAGAGATCTACGTTATCGTTAATGTTCCTTTCAGTTCAGTTCTTGGTGCTATAACATCACTTTTGCACTTATCGTACTCACGATGTATCACCTGTCAATATAACTTTTCTTCTTCTGTCTCCTATCAATAGTTAGATTGTAAATCTCTTGAGAGTACTGTGTGTATGAAATCTACCTTAGTATCTATGGCAACTAACCTCAAAACTTGTATGAAATAGGTGCTTACTTACTGTTTGTTGAAATGAAAATATTTGAGTGGAATTATTTTAAATTGGTCAAATTTTTATGTAACTTTTTGATGGGAGTGGTAGACTCAAACAGCCTCCCGCAGGTTAGACTAGTTGCTGTTTTTTTTTTTTTCATTAAAAGGTATTAAAACCATCCTTAAGATTTAATTAGCTCAGAGGACTAAATCTCAGGCTATTAGCAAGACTTCCTGGTCACCTGAGTACAAAAAATAACCAGGAGAAACTTCAATTTAGTCCTGATGCTTGACCAACTCAGAAGAAGAATTGTGATCAGCTAAAATTGATGTGGACTCCCTAGTGAATATCTGTATTGACTATCATTCCCCTTCTATGGCTAAATAAATCTACTTTTAGTTATGATCAGTTCTTTTATGAATGTTTCACTTCTTTACAATATCAAATCTGAGGGCAAACCATCCAGCTAAGCCTTCAACTGTAAGCCATATTTTCCATCCTTTGGCTTTCATTTCTCTTTCAGTAGGAAAATAAATAAATAAATAAAATTTAAAAAAAAAATGAATGAATGAATAAACAAATGAATAAATAAATAGATTTAGCTAAAAATCTAAGTTTAAATTAAGAACCAAGAAGAGAAAATGCCAAAATTCATTACATTTGTGTACTGAAAATTTGTTGTAAAGTCATTCAGTATTTTGATACTTTGATGAATTCAGCCTGTCACAGATATAGATATTCCCACTAATGAAGCAGATCAACACCCTAACTATGCCTTCTTTTCCTGTGCAACATTATCTTTGATCTTATTTTGTTTTTGTTTTTTTTCAAGGCACTTTTGACTTTATTGAATCAAATGGATTTTGGTTGCCAAAAAATAATTAAAACAGTGGGATCTTTTTTTTCCATCTTACAATTGTGTGATTTTTGCAATTTTGTTGTTGTAGACTGCCATTTTCATCCTTAAATGCCTTTGGAATTATTTGGTTTAATTGGGTCTATCATCAACATTTCTGTCAACTCGCTTCCCCCTCCATTGTTTATGACTATTTTATGAGGTGATATGCCTTTAATCTCAATCCATTCCCTGCCATAATTTTTTGCAAATCAGTTTATATTCAACATCAATCTCATGAACCTCATCCCTCTCTTTTTGGGCAAGTAAAGAGGAAATATGACAAAAGTATTAGAAGTAAAATTACAAATTAAAATAAGGAGAGAACTAATAAAGTGGGGGAGTAGGAAAGTCACAGTCAGAGAGCAGAATTGTAAAGAGATTTATCAGTAGAAAAACATTGTATAGCTAAGTACAAAGCTGATTATAAAATAGCAGCTATAGCAATATCAACAATAAATAATAAATAAATAACAGTAATAATGAGGAATGGGTCTTAATACTAACCCTGTAATAATGTGGGTCTAAGCAGAGAGAGAATAAAGAAGAAAAATAAGGATCAAATTATACTAAGCATAATATGAAATGTTCATGTAAATACATATACATACATACACACACATATATACACACATAGACACATATACTATATATATGTATATATATATATATATATATGGTTTTTTTGAAGGAAAAGAAGGAGGAAAGAGAATAAGAAACAAGAGAAAGGAGGAAAAGAATGTAAAGGAAAGAAGGAAAACAATGAAGTAATTGAAAAAGTGCAAATATGTCATCTATCTGTTTGCCATCTACTCTGTTGCTATATTGCTTGAACCACTGGACCTCCAGAGTCCACTGTAACAACAAGCACCCTAGCATAACCAGAATGGCTGCTAGCACAGTTTCTTAGATCTGCTTTACTAGCAAAGATAGCTTTTCAAGAGGTCAACAGTTTTTTTAATTCCACTCATTAGTTTAGGAGAAAAATAAACACCCTTAACTTCAGAGAAAAAGAGAGAAATACAAGCAAAGAAATAAAGGGCAACAGACATGACTTCTAATTATCTGAGAAATTAGCACAGATCAACAAGACAGATCCAACTTTCTGACCAAGGCAATGCATACATAATTCCCAGAGAGAGAAGCACCAACATCTGGGTTACTCATCTGGTCAAATCACAAGAAGACTCTTCCACTGAGTGAGCCCAAAGCAAAATGTTAACCTCAGAGTTTATATACACTTTTTCAGAGCCAGAGGACATCACAACCCTCCTGACTCAGAACCTAATTAGAAATTAACAAAAGGTGTGAAAGCCGTCCTACAAGCAAGCCTCCCCTAAGCAAGCTTCCCTTAATGGGCTCCATATGAAGCCTATTAATGGGTAGGGAAGATCTTATATCCCATGAACATTACAACCATGTGCTACAAGATTTAATACATTTACCTTTGGAATTCCAGACCAGATATTCCTTCACAGCATTTTTTTTCCCCATCTGCTGTTACTATACACATATTTCTTTCCTCTCTTTCTAACTTTTGCTCTGGTAACTATATTGAAGCCAATATTATGTTGCCTATGTAAATAGAATGTCAAATGATTTTTCTACCAAAGCATTCAGCAACTTTATAACTTCCAAGAACAAAATCTTCTTCCCTGACAATTATTACTATACATAGCTTGTTTCTCTATCTTTAAAAATGCCCTTGAAGACATAGACAGTCTCACTTTTGAAATATTTATTTTTACCACTTAGCTCACTGTTCAGTAATGATACGTACTTAATAAATGTATTTTATTCATTTATTGGCAGGAAGGAAAGGAGGAAGAAATGAAGGAAAAGAGGAAGGAAAAGGAAAGGAATTGCTTTCTCTGAAGTTACAATCATCTATTGCCAAATCTAATGACCTTTTTTTTTCAATTCTAATCTTTTTTGACTTCTCTGTGACCTTTGATCTTGTCAATCATTCTCTTCTCCTTGATAAGCACTTCTCTCCAGGTTCCTCTGATACTACTCTATCCTGGTTCTCCTCCTTCATATCTACATGGTGCTTCCCATTCTCCTTTGGTGAATCTTCATTTAAGTCATTTTTGCTAAAGGTTAATGTCCCTGAGGACTCTAACTTGGCCCTCTTCTCATCTATTTTTTATGCTGATCTCATTTGTTCTAATAATTTCAATTTCAACTCTATGCTAATGATTTTCAAATGCAGTCATAACAGCTCTCCTAACTTTCAGATACTCATCTATAACTACCTCTTAGATATCTGAAACTGGATGTCCTGTAGACATCTTAAACTCTATATTTCTAAACTGAAGTCATTATCTTTCTCTCCAAACCTTTTTTTTTTTTCCTTCAGAATTTACTATCATTATCAAGGGTAAAATCATTCTCACAGTAATCCAGGCTCACAATATAGGAGCCACCCCCAACTCCTCACTCTCTCAATCCCACCCCGACACTCCATTCCAGGCAATGATTTTGGTTCTATAGACTCTACATTGTATGTCCTTTCTGTCTTCTTACTCTGACACCAACTTGGCGCAGGCCTTCATCCAGGACTATTACAAAAGTCTGTTTCTTGGTTGACTTGTCTCAAATCCCCTTTCCAGTGAATTTTCCACTCCTTTGTGAAATTAATCTTCTGAAATGCATATCTGACCACTTCAAACACCTCCCCCAACCCATTCAATAAATCTTAATGGTTTCCTATCACTTCTAAGATCAAATAACAAGTCAAGATAAATCAAATCAGCTAGCATTTATTAATTACTTCCTATGTGTGAGACAGTGTTAATTACATAAAGAAAAGCAAAAACTAGTTCTTGTTTTCAAGGAGCTCATCTTCTAATGTGACAGACAAGATACAAACAAGATATTTTGAGGGGCAGCTAGGTGGTGCAGGGAATAGAGCACTGGCCCTGGAGTCAGGAGGACCTGAATTTAAATCTGGCCTCAGATACTTAACACAAAACTAGCCATGTGACTTTGGGCAAGTTACTTAACCCAAATTGCCCTCCAAAAAGCAAAAAAAAAAAAAAACCAAGACATTTTGAGTATAAATTGGAAATATCAACAGGCGGAAGGCAAGAGCCTTAAGTTAGGAGGGGTCAGGAAAAGTTTTTGGAGAAGATAGGACTTTCTGAGATCTTAGGAAGGCAGGAAAGCTAAAAGTAAAGATGAAGAGAGAAAATTCCAGACATGAAAATGTGGGGAGGGTGTCAATGAAAGTGCTCAGATTTGGAAGATGGGATATCTGAATCTAGTGAGCAGAATAGCAAGGAGGTAAATGTCACTATAATGAGAAAATAAGGAGAAAACCAGGCCCATTTTACTCTGCAGTCTAGATTTAAGGAGAATGGTTTTCCAAGGACTCAGAGAAAGTATAAAGAAGGTATCCAAGCCAAAGTTATTTGCAAAGAGATGAGGTGTTTTCAAGGGTGAAATTCTGATGACACAAAAAAAAAATTACAATTATGTGGTGAAAAAAGTAGAAACTGGTAAATGTGAATGCCCAGAAAATAAATGGGAGATAAAAGACAGAGAAGGTCTATAAGGAAGAATGTAAGAACGGTATGATGCTGTTTCAAAAACACCATTATGTGTATAGAAATCAATCAATAAATACTCATTGGGGCAGCTAGGTGGTGCAGTGAATAGAGCACTGGCCCTGGAGTCAGGAGGACCTGAGTTCAAATTCAGCCTCAGACACTTAACACAAAAACTAGCTGCGTGACTTTGGGCAAGTTACTTAACCCCGATTGCCCTCCAAAATAAATAAATAAATAAACAAACAAACAAACAAAGAAACAAGCAAATAAATAAATAGATAAAAATACTCATTAAATGTCCACTATGTTCTAAGCACTGTACTAGGTCCTAGGCATCATAATAATAATAACAACAGCAACAATAACAATGACAATAATTAGTAACTGTATTAGATTTACATATATATTATCTCAATGGATCATTAAAATAACTCTATGAAGTAAATACCATTATCCTTATGCAGCATTTGAAACCTTTCACAAGCTGCCCCCTCCTGACTTTCTAGTCTTCCTTTTTCATTTTGTTTCTAATTTGTGGAATTAAATATGTATTTCTATTATATAGTATAATAAAAAGATTGTACACCAAATTGTAAATCTATTATGTACAATTTTATATTCCTTTTGAATAGGTAATAAAGTTATCTTGGAATTTTTTTTCTTTTTCTTTTCTTCCCTTTCCCCCCCACTCTAGAGATGGCTACCATTAGACACATATATGTATACATGCATGCACATATATATGTAAAATCATTCTATACATACTTATATTTATTTGGTCTTTCTCTGGTTGCAGATAGTATCTTCCTTCATGGGTCTTTTGTAGTTAATTTGAATATTTATAATAGTCAAAATTATGTAGTTGCTCAAAGTTGTTCTTAAATCAATGTTGCTGTTACTGAATACAATGGTCTACCAATTTCACTCAATTTTTTCTTGCAAGTCTATCTATATTTTTTTCCTAGATCCTCAAGGTTATCATTTCTTATAGCACCACAGTTTTCCATCACAATCATATGTCACAACTAGTGACAAATATTTTAGAATATCTAGGTTGTTTTTCTTTTTCCCTAATCATCTTTGGAAATAGGGCTAGTAGTGGCATTGGTGGGTCAAAGGCTATAGACAGTTTAATAACCCTTTGTGCATAATTCTAGATCACTCTCGGCTATATCAGTTTACAATTCCACCAAAAATTAATACCCTTATTTTTTTATATTCTATCCAACATTTGTCACTTCTCCTTCAATCATTTTAACCCATCTGGTCTTCATCCAACTTAACTCACCTTCACCCACGCACATACATAATGTGCACAAACTGTAATCCAAGGACAGTGGTCTTCTTCCTATTCCCTGAATGCAATACTCCATCTCCAGACTATGAGCTTGACTATTCCCCATTCCTAGAATATTCTTTCTCCTCATTTCTGCCTTCATTTCCCTGGATTCTCTTAAGTCCCAGCTAAACTCTTACCTTTTTAAAGAAACCTTTCTTGATTCCACCTGTTACTAATTTTTTCCCTCTATTATCTCTAATTTATTCTGTGTATATTTTATTTACATATGGTTTTGTTGTTTCTGTTTTATGTTGTCTCCTCTGTTTGACTGTAAGCTTCTTAAGATTATGGATTATTGGGGGTGGGGGTGGGAAGCCAAGATAGCTGTGTAGAAGCAAGAAAACTCCATGCACTGCCCCCCATAACCACCTCAAATACCTATAAAAATTACTCTAAACAAACATCAGGGCTACAAAACTCGCAAAGTGACAGAGAGAAACAAATCTCCCTCTGAAGACAACTCAGCAGGCAGCTAGGAAGGGTTCATCACAGCCCGCTGGTAGTAGAGCCCAGCCCCACATGAGACCCTTGGTTTTAGCCCCAGAGTGGCCTGACCAGGAGGGATTTCAGGAGAGTGGATCAACAGCAGCTTTGGCAGATTCCAGTATTATAAACCCATAAATGGCAAAGACAAGAGTGAAAGGTCAGTGGATTTTGGGAACAGGGGTTCTGGGATTGCAGTCCATCCTCTGCCCCCAGAGGAAGAAGTGGCTGAGGCGTGGCAGCCATAGCTGCACAGCTACTTCAGAGCTCCTGGCCTGCAGATTGCAGCGGGGAACAAGCAATCATTCTGAGGGGTAAACACTCTTGCTTTAATCCGTTTCGATCTGAATCGCTGTCTAGGGTAGAGGTCCTGGGGTGGGTGACCAGGTGCCAGAGCACCTGTGGAGGCTTCAGAGAGGGCAGTGAACTAATAGCTCTGGCACCTGTGAAAACCCCAGCCATTTGGGACAAAGCTCTCCTCAATGGAAGCAGAGTCCTACTGTGACAAAAACTCAAAAGTCAGGTAATTGAGTGGCAATATGAGCCAGCAAAGCAAGCACAGCAATCTGACTTTGGATTCCTTTTTGGGGGACAAAAAGGATCAAAATATGGGACAGGAGGAAGAAAACAAAGTCGGAACTCCTGTACCAAAAGCTTACAAGAAAAATATGAACTAGTTACAGGTGATAGAGGAGCTTAAAAAGGATTCTGAAAACCAAATAAGAGAAGTGGAAAAAAATTGGGAAGAGAAATGAGAAGGATGCAAGAAAATAATGAAAAGAGTGTCAACAACATGACTTAAGAAAATAATACCTTAAAAAATAGACTAACTCAAGTGACAAAAGAGGTTCAAAAATCCAATGAGGAGAAGAAAGCCTTAGAAAACCAAATTTTCCAGATGGGAAAAGAATCTCAAAAACTCACTGAAGAGAATCATTCCTTCAGAATTAGATTGGAGCAAATGGAAGCAAGTGACTTTATGAGAAATCAAGATACTATTAAACAGATCCAAACAAATGAAAAAAATTAGAAGGCAGTGTGAAATATCTTATTGGAAAAACCACTGACCTGGAAAATAGATCCAAGAGAGATAATTTTAAAAATGATTGGACTACCTGAAAGCCATGATCAAAAAAGAACCTACAAATCATCCTTCAGGAAAATTCTCAAGGAAAATTGCCTTGATGTTTTAGAACCAGAAAGCAAAATAGACATTGAAAGAATTCACCTATCACCCTTTGAAAAAGATCCCCGAAAGAAAACTCCTAGTAATATTATAGCCAGTTTCTGGAGTTCCAAGGTCAAGCAAAAAATATTACAAGCAGCCAAGAAGAAACAATTTCAATATTGTGGGAACATAATCAGGATAACACAGGATCTGGCAGCTTCAACATTGAGGGATCAAAATTACTTTGAATATGGTATTACAGAGGTCAAAGGAGTTGGGATTAAAACCAAGAATCACCTACCCAGCAAAACTGAGTATCATATTTCAGGGGAAAATATGGTCATTCAATGAAATAGAGGATTTTCAAACATTCTTTATGAAAAAAGCAGAGTTGAATAGAAAATTTGACATTCAGATACAAGAAGCAAGAGAAGCATGAGAAGGTAAACAGGGAAAAGAAATCATAAGGAACTTATCAAAGTTGAACTATTTATATTCCTACATGGAAAAACAATAATTATAACTTATGAAACTTTTCTCAGTATGAGAATAGTTAAAGGGAATATAAATGTGTGTATGTTTATATAGGAGGATATATGGGTATATGAATACATATGTGTGTGTATATATGTGTACAGGTATATATAGAGAGAGGGCACATGACCAGTTGAATAGGAAGAGATAATACTTAAAAGGTGAAATTGAGATGTGAGAGAGGAATATAAAGAGAGGAGATGGGGAGAGACAGAATGGGGTAAATTATCCCATATAGAAGAGGCAAGGGAAAACCGTTACAATGGAGGGGAAGAACAGGAAGGTAAAAGGTAATGGGTCAACCTAATTCTCATTGAATTTGGCTTAGGGAAGGAATGACATACACACGAAATTAGGTATCTTTCCCTACAGGAGAGTAGGGGGGAGGGGATGAGAGGGGGGATGATGAGGTGAAGGGCAGTTTAGTGGAAAGGGAAGTTGGAAGCACCCACTTTTGAAAAGGGACAGGGTCAAAGCAGAGACTAGAAAAAGTTGGGGGTGGGACATGATGGAGGGAAACAGTAAATCTTTTACAATATATCTAATATGGAAATGTTTTGCATAGCTAGACATGTACAACCTATATGAAAGTGCTTATGTTCCCAGTAAGCATAGGTAATGAGGGAGGAAGGGAAAGAATCTGGAATTCAAAGTTTTAAAATCAAATGTTAAAAAAAAATATCATTATTACTATTTACATGCAACTGGGAAATAAGATATACAGGCACTGGAGTATAGAGATCTACTGGAAAGTTGGAGGGGGCATGGGAAAGCATTTAGGAGAATGCAGATTGGGGGAGGGGGTATAAAGTGGGATTGCTGTTTTAGGGTGGTGGGTAGTGGAAAGACAGGGAGAAAATTTCTAACACAAAATCTTGTGAAAGTGAACGATGTAAACTAAAAATAAACATAAAATTTAATTAAAAATAAAATAAGAATGCAAAATAAATGTAAAAAATGAGTGCAGATTATTATTATTATTATTATTATTATTATTATTATTATTATTTTGCTTTTCACTTTTTTCACAGGGTTCAACACCATCCCTGGCACACAGATATTAATAAATTCTCATTGACTGAATAACTGGTATCAGTGTCACAAGGATATTTTGAGGCTCAAATAAAATCATGTATGGGCACTTGCCAACAACTTTTCTGCACTGAGGAGATGGGGGAGAAGGCACCTACCTCTAAAGAAAGGAGTTAGGCTCCCAGTGGCCATTTTCTTTGACTAATTATGTTTCTTATACCATCATCCCAGGGATTTGTTTTAATTGTGGCTCATGTTTGGGGTCTCCTGTTCAAAGGGGTGAATGTGTTAAAACAAAACAAAATAGAGATACATATAAGATGAATCCATATGGGACAGGTAGCTTATTCATGCATGAAAAAGAAAAACTAAAACAGTACATGCAAAAGCATGCGTTTGACAAACAAAATAGATTTCATCACAAATTTTGCTAGTAACATTTGCTATGAAGCTGATGCAGGAAACATCATCAGAATAAAAAAAAGTTTGTGGATTTTCTGATTGGAAATTTATATTTTACCTCTAGTTGCACTATCATTTCCTTCGCCACCAGCATTTCCTCTGAATTTTACTCTCAGTTACCTCCACAATCAAGCAAAGGTCACAAATAGCCAAACTCCTCTCTATGAGCCCAGAAACTCTCAAACTTCAAGCAACAAGACCATCCCCAACCATGGATATGTCTACCTTAAGATATTTATTCAACTGAGATCAGGAAAGAAGAAACAAATGAAAAAGGAGTCAAGATATCCAGGGATTTCTGAGAATTCATCTCATTGCAACTCCCTCTTCTAGCTGCCAGGTGGGTGAGGTTGCCAAAATACCAGCCTTTAGAAATTTGGACATTATGGAAGACTTGATCACTTATCTTTTTTTTTTTTTGCTTTTTTTTGGAGGGCAATTGGAGTTAAGTGACTTACCCAAGGTCACACTGCTAGTTCTTGTGTTGTGTCTGAGGCCGGCTTTGAACTCAGTTCCTCCTGACTCCAGGGCCAGTTCTCTATTCACTGTGCCACCTAGCTGCCCCCACTTAATTCTTGATAAATGGCTTGAAGTTAGTGTGGCATGAATTCTCTAAAGGAAATCATGCTAGATCTTTGTGATAATTTTTTTAAATGAATGTTTAGTAATGACTTCTTTAATAAAATTATCTTTTAAAAAAAAAAGTAAAATAAATTCATAGATTCTATCCTATTGCCCTCTACCTCCATTTATTTATCAATCAGTCAACTGGCACTTTTAAAATTTAATTTATTTATTTGTTTTTAGTTTTCAGTATCAACTGGTATCTATTAAGTGTCTTCTATGAGCCAGTTGCTGTACTAAGTGCTCAGAACATGCCTAGAAGGACTTCTGAATAGATGAGATCACAAATCTATTTGAATAATCAGGTAAAATAAGAGACTTAACAATCTCTGAGTTTTCTTCCAGACCTAAATACTAAGATCCAATAATCATACTTATTGTCCAAAAATATATGCCTTTCAGATTATAGGATAGATGTAATGCCGACTATGTCAGTGAGTTAGAAGAAAACAAACCAAAAGGTGCTGTGTACATAAAGTTCTTTATAGATATACTCATGTTAAGTATAGAAGAAGGAAAGGACATAGGTTGTAATGGCAAGCACAGAAGTTGTTCACACCTTGTTTCAGCTATTGAATTAACACCTTGTTTCAGTTCAAGTTCCTTTTGGGCCTTGTATCAACTCTGTTGTAGCAGCAAGCACCCCAAGTGTCCTCAGGGTTTGCAGCTACCACAGGTTCTTGGATCTGCTTTGTTAAAGGAAAGCAACTCAAAATGGGTTAACAAGCTTACTTTAATCAGTCAGACATACATCGTTTACCTTATTCAGGAGAAAAGGTCAGCACCCTGAACCTCAAAGTATACAGAAACATCAAGTAGACAGATTTCCAAACTGTCCAACCATTACATTCATACCCAGTCAACATCTGGGTTTCCACATTCTGGGTTTTTCAAAGCCGGGGGACTCTCAACAACGGCTTCCCAGAATTCAGATCAAATCACAGAACACTTCTCAAAGTGAGTCCCAAAAACAAAGCTACATATCAGGGCTTATATAGCCTTCTCCTGGCTCAGAGAATGTTACAACCTTATTGACTCACTGGCCAATCAAGAAGTATCTACTGAAAAACAAGCCTCCCCCACCCCAGGCTTCAGGTGCACATTAGCCTAGGGGCCGGGAAGATCTTTAAAATTTATATTCTTATTACATCTGTTAAGAAACAGAATGTGTGAACCTCACAAACTGTGAACCCTGGAACTCATGAACTCCTGCAACAGGAAGAGGAGGACCTAATAACCATACATAAGAAGAGGTCTTGACTAGAGAAAGCAGAACTGAGAAGAGGAGACTTGTGGTAGCAGAGTCAAGAAGTGGAAAACTTGTGGTATCCGGACATTCTGTTGTCTACTCGGTCTGTGTTGTTTGTTTGTGATACTTTGTACAGAAGGCCTGGAACCTTACTGTAAGCCCTGAAAGAGGATTTTCTGGTTGTATGTCTACAGAATTCCTGGAGGATAGTTTTAGAGGTCCTGGGAATTTACTGAAGATTTGTGCTGACCTCTTGTTCCTCTTTTGTGAGTCTGTGTTGATTTCTCTGTTGATGACTTGTGTTGAGTTCTCAGACCTTGTTAGTGGGTCTGAATTGATTTCACAGGCAGATAGTGAATTGATGATGGTGTGCCTGAAATGGAAATGAATATTATTGTGGCTCTGTCAAGCTCTGTCTCCCCAGAAACAAGAACTGTGAAGGACTCGAGGTGGACTGGACACTGTGAAGTTCAATATGAAATGGGAACTGGATGAAGAACTGTACAAGAAGCTGTACAAGGAACTGGGAGCTGCCTGCCTTTGAACCCAGGTGACAGGTGGAGCTGGGACCATGGAAGAGGAACCATGGAAGTTGAGAGCCAGGCTCAAGTCAAGCTGAAAGAAGACTTCACTTGGATACTGTGTACTGACTGAGAAGATTATGATTTACTGTGACCTAGGAGTGGAGAAATTTGACTTTTGTACTTTGTGATTTAATTAAGGATTTTCTGATTGACTAAATGAAGGTACTTTGTTTAAAACTATGTGAGCACATTGGTGAAAACTATGTGGCCATTTTAGTGATAAGTTGTTGAGCTGTAACATTGTGCATACTGTATTTTTATTTTCTATGAATGTTTTGCTCTGATTTGTTATTGAATAAATAGAGAGCCCACTATACTATGTAATCAGAATCTTGAAAGCTGTTCACAAGAGCAGTCCTCTGGAAAGCTGCACATGTGTGGCTTTACATAGTTAACCTTTCATTATCAATAGTCATAACTACATTAATAGATGTAAGCTTAGGGGTGGCTAGGTGGCGAAGTGCATAGAGCCTTGGCCCCAGAATCAGGAGGACCCGAGTTCGGTTCTAGCCTCAGACACTTAACACAAACACAAAAATACTAGCCATGTAACCTTGGGCAAGTTACTTAACCCCAATTGCCCTCCAAAAAGCAAAAAAAATAGATGTAAGCTTAGAGAATAAGTCAGCTGCCATTTCTGAAAGCAGAATATCAGATTTTATAGGGATGAAGTATTTTATTTGTGTGTGTATGCACACTTGTGCACACACATGAAAACATGTGCACATATAGGTGTATGTGAAAATCTGGAGTCTCTGCCTGGCAAATTTAGATCTGAGTGTGGTAGACCTTAGTGGGTCACCCAGGAAACTGCTAGTAACCCTGAAATGAAAAATGGGGGTGCTCTAAACAGATTTTGCTTTACTTTGACATTGTCACAATTTCATCTTGAGCTTCCCTAAATATAAATATATGATGAGCATTTTCAGGAATCCACGTATCATATACATCCACGACTCTTTCTGAGATTTCAAACATGGCAAATGGATTTCACAGAGAGAGTGCTTCTGAATTTTGCACCGAGGTGTAAAAAGAATGTGGAAGATATATGGAATTGGGAATATAAGCCAATACAATCACCACACAGTCAAATCAGACAAGTAGATTTTGCAGAAAACTGTTTCCTTCCTCTTTTGATAGCTCTCCTTGCTTCTGACATCAGTGCAGACTAGTAGTTCCCTCTATTGTCTAGACACAATTATTCTTAAGAACTTATCCATGGAATCATCTGCTGATGATTTTACATTGTTGTGGCAAGTAAATCAGAATGAGAATCAGAGTAAAGAGACAGTATTACAACTTTTAAAAAGCTATCCTCCAAATGGGCAAAAAAAAAACAAAACTCTGTCATCATATTCTTTTGTGTTGTTTTTTTCTCTAACACTTACTGAGAGCCCCCAAAGAGTTTCTTTCTAGTCATTCTGCTTTGTTAAAATAATGTTTCTGCCTGTTTTATGTAGAAACTAATTAAAATTCAGTTGTTTTTAAGTTAATATAATTCTTTTTAGCTATTTCTCATATAGGCAATAATTCATATCATAATACAACATAGAAAACTAAGACACTGTAAAGTTGTAAACTGAGTCAATGATATACTCAAAAGTATTTGACTCAAAATAATTCTCTGGTATCAAATGAATTGCATCAGAATAAGACACAAAATGCAAAGTTTTCAATTAAAATAAAGTAAATTTGTAGTTAAATGACATATATTAAAATATTGCCTTTCAAATTCCATTGGCATTCACAGATCCAACCCCAAATACCCATATGAACATACACATATGTGCATATGTGTATGTATGTGTATATATGCACATATAAATTTTAATGCTTCTATATCACTGTTGTCTTCATATACACTAGTCTATATTACCACCTAATTTCTTGCAACAGAGTAAAATGAACTGACCCTAGGACTACATTTGACAGAATATGTTACATTTCACACCTGCACTCACCACTTTTCTATCAAAATGAGAAAAGTATATCTCTGTATCTCCTATGTGGTGGGAGGACATTTCCATCAAAAAAAATTTGTTAAGTCACCAAATATTTATTAAATATTTACTATGTTAGAGGCTGTGTTAAATTCTAGAAACAAATATAAGCAGAAAAACAGAGCTCATATTCAACAATTTATATTCTAATGGGGGAAAACAACACATAAAAAGAGGCTGGAAAATGTTGAGGGTGAATAGAGGGGACAAAAGTACCTCATGTAGCAGGATGGGAGAGAAAGTATGCAATCTAGATATAGATCTACATTGATATAGATCTACATCTATACCTATATAGATATAGACATGAATGGCAGTTCTGGGAGGAGCTATCCATTGGTGGCAAAGTACAATAGGATGGAGGCTCTTGAAATATGTGAATTACAGGGCCAGAGGAAGCTTTCAGGATGAAGAGGCTTTTAGGATGTGGAAGAGGATGTCTGCACTTCCTTGAATCTAGGTTGATTTATTTAGGGTCAAGTTTTTGGTGTCAGTAATAGTAATATTAGAAGCTAAAACAGATGAAACTGGTCCTTTAATCCATTTGCCTCAAAACATTCCCAATAATTCATTTTTCAGCCTATGATTTCATTTTAGTGCTCTTTTTGTTTAAATTACTGTAGTTATTGTACATATTGATCTTCAGGTTCTGCATATATTATTTGCATGAATTCATACAGGTCATCCCATGTTTCTCAAAATTATTTATATTTATCAGTTCTTAACATACAAAAGTAGTTCATTAATTCATATATCATTTTTAAGTTATGCCATAATTGATGAGCACCCACTTGGTTTAAATCTGTTTGCTTCCATAAAAAGGAATACTATGAATAGTTTTTATATGGGGCTTTTCTTTTTATCTTTGAATTCCTTTAAGGTAAATGATCATCAGGGCCATATCTGGGTGACTTCTATTTTTTATCTTTGTATTTAGAGCTAGAATTTTTTTTAAGCAATCAGGGTTAAGTAACTTGCTCAAGGTTACACGGCCAGTTATTTCTGGGTGTGGTGCTGAGTGTCTGAGCCCGGGATTCGATCTCCAGGTCGTCCCAACACTGGAGCTGGTGCTCTTACTTGCTGTGCTACCTGGCCGCCCCACATAATAAATCCTAAGGTCAAGACTGAAACTGACGTCTTCAATTTCTAAATCCAGGGTTCTTTTCACTATATCCTGCAGCTTCCTATGACTATGAAAATACCTACACTGCTGAAATAGGATTTTATACTACAAGAAAATAAAAATGAAACAAAAACAAAGGAATCATTCTGATACACAGTGTCCTTTCAGCATAGTAGCAAAAAAAGGCAAGTCCCTAACATTTAGTTTTCAGGATCATAGTGCTTTCAAAATGGTCTATGGTCAGTAAGATTAACCATTTTTGCAGTTATGCTGATTTTACAGCAGTCTTATAGATACAGTATAATAGGTAACAGAAGTTTTACAATTGTTTAGTTAATTTTACCCAAAATTTTCTTTGCCTATATGGTTGCACAAACATAAGTCAAAATTACCAGATAATTACTAGGTATATACTATGGCAATTTGAATGGTGCATAAATATTTTTATAGACAATGGAATATATATGTTTTCCATATCAATATATCAACATTTATCTAGTGCTTACTATGTTACAGGAACTGTTAATAGAAAGTAGATAGGTAGATAGATAATGTGTGTATATATACATGAAAATATGCATATATGTTATTTATCACATGCACAAAATATGTGTGCCTGTGTACACACATATATATACATATATAGTTATATACATATAAAATGTACAAGTATTTATTCCATAATTGAATTAGGCTGTCATTTTCACTGGTATGGGGAACAAGGAGTGAGAAAACTACAAATGCAGATTATGCATTGTATTATTATATATAATTATGCAACTGTATCAGCAAAGCACCCTAGCATACCCAGAATTACTACTAGCACAGGTTCTTTGATAGGCTTTTCTAAAGGAAAGCAACTTTAAAGAGGTCAACAATTTCACTTTAATCACACACACCCACACACACACACACATACACACACACTTAAATTCAGGAAGGCCCAGACTTTTTGTTACTTTGTAATCAGGTAGTAGATCACTAGAGAAAATACAAATTACAAGCAGAAAAAATACAGGGAAAATAACCCAAATCAACAGGGAACCAAAGCTCTCTCTCTCTCTCTCTCTCTCTCTCTCTCTCTCTCTCTCTCTCTCTCTCTCTCTCTCTCTCTCTCTCTGTATACACACACACACACACACATACACACACACACACCACACACACACACATATAGCTACCAGAGAGAGAAGCACTAACACCTAGGTTTTCAAGGGGGGCAGGGGAGGGATCCTTAATGGTTACCCAGAGTCTTGTCTGGCCAAATCACATGAACACTCTTCCAATGCACGAGCCCCAAAGCAAAACCTCACCTCAGAGCATTTATACCCTCCTTCAGAGCCAGTGGGCATCACAACCCTCACGACCTACTGCCTAATTACAAAGTAACTAAAGTTGTGGGCCTTCCTGAAAAACAAGCCTCCGCTAAGCAAGCTTCTCTTGTTGGACTCCACATGAGGCCTATTAATGTACTGGAAGATCTTCAACTCCCACTAACATTACAGCAACTTACAGGCTCAGCAAAGTATACAGGTCATCAAGTGACTTGACTAGGAACACATAACTATTTTTTTTTGTCAGATGATAGAATTCAGATTTTAAATCTCATCAGCTCCCTATTGACTGTGAAACATTGTCTCTGAAATTAAATAATTAATTCTTTAAAGAATTAGCCTCAGTCTTGGATTTGTGTTGTTTGAGGAGGGACACAATTTCATAAAATTATTTACTGTAATGTAAATAGTTTAAACTAGGGTTTAGTAGCCACAGGTTTTAGTGCTATTCTTGAATAAATAATCCTTTAGATTCCTGCTGTACTTTTG
Source organism: Petaurus breviceps papuanus (assembly GCF_028583685.1). Taxonomy (NCBI): domain Eukaryota; kingdom Metazoa; phylum Chordata; class Mammalia; order Diprotodontia; family Petauridae; genus Petaurus; species Petaurus breviceps. Next base: position 17,517,408 of record NW_027186473.1, read on the forward strand.
TAGACATCCATTCGTTTGATCTTTACAAGATCAATGTGGAATATGCAGGCAAGGTATTTTACATAATATTACTATTTTACAACTGGGGAAAGAGACCTAGAGAACTAAGGCAATTTTCAAAGATCTAACACATAGTAAATATGAGAGAAAACACAAGTATCTAGGCTTCTTAATTACCAATGCTATGATCTTTTCACTATCAGCTGATTCCTTGGTTAGCTATAAACATATAATTAACTCCTGTGGTCCTCAGTTTCCTCATCTGTAAAATGAGGGTAATTTTACCTACCTGGTAGTTGTGAAGATGAAAAGAGATAATTTATGTGAAAGTATATGAAAAAGATGAAGGGCCATACAACTGTAGTAATCATTATAGTATGACCTTTCAAGAAAAGCCCCTTTGGATGTGTGTGTGTGTGTATATGGGTGTGTGTGTGTGTACTTTTTTTTCAGACTAGATGATAAGATTTTATTCTTAAAAGTAACATTGCTTGATTCTGTAGCCACTTAGCCATACAATTGGTGTTATCTGTGTGTTATATTGGATTAGAAATAATATAATTTCATAAAACACTATCATGTTGAAAACAAACCCAATAGGATATGGCTTTCTTCACCCTGAGCTCTGGTCTATCTATGCTTCCCAACTGCCACAGGCACAAGTTTAGCTTCAACAATCAGTGTTGCACCTGAGCCTTTTTGTATCCACAACACAAAATGATGCCTGTTAGAACATACAAGAGCCAACTTGCCCACAAAAGTGGGCAGATGTGCCTTGAAGTGCCACTTGTACATAAGCCTTTGCTTTTATGTAATTCATCTAAGTGTGTGCCAAGTGCAATCTGATTTCCTTGAATAACAATGGGGCAAGTATTTCTGCATTTCAACCTCAAGATAAAGGCTCTAATAAGTGAAATATTTGTAATTATGATTCATTTTCATTGACATTGTTATGAGGCAACCACAGCCAAATGAAAGTTGTCCTGCATGCTGATTGTTTTCATTCTTTGCAGTTATGTTGTGAACTCCTGTTTATCTGACAGTGAGATCGATTATTATTTTCCTGTATAAAGTAAGGGACTTGTCTATTGTTATCTCCCTCTTAGAGCTCCTCTTGGGAGATACACCAGCTGTGAAACAGATGAACAAATTAGAAAATGCTTGTAATTAGGAGATAAGTCTGGTTGAAATATTTTTTTTTCCTTTAAGGACAAAGCTAATTTTGCAATAACAGGATACCAATAGGCTAGATTGTATGTTGAAATGAATATTTGATAAACAGATTCATAAACGAGATTTAAACAATCTTCCATAATACTACTTTTGCCACATTTAAAGAATATTTTAGTTTCATGGATGTTATATGAATGAAGATAAGGGAATCACTCCATGGAAGCAATTCCTTGTATACCTGTAGATAAGTTTCCCTTTGGGAAGAAGAACATTTCTGAGGTTTGGAATCCATCCAAAGAATCAAGCACAGATGTTAGAGTACACATTGATAACAGCTGATGCTAACACATGTCTGATTTAGAAAAACTATAGAGTGGTACTGCAGTCTTGCAAGTAGAGTTGGCAGGTATGCCTGAACAGAGGGGGAGAAATGATGGCTACCTTCAGCATTCAACTATTCCATAAAGACTTTGCAAGCTATGTTCATCTCAGTTCCTATTTCTTTCTGAATTCAAATGCTTTTTAATGTCATGAGGAAAACAGAAAGGCACAGTAGACATAAAGTCAGCCTGAGAATCAGGTATAACTGAATTTGAACTGTACCACTGTCATATACTGTGTGAGCCTGGGGTAATAATTTCTCCAGAATTTGAGAATCCCTCTAAGACTATAAGCTATAGACACATTTCTGGTGTCCAATGAGCTAGAAAACTTCTACACTGGGAATTTCTCATTCCTATGAAATCCCAGTTTTCATGAAAAAAAATACATGTATATATGGATATACTATTTCATATTTATGAATCAGCAGATTTTTTGTTGTTGTAAAGCATGAAAATCATAGTTTAGGCCTTCATCTCTTGCCTGGACTATTTTAGTAGCCATCTAGCTAATCTCCCTGCCATCAGTCTTCCCCTGCTCTATAGTTCATATTCCACACAACTACCAAAATTATGTTCTTCATTTTTCACTGTCACCTAATAATTTCCTGGTCAGTTCTATAACTCCATAACTTTGGCACCTTCTTCACCTTTCCTCTTTTGTCATCATCCTCAGAGTCCTCAATGCTGAAATTTTTGATCCTTCTACTGCCTTATATTCTAAATTGCTTGAATTCTTCCTCCTCTATAACCTGCATATTTTCCCATGGCTTTCCATTAGGGCTTTCAGATTGTGAGTCTCATCACTACCCAAAATTTTCCAACTTCCAAAATTCTGAACTCTAAAATGCCTCCCTTTGGCCATAGTCATCAATATGTCCATTTTTCCCAATTTCTGATTTTTCTTTACCTCATATTGGCCCTGATTGTAGCCTTTGGTCTCTTAATTCATCTGCATTTTACAATTCTATTAATCCTTTTTTGATCTCAGTCTCCTCTTGATATTATTAAACCCTAAAAATGATTCTTTCTCTATTATTGGTTTTTATCACCTTTCTATGATTACTACCATATTGACCATTAGAAGTAGTGTGTGTTTAGCAGTGAAAAGAACACTGAGGAATGCTGAACTTAAGAGTCCCAGAACCTGAGTTGAAATCCTTCTGTTACCATCTTGTGAGACATTTGGAAAGTCTTTTAATCTCTTTGGGCTTCAGTTTCTTCATCTGTAAAAAGATGGGATGTAATAGTAGTGGGAATCTGAAGATCTTCCCTGGCCCTTGATAGGCTTAAGTGAATTTGAGGACCTTCCCTGATTTGAAAATAAACTCTGCTTCCTAATAGGCTCTTCACAAGGAGCCTGTGGTGAGAGGCTTGTTTTCCAGGAATGCCCACACCTTATTACTTTGTGATTGGGCAGTGTGTCAGGAGAGTTGTGATCTCCTCTGACCCTGGAGAAGGCTATATATATACCCTGATGTGAGGTTTTGCTTTGTGTCTCACTCATGGGAAAAGTTGTATGATTTGGCAGATGAGACCTTGGGAAGTTGTTGAGCCCCCAACATTGAAAACCCAGATGTTGCTTCTTCCTTCTCTTGTAACTGACTCGGTATGGATGTAATGGTCAGACAGCTGGAAGCCCTATCTATTGGTCTGTTTCTCTGTCTGTAATTTTTTAGTCTGCTTGTAACTTCTGTTTGTATTTTCTTTGAAGTTTTCCTATAGAATGTGGGATTTTAGTTGGGGATTAAAGAAAGCCGTGGAAGTCCATAGTAGGATTAGAGGAGGGGAGTGTTCCAGGAATGAGGGATAAACAGTTTGCAGAGACAAGAGGTACAGTGTCTTATTGGGCAAACGGCCAAGAGACCAGTGTCCCTGAATCAAAGAATACATGCAGGGAATAAAGTGTTAGAAGACAGGAAAGGCAAGAAGAGGCTAGTGTTATGAAGGACTTTTAATGCCAAACAGAACATTTTGTAGCTGATTCTGGAAGTAATAGGGAGCCACTGGAGTAGAAGAAGTGACACGATTGGATCTGCACTTCAAAAAAACACAAAACATTTGATTGTCTGAATAGAGGAGAGATTGGAGTGGGAGGAGGCTTGAGGCAGGACGACTCACCAGAAGGCTATTGCAATAATCAATGGGTGAGGTGATGAGGATCTGCCCTAGTGGTGGCAGTATCAGAGAAGAGAAAGAAGCATATTCCAGAGATGTTGGAAAGGTGAAATCAAGAGCCCTTGGCAACAGATTGGATACAGGGGTGAGAAACAGTGAGGAGTCCAGGAGGACTTGTAGGTCGTGAGCCTAATGAAATCAGGGAATAGTGTCCACTACAACAATAGGGAAGGGTGGGCGAGGTGGTTGGGAGGTGGAGGGGCTGGGGGAGACATAATGAATTCTGCTTTGGAAATGATGAGTTTAAGATGTCTACTGCACATCCAGTTTGAGATGTCTGAAAGGCAATTGGGGATTTGAGATTGGAAGTCTGCAGAGAGTTTGGGGCAGGATGAATTTTAAAATATCAGCATAGAGAGGGTAATTAAATAGGGAAAATTGAATGAAAAATGTATAAATGGCAAAACTGAAAGAAGACAGGCTCCCTGTAAACTAAAGCAATACATGTATGCATCTAATCACATACACATATACATATGTATACGTGTATATATCCCCATGTATAGACCCATATACATATATACACATATGTATATGAGTCTATATTAAACTACATATATAGTGAAGCAATTAAAATGGATACATTTTTAACCTGGGGGTCAGAAAGACTTGATATATAATCTTTGTTTTCCCACCTCTCATTTTTATGTTTTATAACCTATCGTTTAGCACCAGATTGTTGAGATTGTGTGCAAGCATTTTCTGTTCCCTGCGCAGCATAGATAAATGTATTAAAGGCACTTTAGCAGAATCTATATTACTATTGAGTAATTTTTCCCTGTGGGGTCATTTTAAATTCACCTAAAGTACTGGCATTGTCCTTTGGGCCTATTAGGCCCAAGTATTACAATAGTTTTAACAGTAAGAAAATGGAGCCCCATTTCAGCTGGCTCTCTTTACCAGAGGCAGATTATTTAGGAAAAGAAAAAATGAAAAAAAAAATATTGTTACCTCTTAGCACTCAGTTATTTTCTGCTAACTGATATGCTTAAATTTTTTAGTATGCCTAATGCTGGAACAATAGGTATATGCCTATGTTTTATAACAACAAAATATTTAAGTAAGAATGACCTATGTTAGAGGCTTTTTTTATTCTTTGCCAACACTAAAGAGACATTTGCAAAAATAAAAATTTTATGCTATATACTTAAATACAAAGTAATATATTTTTAAAAATCACGTTTAATGTAATAAGTATCATACATTTCAGAGCTCATTTAGCCTGCATCATTTTCCACATGAGAAAATAGAGAATCATCACGATTAAGTGACTCGCCCAAGGTCACACAGCTAGTAAAAAGCAGAATCAGGATTTTATTTTTAGGTTCATCTTTTTACTACTTATATCATTCCTCTTGAGGGAGTAGTCACAATTATTTTTACTTGTGTGTTAAAGTAAATGTACTGCTAACAAAGGTACTATAGTACTTACAACTTACAATGTACAACTGGAAGAAAAATCCAGGATAAAACATTTTATTGGACAATACTTGTGATGCCACTGGACCATGGAACTCCCAACAAGGAAGCACCTGCTTTGTGGCTTCACTGTTTAGATAGTGGCTTGGGAAGCTAAGCTTGCCTGGTTACAGTCAGGATGTTATCAGAGGCTGCACTTGAACTCACAACTCCCTAATCCCAAGTCCAGTTTTCTCTATATTGAGCTGACACTCAAAACATTCATATCAATTAAACAAATGAGTGTTCATGTACAAACATGCATAAAGCAAACTTTTAAAGTATATATACATATATATTTATATATAATATATAAGCATGTATTATTTATCTATATATTTACAAATACATGTAATTTTTCTCTTATCTTTCATTAATTTACCCTGAAGAAACTGAAATACATAGAATATAAAGTACTTTGAACACCAAAATGCCAGACATATTGCAATATACCTTTTACTTTTTAAGTTTATGATTCAGTCACTGAACAGAGGGACACTAGAGGAACATTAGTGAATTGACCCTGAGAGTTTAATGCCTTTTTTCCATTCATTTGCTGTGAATCAGGTGAGAAAGAGGAAAAAAAAAGCTTGTGTGTATCGAGTGTTTACCACCAGCATAGGATCATAGCTCAAGGGCTACGTAGCACTTTAAGAACCATCTATTCAAACCCCTTCATGTGACAGATAAGGCTTGAACAGAGTCACTCAATAAGTCAGAAGTAATACACAAATTAACTATAAAAAATATGAAAAAACACTTCATCTGCTACCAGAGAAAGAACTGATATTCTTAATAGAATGGTTTTACATATACATACTTATTTTTGTAAGGGCAGGATGGGCAATGGAAAAAAAATAAATTTACAATATAATTTTGTTGTATATCTAAAAAGAATAGCAAAAAATAGCAGCTTCATGTGCTATCATCTTTTCTATGTTATGGAAATGTTTCTCTTATTTCACAAATTTAAAATATTTTTTAAGTTAGTAGAAGAGTTGGAACACAGCAATCAGAAGGTTTGACTGCAAGTTCAAGCACTGCATTGTGCCGCCTCCCATGAAATATACGCTGTGGGTGCAAGTAGAAGAGGATTCACTTTCCTTCTCTTGGCAGCTAATTGGCACAGTGCATTGAACCCTGAGCATGAAGTCATGAAGGCATCAATTCAAATCCGACCTCATCCATTTAATACCAATGTAATCCTGGATGAATCATTTAACCTTTTTCTGCTTCAGTTTCCTCAACTGAACAATGGAGTTAATGATCACACCCACCCAACAGGGATATAAGGATCACATTAAAATGCTTAGCACCTAGAATCTATAATGTGCCTAGAACAAAATACGTACTTGATAAATGTTTGTTTCTTCCCTTACTCCCCCCTCCCCATAATGATGAGAGCCTCAAAGGCCCATGCATTAAGGTTTTTTCTGTTTAACAAAGCTAGGAGCCAGTTCAACTATAATGAGTTAGTAAAAGCTTGATGAGGTCACAAGTCTGCCCCTCCTCAACCCAAGGCCAATCAAAGTACTAACAATCCTAAGTTCTACTTCAGACAGGATCTTACATAGCCAGATCCCATTCCACGAGTGATCAAGATGCCAACTTCTTCATCTGATGCATCTATAGACTAATCTTGAGTCAAACATTCTTTGGGAATCAGGCTGTTTAAGGAAGGACTTACACTGAACACTGGCTAGAACTGAGTCACTTTATTTCTGGGGAGACTTCGGGATAATGTTAGTGATATAGGCAGGGTTTTTTTAATACTTGAAAAATGATGAACCTCATTAATGATCAAAGATTCAAATCGAAACATCTTTGAGATACCAGCTCACACTTACCAAGCTGATTAAAGGTTCTCAAAAATCAACAACAAGAAAGTATATTCAAAGATTTTCATATTCATATGTCTTTTACTTTTGTTGTATTGTTGCTCAGTTGTTCAGTTCTGACTCTTTCTGACCCCATGGACCATACTGTTCACGGGGATTCCTTGGCAAAGATATTGGAGTGGCTTGCCATTTCCTTCTCCAATAGATTAGGGTAAAGAGAGGTAAGTGACTTCCCAGAGTCACACTGCTAGGAAGTGTCTGAGGCCAGATGTGAACTGAAGCCCAGTGCTCTGCCCACTGAGACATCTAGTTGCTCCCAATATGTTATGCTATGTACATATCAGTACCTATATTTTAGCATTATTTCTATGTATTATTGGTCATGTTTAGCATTTTTTTTAATGTTCAGGTAGAAATGGTCCTAAAAGTTTCTGTCTTTGCTAACTATATATACATAACATATATGTGTGCATATACAAATATATGGAAATTTATATTTAATATACTGTGTTCTATTGAATAGGTATAGGATAAAATTAGATCTTTGTATTGGTGTTCAATTATTTATTTTTTTATATTGCTTTGCCTTTTTATAGTCATAACCTTTGACTTTCAGGTTTTTATTTCAGGAATATCAGGAATTTCCAATATTCTTTTGTTTTCTAGATTTCTTTTCTTCTCTCATGGTCCTAAAGAAGGGAACTGCATATGTGGTAGAAACTGACTGCTGGCCTAATCATGTTGCTATGGCTGCCATAGAATGACTGTCACCTCTCCCTTCAATCTTTCTGTTGTAGAGTCCCCAAACTTAGAACATAATTTATGAAAATCCTTTCTACACACCACCCTGCAAGGGCCAAACTCATGGTAGTTTCCTGTCTCCTCAAACTAGGAAGAAACACATGTCCCAGGGGATTTTGTATCTTGACAACCCCTTACTACATTGTGATATTCAACATTCAGCTTAACTAATTCAATTGATTTTTTTTAATATTGGTTTGTTTCTGTTTTTACTTACTCAAGACTGAATGTCCCTGCCTTGCCCGTGTTGGATGTGCAGAAGTCACTCACTAAGGCATCCCATAGCTAACTATAACAGGAGTCTTAATCTTCTCCTCTTTACCAGTTTACCAATCTGGTGACTAGCCAGATGTCACTGGCTCCCCATATCAGAGCTGTACTTAGTGCCAACATATCCTATCAGTATTAGCCCATTTGTAAGTCAGAACACCCAAGGTCAAGTGATCCAGCAGCCTCAACCTCCTCTAATAGTAGGGATGAGATGTATATAACACCATACCTGGCTACTTGTAAAAAGCTATTACTTTCTTAATTTTTTCTCATTTAATTTAGGAGGTAAGCAACAGTGTATCATGAATCCAATTCTAAACTTGAAGTCAGGAGATTTAGGTTTAAATCATAATTTCAAGGATACCTAATTTTTATCACAGAGATGGGATACATTGCATTATACACACCCCATAGAATTGTTGTAAGGAAAGAACTCTGAAAACCTCAAAGTTCTGTACAAATATAAGAGATTACTAACCTTTAGATTTTTCTTAGTAATCTAGCATAATATCCACAAATATATGTTTTGTCTCATTTTTAGCAATGTTCATTTTTTTTTATTTTTCATGTTTTGTTTCTAGGGGAAAAAAGCACAGTGTAGTAGGTAGACATCCTGGAAGTCAAGAAAACCCATAAGTTTGTTATCCTGGACAAATTACAAACTCTTAAAGCTCCCAAGAAGCTGCCTTTTGACTTGACAGAAATTCCTCCATAGGCATTCCCTACATCAATGAAATCACAAATCTGATGATAGATACAAAAACATTCCCATATATTCAAGTATATAGGCATGTATATAATATATATATATGTGTGTGTGTGTGTGTGTATGTGTGTGTGTATTGAATAGACATATGTTATTCAAGAAGTAGAATTTCTATTATCATGTCAGATAAAAGTGAAGACTACAAGAATCCACAGTCTTATTTTATCACTTCTCTTATTGAGAAATATTCCACTGTTTCTCCTTTGCAAGTAATTCCAGCTCTTAGTTTTAGATGAAAGCTTTTGATCATGTTCATTTCCACTTTTTTCAGGATTTTTACCATAAATGAATCCTGTAATTTATTAAAGACTTTTCTGCATCAATTGACATAATTATGTGACTTTATTATGTTTGTTATTATGATGATATATTATGCTAATTATTTCCTAATGATAAACCTTATATTCCTGGTATAAATCCAGAGCTGTCATGAGAAATATTTTGGGAGAAATACTGCTGCAGTCTTTTTCCCACTATTTTATTTAGTGTTTTTGCATCAATATTCATTAGGAATATTGGCCTATAGTTCTCTTTCTCTACTTTAATATTGCCTCATTTAGATACCAGGACCATATATGTCAAAGAGATAAAAATTGGTAGATTGCTTTTTTTTCTATTTTTAAAAAAGAGTTTAATGTAGAATAGGAATTATTTATTCTTTAAAAATTTGCTAGAGCTCATTTGAAAATAAATGTTCTTGACCCTGGGGCTATTTTTTCTTAATTTTTGGAGTTCATTTATGGAATGATCAACGTTTCTTGATGAAATTTGTCACTTGGAATGTCTTCTATATCAGTAAATATTAGCATTTCATATTTTTAGATATTATTTGTACAATTCCTACTCAATCAATTGCACATTTGTTAAGAGCGTTTTCCTATACCAGCAATTGGGTTAGACATCACAGTTATAAAAAAATAGTCTTTGTCTTCAGGAGCTCACCTCCTATAAAAAGAAACATTATATCTATATGTCAGGTATAAATGAGATATATGAAAATTATTTTATGGCCTGGGAAAAGGATGACTCTTGGTAGAATAAGAAAAGGCTTCATGTAGAAGGCAAAGTTTAGGAAAAGATTTTAAGGTAAGGAATACAAATGATATTGCATGATTACCTAACTAGAAGGATAATCATTCCAGCAACATAAGTAGGGAAATAAAGAAAAGGAGTAGGTCCAGGAAAGATTTTGGAAAAGGTAAGAATTTATGTTTTATGCATATTAAAGGTGAGATATCTGTGAGACAATAAGTTTGCTATGTCCAATAGGCAATTAATAATTTTACCTGAGTCTCCAGAGAAAGAAACGTAGATATGGGATGCATCTTCATTGAGATTATAATTAAACACTTCATTTTTTTCACTTTGTAATAAGAGATATACTTCAGAGATATTGAATATTTGGTTCTAGACCACCACAATAAAGTGAATATCAAAATAAAGCAAATCATATGTTTTTTTTGTTTTCAGGGGCATATAAAAGTTATGTTTACACTATACAGTAGTCTACTAATCATGCAATGGTATTATGCAAAATAATGTACATATGTAATGATAACGGGCATTTGAAGATCTTCCCTGTCCCTTAATAGGCCAAATGTAATCACATGGAGCTTGGGGTTGGAGGAATTTGCTGAATGGGTGGAACAGAGCAGGTAGGAAACAGAGTCAGAGCAGTTAGTATGGTGGAAGAAAGAGGACACAGGCAAGGAGATAGCCATTTGTGAATGTTTGTTGTGGGAAGGATTTGGGATGGTGGTGCTCTCTGTAGTGTTATTGTGTATAGATTTTTTTTTGTAGCTATGATGAATTCGGTTTTCTGGTGTTAGAATTTGATTTTCTGGTGTCTGAATAAATGTTTTTCTTCTGTTTTATGTAAGGAGAGTCTGTTATATTTTGCCACTCAGAACCATACCAGCATATTCATAGTCACTGTCAGTGCTGTGAATATCATATCGGTGGTACAATATATCATAATAAAAAAAAATTTGATTGCTAAAAAATGCCAACCATTAGTTGTTCCTTTAGCAAGTCATATTCTTTTTGCCAACTGTAGGAGTGTATATTGTATCCAGGAAGGACTGCCACTTGAATGCTGTTTATCCATCTTTGGTGTCTACTTTTCACACAACACTCAACTATGGCTCCAAGAAGATGTATTGTGCATAGTGGCCACATACTGGTAAAACTATCTTGGTAGATGGGCTAAACTATGTTGAAAGTAATAACAGGCCTCAAGTTTGTCAATGAAATAGGTAGATGTATACCCCAAACATGTGAAGATTCCCTTAGAGGAATGGGTGGATGAGAAATATTTGTTTCAATGGCTGTGATAGAAAGTAAAGCAGACACTGAGGAGACCTTAGGACTCAGTCAAACATTGAAGATACTGAGGTCGTTCACTGCACTGTGGGCCCTTGTCAGTCATCCTGACTTTTGTCTTTTTGCTGGATATGTATGATTCAGGAAGAGAAAGTGAAGCCAATTCACACACAAGTCAAGATATCATCTAGTTATGTCATTGGTTTTCTTCAAAAATGAAGAACCAACAATAATAGTTTTGCTGCTGGAGATCTTGCCTCAAAATTGGTAGCTGCTGACTGATCAGGGAGATAGTTGCTGAAGGTTTGGTTGCTGTGGCAATTTCTTCAGTTAAGACAACAATGAAGTTTGGCACATCAATTGACTCTTTCACTTAATCACTTAGAGTCATTTGGAGGAATATTGATTGGTATAATTTCAATATTGTTGTGTCTCAGTGAATAGAGAGGCCTTGGGGGGGGGGAGATGAGAAAGACTGATCAGTAGAACAGTAGAATAGAAATGGAGTCAATAGACTTGCTCAACACAAAATAGTCACAAACTTTGCATTTGTTTAAAAAAAATCTATGAAGTGCAAGGAAGCAAAGTTCAATAAAATGAAGTATGCCTGTAGTTCTGCTCCATATTCAATTTGCATAGCAGAAAATGTGCTGACTTTACACTTTCCAAAGAGGAAAACAAACTGTTTACAGTCCTATTCAGTAGGCAAGAGCACTTGGAGTTTAAGGATTATTTCCCTTACTTTTTGGTGCATCTTCTTCCAGAATCTTACTTCATGTTTTTATCCTGGGTGAATAATTGACTGTGATTCAAATGAATATTTCTATTCACCTGTGATTTGATTGTCTTTGACTGCTTTTAAGATTCTCTGTGAAACTGAAATTCTGGATTTTGATGGTTGCATTTCTGAGTGAGTTAAAACTATAATTTCCTCTTTGGTGGTATCCTAATTTTTTTTTTATTTGTACTTTGTCCTCTCTTAAATAATTCTAGGTAATTTTCTTCAATGAGTACCCAGAATATGCTATTCAGAATCTTCATGTCTTCATATTTTCCTGAAAGATGAACGTTTCTGAAGTTGTTTGAAGCTGTCCCATCAACAAAGTCCAACCTAGCTAGATTTGAATTGAAAACATCACCAGATGGTTGGTCACCTGATTGCCTGATTGTTGTTGTCATCATAGCAATTATATATACATACATACATACATACATACATACATATGGAGGGAAGGGGAGAGAGAGAGAGAGAGAGAGAGAGAGAGAGAGAGAGAGAGAGAGAGAGAGAGAGAGAGAGAGAGAGAGAGAGAGAGAGAGAGAGAGAGAATTAAATGAATTACCCTTCCGGGAAAGTATTCTCTAATAAATGAATGGAAAATTCCCATTCACTTTCTATGAATGAAATAACAGATCTTTGAAAGTATTGAGGAAATGCACAGGTTTTTGAGCATGGGAGTGTAAATGTAGTCAGATCTATGTTTTAGGAAGATAACTTTGGCAAAAAAGTGAAGGACAGCCTACAAGAAAAGAACATTGAAGCAGAGTTAGGAATCTCTTAATGCTATCTAGGTAATACCAAATGAGGGTAGAAGCAGTGAGAGTAGAAAAAAGGGGGCCAATATTGAGAAAGAAGAATGACTGATACCATAGAATCTCAGAATTGAAAGATAATTTAGAAGTCTTTAGTTCCATTTGTACCTGAAAAAGAGTATCTTCTCTAGTATCTCCAGTAATTGATCATAGTGTCTTTCCTTGACTATCACCAGTAACAGGGAACCTACTATTTCCTAAAGGAGACCATTCCATTTTTTGTTAAATTATTCTTTTTTTTCTTATATAGAGTTTAAAATTCTTTCTTTGCTACTAGCACATTGCTCCTAATTTTTTACTTTGCAGCCAAATAGGAATGAACACACACACACACACACATGCGCACGCGCATACACACACACACACACACACTCCATGCCTGAGAAGATAAACCTAATTTTATAGCTATATTTCTGCTCTCTGCCATGAATGAGTTTTTTTTACCTATCCTTAAAAAGTTTTCTTTTGATGCAAACATCCCCAAAACTTACTACACCCTAAAAATTCAATTTTTCTCCTATGTTTTATAGTTAATCTCCTAGGGAAAAAAAAAAAGGTTTCTCTACCTAATACCTACATTTTCTTGCCTCCCACTCATTTCTCATTTAACTTAAAATGAGTTTCCACAATAAATATTCAACTGAAACTGTTACAAATAAAATTTACAATGGTATCCTAATTGACAAACCTGATAACTTTTTTCTCACTCTTTATACAGCTTGCCTTCTCTGCTGCATTTAACATTCTTGATTATCCCGTCCTCATAGACAATTTCTCCTCTCTCTATTTTAATTACTCTTCTCTTTCCCGGTTCTTTTCCCTTTTGGCTAGATGTTTCAGTCTCCTCTGTTGGGTAGACATTCTCACATAGGTATATCTTAGAGATCTGTCTTAGGCCTATCCTTCTTCTCTCATATTTCACTCATCTCTACAATCTAATACAATTACATGTGTTTAATTACCACTTTCATACTGATTGTTTGCATAGGTACACACATTCTATGTGTATATACACACATATATGTATGTATATTCAAATATATAGATACATATATGTGTATCTAGGAAAATATTTATACATATGTGTGTTGTACATGTGTATATAAATACACACATGTTCATATGTGTATACTAAAAAGATCATGTCTAATTGATGACTCATAGACTCCATAAACTTAATATGCCTCAAAACAAATATCGTTTTGCCTTCTAAATTCTACCCTCTTTTTAATTGTTCTATTTCGGCCAAGCTCACCACAATTTTTCCTAATTTGACTGGCCCCTAGACAAGGGGAAAGTATCTCAGTATCAACTTTGGCTGTTTCCTCTCATTCAACCATTATATCCAACCATTTTTCAATATTCCATTTTGCCTTTTATAATGTCCTATATCTCTCACATCTTTAAGAATTCTCCCTTTATCCATCATTTTGAAAAATATTTGATATTTTTCTATTCTTATTTTTCTATGTTATAGCCTTTGTCAGTACAATCCATGTTCCCATGGGCTCACTGAGGCATAGGACATAAGATGTTGATCTAAACCTAATTTGTGCCAAATTGCTTTCAATTTCCACATTTTTTTATTAAACAGTAAGTCTTTCACTACAATAACTTATGATCTTGGTTTTAATAAACAATAAGAAACTAAATTTTATTGTTTTTGTTTCTTTCTTATCTATTCTATTCCACTGTTCTTTCTTCCTATTTTTAGTAAATATCAAATAGTTTTGATGATTACTTATTCAAGCTAATGAGAACTGTTGTTATTTTTACAAGCACCTGGCTGAGAAACTGAAAGACAGTTTGACTAATCTGTAGTGGGAAGCTGATTGAAACATATAATCTTAGAGTTAGATCATGATGAACTTTGAAAGAAAAAAAGAAGAGTTTATACTTTATTGAAAATGCAATAGTGAGTCACTGGATTTTTTTTAAGTAGGAGAATGACCTGACCATAGTCAAATCAACTGTGAGCCTAATGAAAATCACTATGGAACCTTTTTAAAAAATAAACTGAAGCTGGGGAGAGACTTGAGACAGAGAGATAAGTTAGTGGACTTTTTCAATAGTGTAGGCAATGGTTAATTGGGGCTCCATCTAAAAAAATAACTGTATGATAGAGAGAAGGAAGCATGTATTAGAGATGTTGTAGAGCTATAAGTAGCAAAATTGGCAACTGGATGAATATGTGGGAAAACAGATTAAGGAGTTGAGCATATGCTAATATTAAAAACTAGGAGATCGGAAAATGTTACTTTAACAGAAATAGATATCCTTGGAATGTGGTTGGTTTGAGGTAAAAGATAATCAGTTATATTTCAGATATTTTGAATTAGGGATGACTCTGGGACATCTAGCTTGAAAGGCAATTGTTGATGTAGAACTCAGGAGAGAAATGTACTCAACAGAATGACCTGGGATTCTTCTAAACAGGAATAATAACTAAACTGAAAAAAGCTGATGATAACTGGATATTGAGAAAGAAAACGAGGTCCAAGAAAAAGTCTTTGGGTATGCCTAAATTTAGGAGTTGTGATAGGAATGATAATTTCTCAATGATAACTAAGAAGTAGTCAGACATGTAGGAGAACCAAGGATGAGAATAGCATCATAAGGATCTATAGGATCAGTAGAGGTCAAGAAAGATGAGAACTGACAAAAGATTCTATCATTTCAATTTCTACATATGTCATTGTTTTTCTGAACCCTAGCAAATTTTTACAATGTCTAGTAAATTCCATCTTATTAAATTGAAAATGGAAGCTCTTTCTGAATTCTGAGTCAGCCATCCACTGTTGGCTATTCCTTTCAGTTTTGTATCATCAGCAAATTCGATAATGATGCCATGTAAGAAAATTCTAAGGTTTGCAATCTTAATAACTGGAAGGATAATAGTAGCACTGCAAAACTTTGGAAGAAAGTCAGTCAAGAAATATTTGCTATATACCCACTGTTTATTGTTCACTGTGTTAAGCACTGCAGATACTAAAAGTGTCAAATAGTTTCTGCCTCAAAGGAGCTCATGATCTAATGGGGAAGACAGCAAACAAATAAATACACACAATCTATATACAGAATAAATATGAAATAATTATAAAAGGTAAGGCTATATGACTGAGAGGGATAGAGATAGGTTTCCTGTAGAGGATGGAAAGAAGAGGGCAGATTTGGGAAAAATATGAGCACTTCAATTTTGGACATATTGAGGTTGGGGTTGCTAAGACAATTCAGATATAGGTCATTGGGTTACAGATTAAGTACAATTTAACAATAAATTCTTGCTGAATAAATAAATCATAAAAATATCCAATAGAAATTGATAAACCTACCCAAGGGTCATAGATCTATCACAAAATTCAGAATAATGTCAAACACTTTGAATTAATCAAGCAACCAATATGATAGAATGTCATTAAAATTAAACTGGATTTGGTCAAAATTTATTTGATTATATCTTTCTACATTAAAAATGGTTTGAGTGATTATGTTGTTTTTTCTTCCTTTTCTAAAATGGTTTTAGAATTTTGAAGATAAAGCTTCTAATATAACTTTAATACCAAAGAACCACCATTTTGAGAATTACACTTTATTTTCATAATATGAGGAAGTAGATAACATTTTTAAATTAATAAGTCTTATAGAGTATAAACTTGAAGAAGCAAATAAATGAAATGGAAATATCACAGTAATGTGCATTCAGAAACTTGGGCTCCAGTCTTTATTCTTCCACTAACTAGACCCAAGATCTTGTACAAAACATATAACCTTTCTGTGTCTCAGTTTTATCATTTGCAATAAAAGAGGTTTAGATTGGGTTTTGTAGAGTGTATCTACCAGTTGTAATATTCGCTATTGATAAAATGAAAAAAATGTCATTACACTATGCTCCATTTGCTAATGTTGATTATTTCTCCCCCCCCCCCAAGACAACTTTACCAGAATTGTGACAGTTGAAATCTAACAGAAATCCCTCATAGATTCAGTGGAAGATGATGCTGTCCTGCACCTAGATATTATTCTATTTAAACAACCACCCTGCAGAATTTAAGTGGCCACAATTATAGCTGCTTGCAGTGTGACAAGTGCTTGGGAAATAGAATCATTCCCAGTAATTGGGAACATACCTCATTTAGAATCCAACTCGGCTACTTGAGAGGAAGCACTCGGGAGAGGCAAGCAGAAACTGTCCCTGAACTGTTCTCCCCAAAATTATGATTCTGTATAGTTTTGATTACAGTGAGGCAATTATAGGACAAGAGATAAAACAGAACCATGACTTTTTTTCCAACTGATTGCAGATTTGTTTAAAAATTATTTTGTACAAAAAATTGACCCAGTTTACTATGTGCCAGGCAGTGTGCTTGGTACTGAGGATAACAGTACAAAGAATGAAACAATCCTTCTACAATGAACTTATATTTGAATGATGGGAATAAAAGAAATCCATACAAAATATTATATATATATAGTTATATATATAGTTAATGTATAGTCATATAGATAATAAATGCATATATATATGTAAAATAGTTAAACATAAGTTAAATTGAAAGAAAGGGCAATAACATTTGGAGGACAAGCAAAGGCTTCATGCAGAACTGCATGTCTGAGCTTTATATAAAGGAAGAAGACACTACAAGATAGAGGTAGGGAGAAGTGTGTTACAGGCATATGGGATAACCCATGCATAGGCATACAGAAAGGAACTGAATTATGTGTGAGGAACATACAACAGAACAGTTTAGTTGGATCACAGAATTTAGTAGGTAGATCATATTTAATAAGTCTAGAATAATAAATTGTGATCAATTTGTAGAGGGCTTTAAAAGATAAATAATGTAATGCACAGTTGATTATAAAAGAAGCGATAGGAAGCCACCAAAGTTGAATGAATAGGGAAATCATACATTTATTATACAGTCATTTCTGTGTTGAGGGAAAATGACTTTGTCAGGATTGTAAGATGAACAGGGATGAGAAGAGAGATTATTTCCTACCCTCACTCCCCACACATAGACATTACACCAAAATATCAATTTTTTTGAAGATTCGCATTCTTGAAACAGCTATTTTGTCATGGAGACCTCATTCTTAACTAACTCTAGGACCCAAGGGACAGACTGCACTATATGTTTTCTCCTCTACTTTTCCCTCTCCTCCTCTTTCTCCTCTTCCTTTTTCTGTAAAAATCATCAGTAGCATATTGAAGGATAGTGAAACAATTAAAGAGAAGAGCTGTTGTTCTTAAAATAAAAAAACCCAAGAAATTTATTAGGTTGCTTGGTAAAGCAAGCAAGCCAAAAAAGTATGACTCCTCTTACAGGTTCTAGAAAGTTTACATTATATACGATTTGGACCTGCACATGAAACACATGTAAGCAGTTGAACAATTTTACTAAGGGGGCAATTTGAAAATAAATTATATTGAGATGAATATCAGTAAATATAAATATTCCATAAAATTTTGGCAAAGCCAAAACACAAGGGAACCCAAAACACACCGGCTAGGGTAGACTCAAAATAAGACCTAGGTAAGTTGATCCAAAATGTTTATGTTTTGGATAGATCCATGACCTAGGAGAACCCAAAATTCTTTGGAACTATCTCTGGAATTCCTAAAGAATTATTGTGATCAGGGTGACATTCTGGGTTCAAACAATCTCTAGTCACATACAATATAATAATAATAATAATTATTGTTTTCTAAACAATACAATTAAGGACTTTACATAGGGCTTAAGTCACAATCCAATTTGATTAGCATTTATTGACTAAGATCTGTGCTAGGCATTGAAGACAGACAAAAGAAAGGAAAAGATAAGATCTCTCTCTACTCTTTACATCCTTTTGGAGGGGGAGGGCATAACTACAGAATACTAAATACATAAAATATGCAAAGTATTGCAGAAAAGATATCTCTAAGTAACCAATTGTCCCCTAAATCATCCACCTAGTAATTTTTCAAACCTTAAAGACTTATCTGCTTTATATAGTATTTTTTTAAGTAATGATAAAATTTCCCTAGAGCAACAGAAAGTGAACATGTATGTCACATAGTAAAATGTCAGAAGAGCTTCTTTAAGCCCAATTACATTTTAAATAATTTGGTTAAAGTGCTTTATTTTTCCCAAGTCACTTGAAATTTACACTTAACTGGTCTAAAATCACATACAGATAGGCTTCTTCAAGAGGCTGCTAATGGAGAAAGTAGAATGATGATTCCATTTAATTAGCATTTTCAATGCTAATTTAAACCACAAATGCTGGTTTTATCATTCTTCTCAGTTGTCCCAATATTCCTCGTTTCCTTCTCTGCTTGAGGAAATCCCTATTAGGTTGATTTTTTTCCCCTTATGGAAAATAGCTTCTGGTGTGCGTGTGTGTGTGTGTGTGTGTGTGTGTGTCCTTGATTTTTTTCCATGCAGCAAAATAGAGAAAGCCTATTGTTCTTAATGCAGTGATTGTAATGAAAAATATGCATAGACTTGTAAGAAGTGTGTTTTACAAAATATAGAGAATTTAGCTTAACATTGTTCTATGGGATACTTGTGTAGTACCCTACAGTTCGACTTGTGAACACAAACAGAATAATTTACATACTTAACTTTCAGATGGGGAAAGAAATGTTTCACAATTCCTATGTGAAACACTACTCTAAATGAAAAGCCATATGCCTCAAAAATTCTCTTGAGTTTAAATGGCAAATTTATAAGAAAAAAATATCAATTCCATTCTCTTTGATCCTTAATAATAGTAGCCACTAATTGACTTTATCTATACACCACTAGAAATTAAGGAGGTGTAATAGTAATAAAATTTGAAGATCCCTTTGTATTGCCAAGCTAACAGGTAGTAAAGCACTTAGTTTAAAATTAATCCTTTATAAAGAAACAGAAGGTATGAACCCCTCTTGCTGATATAACAGGAAGGGGCTAAACAGGGAGGAGCTAATACCATATATAAGCAAAAGCCCCAGCTGGGAGAGTCAGAACTTCTTGAGGAAAGCATTGTGGAGGCAGAGCAGCTACTGCCAGAAAGAGACAGAGAAGTTCTCTCAGTGAGCATCCTGGAGGCTGGGCTGCTACTGCTGGACTGAAAACTGAACTGAGAATTGAGAACTGAGAAGAGAAATGAGAATTGAGAACTAAGATAGAATTTCTTGGAGCAAGCCACATGGAGGCTGGATAAAGTGATTTTGATTTTGAGAACAGAATTTGTGGTGGTGGAGCTTCTTCTAAGAGCCAAACTCCTGCTAAGATCTTCTGAGAACCAGCTGGAGCTGATGAAAACTTCTGAGGGCTAGCTGGAGCTGCTGAAGAATTCTGAGGGCCAGCCGGAGCTGCCAGAGAAAGCATGATTGTGGTGTTAGTACTTTGTCTGTTTTGGGTCTATGTTGATTTCACAGGCAGAAAATGAACTGAGATGATAGAGCCAAACACATGTGTGAAAATTGTTGCAATTCTGCTAAGCTTGATGAGTGGAGATATTGTTGTGGCTATGTTTTCTTTTCCCAGGAACAGAAACTGTGAAAGACTTGAGGTAGACTAGACACTGAGCTTTAATGTGGAGTAGGAACTGCATGGAAAGCTGGATAAGGAACTGGGAGCTGTCTGCCTTTGAACTCAGGTGGCAGTTGGTTAGATTCGGGAAGTAGCTGGGACCATGGAAGAGGAACCATGAAAGCTGGGAGGCTGCCTCAAATCAAGATGAAAAGACCTCTCCTTGGGTATTTAATGCTGATTGATAAAACTGTAACCTACTTGTGACCTATAGGGGTGGATGGCCTTTGTACTTTCCACTACCCTTTAAGATAGTACTGAGTAGAGACTGATGAAATTGTCTGAGTCGTGACTGATGAAATAGGGCACTTATTAGTGGCTGATGAAATAGTAACTTAATTTGCAGATCCTATACTTGATTGCATGCAGCTTAGTATTGATGAGACTGTAGACCTCCATTTTTTTCTGCTGATGATCAAATTCTTCATTCTCAGCAGTCTGGTTATTATTTATCAAGTTAACTATTTCATTACATTTATCAGGGCTCTTTTGTTTGTCTTCATCACCAATTTTGCCTTGGAGTTTCTCATCTGCTAAGGTAGCCTTTATGTTGAAAGCAGAAGATTCAAGAAAGTGCTTAGAAGACACTTTACTCTCTGCTTCTTATCTTCAACCTTCTCAGCCTCCTGGAACATATACTTAATATCTTCTTTTGCTTAGATAACCTTTCTCACTGATGCTGGTGGGGAGCAAATTTGAAACTCAAGGGATTGTGGAACTAAATCTTGTAAACTAAAAGTAAACAAACAAATTAATAAAGACAAAAAAAGAGAGATTTTAACTTACTTGTGACCTGGGATTGTATGGCCTTTGTACTTTCCACTACCCCTTAAGAGGGTACTGAGTAGTGACTGATGGAATTGTAACTTAATTGCACATCATGGGTGGAGGACTTTGACTTTTGTACTTTGTGACTGAATTAAGGACGTTGTGATTGATTAAATGAATGTTCTTTGCTTAAAACTATGTGACCACTTTAGTGATAAGTTATCATGTCATTATGAATGCTGTACTTTGTTGATTGTGAATGTTTTGCTCTGCTTTGTTATTGAATAAATAGAGTGTTCGCTATACTATATAATCAGAACCTTGAAAGTTGTTACAGCAGCAGTCTTCTGGAAAGCTGCTCATTCTTGGCTTTACAGGAGGGAAATAGCTCAAAAGTCATGAAAAGCTGATAAAAAAAACCTACTTCCATTGACACAAGTTTCAGTCAATCAACAACCATTTATCATGCTAGG
Source organism: Petaurus breviceps papuanus (assembly GCF_028583685.1). Taxonomy (NCBI): domain Eukaryota; kingdom Metazoa; phylum Chordata; class Mammalia; order Diprotodontia; family Petauridae; genus Petaurus; species Petaurus breviceps. The sequence continues at coordinate 17,538,987 of NW_027186473.1, forward strand.
TACTGAGTTATGAAAGATTCATTTACAAAAGTGAGATAATTCAGGCTTCCAGGGTTTTATATGATACGAGGAGTGTGTAACATATTTATAAATAATTAAGTAGGACATATATAAAATACACAGTGATTTGGGAAAGGCTATTAAGAACTAAGAAACAGGAGAGACCTCTTGAAGACTTTGGCAGAAATGAACCTTGAAGAAAGATAAGATTTCCATGAGACAGATGGGATGAGGAAGAACATTTTAGATGCAAGCAAGAGAATATTCCATTTCCTACATGCCAAAGCCACCAGAATCAAAGATGTATTACCATTACTAACAATAGCAAATCAGCTAGATTGATTAAAACACAAGTGTGTCAGGAATTGTAATATGTTATCAGACTTGAAAAGCAGGCTGGATACAGATAGTCAAGGCCTTTGCAGACTCAACTTTAAAGACCAGGGTTTTGTGTTTTGTCCTAAAGAGAATAGGAAAGAACTGAAGCTTCTAGAACAGAGAATTCACATGACCAGAAATACTTTTTCGAGTTCTCATTTGAGAAGTTTTATAGAAGTTGGAATGAAAATAGCAAAGACTGGTGAAGATAAACTTTGAAAGACCCCAGAATTCTGATCAAAGCAATGAACTATGATAACTTCAAAGGACTGATGATAAATTGGATCTCCCACCTGGTAGAGAGGTGAAAAGTAGGAGTTGAGAATGAGATGTGTGCATATGTGTGTATATATTCATGTATTTCTGACAAAAAAAGGATTTGTTTTAGTGCAGAGACAGGTAAATGAGTAATGATAGGTCTACCTAAAAAAAAGATGAAGCATTTTAAAATCCATAGAAGAAAAGGAGGGGACGTTGTTAAAATCACACACATATATACATATACATGCATACAATGAAATACACACATATTGCTGTTCAGTCATTTTCAGTTTTGTACAATTCTTTGTAACCTCATTTGGGGTTTCCTTGGAAAACATGCTGGAGCGGTTTGTCAATTCCTTCTCCAGGTCATTTTACAGATGAGGTAACTGAGGCAAATGGGATAAAGTAACTTGCCCAGGGTCACACAGTTAGTAAGTGTCTGAAGCCAGATTTGAACTTAGGAAAATGAGTCTTCCTGCCTGCAGACCAGGCACTCTATATAGTCATCTTTATTGTTCTTTTTATATTGAAATGTTTTTGGTTTTTACTGATTGTGAAACTCAAAAACGAAAAAAAAATACAAAGGAAAAGACTTTAGGATTACTGCTAAGTTGTGAGCTTGGGTGACTGAAAGAATGATAATATTTTTGATAGAGATAGGGGATGTATGTTGAAAGGTTTTTTAGTAAAGAAAGTTTTATTAGCTTCTTGATTTTTTTTAAACTCCTTTCATTGATGATGGGGAGAAATCTGTTGTCAAAAACTCTACAATTTTATACAAGCTAGTTCAAATATTCTAATTGTTTAACAAATTACTTTGTATTTTTTTCACGATGCAGGTAGCTAACAAGGGAACAAGTACAAGAAAGTGGGTGTTCCAATTCCCATTTGATCCATGGCTTTTCTCACTATGCCATACTGCTTACAAGTAAACTTCTGTAAGGTCACAACCTCCCTGCCACTCAATACCTTCATTTTTAAATTGTGGAGTCAGCACCGATTATACATAAAGTATTTTTATTTATTAAATTACCATATTGCAAAATATGTCATTATTGATTTTATTTGATATAAAATAACATATTTTCCTTACCTGCATTTGTGTAAGAAGAGATGAAAAGATGCTTTTAGATTTTTCGTTGTTATTCAATAGTTTCAATTGTGTCTGACTCTTTATGATCCCTTTTGGAATCTTCTTGGCAAAGACAATGGAGTGGTTTGCCATTTTCTTCTCCTGCAAATTAAGGCAAACAGAGATTTAAAAACTTGTGCAGGCTCAGTGTCTGAGGCCAGATTTGAAGTCAGTAAGAACAGTCTCTCTGACCCCTGGCCAGAACTCTATGCACAGAATCACCTAGGTGCCCTTAGACTAATTTGAACACTATCAAAATTGCAGTAACATAAAACTTAACCAAATGAATATTTTAATGTAATACACATTATTTCATTATGGTTTTAAAATGTTCAATCAATTCATAATAGCTTTTCCACATATGAGAGGATGATAAAGATCATCTTTGAAAAAGATGACCAAGATGAATGTTGTCTGATCTGTCAGATTCTGGGTCCCATAAAAACCTGAATTAACTCTTAAAAGGCACTTGGGTGGCAGACAAGGGGACAGGGACCATATAGAGCAAAGATCCCAAAAGAAATAATGCCGAAGTGAAGATGTGATTCCCAGTCTAACTTTCAATGAAGGGTTGACCAATCACATAGCATGTCTACAATTATGGACTAAAATTTGCCAAAACCAATCAGTTGTCATAGCAGGTTGAAAGCAAATGTTACTGGTGAAAATGTCACTGAGTGGGTTAAATAATATAATATTCACCAGCACATGAAATCAAATCATTAGTTTATCAGAATTATAAAGATAGTCTCTCTTTGAATTACAAAGGCTCATTGTATGCAGTCCTAGACATTTGATTTATGCCATGTTGACTCACATTTCTTTGTTGTCCTCAATCAAAAGAGATCCGCTCCACTTAATATTACTATGAGTTAGGTGCTGTTTCAGAAACCCTTGTTTCTCAGCAGTCCTAAGAGGCGCTGCTTTGTTTGAGATTTTGTTTCACTGTAGCTTTCAAGTATGTTATGGTTAGTTGAAATAGAGTACCCCATTTATAGTTGCATGATGTCAACTAACCATGCAACAGCTTCTTGGGTTCCCTCTGGTTTGACATTCTTCACACATACCCAGCCCTGTCATTGCTTTAACAATGGTCAACTGGCTTTGTTCCCAGAATCTTTAGAAATTTTTGCCCTGCCTTTTGTTAGGGCCCAGTTGATATCAGACCACTGTAGACTATGTTGACCTTTCAGGTCTGTGTTTCTAAAATAATCTCATTACACATAGTGGGCACATGATAGGGGAACAGCTAAGGAAAACTAAAATGACAGAAATTCTAGCACTAGATTTGTAGATTATAAAATATTACATATGAGCATGTGTTTAGACAACTGATAATTTAAATACTTAAAAATATAAAGGTTTAAGGTCTGTATCTTCCCTTTAATTCCTGTGAATATTACCTATTATGAAAACCACCTATCCCAACTTCTTGTTCAGTTTCTGCCTTGTGTAATAAACTGTAGGCTGCTACAGTGTTTTGTCTTATGTTGAAAAAAGTCTGTACACTATTTTCATCCTTAACAAAGTTAAGAATTGTCATTTTCCAGAGGCACTTGGAATTTCCCTAATCCATACTGCCCATTACTGTAGTCTTCAGCAGTGAAAGCCCATTTACAAAGTATAATATTCTGCTGGTCTGTTGACATTCTAACTCTTGGGCTGCCTGAGATGCTGCCTCTGTGGATCTTGAGTCAACAAGCTGGAGTTGTATGTCACAGAGTTCAACAGGCCTCTAGTTAGTTCTTTTCAGATGAACTGCAGCACATTTGTGCATATTCATAGGCTTTAATGTACTTTGCATTCCCTTCCCTACTTCTGCAAGATGAAGAAATTCCTTATAAAGTGGACAACAACCCCATCTTAAAAATTAAAATATTCACTGATCTGTGGTTCCTCTTGCAATATCACCAGCCTTGGTGAATAATTTAAATTACAGTACTCTCCTATATATTCCATTTTTTAAAGGGACTTCATTTACTTCCTTTCAATGGTTTTCTCTTTTGCCATTCTCACCCTGCATTATTCATGGGCAACCCTTGTAAATTGCTTTGAGTTCGAACAGTGCTGATATAAATCACAGGGCCATTTTCTCTTGAGGACTTCAGCCTTGAAACACAGCTTGTTTTAAAATGAAAACTGTGTTCAATTAAGGTGATTTGTTTGCTACAAAAATTGTTAAATATCTCATATTGCCATTTTCAGGAATAGAAGACTGAAGCAGTATTTCAGAACATGGATCTGTCTTGGTCATTTTATTTGCTACCTCCTTCACTCTTTGCAGCCCTGTCTCTCACTTTGCAGTGAATTTCTTTACAAAAGGGACATAATCCCCTCATTGAAACTTTTAGATATTTAAACTTGCATTCCCTGAACTGTTTTGCAATTTGACTTTTAGATAGTTCTACTGTAAACTGGAATAACTCTGAGAACTTCTATCCTTTTTTTCAGTCGTTTAGTAAAGAGAGAGAGAAAAGGTAATTTTTTTTCTTTCATAAATGAATGTAAATGCTAGAAACCTTACCAGAAAACCAGCATTTCTTTTCCTGGTTTTGTAGATATACGCAATGAAGTAGCAGTAGAAGTCAAGATACGGACAGGAACTGACAAGCTATACACTGTGCCATAATGCCAGTCTTTAACAAATTGAAGATAGCCATGAATGTTCAGCCAGCTGTTCTCCTAGTATTCAGAGACCCTTCAAATTCAAATAGTTATCAGAAGCTGAGTGCAGACACCTAGGCATGATATAGAGTATTACCATTAAACCTAGACAGAACCAGAGAACTAAAAAAGCCTGATTTATGTTCATGCTGCTTTCTCTAGGGCCACCCTGAGCAACATATCATTTTGGTTGTCTCAACAACAACTAATTGACTAATTCACCTGGAAACCTAACCTTGATATGACAGAACACAATGGTTTCTACTACAGTGATTTATAAAGTGTTTCATATGATAAATGTAGGCTAATAATTAAGAGAATGACATTCAGTTCCTTCCCCATGTTTATTCCTTAAGTGAAATCTCACTCCCCAAAATGTAGATATGGTCACAAGGTAATTGAAACTAGAAAAAAAAATGAACAAATGGAGTAACTTTATATAAACTTGATCTAATTCATCTCCACTTGTTAAAAAAAAATCAGAAGAAAAACTTAATCTCAAAGTGAGATTATGCTTAGTGGGGGGAAATTCTTTCTACAAAAGAACAGTTGTTCTGTCAAAAGTACTCTTAAAAGAAAGTTCTTTTGTAATTGATTCATGTAACTTCATTTGAAGTTTTCCTACTGTTTAAAATATTTCAGATATGAATTCTGTTTTCCTGTGAAATTCTAAAGTTATAATGTATTCCCATTAGTATTGTTTTAAAAAAGGAAAAGGAAAATATATCTGAGATAAACATATTTTCAATAATATTGTGTTTCTTTGCATGCAAAGATGAAAATTTGAAGAAAGTATTTCATTTGTTCATAATTAGAGGAATAGAATCACATATTTAGGGCAACACCCATTGGTCAGTGCCACCAAATTATAGGCTCCAATGAATTGAGTCTGTTTTGGGGGAGTTGGTGTAAAAGATTATACTTCTCTTTGGCTCATATGGTCTTCATCCAGAGATTTTGTTTTGGTATTTCCTGGGAAAAGTATCCAATATACCCCATGTCTATGTCTCCAAAGATGTGAAAAAAAGTATTCCTACTTCTAAATGTGCTATGATAACAGATTAATTTATGGAACACAGTGCAATTTTTATTTCATACCAAAGAAAATCAAGGAGACCGAATCACAGGAATGCTTAAAGTCAGGAAAACTTATTGGGGGTCCATGAATTTTATTTAAAATACATATACAAATATAATTATAATTGTACAAAATAAATGTTTATGTATAATACACACGGCACTTGGTTTCCTTTGTAATTATATATATATATATATATATATATTGCATTTTATGCATATAAAAACACTCTTCTGAAAAAGAACCTATAAGCTTCATCAGCCTGCCAAAGGAGCCCACAACACAAAAATAGTTAAGACTCCCTAGCTTAATGTAAAGCCAAGCACTAGCAACTTTCCAGAAGAATGCTACTGTGAACAGCTTTTAAGGTTTGGATTACATAGTATAGTGAACAATCTATTTTTCAATAACAAATTAGAGCAAAACATGCTTTAAAAAAAAGAAAAGAAAAGAAAATAGCCACATAGTTTTCACCACAGTGGTCACACAGTTTTTTTTTTTAATGCAATTGGGGTTAAGTAACTTGCTCAAGGTTACACAGCTGGTTATTTCTGGGTGTGGTGCTAAGTATCGGAACCCAGATTCGATCCCAGGTCATCCTGACACTGGGGCCAGTGCTCTTACTTGCTGAGCCACCTGGCCGCCCCTTGGTCACACAGTTTTGAACAAAGTATAATCATTTAGTCAATCAATTATTTAGTAACAATGATTCAATCAACTCAATCATTCAGTCATCCTTAAGGAGGCTTGGGTCACAAAATTCAATAGTCAAAGTTCTCCACTCATGGGGCACACTAACTTACAATATCAGTCACTACTCAGCACTCTCTTAAGGGGTAGTGCAAAATATAGAGGCCATCCACTCCTCAGTCACAAATAAGTTACAATCTTCTCAGTCAGTACACGGTATCCAAGTAAAGTATTCTTTCAGCTTGACTCTGGGTACTCTCTCAGATTCCTGGGATCCCCTTCTATGGTCCCAGCTCCTTCCTGGATTTACCAAACTATCACCTGGGTTCAAAGGCAGATAGCTCCCATTTCCTTGTCCAGCTCTCCATGCTTTTCCTGTTCCACGCTGAAGCTCACAGTGTCCAGTCCACCTTTAATCCTTCATGGTCTCTGTTCCCCGGAAGTCAAGGCTTAACAAAATCACAAACAGGTTCATAAAAGTGCCAGTATCACAGTCATGCTTCCTCAATCTTGGACAGCTCCCAGGAGAAGCTGGTAGCTCCCCAGCAGAAGCTCTAGCTGGTTCCCAGAATCAAAATCACTTCACCCAGGTTCCCAAAATAATTCTCTCCAGGCTGGGCCTTTCCCTTTCAGCCTCCTCAGGAGCAGCTACTTCTGCCTCCACAAAGCTTATCCCAAGGAGTTCTGACTTTCCCTTTCTGGGGCTTCTCCTTATATACAGTATTGCTCCTCCCTTTTCGGTCCCTTTCTGTTATATCAGCAACAGGAGTTCTACCTTCTGTTTCTTTAACAGAGGCTTAATTTGAACTATGTGCTAAGTACTTCCTAGCTTTCTAATACAAAGGGGTCTTTAAATTTCATTGCCATTACACTTAAGCAAAACAAAAAATACATAAATGTCCTAAAATAGCTTAAGAGTACCCAATATAATTCTCCTACCACTCCAGAGAGTGAAACATTCCCCAGGGTTTTAATGTTATGTAAGAGGCTGTGTTAACCAATTTATCTTAGGGGCAATTGTCATTAGTGAAACCCATTCATCAGCAAGTGACAAGGGGCTTTTACAAACCAAGCAATTCAAGGGAGAGGGGAGAGGAGAAAGGGAGAAAGAATTCCACTAGCTGAAACTTAAGCAGATGGCTTTAGTATCCCAATTGTGTGACAATAGGTGTTTCCATGCCTTGGAGAGTAAGATGCTTGTGAAAAGTTGAAAAGTCTGCCTGCCCTCTAAACTTATTGTTTGTAATGGGGAAATCCTTTGATCAACTCCCAACATAAGTTAATGTTACTCATAACAAATTCTAATTGCTAACATTCAGTTATGGTCTGCTATCTTCTAAGTTCCATTATTTGGGCCTTTCCAAACCACATTCTTCATTCATTGAAATGATCCTCTTTTCTAAATCAATGAAAATAAGCATTAAAATTTATCTCTGCCATAGAAACAGTTAGAAATAAAATGCCAGAATACTCTGTTGATTCCATATCTAATTGAGATATGTTTCTTATTTATATTTAAAGCTCAAATTCTCTTTTGAACATATGCTTATTAAACCCACATACATCCCACCTACTCAGCTTCTGCAATATCTATAACTACCATTTTCCAATGTTTTAAATATCAACTGTAACTCCATTTTCTTTTTAGCAGTATATTCTCTGATAATGAGCTGGTGACAGTCTCCAAATGATCTCTAATGCTTCCTTCCAACTGGCTTGGATATTTTTGCACTGTTTTATCCAATCTGATGTGAAGAATCTCTTGAAGCTTGCAGTTTGAAAATACACTTGAGAAAATGTACCTATTTTTAATGGAGGACATTCTGCTTTTAGCAAACTCAAGGAGTACAGCATTTGGGTAACCACTGCCACTTAACATTAAACCAATCCATTACCAAACTACCCACTCCATGTATTCATGGCTTTCAAGACCTTACAGCTGATCTTGACTTTAACTTTACCAGGCATTTAGCCAGGGCCAGCCCCAGGCAAAAAGATTGAAGTAGTACAGATTGTCTTTAGCTTTCTCCTTTCTTTCTTATTTTGGATCCACTACTTTTATTCTTGGTATCTACTATTCTCATACTTACCTGCGGCTACTGGATAGCACTCCATGCTCTCTCCTAGGCATTTCATCCTTGTTATTCAAAACTTAGCCCCTCTGAAACCCATCCTCATGGAGACCTACAGTCTCTCTCATATGACATTTTGATCAGATAAACAAATACAGGATAAGGGGATAATGAAAGTTATAACTGATTATACATGAGAACATATGATTTCCAGAAGAAGTTCTTTAGCCCTAGAAAGTGGCACTATTTGAGAAAACCTTAAGAGCCTTTGCTGTATATTTAAGGAAACATTTTAACTACAAACTCAACATTTTTTTTCCATGGTCCTTTAGATGACACTAGTTTTCCTTGCCTTCAAGACAAAGTGAAGACCAGTAAGTAGAAGGTGTAGAGAAAAAGATCAATTGAATGTAAGGAAACATAAAAAACAGGAACATAGAAAAAGTGAAAGGAACTAGTTTAGGGGATGAAGAGTTCCCCTTCACAAGAGATATCCAAACAGAGACTCTGATGAGTTTTCTGGAATGTTGTACAACAAATCTTAGGTTCTCTCCCATCTCTGATTTTTTTCAATTCTATAAACAATATTCTAATATTCTCTGATTATTCTCAAGGCTGCTTCACAAATAAGATATTAAATGTATCTCACATGGTGAATCTCCTCAAAAATATGTATGTATGACATTAAGCAAGTCCTACTATCTCTATGTTGCTTATCACATATTCTTTGCCATAGCCACAAAGCTTATCTTTGACACATACTGGTTGAGTGGCTTTGGCAAATAACTTAGTCTCTCATTTTCTAGGAAAATCTATAAGACAATGAGTTGAAGAGACAATGTTGACCTATTTTGTTAGAGGGAGTTCCTTCTCCTTGAAGCAAATTATCCTGATGAAATTACAGGTCTAGTCTCTATCCCTGTTTCTTACTCTTCTGGAAGTACATCATTTAATTGTAGAATTCTGAGTCTATAAATTCTGTGACACATTTATCTGGGTAGATTTTGTCAGATTGAATTTGGTTGATAACCATAATATTCAGTAATACTCTATATTGGCTTTATAAATTGGACCATGATCTTGTTGGGGGCATTTCATAAATAGTGTCAGTTATAACCATGATATCTACAAATGTGGGATATTAAAAATGTTTTAGAATCAGAGAGATTACAGTGGAATATTGAAGAAGCATGATACAGTATATACTACTTTGCTTGGAGTCAGGAACACCTGAGTATTAACTCTCCAAGAAGAATAATTGTCTCTTAGGTAGCCTGAATGCTAGGTGAAATAATCTACTTCCACCAACAAACAATCTAGGTATCTAGCTAGCTAGCTATAGAGAGATAGATAGAGAGATAGATAGATAGAGATAGATAGATAGATAGATAGATAGATAGATAGATAGATAGATAGATAGATAGATAGATAGAGGTAAATAGAAAGATAGATAGATGATAGATAGATAAACATATATATTTGTGTATATAGTAAAAAGAATGTTTCTAAAGGACACAAATTAAGATAAATGAAGATAGCAGTGGATGGGTAGAAACCCAGCTGAACTCTCTGAACTTTCCCCTTCAAACAACTTTAAAATAATACCTCAAATCAAATTCTGGCATTGCAGGTCCAATGAAATGCCTTGGAGAGATATTTTTCCAGTCTAACACAACTTCAGAGGTCAACAGAAGTCGATGATATCAGGTTGGCAGCTAGTCCGTAATGCAACAGCAGCAGTAGCAGCTTCTAAAGTGCTTCAGCATAGAGATGGTAAGGAATTTGGACAACTGGTCGGAAAAAAAAAAGAATACAGATAACCCTTTACTGGCATAGGGTGCAGTTTGCACTAATTAACAACTCTACTGCCCATAAGCAATTATAGATCACAGTTTCAGGGAAGAGAGGAGCACTCACAGACAGACACAATGGAACAAAAAAACCTGGTTAAAGTTTCAGGGTCAAGAGATACTCAAGAGTACTCTAGCTCCAAGAGAACAGGGCCTCTGCCTTGGTAAAGACAAGAATGCAGACCAGGAGACTGCTCCCAATATAACACCACCTCAGAAAGTAGCAGATTCCCAGAATTAGCACTGAAAACAGCAGCATGGAAAAAACCAAAAGTCTAGCATGGTGCCTCCCCACCCCCCAAGTGAGTAGAGTCTAACTTCAACATAAAGTTCAAAATTAACAAACAAACTGGAAAAATTAGAAAATAACCACCACAACAGAAACTTAACCATAAAAAGCTCTTACACTGGCAGGGAAGATGAAGATATAAAGTCAGAAGAAGACAAAAAATGAGAAAACAACTCCGAGCAAAGCCTCAAAAAATGCAAACTGAACCCAAACCCAACAAGAATTTCTGGAAGGTCAAAGGATAAAAGTGGTAGATAAAAAATTTCAAAAATAAATGAAAGTGATGCAAGAAAATTATGAAAAGAGAATTAACAACTTGGTAAAATAAGCACAAAAGAAGCACTGAAGAAGGGGGAAAAACACCTTAAAAACAAATTTGGCCTAATGATAAAAAAGCACAAAAATTCATTGAAGTAAAAAACTCTTTAAAATGCAGAACTGAACAAATGGAGAAAGAAGTACCCTTTTTAAAATATAATCATCTCTGACTTTACGCCAAATTTTTTTCTTTTACAAAAATGAGAGATGCAACCATTGTGTGAAGCTTTTTTTTAAAAATGTGCTTGCATTACTTAAAAATCATTTATTACTAAACTGTATCACTGGCAGATGAACTTTCAGTGAGTGTGGGAAGATGCAAGTCTTACCATATCACATGACTTACTCATGGCAGCTTTGCCTGCCTGCCTGCTCCCCTTGTGCCTATGGCTCTTCCTTGGGTTGAGTGACAATACCATTAGTATTGTAGTGCTCTAAATCATTCAAGTCGGAGTTTGGGAATATACTGACAATGTGCATGCACTGAGAATTCTAGGCTTGCAATGCGTTGAGAGGTAAATGTGTATCTATATGGCACTGGTGAATACATTGATGCTCTGTTTACCTTTTAAGCAGTGTTATGCCAGGTGACAATTATGCAATGAAAGTCCAATTTTTGTATTGAAAAAACATGGTGTAACAATTATGTGGTGGCAATGATTATACAGTGAAATATGGTACAAAAGCTCACTAAAGAAAATAATTCTTTAAAAATTAAATTTCAACAATTGGAGACTAATGACTCCATGAGACATCAAAAAACAGTAAAACAGTTAAAGCAATGAAAAAAAATAGATGAAAATGTGACATATCTTATTGGAAAACAACTGAGCTGAAAAATCATGACTTAAGAATCATCAAAGGGGGTGGCCAGGTAGCGCAGCGAGTAAGAGCACTGGCTCCAGTGTCAGGATGACCTGGAGATTGATTCCTGGGCTCAGACACTTAGCACCCACCCAGAAACACCTGGCCGTGTAACCTTGAGCAAGTTACTTAACCCCAGTTGCTTAGGGGTGGCCAGGTGGCTCAGCAAGTAAGAGCACTGGCTCCAGTGTCGGGATGACCTGGAAATTGAATCCCAGGCTCAGACACTCAGCACCACACCCAGAAATAAGTGACCATGTAACCTTGAGCAAGTTACTTAACCCCGATTGCTTAAAAAAAAAAAAGAATCATCAAAGGTCTACTCCATGAAGCAACATCCCTTTTTACTCCAAAGTGGTCATCTATGATCCCTCCTGCTCCAGTAACCATGTCAAAGGGACATATCATTGATATAGATCTTGGCACCACTAATCCTGTATGAGAGATTTCCAATATGGGAAAGTGGAGATCATTGCCAAAGGCCAAGGAAACAGGACCAACCAAGTTATGTCACCTTCACTGACGCAGAACTTTTACACTGCAAAGAATCAAATTTCAATGAAACCCTCAACCTCCAACAATCTTTGATGCCAAAGAGCTGATTGTTCACAGATTTGAAAATAGAGTTGTACAATTAGATGTGAAACATTGGCCTCTCATGGTGATAAATGACACAGACAGGCCTAAGGTCCAAATGCAGTAAAAAGGGTAGTTCAAAAGTATATATCCAGAAGAAGTGCCTTCTATGGTCTTAACAAAGATGAAAGCAATTGCCAGAGCTTACCTTGGGAAGACTGTCACAAATTCTGTTCTTACAGTACAAATCTGCTTCAACAATTTCCAATGTAAGACCACCAAAAATACTGGTGACATTGTTGGTTTCAATGTGTTCTAAGTCACCAATGAGTCAACTGTTGCTGCTATTCTTTAAGTCTTGGACAAGAAGGTTAGTGCCAAGATAAATGTATTGATCTTTGACCTTGGAGGTGGTACTTTTGATTTTTCCATTCTTACTACTGAAGATGGCATCTTTAAAGTCAAGTCCAGAGCTGGGGACATCCATTTGGGTTGGGAGAACCTTGCAACTGCATAATCAGCATTTCATTTCTATGTTTATGTGAAAGCACAAGGACAATAGTGAGAACAAAAGAGCTATCTGCCTTCTGTGCATTGCTTGTGAATGGAAAAAGTGCTCCCCCTTTTGCAGTACCCAGTGCAGAATTGATATTCACTCTCTCTATGAAGATATTGACTTCTATCCCTATATCAACCATGCCAAACTTGAAGGTCTGAATACCAAACTCTTCCATGACACACTGTATCCTGTGGAAAATGCCTTAAGAGTTGCCAAGTTAGATAAATCATTTATTCATCATAGTGTCTTGGTGGGTGGTTCCACTGAGATTCCAAAAATCCAGAAGCTTCTGGAAGATTTCTTCAATGATAAGAATTTCAACAAAAATATCAATACTGATAAGACTGTTTCCTATGATGAAGCTGTCCAGGCAATCATCTTATCTGAAGATAAATCTGAGAATGTATAGGACTTGTGTTGCTGTTGGATGTCATTACTCTTTCCCTTGTAATTGAAATTGCTAGTGGAGTTATGACAATTTTGATCAAACCCAATGTCGCCATCTCCACAAATTAGTTGCAGACATTTACCATCTATTCAGACAACCAGCTTGGCATTCTTATTCAAGTCTGTGAAGATGAGAGACCAATGACGAAGGGTAAAAAAAAAGTGTAATAGTATTGAAATTTGAAGATCCTTTTGTATTGCTCAGCTAAGAGGTACTTAAGCACCTAGTTTCAAATTAAGCCTCTGTTAAAGAAAGAGAAGGTATGAATCCCTGTTGTTGACATAACAGGAAGGGGCTTAACAGGGAGGAGCAATAACTGTATATAAAGAAAAACACCAGCTGGGAAAGATAGAACTTCTTGAGATGAGCACCTGAAGGCTGGGCTGCTGCTGCTGGACTGGTACCTCTGTGGAAAAATTGTTTTTGATTTTGAGAATGAAGCTACTGAAGCTTTCTGAGGTCCAGCCAGAGCTTCTGAGGTTGATGAAGATTTTGGGAGACTGAGGAAGCATGACTGTGGTGTCAGTATTCTGTACAAATATTGTCTGTATGAATGTTCTTGTGGCTTTGATGAGCCGTCTTCCCAGGAACAGAGACTGTGGGGAATTTGATATGGACTGGGCACTGTGAGCTCCAATGTGGAGCAAGAACTTCACAGAGAGCTGGACAAGGAGCTGGGAGCTGTCTGCCTTTGAACTCAGATGGCAGTTGGTTAGACTCAGGCAGGAGCTGAGACCATGGAAGAGGAGACATGGAAGCTGAAAGCCTACCCTGAGTCAAGATGAAAAGACTTCTCCATGGCTACTGAGTAGTGATGAAATTGTGATTTACTTGTGACTGAGGGGTGGATGCCCTGTGTATTTTCCACTACCCCTTAAGAACATACTGAGTAGTGACTGATGACCAAGTAGTGACTGATGATTGAATAGTGACTGATGACTGAATAGTGACTGATTTGTAACTGAGTGTGCCCCATGAGTGAGGACTTTGACCTTTTATAATTTGTGATTGAGTGATTGAGTTACTAAGTGATTGATTGGTTAAATGACTATAATTTGTTCAAAACTATGTGACCACTTTGGTGAAAACTATGTGGCCATTTTAGTTATAAATTGTAGAGTCATTATGTCATTGTGAATGCTCTATTTTTATTTTCTTTGATAAGCTGCAACATTGTGAATGCTATACCTTGATTTTCTGTGAATGTTTTGCTCTGATTTTTTATTGAATAAATACAGTGTTCACTATACTATGTAATCAGGATGTTGAAGTGGCTCACAGCAGCAGCCCTCTGGGAAGCTGCTTCTGCGTGGCTTTACAACAAACTTGGACAGTTGGAATTCATAGCAACCCTCCCATTTATCCTAGTGGTTTTCCATATGGAGTTAACATTTAATATTGATAAGAATGGCATCCTGAATGTTTCTGCTATCAATAAGGTCACAAACAAGGAGCATAAGATCACCAGCATCAATGAGAAATGTCAACTGAGCAATGAAGATATTGAGCATATGTTCCAGGGGGATGAGAAATAAAAAGGCTGAAGATAAGAAACAGAGAGTAAGGTGTCTTCTAAGCACTCTTTTGAATCTTCTGCTTTCAACATAAAGGCTACCTTAGCAGATGAGAAACTCCAAGGCAAAGTTGGTGATGAAGACAAACAAAACAGCCTTGATAAATGTAATGAAATAGTTAACTTGATAAATAAGAACCAGACTGCTGAGAATGAAGAATTTGAACATCAGCAGAAAAAAAATGGAGGTCTACAATCTCATCATTACTAAGCTGCATAAGATTACATGGAGCTTGCTGGAAGTCATGCCTGATGAGTAACCATGGAGTAGAGGAGCACTTCTTGGAGTCACATAACTGAAGGCAGGGGTTGCAAAAACATTGGCAATAGTAAATAAAAGATTTCCAAAGAGGCAGAGACAAAAATGAATTCAAAGTAAAATGCATAATAAATCCAAGTAGTATTTGAAACAAGGTAGTTCTGGCAGTGATAGCCCATGTTGCATCATGTGACTTCACTGCAGCCTTGGTTGTGAACATACATGTGCACTTTGCACTGTGCATGCTGTCGTGTCATGCAATGCTGACAAATGCTGCCAGAAACATCTCAGCTCAGATTTGAGACTATTGTATGTTATAAATTGCAGTGTTCTTACTGTACATATTAAGCTCTCTGCTCTTACAGAAACATAATAGTTTAATTATGGAAAATGAAGACTTCTAATATTTTGCTATTGTTCCTCAGCATGCAAGTATCAAATTTGTATATCTTTGGATTGTATTGTGTTAGAATATTTGATTTGAAAAATTACTTCTATTTCCTTCTTTAACAGAAATGTTGTGTTTAATTGCAGCAAGTAAAGAAAAACACCCTTTAGAAATATTTATCCACCATCACTACTGTATGTATATGTAAGTGTGAATATCATTTGTTTAAATTAAGAAGAAACTAATGAAATTTAATAAACTAAAGCTAGTATTTGAGAAATTATTAACACTATTTATTTATATTTTAGGACAAAATGAGTTATGAACAAATAGCTAAATTTAGACAGAAGTGATAAAAATACTGATGACAATGCAGAGTCTTGGCTACCAGGTTGTAATACACCTTAATTGACAAAAGAAAATATGTTGAATCTTTTGTAATATGGATTTACTTTTAATAATGAAGATGGTGTGGAAAAACCTTTTTGCTTTATTTGTAATGAAGTTTTGGCTGCAGAGACCATGAAATCAACAAAACTAAAATTACATCTTAACACTCTACTGTAATAAAGCAAAAGGATATTTTGAATGACTTTTAAATTCTTCAAATAAAGAAAACAATGTTTTGAGAATTTTGTTATTGTCAATGAAAGTATTTACTCTCACCTTATGAAAACTTCTTATTTAATTGCAAAAACTAAAAGATCCCATATGATGAAAGAAGATCTTGTGTTACCTGATGCTATTAAAATGTAAGAAATAGTTCACAGGAAAATGTATGGGGATAAAATTTGTAAAATTGCTTTATTGAATGATACGGTTTCCAGAAGAATTTCTGAAATTATTAATGACCAATTCCAGCACTTTATTACCAGACTTAAGGGCAGTTTAAAGTGTGCAATTTAGTTAGATGAAACAATTGATATTTCTAACATGACACAGTTATTACTGGAATTACTGTTTTGTTGTCTTTTGGAAGGTCACCCAAGAGGGAAAGCTATATATCTTAAAGTCAATGAATTTTTCACAAATGAAGGTTTAAAGTGGAAAAATTTCATGGAGCAATGATGGGTAAGAATGTTGGTGTTGTAGCAAAAGTTACAACTAGTGACAATGAATATATCATTTTAAAATACATACATATATATATTCTTATTTACATCATTCATTTCCACCAGGTTTTGAGTTACAAATTTTCTCCCCATTTTCCCCCTACCCACCGCCCCAAAATAGCAGTCCCACAGGATATCCCCTCCTCCAATCTGCTCTCTCCCATATTTTCTCCCGTACA
>NW_027186473.1:17556079-17627810 GCF_028583685.1 Petaurus breviceps papuanus
TTTTGCCTTCCTATTCTTCCCCTCCATTGTAACCATTTTCCCTGCCTCTTCTATATGAGATAGTTTACCCCATTCTGTCTCTCCCCATCTCCTCTCATTATATTCCTCTCTCACCTCTTAATTTCACCTTTTAAGTATCATCCCTTCCTGTTAAATTGATGCTGTTCCCTCTATCTATGTATACCTGTAAACATATATAGACACATTCACATATGTATTCATATGCCTATATACCCTCATATGTAGACATATATATATATATATATTCCCTTCAACTACTGAGAAAAGGTTCATAAGTTACAATTATTGTTTTTCCATGTAGTGTTAATAGTTCAACATTGATAAGTTCCCCATGATTTCTTTTCCCTGTTTACCTTCTCAAGCTTCTCTTGCTTCTTGTATCTGGATGTCAAATTTTCTATTCAACTCTGGTTTTTTCAGCAAGAATGCATTGTTCTCATTTCTCTTCTGAATTTTTCCTCCACTTCTCTCATCTGCTTCTTAAGGTCCTCTATGGTCTGTAACCAGCTCATATTTTCATTTGAAGCTTTTGGTGCAAGAGTTCTGACTTTGCTGTCTTCTTCCTGTTCCATGCTTTGCTTCTTTTTGTCCCCAAAATAGGAGTCTAATACTGGAATCTTCTGTCTGCTTTGTTTCCTTTGCCTGGTTATGTTGCCCCTCAGTCACTTGACCCCTGGGCTTTTTGCCACAGTAGGACTCCTCCACCAGACAGGGGAACTTTTGTTCCAAATGCTGGGGTTTTCTGAGCTGCCAGAGTTATTAGATGGGTGCCCTCTCTGAGGCCTCCACATGTTATGGCAAGCTGGACATACAGCTCAGGACCCCCACCCTAGACTGCACTCCAGATCCAAGAAGGTTAAAGCAAGAGCGATTACCCCTCAGCCTGGTGTTTGCTCCACCTACACTTTGCAGGCCAGGAGCTGAAGCTGCCAAGTGGTGCTGGCTGGCTGTGCCTGGTATCAGAGACTTCTCGCCCCAAGGGCAAAAGCCAAGCACTCCCACTTACTGCCTCCCAAAGTCCAGACTGAACTGACTTGTCACTTTGTCATTCACATCTATGTGTTGATAATTCTGGAAATGGCCACAGCTGCTACTGATCTGGAGTCCCACTGGCAGGTGGCTGGTCAGGTTCGCCCTGGGGCTAAAGCCTCTGTGTGGGGCTGGGCTCGGCTCCCAGAGTGCTGCCCTGGCTGATTCCTGCTGGCCTGCCGGGCTGTCCTCAGTGGGAGGTTAGCTTCTCTGTGTCATTTTGTGGATTCTGCAGCTCCAAAGTTTGTTCAGAGTCCCCCAAATATATCATTTTTTACTCAGTGCATGATCCATCAGGATGCACTTGGAGGAAAAAAAAAGTCACCAGACTTAGATTTTGTGCTTCGCAATACTATCAAAATCATTAACTATATTAAAAGCCATACCCATAGCAGTCATTTGTTTTCAAACATTTGGAAACACCTGAATGCTTATTACAAAAGCTATTTACTACATGAATAGGTAAAACGGCTCTCGAGAGGGTGAAGTTTAAACACATTATTGAAATGGAAAGATGTACTTGTTATATTTTTGACTGAGCAAAAATCTTACTTTGTGAATTTTTTTCATAATGACATAGCTTTCAAAACTGTTATTTGTTATATATTATCAAAAATTTCAATGATTTAAACATGTAGCTTCAATAAAAAATGTAATATATTTATGTTAAAAGATGAAATTGAAAGTTTGACTTAAAGTTTACATTTGGAAGAATAGGGTAGCATTACCAGGGTGCTCCTGTCTTGAGAAGATCAGAAGAAAAATCCCAGGACAAGGTTTGGTCCTTAGGAAGAGTAGACACCTCTAGGTTAGGTTCTGTTTAAACAGCTGTTTGCAAGTCTCTTAAACAATAAGTGGCAAGCCCTCTGGTTCATTGGTTTGAGAGGCTGCCTTGGCCACAGTCACTGGAATTTTTACCCCTGTGATAGTGAGGGGAGTTGAGCATCTGAGTCCAGGATCATCAAGGGAATCTCTGCTGACCAGCAGCACTAGATCCAGCTGTGCTGAGAAGAGTGGCAGGGGCGAGAAGGGACTACAACACTTCCAGTGAGTGCAGAAGCAGTGGGGCAGAAAGTCCCCAACTTTGGGCACTTACAGGAGCCTGGAGGCTTGGCTTTGGTTTCAGGCTAGAGGGGAAAACTGAAGATCTGGGGACAAGAGGAACCATTTCTCATACCCCAGGGTTAGAGGTGAGTACAAGCTATCACCACAAAACAATGCACAGGCAAAGGAAAAAGAATCCAACAATAGAAACTTATTATGAGAACAGAGATGACCAGGGTTCATCTTCAGAGGAGGAAACCAAAGTAAAGAAACCCCCAATGAGTAATGTTAAATGGTCACCTGGCCAAAAAGAATTTCGAGAGACCTGAAAAAAGACTTTAAAAATCAAATGACAGAGGCGGAGGAAAAACAAATAAGAAAATAAGAATAATCCAAGAGAGACAAGAAGGGTATGAAAAGAAAGTCAACCAACTAGAAGAGGAGATCCAAAATCTTAAGGAAGAAAATGAAAACTTGAAACAGAATTGGGCAAAATGTAGCCAGTGAAATTATAAAAGATCAAGAAATGTTTAAACAAAATATGAATAATGAAACAATAGAAGAGAAAGTGAAACATGTTATAAGAAAAACAACAGATTTGGAGAATAGATCAAGAGGAAAAAATATAATAATAATTTTATTAACTGAACTTTATGATAAAAAAAGAATCTTGATATGATAATAGAAGAAATAATTAAAGAAAATTGCCCTTAACCATTAGAACAAGTGGGGAAAGAGGATATAGAAAATATCTATCAATCACCACCTGAAAGAGATTCTATGAGGAAAACTTATAGGGATATCATAGTCAAATTCCAAAATCCCCACCTCAAGGAAAAACTATTAAAAGAATCAAGATTAAAACAATTTAAATATGATGGCACCACAATTAGAATTACACGAGACCTGGCAGCAGAAACATTAAAGGACCACAGGTCTTGGAACGCATCATAAAGAAGAGCAAAAGAACTAGGTTCTGGCCAAAAATATATCATACCCTGCAAAGTTAACTATTATCTTAAATGAAAAGAATAGAAATTTGATAAACTCTCAGTTTTTCAAGACTTTGCTAAAAATAATCCTGAACTTAATAGACAATTCAATATACAAGAATCAATATAAATATAGGGTACATAACAAAGACTGATTATAAGGGATTCATAAAGACAGACTGTTGCTTTTTCTATCTGTAAAATGTAAGATTTATGTCCAAGATTCTTATTATTAACTGGTTAGTTCATAAGAAAGATTGGGGAAATCCTGGGCATGATTTGAATTTTAAAAGTAAAACCATTTAGGAACAGCTAAAAAGAGTGATTATCTTACACAAATGAAATTCAAGATAAAGAATTGATACATAGGAATCAGATGGGGGTACGGGGCTGGTAGTTCTGGGAACCTATTTTCATCGGGAATGAGTGTAAGAGGGAACAATACATATATATTTTAAAGAGTACAGAACTCTTCTAAATTCAGAAGAAATACCTGAGTAGGGGCATAGGGAGTGGGGAGAGAGCAAGTAGGGGATATTTAGAGAGGAGAGAGAGAAAATAGGAAATAGAGGAATTTCTAGAAGGGTGTTTAGATTTACGGGAATGGGAGGATAGGGGATTGTCCTTGGAGGAGGGTAGGCAAGTCATAGGAGGGCAAGGTAGTGGGTAAAATAAAGTAGAGAAGGCAGGAGGTATAGAAAACAAGAGAGAGGCATATACATAAAAACAAAGAACAGGAGTAGAATAGGTTTGGAGATATGTATGTCTATATATGTATGTATATGTGTATATGTATAGATCTATAGCTATGGAGAAACATATCTAAACTTTATTGTAGCCTTTGGGGGGGTGTGGAGGAGAGTATGTATATATTTGTAAGTATAGAGAAACATATCTAAACTTTATTGTGGCCTTCTGGGGGTGGGGAGTTGGGGGAAAGGAAAAAAAAAAGAACAAAGTAAAAAAGTGCACAGCCGAGAACAAAATAAAACTCACAAGGAAGCAAAGATAAGATGGACAATTCTCAACACAATGAGTATTATTTATCATGTAGCCTTTCTTGAAATGAAAATTTATTGTTACCTATTTTGAATCCTCTCATATTCTACAACACACATGGCATACCATTATTTCTTCAGAACTTTAAGTTCCAATATTTAAGTTTATGATATGTTTTGTTTCTTTTTTCTATTCTCTATTTGTGTTCTGGCATTTGAGTTTAAAATAAAATTTTGGGGAAAAAAAGCTTTAATTATAATACTTATAATTGATTTTCTGAAATGCTGGAGACACAGTTTCAGAAATACTTCCCTTCAAATTTTGATTCTAAAAAACTAAGTTGGGTTCATATACCATACTCAATTGAAATAAAAAAATGTCAGTCATCTGCCACAAAAAGTAAAATAATTTGTTGAGTTATCAAGTGACACAGGTTTAGAATTTGAGTTTTCTAAAAAAAAATCATTAAATTAATTTTAGCTTGAGATTAAGACAGAATTTCCAACAATTTATAAAATGGCCCTAAAGTTATTTCTGCCATTTTTTACTACATATATATGTGAAGCAGCATTCTCAGCACTGACAATTATAAAATTAAAATATTGATTAATTCTGAAAAATGTTGAAGATGCTCTATGTCCTACAGAATAAGATATTCCACAAATATTTAATTTTTATATAAAAAAGGAAATTACATGCACCTTATTAATATGCAAATTTCCTTTCATATTTGATAAATGGTATAATTATATGTACACCAAAGAATTGTGTGTTCCAAACTTTTTCTTTTAACAGTATTAAAAAAAATTCAAGTACCCAAGGTTAATGCATAATATTACATGGTCAGTTCAGCAGGGTGATATATGAGCTCTGAGAAAGAACTAGTGAAATCAGAGGTG
Source organism: Petaurus breviceps papuanus (assembly GCF_028583685.1). Taxonomy (NCBI): domain Eukaryota; kingdom Metazoa; phylum Chordata; class Mammalia; order Diprotodontia; family Petauridae; genus Petaurus; species Petaurus breviceps. Next base: position 17,561,064 of record NW_027186473.1, read on the forward strand.
GCTTGATGGATGTCATTTGAGTACAGCCTTACCTAGTCAGTGAATTGTTCTCTTACCACCCTCTAAATGAGTATGTGAAAAGGTTTTAGCCTAAAAGGGCCAGGGTCTCCCATTGTATCCTGAGTCTTCTCCAGTCATGCTTATGAATATATCTAGTTGCTGGATACAGATGCCTCTGGCAGAAAAAAAGTGAGGTTGGTGACCTTGCACAGCCCTCCCTCACTCAAATCAAACTCAATTGCAAGTCATATCACCATTTCCCTGACACCATGGTCCTCTTTGAAAACACAGGACAAACACAACAAAAAGCCCTACAGAATGGGTTACAAATGAACAGGTGAAGATAGGACTTTCCCAACACAAGAAAATTGTGTGAAAAAAAAAATCGTGCAGTTTTTAGAAAATAGTATATTGGGAGAGTATATGTGTGGTGAAGTTTGGGAAGAAGTAAAGAATATTTGGGTTTGAATGGAGCACAGAAAGCAGAAAGAAATCAGTGATATAAATTTTACAAAGTGCTTTATATACACAGTCACATCAAATGTTTATAAGAACCCTGTGAGGTAAGTTCTTTATCTATTATTCATGTCATTTGCAGATGAAGATTAATTTTGGATTGAAGAATTTTAAGTGTCTTCCTTTAGGACAGTCACATGCCTAGTAAATATAAAAGGTGGAATTTGAAATCAGGTTCTACCTGTTTTGTGAAACTGTTCCCTTAAACATGGAGATACCCATCTATCCTTTATTTGGTTTCTTTGAAATTTGCCTTCACAGTATCTAGGATATACACATCAAACTATTACTTTTTTTGTCCTTTCTGTTGTGAATCCTGAAGAGTAGTTACTTCTTCCCATGGTTTACATCATTTCTACTTCAGGAATTAGTTTGACATTTTTGGTCAGAATACCATTTGTAAGAGTATTTTCCTTCAATGATTTATCCCACTTTTGAAGAATGAAATTATCATGAAATTAAGATAAACCTCATTCCATTGCACCACGATCTTATCATCAACAGGCTTCCTGCACTGGATACAATGCTGGTGAAGGACTTAAGCATTTCAGCTCTAGAAATCCTGCCCTGGAGCTTAAAAACTCCCAAGTGGTGAGTACCTCAAATACAGCTGACTGTATCAGGCTCATTATATTAGCCATACCACTCTTAGTTTCCTACAATTCAATTGCAATTCTGTCCTCTATCTCTAGAACTATAATCAAATTAGTACTGCTGTTGCTATTGGGAAGAGCATGTCTACCCACTCACCTATTTCTCCCCTCACTATCTTTATAACTTTTCTTTTAAAAAAATATTTTTGGGGCGGTCAGGTGGTGTAGTGAGTAAGAGTGCTGGCCACAGCATTGGGAGACCTGTGGTCAGTTCCGGCCTCAGATACTTGTCTCCCACAAAAAAAGAACTGGCCATGTAACCTTGAGCAAGTTACTTAACCCTGATTGATTAAAAAAAACATACATATATACATACATGTATGTGTATATATATGTATATATATAATTAATGAAATAAAACAAGAATTTCTTTATGTACTAGGAGAAAGGAATATTGCACATGAAAATATTAATCTATTATGTGCAATATCCTATTTCTTTTGAATATATAATAAAGTTCTTGTCTATTTTTTCCTTTCTTGCAGATAGCATCTTTATAGTTCTTTTGTTGTAAATTTGTGTATTTATTATAGTCAAAATTACTTTGTTGCTCAGCATTGTTCATAAAACAATATTACTGGGGGCAGAACCAAGATGGTGGAGGAGAAACAGGAAATTCCATGACCTCCCCCCATAACTACCTCAAATATGTATAAAATATGACTCTAAACAAATTTTATAGCTACAGAACCCACAAAGTTACTGAGAGAAACTAATCTCCTGCTGAAGGCAACCTGGCAGTCTGACAGGAAGGGTTTATCACAAAGTGCTGGGAGATGTGCACAGTCCTGCACGAGCTGTAAGATTTTGGCCCCAGGGGGCAGCAGTGGTCAGAGAATACTTCAGGAGAGTGAATCACCAGCAGCTGTTCAAGTTTCCAGACTTTTCAACCCATAAAGGCCAAAAAGAAAGTAAAAGGTCAGTCTGTAACTCTGTTGGAAAGGAAGGGCATGGTCCAATCCCTGCCCCTGGGGTGAGAGGTGGTGGAGACATGATGGCTGCAGCTGCTGCTGTTTGGCTGCCTCCAGAGCTCCCGATCTACAGATCATAGGGGGACCAAGCAACTATTCAGAGAGTAATCACTCTTGCTTTGATCTTCTTGGATCTGGGTTGCTTTCTTGGGTGGTGGTCCTTGGGTGAGAAATGACAATTTACCAGTGTGGTGTTGGTAGAGAGAGCACCCTCCTCAGACCTCTGACAACATTTGCAAAAACCCCAGTGATTTGGGACAAAGCTCTCCTCTCTGGAAGCAGAGTTCTACCATGGCAAAGACCTCAAAAGTTAAGTAATTAACTGACAATATTAACAAGCAGAGGAAGCACAAACCAATGAGAGAATCCTTTTTGGGGGGACAAAAAGGATCAAAACATCAAAGAGGAGAATGAAGTCACAACTCCTGCATCGAAAGCTTCCAAGAAAAATATGAATAGATAACTGGCCATGGAGGAGCTCAAGAAGGATTTTGAAAATCAAGTAAGAGAAGTGGAGGAAAAGCTGGGAAGAGAAATGAGAATGGTGTAAGAAAATCATGAAAAGACAGTCAACAACCTGACTGAAGAAAACAACACATTAAAAAATAGACTAACTCAAATGGCAAAAGAAGCCCCAAAAGTAAATAAGGAGAAGAATGCCTTAAAAAGCTGAATTTGCCTGACAGAAAAGGAATTTCAAAAACTCACCGAAGATAATAATTCTTTCAAAATTAGATTGGAGCAAATGGCAGCTAATGACTTTATGAGAAATCAAGATACTCTTAAACAGATCCAAACAAATTTAAAAAAAATAGAAGGCAATGTGAAATATCTCACTGGAAAAACCACTGATCTGGAAAATACATCCAGGAGAGGTAATTTAAAATTTCTTGGGCTACCTAAAAGCCATGCTCAAAAAAAGAACCTAGAAATCATCTTTCAAGAAATTCTCAAGGAAAATTGCCCTGATCTTCTAGAGCCAGAGGGCCAAAAGAGAAATGGAAATAATTCCCTGATAATCTCTTGAAAAAGATCCCCAAAAGAAAACTCCTAGGAATATTATAGCCAAATTCCAGAGTTCCCAGGTCAAGGAGAAAAATATTACAAGTGGCCAGGAAGATATAATTTGAGTATTACGGAAAAACAATCAGGATAACACAAGACCTGGCAGCTTCTATATTAAGGGATTGAAGGCCTTGGAATATGATATTCCAGAGGACAAAGGAGCTAGGATTAAAACCAAAAATCACCTACCTAGCAAAACTGAGTATAATGTTTCAGGGGAAAATATGGTCATTCAATGAAATAGAGGACTTTTGAGCATTCCTGATGAAAAAAACAGAGTTGAATAGAAAACTTGACTTTCAAATATAAGAAGCAAGAGAAGCCTGAGAATGTAAACAGGGAAAAGAAATCATAAGGAACTTAATTAAAATTGAACTATTTTCATTCCAATATGGCAAAATGATAATTGTAACTCATGAGAATTTTCTCGGTATGAGGATAGTTGATGGGAATATATATGTATACATACATACATATATATATATATATGTTTATACAGGACAGTATATGTACATATAAATAAATATGTGAGTGTGTATGCATATATGCATATGTATAAATACATATGTGTGTATATGTATACATAGAGGGCATAGGATCACTTTAATTGAAAGGGATGATATCTAAAAAATAAAATTAAGAGGTGAGAGAGGAATATTATGAGAAGAGATAGGAAGAGATAGAATAGGGTAAATTATCTCATAGGAGTCAAGAGAAAACTTACAATGGAGGGGAAGAACCGGAAGGCAAAAGGGAATGGGTCAATCTTACTCTTATTGAATTTGGCTTAAGGAGGAAATAACATACACACCAAATTGGGTATCTTACCCTACAGGAAAGTAGAGGGGAAGGGGATAAGAGGGGGGATAATAGAAAGGAGGGCTGATTGCAGGGGGAGAGGTAGTTAGAACCACACACTTTTAAAAGGGGAAGGGGCAAGTAGAAAATAGGATTAAGTGGGGGTCAGGATAGGATGGAGGGAAATATAGTTTCTTTCACAATATATCTACTATGGAAATATTTTGCATAACTACACATGTATAACATGTATTGAATTGTTTTTCTTCCTTGTATGGGTCGGTGATGAGGGAAGAAGGGAAAGAATCTGGAAATCAAAGTTTTAAAATCAAATGTTAAAAAAATTATATGTGTGTGTATACATGCATACATACATATATACACATATATACACACATATGTATATAATTTTTTACATACTACTGGGAAATAAGATATACAGGCACTGGGGTATAGAAAACCATCTTGCCCTATTAGAAATTCAGAGAGGGAATGGGGGAGGACATAAGAGAGAGCAGATTGGGGGAAGAGGTATTCAGTAGGATCACTATTTTGGGGTGAGGGGAAGGGCAAAGATGGGGAAAAATTTTGTAACACAAAATCTTGTGGAAATGAATGGTGAAAACTAAAAATAAACAAATTAAACAAAAAATAAAACAATATTACCATTACTGTATGAGACATTCTCTTCATTTTGCTTATTTCATTCTCCATTATTTTGTGCTAATCTATCTATGTTTTTCTAACATCGAGTTCATTATTTCTTATAGCATTGTAGGATTTAATTATGATCATATACCTTAACTTGTATAGCCATTCCCCAATAGAATGGAATCCCTCCAATTTGCAGTTCTTTTATACCATAATGAGAGCTGTTGTAAATATTTCAGAATGTATAAATACTTTTCTTTTTTCCCCTATACCTTTTCAAAACAAAATATCCCTCCTTATCTACCAGTACCCAATATATGATGTCTCCTATTACAATAACAGTGCCTCAAAGCCAAAAATTATCTTAGCTTGTTTTTGTAATCACAGTTTTATAAGATATTAAGTACTTTTATAATGATTTTTTTTTATTCTTTCCTTCATTCAAGAGCTTCAAAGCCACTCTAGTCCTGGCAGAAAGAAAGGTCTAACAGGTATCTTTTGTGATTCTTCACTGAAATTCCTAGATTTCCTTATAAGCATATATCTTGTTACCATATAAAGATATTACTCTGGTAGTATAGTAGGCATTTATTTCTGTCTCTCAAAGAATTATAACACATAAAATTAATGTTGAAAGGGATGTGATAGGCTATCACATCCATTTTAAAGATGAATAAAGAGACACAGAGAGTTGACTTGCTCGGGGTCACATAATTAGGAAATATCAGAGGCAGTATATATACTGAGGTCTTCCAACCTCAAAACTCACTGTTCTTTCCACTGGGTCACCTAGCTGTCTCTTCTTGGAAAGTGTCTCCTGTGAATTCTTCAGAAATTCTGCTATTTTTCTTCCTATAGTGTCTATTCTACTCTCTGTGTCATGTGGATTAGCTGTCATACACAGAACATTTTCTATCTCTGTCCATTTTCAGGTTAAAATTATTAATTATTAGTAAAAAAAAATCACTTATATCAGATATAAAATAGAGAAGATAAATGAGATAGGCATTTGCTGAGAGAAGATAAAAGATAATGATTTTAATTTTTTCAAAATGAAATATCTTTGAAGAATTATTTTATTGTATTTAAAACAGAAAATCTTTCCAATTTGTCTAACAATATTTCATGTGGCCATTTTCCTTCTCTTTAAACCAATGTTCTCCTTGAAAAACAATAAAAAGCTGCAACTCTTTCTTGTCTCTGCTGAAAAAAGTAGATTATATCAGTTTATCATATTAAATATTTAATTTCATTCCCAAGGGGTTCATTTTCCTTAATTCTCATTCAACAATAAAAATCATTAATAATTGTCCTCTTAATATAAAGGTTAAGGTCTGCCTCTACTTCTTTTTCCAGGCTGTGAAACAGCATTTGATTCTTTCATTATCTTCTAAGGTTTGTCATGAATAAAACGTATTTTCCTAGGAGAGAATTTCTGAGAGATTGAGATTTCTTGCCAGAACTCATTGAAAAAAAAACAAGAAATTCAGTGACCAAGCCATTGGAGTAGGCTAGTTAGAGATTGTTTTAAGTTGTATTCCCTTTAGGTTTCAGAAAGTAATTATATAAAAATAATGTAAGATACTGAGGCTCCAGTTAATCATTCTGAATATTAATTTTTAAATTTCAATATGGACATGCACTTTTATTATTCAAATTAATTAATCTCTCCATATTCCTTATGAATTAATTACATTGACTTTTAAATCGCTATACAATTGCCATGCTCCGGTTAATACTGTTCAGGATCCATTTGGGAGTGTGAAGACACAGCATAGTAAAAATTTTTGAATGTAATTTGTGAGTGTCTATGTGGAAAACAAGAATGGGAAACTTGGACTTTGGGGATTCCATATGCAACAATGCTATGGAATGCAAGAAAGTATAAACTATGACATTTTTAATAATGACTTTGAACTTGTCATTTGTTGATTACTTTTATTGTTCTTTAAACATTTATCTGTAATTAACATTTGGGAAATATACAAGTTCATATACCTACTTCAATTATAACTATGCTATTTCAATGCTTTCTCTCTTTTTCCATCACCAAATCAGATTTAGTAAAAAGATAACTCTCAATGAAAGCTATTGTGGATAGTCAGGTAGATGCACACTTACAATAGGAAAAAAATATATTAGAGATCATGAGGCCATAGGATCATAAATTATGAGGTCTTATATATAGAATTGAAATAGATCTTAGAAGTCATCTAATCCAAGCCCCTTTTTAAAGATGAGGATCTTGATGCCCAAAAGTTAGCAATATAGAAATAACTAGCAACATGGAAAAATATTCCAAATATGAATAATTAGATAAATGTAAAATATAGCAACTTTGAGGTTCTACCTCATACCAATCAAATTGGAAAAGTTGACAAAAAAGGAAAACGATGAATGGGAATGCTATGGGAAACATTAATATCAATGTATTGTTGGAGCTCTGAATTGGTACTCATTCTGGAAAGCAATCTGGAACTTCACCCCAAATATTCCTAAAATGCCCTACTAGGTCTACAATCCAAAAAGAACAATAAAAGCCCTTTATGTATGAAATTATTTATAGCAGTTCTTTCTCATGGAGTCAAAGAAGAGGAAATTAACAAGAACCTACCATTTGGGGAATGGCTGAAGAAATTATAGTATATTGATATAATAGAATGTCATTTTACTGTAAGAAATGATCAAAGACAGAGTTTGGGAGAAACTTGGAAATACCTGTTTGAACTAGAATAAAGTGAGCAGAACTTGGGAAACAGTTTGACTATAATAACTTTGAAAGATATCGTGATTGAATAATGATTCCAGAGGACAAAGGATGCAGAATATTATATGTACCACCCACCTTCTCACATAGATGTGATATAATAAATATTCAGAATAAGGAACACATTGATGTATATAGTTATAATAAGAATTTGTTTTCCCTGAATAGGCAAATGAATGCATATTATGAGAATTACAGGTACCAACATACAGAATCAGTGCAACAACACATGAGGAAGAGAATCATATATGTACAGCTAGAAATTAACTTAAAATACATAGAGATGAGCCCCTCATTGTATAGATGAGGAAAGCAAGGCTCACAGGGATTATGATTGGCCCATTGTCACACAGGTATAGAATAGTCCTCGAATCACTCCCCTTTTCCAATCACACTGCAATTCTTATGTGCTTTGCATCATTTTGGCCTTTACAAATAATTGGCCCATATGCTGCCAGTGCTAAGAACCTTTCAAATAAGCAAGCTTTTGTGCATCATTGCACACTCTATAAAACTACTTTTTACTACAGAGTGTGTCCTAGTGACCTTAGTCTAAATTTCTTATCCTTAATTGAAAACAAGAATACAGAATATCAGCCTCCCCATGAAACTTGCCTTGTTAATATGTCCCTGCAATACTCTTATGACCTCTTATTGTTCACTAAGGATTGTTATTTGACAAATATTCATTTTAACTGGCATTTCTATGTTACCCTCCTACAGAGGAAATTTATTCAGAGGAAAACTTACAACAACCTGGCATTGCAGTGGGATCATGTTTTCATTCTATAAGGTATTTAACAACAAAGGGTTCCATATGTTAATGTTACATAAACCATAGGTTTAGAAGAAATAATATATTTGTGGTTGCAAGAAATCCAAAAAAAGGGGGAAAAGTCAGTAGAAAAATAAAAGCTATATTAAGAATTATAAGGCAGCAAAGGTATCCATTAACAATTCAAAGAAAAAAATGTCCTAAAACTCCTTTATAAATCATAGGAGCTGACTTATTGTCATGGTGATATACTCTTTATTGAGGATGCTCCTACATGCTTTGCTGCAGAAACTACTGAGAAAAGTTAAAACAAAAGATAATGATCACTCTTCCTCCAGGAGTTTCTATTTTTGAAAATTGATGCCCTATTTGTACCTGAGTACAATGCAATATAATGAATGCAGCAGTGGATCTGTAATCATGAAGACGTGGGTTTAAATCTCACCTTTGATATTTACTAGTCAAATAATTGATCAAACAAGTATATCGTAATTATCTGCTATGAGACAGCTACCATGATAGGTCCTGGGGACACAAGGCCAGAAAGGAAACAACTTTGTCCAGCTATCTATTTTCAAGAAGCAGGAAAATTTACATGTAGATACATTGGCATATAAAATTATGTATAAATAAATGCAAGATAATTTGGGGCAAAGGAGTAGTAACTAGTCCCTTGTGGTATGATCAGGAAAGCCTCATGTCAGAGGTAGCACTAGAGACGAGCTTTAAATAAAACTATAGATTCTAAGAGGAAGCGGTTAAAAATGAATACATTCCTGGAATGGGGGAATCAGCCTGTGCAAGAGCATAGAGATGGGGGATAGAAAAGTCTTTTATAAGAAATATCACCATGGGCAAATAATTTAATCTCTCTTAGCCTGAGTTTCTTCACTGGTGAAATAGGAAGAATTACATTTATTGTTCCTTTCTCATAAGGTTGTTGGATGATGCTATTGACATCATTTAAATGCTTTGCAGATTGTAGAGTGACTATAATTATCAAGTATTATATTTGGAAATTTGTATATTTTCAAACACAAAATTTGGGGGATGGTCCTGACAGTGGAAAAAAATAAGGAAGTACTCAATAGTTGTGTCTATACTAGCAAATGTTTTGAATCAAGTCAATTAGCTTGCCCATAGACTGGGATATTGAATTATACCCAGGTGGCAACTGATGGTGTGCAGATAAAATAGGGTAATTAGAGCCAATCCTAACTTCCACTTCCAACTTAATCCAGCCACTCTACAGATGCAGTAATCTGTATCCCACTTGAAAGCTATAGGATTTTCAATTCTAGTCATCCAGCATTTGTTAAACACCTCCTATATTCCAAGTCCTCTTTTCCCTGATGGGGATACAGAAACAAAATTAAACAATCCCTGCCATCAAGAAATTACATTATCCTGACACCAAAATCCAAAATTAATATCTAAAAAGTCAGCCAGAAATGAGAATGTCTGACTGTACAGCACTATGTTGCACACATTGGAAGCGATTGGACCCTTTTTCTTTCCTCTAGATAGTCGACTTTGTGTAGACATGACCTACTTTACTTTCATCCCCAGCCTTCATTTTCAATAAAGTGTCTTGAGAAAGTAGTTCATTTCTCCTTGAGTCATTTCTTACTCAACAGCATGCACTGTTCATTTGTTCCAGGATGTCACACAGCCTGTGGCTCTGTCTGTTGCCAGCCCTGTTCCCTCCATCTGACTAGAACTTGCTTCATCTATTGATGGTAACACCTTCTCTGAATCTCATCATGTCAAGCCGCCTTCCCTTCTCCTTCTGCCTCAGTGACTCACCAGCTATTTCAAATCTCATCTGAGAAAACCATTCTCATCCCTTTCCCTCTCCAACTAGTATTTCCTCATTGCTGCTAGGGATTTTAAATCTGAATTTCTATAAAACACCATTTAGGTTCCAAAAGGCTCTGATGTAAGCAGGGTGGTGGCATTCTGTTTTGTGTAATTGTTATTACTGCTTCTCTGAGGCACATGTGACTAAGTTTTTCCAACTTCGGGGAGATTTTTCAATTCAAGGACTTAGTTAGTTTGGGAGTATTTTCTAATGAGCTAAAAAAAAAAAATAAACCCTTATAGATATGGGCATTTCAGCAACACAGTTGCCCAGACTCATTTATCGTCGAAGAGCTAGAGAAATGAAAACATTTTCTTTTCTTCTTGCTCACAGAAATAGGAAATATTTTCTTTTTTTCAATTACTGCTGCTGTAGGTGTCACTGTTGCTGTTGGCACTACTGAAATCAGCTCCTCGAAGTTCATTTGTTTGTGATCCCTGTTAATTGAACAGATACACTCTCTGGTTTGCTGTATCTTTTGCCAATTCAGGAAAGTCAGGCATTCAAACTGAGGGAGGGAGAGATGGCACCTCCCTTCTACCTTTGAATTTCTGCTTAAATCATACTGGAAAGGAGAGAGGATGGGATAAGAATTTGCCCAGGATGTGAAAAATCCAAATGCTAACTATTTATAAAAACACATTTTGCTGCAAAGTTGAGAGAGAAGAGAGGGCTTGCACTGGCTATATTTCTTTGCTTTTCTCTGACAGAGAAATATATCATCACCTCACTCTCTGTTTATCTCCATTTACACATGCTTTGAAATGCAGTGTTATGCCCAGAGAAGCTTCACTAGTTACTATTTTGTGGTTTTTTATTTTTTACCCTTGAGCTCTATTGTTTTGAAGCTTTTCTGAAAAACTGGAGGAGAAAAGGCCCTTTTCATATACTGACAAATGTTCAATTTGGTTGCATTTCTTGTGCAATTGAAAGCTAGATGGTTTGGTGACTGTGTGGGTGAATGGTTAGCATAACAAACTGGTAATCAAGACTCATGGGTTCTATTTTAGGTTCTGAGATTGCTCCTAATTGTGGGCATCTTTTACCCCATTTACAAAATGGGAGGGACAATAGTTATTACTGCCTGGGGGCAAGAGGTAGGAGGTTGGGTGACTTTGAAAACCATCTTATAGAATAGTCTGAAATTGTAGGCTCAATTGTATCACTGCATTGCAGAGAAAGAGCATTCTGGAGACTGTTGTGGAAATGCTTTTTGCCATTAACTATTTCAGCTCAATCATGGATGATATTTCTTCTTCATGTCATTCATTTGAACACTAAGTTATTCACAGAAAAGGTTACATATAATGATTATAAAGGATACTCTACACCAATCCATGATACTTAGATGCTGGTGTAATTCAAAACCATAACTATGGTTTTTAAAAAAAGAATGATTTAAAACTATGGTTTAAAATAAAAGAAAAAAGGAATTTGTTCCTTGGTACTGAATTGAGAAAGTACCAACAACATTCGCTGTCCTTGGGAAGTGAAGAAAAAACAAAGCCTAGCATCTAATTAGCAAGAAAAATCCAAATAAATAATTTACTAATGCTCATGATAACCTAGCAAGAATAATTAAGCAAACTAGGGAGTTACCAGATGGATCACCGAGGTGACTTCTTTGCCCTCCTGGGGTTTTGAAAAAAATTGCCCCTATACCTAAAAGTTTCATCTTTCCTCTCCCCCAACATTCACTGGGCTGATATGTGTTCCTTGCCTTAAGTACAAAAATGGTTAAGTCCTGTGAAAATAGTAAAATAGAAGAAATAAACCACTTTAAATGAGTGTATGTATAAATTTCTAATCAAGACAATACTGTGATTCTTGAAATTTACTAGATATCCAGAGACCATCTATTAGCAAAAATAATTTGTTCCTTTAAAGTAGGAGTTTTTAACCTGGGGTTGTCAACTTTAAAGAAACATATTCTGATTACTGTATTTCAATGTAACTGATTTCTTTTGCCATCCAAAAATATTATTCTGGTAAGGGTCTATGGGGCTTCACCAGACTTCCAAAGTCATCCATGAAATTTAAAAAAAATGGTTAAGAAATTCCACACTAAAGGACCTCAGTCACATAAATAATGGGGGCAAGGATGACATGTTTTCTGTGTTTTGGATATTAAGACTAGCAAATACATAGCAACTCTTTGAACCACATTTTTTTTCCTTCTTCCCATTTATAGTGGAAACCAAAGACAAATTTTCAACCAAGTTCAAAATCAAATTACTTGCATCGTTCCTGAGGTTGTGCCTACAAAGGACTATTTTGATTAATTATTCAATTGATAATAACTGGTCAATGGCAAATAGTTTATATTAGACTTATTCTGGATCATGCTGGAAGGAACTCATTATTGTGAAAGGATTGTAATATTTTAAAAAGTCTTGTATCATCTATCTACTTATCCATATTTTGTGATTTCATTGGTATACAGAAATCCTAATATAGAAATTCCCTCCATCAGTGCAGATAATTGTCTATAGTTTTATCAAAATCTGTTTATAGCTTACCAATTTAAAGAGTCTCATTAAGACAATGAAAGTATTAGTTGGCCTATGGTCACATAGCTAAGCAGTATGCACCAATTTCAATTTATACATTCAAACTAAGAGTCTATCGGATGAAAATCACTCTGAGTTTAAAGTTAGCTTTCTGTTCATTATATTATCTTATCTCTCTACATTATCATTAAGGATTAAAATATAAAATATACATGTGGAGATAAAGGAAATGCTAATTTTATTTAGAGGTCCAGATGAAGCTGTTATAATTATGTACCTTGAGAGACAATAATGGAAAAATGCGAGAATTTAATCTTCTTTCTGAAAATCAGTGTTATTCCAAATTCACCATAGGATAATCTATATGGTACAGGGGAAAGAGGTACTGTGGAGAGGGGGGAACAGAGTGGAAAATATTTCATTGATATACACTGAAACATACTCTAAAAATAATTTTAATAAAATTCATGTCCAGCTGAATAACTGTGGCAATGGAGTGAACTGAGCCTTCCCCTAACCTATTCAGCTCAATGAGGTGTTAACACCATGTCCAATGAGGGCACTCATATTAGCTATGGGCAACTTCTTTCTTTCCATTTTTCTTCCTTTTTTGTTGCTAAGTCATTTACATCTTTAAAGTCATTCAGTATTAATTTGTTACTGTCAAGTCAGAAATTTTCTTAATTTTCAACATAAACTATTATCACTTGGCAAGTGGGTGAATGATTATTTTCAAAATTCATAGAAATCATGTCATGCCTCAGAGTAGCACTTATGATTGGTGGCAACATAAAATCCTAGATTTTTCCTTCTTTATGCTTTGGAAAATTTCACCTTCAATCTGAAACACATCGAGGTGATTTTCAACTCCATAAGTTCCCAAACTTGGGATAGAGAATAGTCTTGACTAAAATTTGGCTTTTCATGAAGGAGCAACAAGATGAAATAATAGACTTAAAACCCAACATATTTTAGTAATATCCTACTGTAATGTCTCATGGCACATTGAGATAAATCTGGCATATTGAAAAGCTCTGCCAACATTAAATAAGAACTGACAGATTTTTATGGTAAGACATGAAGCACCTATGATGCAATTATATGTACATTATTTACAGACCAATATGACTAAAGGCAAAATGACTTGTGACTTGAAATTTGTCTTCTAAGTAATATCCTTTTTTTTTTTTGAGGAGAGTGATGATAAATATGCAGATAGTGTGGTCTGTGTCCATGGAACATCTATACCAATGAAACAATAAATCTTTCAGAGTATCAAAGAAAAGCGAGGAAAATATCATTATGTAAATATAATGATAATTATCCAAGCAGAAGAGTAATTAAATGGCACCCTTTGCTATAGGTTTTTTTTTCCTAAAGAGGAAAAAAATAATTCATTAAAACAGACAAAGGAAGAAGAAAAAAAGTCAGTTATATGAATGTTTGGTCTATTACACATGAGCTTAAAGCTATATGGGTTTATTTTTTGAAAGCAAAAATCATCTATTCAATTGTATAAGGTACTATATGGCAGGTGTTAAGGATATATAAGGAGTCAGAAAAGGGAAATGGACTCTGCCTTCAAGGAATTTTTATTCTCCTAGGGGACACAGACATGTAAAAAATTAAGTAAATAAAGTTTAATTTGAGAGGCACAGGGTTCAGGGAAGGCTTGTAGTAGGAAATAGTATGTGAATTAAAACTTGATGTGAAGGGGCACCTAGGTGGCACAGTGTATAGAGTACCGGCCCTGGAGTCAGGAGGACCTGAGTTCAAATTCGGCCTCAGAAATTTAACATACACACACACACACACACACACTCACACACACACACATACACACACACAAACTAGCCATGTGTCCCTGGGCAAGTCACTTAACCCCAACTTCCCTACCTTCCCCTCTCAAAAAAAAAAAATTTATGTGAAATAAGGACTGATTTGCAAGGCGGAGGTGAGGAGGAAAGACATTCCATGAATGGAGAGTATATGTGAAAGCACAGTCATGGAGAAAGAAAGTCAAGCTCAAGGAACCTGTAAGCCACTTTGATTGGAATGCAGTGTTTATGGAGGGCAATATGAAATGTCTTGAAAGGAGGGTGGAACCAGATTGTTCAAAGCTTCAAATAAGAAGCTGAAGAGTTTGTGATATCCTCCATCAAGGCAATATGGAGCCACTGATGATTCTTAAGAAGAGGCCTGATGTGATCAAACCTGTACTTTTGGAAGATTATTTTAATATTTTCATAAAGGTTTGATTTTTAAAGAGGAATGAGATTGGCAAGGTGAAATCCTAATCATTAAACTGTTGTTATTATCCAGGAAATAGTGATTTTTTAAGTGTCTGGACTAGGAGGTTGGTAATGTAAGCAGAGAAAATAAGTAGATATGAGAAATATTACAGAATTGGAATTGCAGGGCTTGATAATTGATTGTATGCAGAGAGAAAAGAGAGAAGACAATGACTGAGGAAATCAACTTAAGTAACTAGAAGGATGATGGTGACTTCAGAATAAATAAAGTTCATTTATGGAACACCTTAATTTATTGCTTTATTGGTTATTTACTTAACAGCTGCTTTATAGTTAGCATTATGCTAGTTAGTAAAGTATATACAAGGAGGTGTAAGGCCTGTCTTCATGAAGTTTGCAATCTACTGCAATAGTTTCAAACTCACATTCTGTTTGTTAAGAATATCCCCCAAACTTTTTGCACTCCAATTAAAATATTTGTTTTCACAAAGAATTGTTTTTAATATCAAATATTCATCTGAAAAAAGAGACAAAGTCCTAAATAATAGGACTTTGGGGGACTACAAGCAGCTCTAAAGGCCCATGGGTTTGAAATAATCATCTAGTTAACAGGGCTCTAATCAGAACTATCCCTTCAAACAACTGAGGATATCTGAGTGGTAAAAACTAAATGTTTAGAGAGAAAACGATGCCTACTGACTAGAATATAGGAGCCTAAAATGACTTCAGTTTAAATTCCACATTTCCTTTGTTGTCTTGAAGAAGTTAATTAAACCTCGCAGCCTTAGTTTCCCCATCTCTAAAAAAGATAGTGATATTTGCCTTCTTGCCTTGCTGGGATCTTGAACTAATTAATTAGTTAATTTGAAAAGTTCTTTGAAGTAAAGAGTGCTATGTAAGTATTATTTAAGCAAAAGTCTTGTTTGCCTAAGTGTGAGGCTTCCCCCTCCTTCTGTTTCATTTCTGTTTATCTTTTCTCAGTGGATTGTACAGGGTTGACGAATCATCATAACTCACAGTGGCTAAAGGAAGCCAGCCAGAGAGAAATGAGACATCCATGTAAAAAAAGTCTCAAACATGTAAAAATAGCCTTTGAAGGATGGAAGGAATAACACAATGTGCTTCCGTGACATTTTGTTTTTTAAAAGATGTACAGTATCTTACAGGCATTTCCAGGATTACCAAATAATGTTTCAATGAAAAATTCTTAAATGTATATATTTGAAAAACACACCACAAATGCCACTTACTGATATTTTAATGGGTAATATCAGCAACAACCACAAATTATTAGAACATTGGTGTTTTTCTCATCATAGCATTTTAGACCCAGAATGGACTTCAAAAATTATCTACCTCAAATCCTTTCTATTACTACCACTACCTCCACCACCTCCTTCTCCTCCTCTTCTTCCTCTTCCTCTTCCTCTTCTTCCTCCTCCTCCTCCTCCCTGTCTTCCACCACTACCACTAATAATGATAATATTAATGATATAAGGTTTACAAAGTGCTTTACAATTATTATGTTTACAACAACCCTGAGAGACAAGTGTTGTTATTATCACCAAATTATAGATGAGAAAACTGATATATAAGTGGTGATCAAATGACTTGTCCAGGTTCACATAACTAGCATGGGTCAGCACTCTTATTTGAACTCAGGTCTTTGCAAGGTCAGGTCTGGTATTTTATTCACTATGTTACCTAACTGCCTCTGGAAAAGGATACTGAAGCCCAGAAAAGTTAAACAGCATGCCTCAAACTACATGAGTAATAAAGGAAAGGCCAGTTTTCTAACCTAAATCTTCTGAACTAAACTCCTGTGTATTATTCATTCTGTGTGTCAGGTTATGCAGCAGTATGACCACCTGAAGTATTAGTGCTAAATGTTTTCCCTACTTAATCTGAAGACTATAGTGTATCATGCTTCAAGAAACTATCTGCTTACCTACTTGCCCATTGCCAATTTCCATTTGTTTTTTTAATAATACTTTCAAAAAAGAAAAGAGTGTGATTAGCATAAATCATGGGGGAACATTTTTATAGTGAGTCCAGTTAAGCCCTAGCACTGTTATCTAGGGAAAGGTTTGTCTTTCTCATTTAAGCAAACCAAGGACATATTCATTTATACACTCTACACTCTAGTTAAACTGGTCTTCCTGCCTATGACTCCCCATTTCCTTTCTCTGGGTTGTTTTTTTTTTTTGGAGAGGTTGCCTTCCATTTCTGAAATGTATTGTTTTTCTTTTTGACTCTTAGAATCCATGATTTCCTTCAATACTTACTTAGATCAAGCACTACTTTCTACATGCTTGTCTTGTATTTACTTTGATTAAATTATTATTAATACTTTAAAAAAAATTCTATGGGGGGGGGATATAAATACAAAAGCAAGCCAGTCCATACTCTTAGGGACTTCATATTCTAATGGGGAATATAGATAGGGCTCAGTTGTAAGAAAGATGAAAAAGCCCAGTGGCCCCTAGTGTGCAGCAGCAAAGATCATGCCATTGCATTTTATCATTTCTATTAATAAAATAGAAGTCTTACATTTCTGAGGTTGAACTATTTGATAAAATCAAGTACTTGAGTTGTGAGAACATTCATTTCTGGGTCTTCAGGAGTTGTGGGTGCAGAGGGAACACAGGAGTTGCCACACCTGAGGGAGAAATTGCAATGTTGCCATTTCCACAAGGGCTAATTCCCTAGATAATAAACTGGGAGGAGTGTGTTTCGCTATTCTTGGGGTTCTAGGACTTGCTTGAGTATAAGTACAAGTTGGAGGGATGGCTAGGTAGCACAGTGAATAGAGCACTGGCCCTGGAATCAGGTGGACCTGAGCTCAAATCCAGCCTCAGACATTTAACACTTACTAGCCATGTGTCCTTGTGTAAGTCACTTAACCCCAACTGCCTCTCCAAAAAGCAAAAAAAAAAAAAAAAAAGCAGAAGTTGGCAGGAGCTTTGTGTTAGAGAGAGTGAGGAAGGTAAGGTCTTCCTCAATAACTGTTTCAAATTATGATGGCTATAGACAACAAAGAAGTAGGTAGTCTGGGTATTGGCATGGAAGACTGTTATTCTCATGACTCTTGGGTCTAAGGGAAGATGATGGGCAAGGTAATGGCTGTGGTTTGATTCACCCCTCTATCCCTTCTCCAGGGTCTTTTGCTGCTTCTATTAGGCAGGTTTGCCTAATTGTAGTGGTAGTTGGTCAATAGCTATTGGTAATAATGTTCATATTTTTAAATACTTTTATTTACATTGACTCCTCTAATGGAATGTAATATTCTTGAGGACAACAACTTTAACGTTTTTGTATCTCTAGTGCCTGACATGAATGTTTGCAAGCTGGACCTTATCTTAGTATATGAAGAAAGAAAAATAAATTGTTAGAGAAAAATAAAAAGAAAGGAAAAAAGCAGAGATGCAACAAGAAAAATATTTCTTTGAAAGCGAAGATTACTTTTTCAAAATAATCTATAAAGTGATAGATCCCTTAAAGCCGCATCTTTGCAAAAACTCCTCCATACATAATTATTTAATCATTTCCCCCCACTGGAAAAAAGTAAAATTTACCTTCTTAATGATGTAGTACATAGAGTGATAGACTTGGAGTTGAGAAGACTGAAGTTCAAATATTAACTCAGATACTAACTTCTGTGTGACCATGGGCAAATCATTTATGCTCTCTCAACCTCAGTGTCTTCATTTATAAAATGGGGAAAATAATAGTACCCATCTCACAAGATTATACTGAATATTAACTGAGATAACATATAAAGTACTTCACAAACCCTGAAGCATTATTTAAATACTCTCTATCCTGATTCATGGATACTATTATTATTATTGCTTTTTGGAGGGCAATTGGGGTTGTGATTTGCCCAAAGTCACACGGCTAGTTTGTGTGTGTGTGTGTGTGTGTGTGTGTGTGTGTGTTTGTGTGTGCTGTGCCTGAGGTTGAATTTGAATTCAGGGCTTTCTGACTCAAGGGTCAGTGCTCTATTCACTGTTCCACCTAGCTGCCCCATGTATATTATTTTCAATAATGATTTTAATCTTTCCATTAAAAATAGACATAAATTGTTAAGGGTTTTTTGGTCTTGTTTGTACTTTTCTTTGCAGATAAGATTAGATGTTATGATAAAGGAACTGAAGATATGTAACTACTTGAAATCTTTGCCAAACTAAATCCTATAATTTGGATGAAATTTTTTTTTACCTGTGATTTATTGCATTGCATTAATTGCACTGAGGCCTAGAACACTACAAAGCTTTCCCATTTAGCCTGCCAGAAATTGGAAATTAATCTTCCATGCTATAAAAAATAAATACTTCTAATGGATCTGGGATCTCATTGATGTGGGCACCTCTTTCAACAGACCACAGCACACCTCTACTTTCTTGTTCTTTGTGACACTTATCCATGTCCTCATATAATTTATCAACTAGAAGTCATTTCTAGATTATACCTTTGTGTGTATGTATGTGCTATGGACTTCCTTCAATAGTCTGATTATGCCTAATGATCCTTTTGAGAATAATTGCTTCTTTTATAATTATAATTGAAGGAAATGCTAAATTTCAGTGAAAATAAAGATGTTTGTTTGTTTGTTTTATCCCCATTCAAGTTCACAGACTTAAGATTTTAAGTGGGTGACAATGCAAGATACCTGCTATCCAACCATGGATGGTATCTTTTGATTTTTTTCTCCAATTTTCAAGTATTTATTTTTCTTCCTTACACTGAAGAAAATATGAAGAGTGGTAGCCTTGTACAAAGGCACCAGTGTAGGTCAAACAGATCTCAGGGGCCTTTGAATACATTGGTCATGAATAGGTCAAACTAGAAATACTTCAGTTTCATGAGTTACATTCATGGATTCATTAATCAATGTGGTAACTTCTCTCCATATATTCCCCCAGCCCCAAGAAGTTGTCCAGTCTTCTCAAACTGTATCTATAACATTATTGAGAATATTTATTGAGGATGTTCATTATATTAGTGACATTTTTGAGGGCTAAAAAAGGAGGTAGATCAGTCATGTAACCTTCATATAAAGAATTCTCAAAGATTTCATAGCCTAACCATGTCACAAGCTACATTCTTTGGATTCAACCTCATCATCATCACATTCCCAGGAAATAAGCAAACAGGAAACTCATCATCCCAGATATCGTATCAGCTTTGGTACTCAGATCTGATTCATACCCTCAGAAGCCTCTGTTCTTCTAATTGGAAGGCTGGAGAGCAGAGAAAAACCTGTTCTTAAACCCTCCATTTAAAAAGAATTCAGAGAGCTCACAGCCCAACCATTATCCAGCATTACACTCCTTGGATTCACTATCATCATGATGCCTGGTCCAGTCCCAAGACCTTTTCCTCCACCACTTTTTAGTTTCCTTTTGTGTATTGTATTTCCCCATTAAATTGTAAGCTCCTTGAGGGAAGGGATTATATTTTTTTTTCTTTATTTGTAGCCCCTGTACCAACTGGAACATAACTGATATTGAAAAATATGAATTTAATTGAATTGAGACAGTTACACAGCACAGCGGTTAGAGGGCCATATGGCCTGGGATCAGAAGGAATCATGTTCCTGAGTTCAAATCTAGACTCAGACATTTACTAGTTATGTGTCCCTGGGCAAGTCACTTGATCCTGTTGGATTTAGCTTCCTCATCTGGAAAATGAGCCAGAGAAAGAAATGGCAAGCCACTCCAGTCTCTTTGCCAAGAAAACCCCAAATAGGGTCACAAAGGATCAGACATGGCTGAAACAACATAGTAACAACAATAGTGAACTAAAAGGTGAATAGCCTAAGTATTATCTTGGTAATGCCTAGATATTAAAATCATAGGTCTCTAGACTAGTGAGTATTTCTCAACAGAGAGTTTATGGCAGGAAAAATGAATAAGTATTTGTGGTATTTTCATGAGTACTGCTTCCATAAAATCACAAAAATTAGACCCCTTAAAATTAATAAATGAAGATTTGTTAAAGAATCATCATGAACCATAAGTATTACATCTGGACTGAAAATACCTACAAAGAAAATACATTTCTGACGAAAACTAAGGGAATTTCTTCAATGATTTTTGTTTCAATTTATTTTTAGTTTTCAACATTCATTTCCCAAAGATTTTGAGTTACAGATTTCCTTCCCATCTCTTCTCTACCCCCACCCCAAGATAGCAATCATACTGAATACCCCTTTCCCAAATCTGCACTCTCACACCTCCCCATCCCCC
Organism: Petaurus breviceps papuanus; assembly: GCF_028583685.1. Classification (NCBI taxonomy): domain Eukaryota; kingdom Metazoa; phylum Chordata; class Mammalia; order Diprotodontia; family Petauridae; genus Petaurus; species Petaurus breviceps. The sequence continues at coordinate 17,582,134 of NW_027186473.1, forward strand.
CTTGCTTTCTCGTAGGGCAAGATGGATTTCTATACCTCATTGCCTACATATAAATTCCCCAGTGGCATGTAAAAAACAATTTTTTAACATTTATTTTTAAAACTTGGAGTTCTAGATTCTCTCCCTTTTCCCCTCTTTACGCACCTCCCACTGAGAAGATCAGCAATTCAATATAGGTTATACATGTGTAGTAATGCAAACCATTTCCACATTAATCATATTGTGGAAGACTACATTTCCCTCCATCCTATCCTGCCCCCCATTTTTTCTAGTTTCTCCTTGCACCTTGTCCCTTTTCAAAAGTGTTTGCTTCTAACTACCCTCTCCCCCAATTTGCCCTGCCTTCTATCATTCTCCCCTTATCCTGTTCCCTCCTACTTTCCCATAGGGAAAGATACCCAATTGAGTTTGTATATTATTCCCTCCTTGAACCAAATTCAATGAGAGTAAGGTTGACTAATTCCCTTTCACCTTCCTGCTCCTCCCCTCCATTGTAAAAGCTTTCTCCTGCCTCCTTTATTTGAGATAATCCATCCCATTCTATCTCTCCCCCTTTTCTTCTCCCAATATATATCTCTCTCACCTCTTAATTTTTTTATATCATCCCTTCACATTCAACTCACCTTGTGACCTTTGTCTATGTATACTCATATCGACATATACACACACATATATAAATATAGACATACACTCCTATACCCACCTATACATACATATATGTATGTATACATATATAACCTCTTCAACTATCCTCTTACTGATAAAAGTCTCATGGGTTACAAATACCATTTTTCCACATAGGAATATAAATAGTTCAACTTTAATAAGTTCCTTATGATTTCTCTTTCCTGTTTACCCCTTCATGCTTCTCTTGCTTCTTGTACTTGAAAGTCAATTTTCTGTTAAGCTTTGGTTTTTTCATCAAGAATGTTTGAAAGTCCCCTATTTCATTGAATATCCATATTTTCCCCTGAAGTATTATACTCAGTTTTGCTGGGTAGATGATTCTTGGTTTTAATCCTAGCTCCTTTGACCTCTGGAGTATTGCATTCCAAGCCCTTCAACCCCTTTATATAGAAGCTGCTGGATCTTGTGTTACCCTGGTTGTGTTTCCAGAATACTCAAATTGTTTTTTCCTGACTGCTTGTAATATTTTCTCCTTGACCTGGAAACTCTGGAATTTGGCTATGATATTCCTAGGAGTTTTCTTTTGCGGATTTTTTTCAAGAGGCAATCTGGGAATTATTTCAATTTTAATTTTGCCCTCTAGTTCTAGAATATCAGGGCAATTTCCCTTGATAATTTCTTGAAAGATGATGATTTATTTTTTTTTTATTTTTTTAAATTAATTTGTTTTTTCCTTTTAGTTTACAGGATTCAATTCCACAATTCCTTGAGTTTCACATTTTGTCCCCCTCCTCCTCCCCCCCATAGTGGCATATAGTCAAGTATAGGATATGTAAATACTTTCACATTATACATTAGTCAGGTTATAAAGATGGATTGTACCAGCTGAAATGAAAAATGGTAAAGAGGACATAAAATCAAATAAGAGAAGGAAAAAGATCAGGTATTTTGCTTCCACCTGGATATAAACTCAGTTCTTTCTAGTTCTTTCTCTGGATGCACATATTTCTCTCCATCATGAGTCTTTTGAGATTGACTAATATCACTGCATTCCTGAGAAGAATCCAGTCTATCAAAGTTGGTCATCACACATATGTTGTATCTGTAATTGTGTACAAATTTCTCCTGGTTCTACTCTTCTCACTCAGCATCAGTTTGTATAAGCCTCTCCAGGTAAATATGAAGACTGTCTGCTCCTCAAGATGATGATTTCTTGAAAGATGGTCATGGCTTTCAGGTAGGTCAATAATTTTTAAATTATTTCTCTGTATCTATTTTCCAGGTCAGTGGTTTTTCACATTGCCTTCTATTTTTTCATTTGGATTTGTTTTGTAGTATCTTGATTCCTCATAAAGTCGTTAGCTTCCCTTTGATTCAATGTAATTTTGAAGGAATTATTTCTTCAGTGAGTTTTTGAAATTCCTTTTCCATCTGGCCAGTTCAGCTTTTTAAGGCATTCTAATCATTTGTTTTATGGACCTCTTTTGTCATTTGAGTTAGTCTATTTTTAAGGTGTTATTCTCTTCAGTCAGGCTGTTGACTCATTTTTCATGATTTTCTTGCATCATTCTCATTTCTCTTCACAGCTTTTCCTCCACTTCTCTTACTTGATTTTCAAAATACTTCTTGGGCTCCTCCATGGCCTGTGACCAGTTAATTTTTTTCTTGGACGCTTTTGATGAAGGAGTTTTTACTTGGTTGTCTTCTTCTGGTTCTATATTTTGATCCTCTTTGTCCCCCCCAAAAAGATTCATTAGTCTATACTTCCTCTGTTTGCTCATCTTGCCAGCCAACTTGATTTTTGAGTTTTTTTCCCATGGTAGAACTATGCTTCCAGAGTGGAGAGTTCTGTGAATCAAATTTCTGGGGGTTTGCACAGCTGTTGTCAGTTATGAGAAGGGTACCCTCTCTACAAGCAAACTGCCATGTTAGAGCTCCTCAACTCAGGACTGCCACCTAAGACTATGACCCAGCTTCAAACAAGGCAATGCAAGAGCCATTCCTCTCTGAATGGTCATGTGGTCCCTTATGCTCTGTAGGCCTAGAGCTCAGGAGGCAGTCATACAGCAGAAATTGCAGCTGCCCACTGCCACTTCTGCTGCCAGGGGCAGGAGCCAGACCATGCTCTTCTCTCAGCTAGTTCCAACAGAGTTCCCTACTGACCTTTTACTTTCTCTTTGGTGTTTATGGGTTGAGATGTCTGGAAACAACCATAGCTGCTGGTGATTCACTCTCCTGAAGTCTGCTCTATGTATGTATGTATGTATGTATGTACATATGTATGTATCTATCCGTCCATCCATCTTGTTCATATATATTACAGAATTGGATGATATTCATTTATTCAGTATGACTTTTTTTCCAGTAAGTTAACATTGTCTTTTCTGCCCATATATAGGTAGTTAGGTGTTACATTCAGTAGACTATTGGAATTGCTGTCAGGAAGGCCTAAGTTCAAATGCTGTCTCAGACATTTTCTAGTTAGGTGACCCTGGACAAGTAAGTCACCTTGTATCTTTCAACCTCCATTTTTTCATCTATAAAATAGGGATAATAATAGCGCCTACATCTACAACATTGAGGTGGTGCTCAAATGAGATAACAATTAAAGTGCTTTGCAAAACTTTAACCACTATGTAAATGAGAGCTATTATCATTATGTAGACAGTTCATAGCTTCCTATAGCCCTTTAATTCTAAAATTCCCATCATTGAGGTCCAATTAGAATCACTTTATGGTTGAACACAAAACACTATGTTGAATACCTTAAGGAATATGCTACTGATGGAGCCCATTATGTTGATCACAATTTGGAAGCTAACAATAATAAGAACTGATATTGATGTACTTTCAAAATTGAAAATCTGGCGTTCTTCAGTCTGCATTCCAGGTTGGGATTGGATTTTGTACTCAATGCTTTAAAAGTTGGCACTGCTGTTATATCTGTTTATGCCTCAAATTTCATATTAATATCAGTGAAGTCCTTAATCCCACTTTTATTAGGTGGTAAAACATGCCATATTAAACATACAGGATTTCTTTTTGAATTTATACTTCAACATATCTCCCTGGTAAGCCAGGATTTATTACTTTTATTGCACCATTCTGACACATTAAAACTTAATAACATTTGTTAATGAAACAAATAAAGCTAACAACATTTTAAAATAAATTAGTACCAACTTACTACCTACAAATTGCAAAGTTGTTAAATTGTTGCCTAGAATATTTGGAAAGGAACTCCCTAAAGTATTTTATATTTTGAGTCAGCCTCCTTTGATTCATTTGGAACTCCCTTTGAAGTTTTAAGCAACATCAGAAAATGAGAAGAATGGCACTCCAAGCTATCTCTACATTCATTTGCAACCTCATTGGACATTTCTGGTATTGCGAAGGGAAGTTTTATAGATAATTTTTCCCATTAGTCTTCAAGGCCTAAATTTGCAACTATATTAAAAACTTGTACAACTTTTAGAAATCAATTTCACATCTCTTTATTTGTTAGTACAAATTATTGCAACTCATTTAGCCAGAACAAAGAAACAGCAATATTAAAATGTCATTGGATTGGAGTCATTATTATTAGGACCTTTTTCATCTTAGAAAAAGAAGTGACATTCCAAAAACAAATTATTGGATTGGTTTTATAGCTGTGAACATTGACAGCAGGAATAAAATTAAATGCTATTTAAAATGCTTATGATTCTAAATATAGAAATGGATAGCAAGGCAATTATTATGCCAATCAGAGTTCTACCTTTGATACTTTGCCCTTTTACTTTTCCTATTTCCTGCACACTATAGTCTCTTATTTTTCATCAACCACACCTTCAGTTTCAGATGTCTGGATTATTGATGCCCCACAACTGCCTGATGGGAATGTCTCTCGCTTTTGCCATTCTTGTCTAGTTTTTATCTAGTAATATAAGATTTGTACCTTAGTAATTTGTAACATCACCTTCTCGCATACTTCGGACATCCTTCCAATGAATATTCATTGTGCTACCATCACTCTTGCTATTCCATATATAGACCTAGGGAAAAACTATTATAGGTAGGCACAAGGAACAACAAACTAGCCATCATATAAAGCACTATTTTCCTCACTTGCAATCATGTTTAATGATATTTTCAAAAATGAAGTTGACCTTGATTTCAATTTTCCAGTTACAAAGCTTGTCCTAAACATGAAATTTGATTCGGCAGATTCAGTTGAATTTTCTTTTAAATTATCTACTGTATTGAAGGTAATTTGCTAGACACATTGAAGAGAAAAAATATCAGGCAAGATTTAAAGGTAGGAAGTCAGATTTCATACGTCCTTAGATATCTTTGATTTCTTTATCTTAAAACTGACTATTCACATTTTTGACCATTTATCAGTCAGGAATGACTTGTATTCTCATAAATTTGACTCAGTTCTCTACATATTTGAGAAATGAGGTTTTTATCGGAGACACTTACTGTAAAGACTGTTTCCTTTCTTTTTGATTTTCTTCTAGGTTGCATTGGTTTTGGTTGAACAAAAGCTTTTCGATTTAATATAATCAAAATTTTCTATACTACATTTAGTAATGTTTTCTCTCTTGTTTGGTCATGAATTCTTCCCCTCCACATAGATCTGATGGCTTGATGATTTCTTGATCTTCTAATTTGATCATTTCATTGTCTATGGTACCTTTTAAATAAGCTTTGGTTTCCTTCCTTATCTCTTTTAATTACATCTATTTTTGTTTTTACTTTGTTTAAGGTCAGGATTGCTACACCTGCATTTTTTACTTCATTTGAAGCATATCAGATTCTGCTGTTACCTTTACTGTGTGTGTGTGTGTGTGTGTGTGTGTGTGTGTCTGCTTCAGATGTGTTTCTTGTAAGCAACATATTGTAGGATTCTGTTTTTTTCTTTTATCTACTCTGCTATCCAATTCTGTTTTATGGGACAGTTCATCCCATTCGCAGTTTTGATTACAACCTGTGTATTTCCCTCCATCCTATTCTTCCTCCTTTTTGTCCTCCCTTTCCTTTCACCCTTTTGCACATCACTAGTATTTTGCCTCTATCTACCATCTAACCTGATCTGCCCCATCAGTCCCCACCCCACATTTACTTTGTCTACTCCCTGCCTTACTTGTCCAGTAAGATAGACTTCTACATTCAACTAATTGTGTATATTATTCCCTTTTTGCGCCAATACTGAAGACAGTAAGCTTTGAGTCATGCCAATTAACCACCTTCCCATCTTCCTCTCCATTGTAATAGGTCTTTCTCAACTCTTCATGTGAGATAATCTATGGCAATGAATGTCTTTGTTCCGTCTGCACCCATTCTACTCCTCTTTCTCATTGCTTTTTTTTTTTTAACAAAATACCCTCAAGTATATTTCTTCTATCTATACTGTTAGTGATATAATTTTTAAGAGTTGTTAGTATCACCTTCCCATGTAGAGAGTGGAAACCAGTTTTGAAGTGTCTTTAAATACCACAGTATGAACTCAGCAAAGTAAAATCATATCAAGGATTTGGAACCTTCGTTACAATCCAATGTTAATGCATCTTGTGAGGTCCCAATTAGTGAAAGTCATAATATACAGCAAGAAATGAAAGTCATAAACTTCAACTCTGTGAAAGGTGAAAATCTGGACATAGTGACCTGTTAAAAATGATAATTTAGACAATGAGCCATAATTTAAATATTGTGACCAGTGAAAACCATAACTTGGATATTGTGACTGATGAAAGTCATAACATGGACACAGTGACCAGTTCATGTCCAGTACATGACCAGTAACACAATCTTGTGTTTGGGCATTTACCCATCAACATTGGTTTAATGGAAATGGGCTCATTACTAAGCAGAAACCCAAAATATCCACCAATCACTAATAATGTACTCTATGGCTCCTCGTCCCTTTGTCTGAATTTTATAATTACCAAAGGGATTTGGGGGATGGAGTTTTGTGGGGAGCACATGAATCATCTAACTGCCTCCTCAGATTGCCCATGTTTTGTAAGTAATCATAATGATAGACTAAACTCCTATGAATAATCTGGGACTCTTTGGTTTCAATGAACCCCATGGTTATGGGGGAGATGCAGGGTTCACCAGCCAGGGGAATTCTAGACCTTACACTCCTTGATCACTTACTTAGATATCTAGTATTGAGATAATAATGATATTGATTCTATGCTTATAGTTTCAGATTTCAACTTGTTCATACCTTTTCATACTGTTAGATTTTTATTCAGACTCTTTTGCTAATTCTTCATTTGAAAAACAAACACTTCCAATGACTTAAAGCTCTTTATTTTATATTTTTGTCCCATATCTCAGTGTACCATAATAGCACTATGTATAAGATAGATAGCTATTCTTTCCTTTTCCATTCATACATGTCCTTAATAACACTTGTACCATTTCTTTTACACAGGTAATCATTAGAACAATGATGAAGCACAGCTACACCCACATTTTAGATTAAGTATTTAATTCTTCCAAAATTATGGAGTTCCATGTTTCCAATCATAGAGAATGATGGAGAGAATATTTATGGTACAGTGGTGGGCTTTTGAATTCATAAAAACTTTTACATAGTTCTACATATGTTAATTAGTCTGACCTTCTAAAATTTGAACCTCACTCATTTTCCACTTGCACTATTTGTTCAAGAGGTCTGTGTGTGTGTGTATCCTTTCAGAAACCGAATTCTCTGATTTCACATCACATGACATCTACAAAGGACCTGGAAAACTGTCTTTTCTACTTTCCACCCAACTATTTAGTTAGTATCATGTATATAGGTATATATGTGTGCATGTATGAATGCATGTATAGGTATGTCTATATGTCTGTATGTATATTGTGTTTATTTAAGGATTGTTAGGACTTACTTTAGCTGTGTAACCAGGGAAAGTCAGGTAACCTGTCCAGTTTCAGGTTTTTATATAAACCTTTAAAATTGGGATAAGAATAAGGTAACTAAAAATTAAGTTATATAATATTGTATAAGAAATAACTATTTAGTCTCATTGCATGGCTTTTTTCTATTTATTATTATTATTTATAATAAGTGGCTAAGTAGGGATGTGAGAGGATATAAACCAAAAGATAACCATAAAAATTTATTTTAAAAAACAGTAAACAAACAAGGAACAACACTGTGTTGAAAATACAAACTGCTTCTGTAAGTATCACTTTCTGTGACAAACTGGAATACTTGAAAAGATGAATTAATCTCTCAGCCAAGTAGGTCGGTGAACCCCCTAGAATTTTACCAATGAATTATCCTTCTGCAAGTAAATAACTAATGAACACAGGTTTTCATAAAGTCCCTGTCATTTCTCCAGTCTGTTTTAGTTGATACCAACATTGTTACAGACTCCTTATTAATGATTTATTTTTGAGCCAATGTGCAATCTTGAACCCAAAGATGAAAACTATTTTGTAAGGACAAATTCATTTTTACTTTAATCCATTTAAAATTCCAAATGTTATCATTTGGAATATTTATTTTAACCAAGTTGTCACTTAAAATAAAATATTTATAGATAGCAAAATATAACAAATGTAGAAACAAGAAAACTGAAGAATTTAAATGACTTTGCAAATCATTCTTAATGTACAATGCATAATGAGTACTTTATCTCTTACTAAGCAAACAACAGAGCAAAACTGACAAAAGGAAATCTTAATGGACAAAATGTTCTATATCCTGAGGTCTGTATTTTAAATTGGCAGGCAAACAATACAAGACCATGGTAACAAGTAGCTAGTAACATTTTATCCTTTCATAGCAAAAAAAAAAAAAAACAAAAAAAAACCCTTCCTTGCGAGGATTTTACAGCTTTTACAAGTGAGCATTTCTTATTAGAATGCTACCTCACATGGAATATTTTGCAACTTTCCTAATTAGGGCTCAAATTAGTTTCAAGATCCCTGACTTATACCTTGTGGGCATAGCTCAAGATAGAACTAAAAATTGAACTGGAGACTCTGAATGACCAAAGGAGCCTAATTCAAAACACTGTCTCCCTGGGAGTGACAGAAATACATTTCTGACACTGATGTGACTCTATTCCTAAAGTAAAAAAAAAATGGTACCAATTGAATTTGGCAATCTATTTCTGCCATTTTACATAAATCCATCTCAATCAACCAACTAGAAAGTATTTAATGTATCATCATTTTAAACTGATTAATAAGATAGATAAGGAACACAACACCTCCAACATGTTTTGAGAAACTTATAGTAACAAGGTAGCAAAAACATAGCTTCAAATTAAGTAACAATGAATATCTCTAAATTCCTAATATTTAACCTTCATTATGAATCAACTAGAATTTATTAAATATCTGATATGTGTCAAACTATGAGCTTTTTAATAATAAAGTCTGCCTTCCCTTTATTTATACAACCTCAGCTTCATACAGAGTTATCTGGCACACAGGCACTTAATAAATGCTAGCTGACTGAGTGAATGAGGTCAAAAAATGCATCATCAATCTCAAATGATATGCAGGAATAAAACAGTAAGGACTTTATATAGCAAAGTGTCTTTATATTTTCCTATAGGGAGTGGGGAGCTATTGAAACTTCTTGAGCAGATGAGTGACCTAGGACCTATGCTTTAAGAATACCAATATCATAGGTATATGGAAGATAAAGTGGATACAGTAATTACTAGATACAAGAAAACAATGAAAATCTATATACCTATGATATTCTCAAAATTAAGAAAGAAAACATCTCCAATGAAACTTTTTTCTTCTTAATTTTTTAAGGGGGAGGGGGCTTTAATGGGGATGGGAATTTGAAGATCTTCCCTTCCCCTTAATAAGCTTAGGGGAATCTGAAGACCTTCCCTACTCTGAAAGTAAACTCTGCCCTCTAATAGTCTGAATGTAGTCACATGGAGCCTGTGGTGGGAGAAGTTTGCTGGAGGGTGAAGCAAAGTCCACAGTAAGATGGGAATCAGAGCCACAGAGAAGGTGGGAGAGATAGGACTCTCAGGCAAGGAGGTAGTTATATTTATGGGTAAATATGTATCTTTTACTGGTTTGTGGAAAGGCTAAAGGATGGTGTGGCTCTCTGCTACATTGTGGTGTGTTAACTTCTATGTTGCTATGATGGATTTGGTTTCCTGGTGTTGAGATTTGGTTTTCTGGTGTCTGAATAAATGCTTTGGTTCTGTCCTCTATATGGAGAGCTTGTTATATTTTGTGACTGAGCACCATGCAGGAATATTTATGGTCACAGTTGGTATATTTATCATGATCCTGGGTGCTGTAAATATTGCATTGGCACTATGGGGGGGATGCCAATCGGAGGTAAACAACTTGCCCAGGGTCATATAGACAGTAACTGTCTGAGGCCAGATTTGAACTCAGGACCTCCTGACTCCAGGGACAACACACTATCAATTGCACCACCTACTTGGCCCTGAGATATGGTTTTAAAAATGACCAAACTGGAAAATCTCAGAGAGGTAAATGCTCTCCACAGCTCAAGATATTATATGGTAGATGCCCTACCTTTTAATAGCGCTTAGATTGTCCTACTTTGAATAGTGCACACTATTGAAGCCAGGTGAAGTATGTGATTTGGTCTAAATACTGATTTCACAGGCTGTTATGGAATAATCGAAGGACTTGTCTTCATGTTTCACTGAACATCATATTGAAGAGATCAGATATTAAGGATTCTCGTCTGAAGCCAAAAGTCTTGACTGGGTAACTGTCCTATTGAGGATCTTAGATCTATTATTGGCAGAAGAATCTGTTGTCATTCTTGTATGGCAAAAGGATTTTAGTTTAGTTTGTTTTTTTTTTCATTGTCAATATATATTCTAGGTTTCCATAAAAGGTCTTTAGCTATTTTGGGATATAGAACTTTTGAAAATTCAGTCTATTTTTTAAAAATCACCACAGAACCATAAATAGCAAACTATCACTTTTTGAACGTTCTGGTACTCTATAGGTATTCTAGTCTATAAAAGTCAGCATTGAAAGGGACTGAGACCCTGTTTCCCTTCTATACAATGACATCAATGTGCAAATTTAGATTTCACTGACAACACTTTTTTCTCTAGTGATTGATCAATCAATATATTTAATTAATTTAATCAAAACATTTATAAAACATTTACTATTTTTGGTATTCAGAAATGTGAAATATGACAATTCAGTCCTTGGGAAAATAATTATAGATCTGGCACTAATGAGTTTTGTTGAGACAGGTATTATGCTAAGTGACAGAGATCCAAAGAAAAAAATGAAACAGTCCCTACCCTCAAGGAGCTTCCACTGTGGTGGGAGGAGACAATGTATACATATATAAGTGTATATGAAATAGATATAAAAACAGACAAGAGAGAACCTAGGGAAGAAGACAGTTGGTGGCTTAGGAAAAGGCTTCCTGTAGAAGAAAGTGTTTGAATTGCATTACTGAAGCAACTCTAGACTCATAGAGGCAGACATGAAGAGATGATACTTCAGGAAAAGGCGACACAGAATGCAAAAAACACAGAGATGGGAAATTCTGGGTTGTATGCAAGGAAAAGTAAAAATGTCAATGTGGTTGGACCACACAAAGAAGACATATGTAATAAGTGTGGGAAGGCAGATTCATAGCCTGGTGATTGTGAAGAGTTTTAATTGCCCAGTGAGAGTGGCTAGCCAAAGATTACCACAATGCTGTGACTCAAGATGACAAGTGGTGGTACCCTTGACAAATATAGTAAAGTTGCAAAGATAATGCTTTCCTAGGGGTTAGATAAAGATGTTAAGTTCATGGGCTCTCAAAGTAATATAACAGAAACCTGATGGATGCTTTAGAATTATCAGCCTTGTCTCTGAAGGGCATCTACATATAGAGAAAAGGAGCTTAGGTTAAACAGAAGTTTCAACTTCTCCTGCTTAAAAGTGCTGTAAATGAATGTTTAAAATATTGTACAGGGGTGGCGAGGTGGTACAGTAAATAGAGCACCAGCTCTGAAGTCAGGAGGACCTGAATTCAAGTCTAGCCTCAGACATTTAACACAAAAACTAGCCCTGTGATCTTAGGCAAGTCACTTAACACCAATTGCCCTCCAAAAAGCAAAATAAATAAATAAATGAAATATTGTACATTTTAATAGTAAAATGAAATATCAATTTTAAATGTAATTAGGGTAATTATTATAGTTGCAAAGTTCTAAAATATTATAAAATTAGTATTTTAGACCTCCAAATCCTCAGGGTATATAATCCTAAGGATCAATTGTGACATGATTTAGAATATACATTATTTTCTTATAGATATATTATTACATGAATCTGTAAACTGATGTTGAATATAATATTGACATAGAGATAATATATGTACCTAGAACCTATATCCACCTAAGTGGAGACTATAAAATAGACTAAATATCTATAATGTTTTTAATACATGTACGCCTTATACATATCTACATAAATATATATTGTACAAATGTAATTATATCTTCATGTAGGTGCTTCTAGCTTTATGGATATATCTTTATTATGCATGTATATGTTTTAACTATATATGCTTCTTGTGTAAATGTAAATGCATTTATATAATTATAAATGTGTATATACACAAGATATTTCAAAAATTTTAGTGTACTTTTAAATTTTAATAGCTCAAAATGACACTAAAACTTTTTGGACATGCTATTTGTGTCTGCTTATTTACTTATTAAAATAAATTGCAACCCACAACTGCCAGATCTGCAATTATTCTCGCAGGGGCTGAATTGGCACTTTTCAAATCTCTAAATACCAAGAATCTCTACATAATAAAAAATCTATAGGTGTCAGCTACTTGCAGCCCTGAGATGTCCTCCACAATAAGTCTCCAATGAAACATAAAGTATTAACACAGTTGTGATTCGGAAATGGGTTTGACAACGTAAAACCTAGGTATTAAAAGTCATAAACTATACAGCACTCGCCCCTAGGCTTTTCATTGCTGTCATGAAGGGATCCCTTGAATAAAAATAGTTTGAAATGAACCTCTTCTCTGTCAAGAAGGATAGATCATCTGGAACTAATGACTACTAGCCAACTGGAAATCGTTACTACATAGCCTTCCAAACTGAAACCAAGGTCTCTTTAAAGTGCCTCTATACTGATCTCCAACACATCCAGCACTTTTCTACTGCCCACATGTAAATATGATAATCAGGGAAACACCTTTCCAAACTTGTAAATGCAAAATAATTTTCTTAGGCTTTTTTGGGAATAATTTTGTACACCTCGATATATGAGAAAATATATTTGAGTGCACCTATGAACATTTTCCCAGAATTATTTGATGGGTCATATTTTATCTTTTTTTCTCTCTAATTCTCTTATTATTTAATGAAATATTTCCCATGTTTTGCTGAGTCATTCACAGAAATATTAACATTGCTTCATTCCAACAGTTGGAGCAGAAAACTAGAAATGAGGAGTCTTTTTTTTCCTCACCATACAAATTTCACTATTGAATTTTAGGGTCAATTTGAATCTTTCAACACTCAATCCTTAACAGCTTCTCCATATGCTAGGAACAACCTCTAGGGTCATTTCAGTGTAATGACTCCTTCTCTACTTCTGTATGTCTGAATAATACTCCTATACTGAGGAAACTGCTCCTAAAAATCTGCAGTTGCAGCTGCCTCCATTCAACACTGCCCCAGAGTCTCTAGACATGCCGGAATGGAGAATAGTATTCTTACTATAATTATGTCCCTGGAGATGTGGGAAGGAGGGGAGATGAAGGGAACAGGACATCTCATGGCATTTTTTGCAGGGTGAGAAGTTCATTTTTCCAATAGAGACCAAAAGTTATTTTTGTAAGTATTAAGGCATTTGGCCATAATTCAACAAATACAGGTCAAATTTTAAAAGTACAAATCTCTTGGTAGATAGGGAAGGGTTAAAAAGGAGGGAGAGAGTCTTTCCCAAGGCAAATATCACATTTATGACAAATATAGAACTAGAACCCAGATCCCCTTTCAATTCACTTTCCAGTCTACCAATCCACATATATTGTTAAATTGTCATTTTCTCACATTATTTGGAATTTGTGAGCACATTTATAAACAAGTTCAATATGTACAAACTATCATGAAATTAAATGTAAAGTTATATTGCTGTAGAAAGGCAAGTTGACTTTCTCAAATCCCTATCTGCTTTTAAGAAAATTCATGACCAAGCTAACCAGGGCATTAATTAAACACTGTTTGTGAATGAAGAAGAAAAAAAAGTTATAGAATCACTGATGGTAGGTAGTATGCAAAAAAATGATAGTGGAAGAAAAATTAAACAGCCCTTATTTCACTTCTATCTTCTCCTTCAAGAAAAAAAAAAGTTACTGAATTACTTCTTGTGTTCGTTTAAAAAAATCACAGTAAATGAAAAAGATTTCACAATACTGGAGGAGATATGTTGTTTTAGTTTGGGGGGAAAATGGGTACAAGAAGGATCTGCTATCTATATAATAATTACCTGGATTTCAAATTTCAAAATTCCAAAAGGTATTGATTTTAAAACAGAAAAGGAAAATGTGATTAGAAGGAGCTGAGGAAGGGGACATTAGCAGGTGGTTCTAAGAAGATTTAGATACAACCTATATCAGAAAACAGCACAAGAGAACTAAAAAAACAGGAGGGTGTGTTGGGGAGGGGGGGAGCAGTGCGAGAGATACCTGGCAGAGGCACTGTAGAAAGTCCTCTTGAATATGTAAATAAATCAACAGTGAAGAAAGATAAAGACATGTTTAGCCTGGGCTTCTCCTTAAATTGGAGGTTCTGGGAGGAACCAGACAATCAGAAGGTGAGATCTGAGGGTTAGAGACACTTTCCAACAGATGAAGTAGTTCAGGGATGGAATAAACTTCCATGTTGAAAAAGTTTCTATGGCATAGGAAAATCCTGTGCAGGTAAGTGGGAAGGGTAGCCTATAAAGTTATGAAAATGAAGGAAAAATACAGAAGCTATTTTTCACTATTACTCATACTTTAGAAAATTAATTTTCTTTTTAAAAATTCATTATCATGGGCTAAACTAAAGAACTTCTTTTGGAGGTGGAGCCAAGATGGTGGAATAAAGGCAGGGGACTCACCTGACCTCTCCCCCAATACTTTTCAATAATGACTTCAAAAAAATTTCTAGAGTGGCAGAACCCACAAAAAGATGGAATGAAATAAATTTTTAACCCAAGGCAACTTAGAAGGAAAGGTCTGTTACATCTTGGTGATAAAGGAGCACAGTCCACCACAGACTCCACACACCAGTACAGACCCGGCCCTAACAGACTAGGAGCAGTCCTCAAGGAAACTGAGTCAGTGGCAGCAATGGTGATTTCCAGACCTCTCATCCCATAGACATTAAAGGGATCAGACAATGTGTCAGAAAGTGATTTTCAGGGGTCCCTTTGCTGGCACCAGGGGCAGAACTCTGTTGTATTGCCTACACCTGAATCTGGTTCACAGACCTGGGTCTTAGTTCCAGTGTGAGGAAGAGAATTATCACAGAAGAGCTTGTGGCCACAGGGAATCAGGTACTCTGGTCACAGTTCCAAACTGAAGAGTGACTGTGGTCAGTCACAGGAGAGTAGTAGACACACCTTTTCTTGATCACAGTTGGAAGAGTCAAAACTTATAAGTACCCTGAATTGCTTCTGAAAACAGCTTCATAAAAAAAATCTGCAGCTTGGGACAGTGCTCCCACTACTTGAGAAGCAGAGCCCCACTTTAGCATAGAGTTAAAAGTCAAGAAATATACTAGGAAAATGAATAAAGCACAGTAAAAAAATTCTGACAACAGAAAGTTACACTGGTGACAAGGAAGATCAAAAAAGACTCAGAAGAAAAAAAAAGTAAAAATTCCTGCATCCAAAACCTCAACAAAAATATGAGTTGGTCTGAGGTCATGGAAGAACTCAAAAATGACTTTTAAAATCAAGTAAGAGAGGTAGAGGAAAAACTGGGAAGAGAAATGAGAGTGATACAAGAAAATTATGGGGAAAAAAGAGTCAACAATTTGGTAAAAGAGGCACAGAAAATGTAGAGGAAAATAACACCTTAAAAACAGAATAGGCCAAGTGGTAAAAGCGGCACAAGAATTCAATGAAGAATGCCTTGAAAAAGAGAATTGGCCAAATTGGGGGAAAAAAAGCTGTACAAAAATTCACTGAAGAGAAGAACTCCTTAAGAAGAAGAGTTGACCAAACAGAGGAAAGGAGATACAAAAGCTCACTGAAGAAAATACTTCCTTAAAAGTTAAATTGGGCTTGTGGAAACTAACTCATTAAGACATTAAGAAACACATGAGACATAAAGAAACAATCAAAAAAAAATCAAAAGAATGAAAAAAATAGAAAAATATATTAAATATCTCACTTGAAAAGCAACTGGCCTGGAAAATAGATACAGGAGAGACAATTTAAAAATTATTGGATTACTTGAAAGTCATGATCCAAAAAATAGCCTGGATATCATCTTTCAAGAAATTCTCATAGAAAACTGCCCTGACATGCTAGAACCAGAGGGTAAAATAAAAATGTAAAGAATCCACCAATCACCTCCTGAAAGAGATACCAAAATGAAAACTCCCAGGAATATTATAGCCAAATTCCAGGCCTCCCAGGTCAAGGAGAAAATACTGTAAGCAGTCAAAAAGTAACAATTCAAATATCATGGAGCAAAATTCAGGATAATTCAAGATTCAGTAGCTTCTACATTAAAGAAATTGAGGGCTTGGCATGTAATATTCCAGAGGATAAAAGAACTAGGATTACAACCAATTATCACCTACCCAGCAAAACTGAGTCTAATCCCTCAGGAAGGAAATAAACATTCAATGAAAAACGGAACTTTCAATCATTCCTATTGAAAAGACCAGAGCTAATTATAAAATTTTAACATAAGACACAAAAGAAGCATAAAAAGGTAAACAGGTATGAAAAATCATAAGGATTTGCTAACATTGAACTGTTTACATTTCTACATGGAAAAATTGTATTTATAACTCTTAAAAACTTTCTCATTATTGGGGCAGTTAAAAGGAGTATACATACACAACAAGAAGAGGTATAAGTTGAATGTGATTGTATAATTATCTAAAAAAATAAAATTAAGGGAAGCACTGGTAGAAGGGGAAAGGGAAAGGTAGATTGGGATAAATTATCTGACATATAAGACACCTGAAAGAGATTTTACAGTGGAAAGGAAAATTGTAGAAGCAGGGAAGGAAGCAAATGAACATTATTCTCATTAGAGTTGGCTCAAGGAGGGAATAAGATACACACTTGGTTGGGTGTAGAAATCTATCTTACTATAAAGTGAAGTAGAAAGGAAAGGGGATAAGAGAGGGGTAAGGGAGGGAATTGATAGAAGGGAGAGAAGTTTGGGAGAGGGAAAAGTCAGAAGCAAAACACTTTTAAGAATGGACAGGGCAAAAGTAAGTAGAGTATAGGATAAATAAGGGGGGAATAGGATACAGGGAAATACATAGCTGGTAATCATTACTGTGGGAAAAATACATAGCAATTTTTTCTGATAAATACTTCATTTCTCAAACATATAGAAAACTGACTCAAATTTATAGAAATAAAGGCCATTCCTCTATTGATAAATGGTCAAAGGATATCAGCAGGAAGGTTTTAGAAAAAAAAATAAAAGTAATCAAAGCTATCTACTGTCATATAAAAATGCTCTAAATCACTATTGATGAGAGAAATGTAAATTAAAAAAAAACTCTGAACTACTACCTAACACCTGATTGGCTAATATGACAGAAAAAAGAATATGACAAACGTTGGAGGGGATATGGGAAAATTAAAATACTAATGTACTTCTGGTGAAGTTGTATACTGATTCAACCATTCTGGAGAGCAATTTGAAACTATGCCCAAAGGTTCATTAAAACCATGCATAAATTTAGCCTAGAAATACAGACTGCTAGGTCTATATCCCAAAGATATTTAAAAAAAAGGAAAAGGATCAACATGGGCAAAAAAATTATAGCAGCTCTTTTTGTGGTGGCAAAGAATTGGAAACTGAGGGGATATCCATCATTTTGGGAATGGCTGAACAAGTTGTTGTATATGATTGTGATGGAATACTATTGTACTTTAAGAAACCATAAACACAGGGTGGCTAGGTGGCGCAGTGAGTAAAGCCCTGGCCCTGGAGTCAGGAGGACCCTAGTTTGGTTCCGGCCTCAGATACTTAATACACACACACACAGACACAAACACACACACACACACACACACACACACACAGGAAAAAGAAAGAAAGAAAAAGAAACGAAGAAAAGGATGCCCTTAGAAAAAAATATGGAAAGACATAAATTGATGCAAAGTGCAACAAGCAGAAAGGAGATTATTGTACACAGTAACATAATATTGTATGATGATCTACTATGAATAACTTAACTATTCTCAGTAACACAATGATCCAAGAAATTCTGTAGGACTTGAGATGAAAAGTGCTATCCATCTTCAGAGAAAGAAATGGTAGGGTCTGAATGTATATCAAAGATATTTTTTCTTTATTTTTTATTTTGTCTGTGTTTTTTTTCAAAGAATGACTTATATGGAAATGTGTTCTGCATGATTACATATGCATAACCTATGTAAAATTGCTTGCTTTCTCAATAGGGGTGGGGTGAAGAAGGAGAGGGAGAATTTGGAACTCAAAACAAAAAAAAAGAACATTGAAATTTTTTTATGTGTAATTGGGAAAAATAAAATATTAAATTAGATTTAAAAAAAGAAGAAAAATATTTTTAAAAGTCAGCCCATTAAGACTAAAAAGACTTTAACTATACTCATCACAATATAGCAATTTCTACATCTCCCTCCTAATGCAAAGACATACAATGCTCAGTGGGGTTAGACACCAGTTTGGCCCTTATCATTAACCAATCACAACAAGTTTTACTTATTGAACTGATAAGGCTACATTTGATTTAGTAAACTTTAAAAAAAACTATGATCTGAAAAAATAATTTATACTCCATTAATTATTAGACCAACAATAAATATAACCTGTACTTTGAGCTCAAAAGTGCCCCCAAAAAGAATAGGTCCAAGTGGAAAGGTATAGAGACCAGAAGAGGATATATATATATATATATGACATTTTCTCTAGCATCAATATTAACCAGTCTGGCTCTTATTCTCTTATTCTGCCCCAGGACACAAATGGAGCTGTAATTATAGGGGGACATTTTACACTCAGCTATATAGAGTGAAAGCAAAAGAATCATTGTGTGGCCTCACCATCAGCTAAAACTTTTCTACTTCTTTGATCCTGAACTCTGAAATTAACCTTCTGTCATCACATTTTCCTACCCTTCCATCCTCTATATTGTCTTTATTTTTTTAAAACAGGTCTTTTTCCTCACCACAACCTGATTATTCAATCCACCCATGTTCTTCCACTCCATCACCAATATTAAAGTCTCTATTTTCTCCTTTCATTATCTTAACCCTGTACCTAACCAGCTAAAGAAGGCACTGTCCTCTACTTCTGCCTCACTCAACCTCTTGTCCTTACATTGTTCACATCTTACTGTATCTTCAGCCTGGGTGACCTTTGCCACCAATTTTATTTTTTCCTATTCCTGCACCAATGGAGTTTGATGAAAGAAATCAAAATCATCCTGATTGAGTACACTACACGTTTAAGAGGTCCAACCTCAATCCACCCTATACTGTTGCAGGGCAATTGTATTAATCTCTGATAGCCTCCCTATCCAATTCTTCAATTCCATTTTCCAAACTTTCTCTTTTGTTTTCAAGTTCCTGACTCCATCTTCATACATTGCAAATTTCAGCAGGTGATCTTAAATAGAAAATAACTGAGAATATTGAAGTCATCTATTATATTCTCTCTTGTCTCTGCTCCCTCACACCTCAAAGCTTCCCAATATTTTTCTCATCCCAAAAAGGCTCAAAAGACAAGATTACTCTTCTTTCCAAGGCTAACTCTTTTAGAAATATCTTGATCCAATACACTCCTATCATTTGTAAACTAATTTCTATTGATTTCTGGCCTAACTTCTCACTCCCACCACTACATCCCAAATTTCTTTGTATGCTTTGACTTGTTTAAAACTGAGTTTAAAATTTTTCTTTTAAAATAGCTGATTATCTCTGTAAGCTATTATTTTCTATATCTTTTCCCTTTTACTGCTAACTCCAAAAGGAGGAATATACACTAATCTTGACTATCTTACCCTCTTAAAATCTAACTTCTAACCCTACTTTACTGAAATTGCTAACTCAAAAGTTACCAGTTAATCAAGTAAATAAGCATTTGTATTACCTTCTACATGATAAGTACTCTACTAAGCACTGAAGACACAAAGAAAGGTTAAAACAAACCTTGCCCTGAAAGACCTCACAATCTAATGGAGGAAACAACTGGTTAAAAAAATACAGCTATGTACATATAAGATATATACAGGAAGAGTAATAGTGGGAAGGCACTAGTGTTAAGGGAAAACTTAACGGCATAAATAGCTCTATCTAATGGTCTTTTCTTAGTCCTCATTTCCTTTGACAATGGTGAAGTATCTTGCATTGCTGACAGCCTCTTATACCTCAACATTCTATCCTCCACTGGCTTTGACAAATGATTCTTCTGGTTCTACTACCTCACTGTCCCAAAGAAAGGGTATTCTCCTACCATCTTTTCCCAAGTTTCTCGTCTTGTCTTCTCTTCTCAAACTGTTACCATAGGTCTGATTATCATTTCTACTTAAATAAAATTTAAACCTATATACCTATTATTTTTACCCTTGAGCTCCAGTTCCATATCTCCATATGGCTCCTGGATATTTTAATCTAGAACACCTTAAAATTGTCCTTTCTCTTCCCTTCTACATTTTGGTTGATGGAACCATCATATTTTCAGTTGAGCACACTCAAAATCTGCATTCATTTTGATGGTTCCCTTTCTTTTATACTTAGGGGTTTGCTATATATAGCTTAAACCAAATGTTAAATTTTCCGCATGAGCATTTATACTTTGGAAAACAGCAAACTAGAAATCATTGCCTGAATATTTACTTTGTTGTTGTTTAAACTTAAAAAATACAGATTAAGTCTAAAAATGTGTTGTGTTTACATTTTTATCAGAAAACTAGTTATTAAATATTTGTCAGCAAAATCCTATTTATATATCTTACCCAATGAGTTGTTAAATCCTATCAATTCTATTTCCCCACTATTTCTTGAATCTGTCCCTTCCTCTCCACTCACACAGCCCCCATCATGTTCCAGGCATTCACCACCCCTTGCCTAGAATATTTTTAATAGCTTTCTACTCGATCTTTTTGCAACTACTATTTCAGATTTTTTGTTTGTTTATTTTTGGTTTTGGTATTGGTTTGGTTGGTTGGTTTGGTTTTTTTTTTCAAATCTATGCTCTCATTGTTGTAGAAAACCATTTTCTTTGTTGTAGAGAACTCCTAAGTCAGGCAACTTCACTAAACAATACAGATAAACAAATATTCTGCAGCTTAGAGTCTCAAACAGTTTTGCTATATACCTCTTAATATAATATTCTATACTAAAACCTATATTATTTCCCTGTACTTACTGTTGAGTTAGATATTGAGGAAGATAAATCATTGGTAGAAAGTATAATCCCCCCCCCCCGTAGAGAAGTTTACCATATAGTGTGGGAAGGGAAGCAAAGAAACATATAATAGTTGCTTAAATATTATATGATAAATGCATTGGAGAGTTATGTAAATATATATATATATGTGTGTGTGTGTGTGTGTGTGTGTGTGTGTGTGTGTGTGTGTGTATGTGTGTGTGTGTGTGTGGTACCAGTCTAAGGTGAAAGGACATCATCAGGGAAGACTGTGTATGAACTAGTCTTATAAAAGGGATAGGCATCTAACAGATAAAGAAAGGGAAAACAGGCCACTATGAGGAAAGGTAAGAGTGGCATACAGACTGGGGAAGAATAATATGAATTAAAAGAAAAAGGTAGGGTGGCACCAAATTGTGGAGAGCCTGACACATTAGGCAAATGAATTTCAACTTTATTTAGAAGGCAATACAAAACTAATGAAGATTTCTAAGGAGATCACTACTTGATGAAATTCTTAAGTAAAAACCATTATTATGGCTGTGATGTGAAGGAAAGATTAAGAAAGCTCCAAAAAAAAAAATAATTCTACTGCAATAATCCAGGTGAATGTAGCACTCTGTATCAGAGTGGTAGAAATTAGAATGGAGAAGAGAGGATGAATTCCAGAAATGTCAAAGAAGATAATCTATTGGATCTTATTTCATTTCAGAGGACCCTGAGGGAGGGGTAACATTTGAAGGTAACTCATGGATTAAGATGGTTCTTCAGACAGAAATAGTGAAGTCTGAAGGTGAAGTAGGTTTATCAGATTTAGACATACTAAGGTTGAACTGTACATGGGACTTCTGGTTGTACGTATCATGAAGATAATAGACAATATAAATTTAATGCTCAAAAGAAAAGCAAGAATTGATGGTGATTTGGGAATCATCTATGTAGAAGCAATAGTTGTAGTCATATGAATGGATGCTAGAGTAAAGGAAGAGATGGCAGAGACAGAGGAGAAGGGAGCCAAGGACAGAATCTCAGGGAGCACACATATGAATGGATTTGGAAAAGGGATGCAGTAAAGGAAGAAAAGTTGTAGTTAGAAAGACTGGGGAAGAACCAAAGGATGATAGTGTGTTTGAAGCAGTAAGTGGAGAGAAAATCAAAATGGAAGAAATTTAGGTGGAAGGTTAGGAGTGTTAAAAGACGCATAAATATGAAGGAGGATGAGTACTTAAAATAAGGTATGATATTTGGTGATGAAAAAGTCAATGGAAACGTAATAGAGAACAATTTTAGTTGAAGGGGTGAAGAGCTCAATTTGAAGTATTCAGGGAAAGAAGCCTTGGATATTGATTCTTTTTCAAAATTTTTGAAATGATGCAGGGAGGGAAATGAGATGACAATATTGGTGATATCCAAACTGGTATAGAATGGCCAAGGAAGGACTTCCTTTTTAGGTTTTTGGGGATTTAAGTATATTTATAGGAAGATAGGAAGGAGCTAGTTTTGAGGGAGAAGGGATAACTGCTAGAAAATGGTTCTGGAAAATATCAATAGGATAGGTTTGCACCCTAGTTTTCCAGGAACATTTTAAATACTAAATATTCAATCTTACTAGAAGGGTTAAGGGTTATTTAAAAAGTTTCTAAGATTTTCAATAAATACATATAATAAACTTATTGATCCATAATTTGGTCTCATTGAAAAATTAATCAAGTCATTTAACAAACATGTTATTGGTAGACTATAAACTAAAGAAATCTGTGCTCTTTTTTAGGGGGAGGGGGACATAACTGTCTGAAGAACAATACACAGGGACTTGACTAGTTGTGGATATCAACCTAGAAGGAGATCTTTAGGGGGTTGCCATAGGAATCAACCTTAGCACTGTTTTGTTCAATATTTTTATAACTGATTTGAATCTAGATGAAGAAGACATGGCTATCAGATTTAAAAATAAGAGAAACTTAAGAAGGATGCCTTATACAATAGATTAAAAAATATAAAACTTTCTCAACTGGATACAGTAGTAATCTATTCATAAACAAGTTGAGACTCAGTAGAAATAAAAATCTGTGTTAAGGTTCCTTTTTTAATTGTAAAAAAATAACAAATAAAGGTCAAAAATCTAACTCCTATAAATAAGATGAATATTTACTTGAGTCAATCCATACAACATGAGTCAGAAGAATAACCTAGCTGATAAATTGTCTAATGTGATATTAGGTTGCAACGTGGTAAAACAGAAATAACCTTGATCTTGGAAGCAAGAGACCTCAATTCTGGCTCGTCCACTAATTAGCTGTATGAGCTTAGGTGTGCTAATATGTATTTTGTGTCTCTTCAGACAGAAGACTAATAGATGAAAGTTAGTCCCATAGAAGTTAAGATATATTTAATACTGGGTGTTCCCCAATAACATAATGATCCATCATGCAAAATACTAAGATCCCCACTGCTGGAAATATTTAAACAGAGGCTAAATGAAAAATGTTAATGTATATCAGAGAAAGAATTCCTTCATTGACTGGGATAGTCAATAGAATAGTTTACAACTAGTCTCCATTCAAACTACAACAAAAATGAATTCTAACATTAATTCTAACCTACCAAATCAATGAAGTCCAGGAAATAAACTTGGCATAAAGAATGAAGCTTACTATCTACCTCTTTATAGTGGGGTTATAAGATTTAGGATGCAGAATGTGATATATGCATGCATATATGTGTGTATGTATGTATGTATATAGGTATATATATGCACATACATGTATGTGTATATATACATAAGCAGAACTCCATATGTAATTAAATATAAAATTATTATAAGATAAACAGAAATACAATATAATAAATACTAAAACAAATTATAAATGAATATATAGATATACAATTGAAATTAATTATTTATTTCAGGTTATCTTGAATAAATTATCTAGATTCTGAATGTCATATCTCCTCTAATTCAATGACTACCTACAATATGTGTCTATCTCTAGTGAATATCTAGGGCCAAATCTCCACTCAAAAGTTCCGGCAAAAAGATGGAACACATGATAAATGAGAAATATAAAAGGACTTATTATTGAGTAGCTTATATCAATGTGTAAATCATGATCTACACATCAATAAAGATCATTGATCTTTATAGCAATAGAAGAATACTGTATATGACCCCAAGAAATGAAGTTGCAGGTCACACAGGAGAAAATGATGAAGTACATGGTGACAAGGGGAAAACTGCTTCACCTTTTTACCCAAGAATTGATCATATGAATTGAGATAAATTTAATCAGAAACATATATTACTGGACAGTACATGTATCATGTGTCCTCAAGGGAACTTAAGGCAGGACCCCAATACATTGGATGGATCTCCTATGAAAAATGACAGAAAAATATAGACAGGAGTTGTTCAGAAAGAACTGAAATTTCTGCTATTGAAAGGAGTACCACTTGCTTAGATAAAGATGAATCAAAGCACTGGTGGTTTGGTTTGGTTTTTAGGCAAATACTGAAGGGTACACAAAAACAATAATTTCACAAGTTTCTTGTATATGTCCCTTTCTTTCAATTCACACTCCCATCACCTTACTTTGAGTCCTCCTTATCTTTTTCATTTTTTTAAACTTCCAAACTTAAGAAATAAAATAAGCATTTCCATTACAAAACAGAATAGGAAAAAATAGAAGATTGCACATGAAACTGCACATTATATACAACTTGTTTTTACTTTCATATAAAAAATAAAGTTATAATGTAAGTTTCCCCCTGCCCTTATATCCAAACTATGCTAGAGATTTATCTTTTCTCATTTTCTCCTTCCTCCTCATCTTTCCTGTTCCCTCCCCAAGTGACTCTCCTCTATAGTCTCCCTTCTCTTCTCTCTCTCAGAAAATGGGTTCTATTTCCATTGATTCCAAACCTATGTTCCTTGGAACTCAGAAACCAACTATCTTTAAAAAAAATTACCTGTTCATCTTCAATATGCCACTGGAATTGCTTGTTCTGATTCACTGGACAAAAGAATTAATACATCATAATCAGATTAGGATATAGATGCTTGACACCTAATAACATTCTGAACTTCTAGGTTGGGAGTTGGTCAAATATCAACTCCTATATATATTCCTACTTTTTTTTAAAAGTTTTACTACTTCTTGCTCTGTATTTGGGAAATAGATTTCTCGTGGCACTACATTAAAATGAAAAATAAACAGGTTCTTAATATGGCTGAGAAAAAGACTAGGCATTGTAGGCATCTTATCAGCATGTTTAATTGCCTTGGAGAGCACATCTGCAGAATGAGCAGAGTACACCAAGATAACATGAGAAATATTTCTTTAGGATGGGGTTTCTTTGAGGGCAAGACAAAAGCAAAATCCTAGCAATGATCCAGGAAAACATTCCACATGATAACTATTAAACAAAATGGACTCTATTATGGGGGGGGGGGCGATGGCATAAAAACATCTACAAAAATTACCTCATTTCTTCTATGAAGATTGCCTTGCATGTTAGCCACATCTCACTATAGTTAGGGTCCCATGGAAACAGAACTAATTAAAGCAACACTCACAAAGGCTAGTGAAAATGTCACATTTCAATGCAAGCACATACAGTACTTGGATACAAAAACACATTCAGAATTCAGACTGACAGTGGGAAGTGAAGTTATTTTAACTTCACATGGGGAAATCATTGCACTGCAAAGATATTGCCCATAGGCATGAATTAGTAATACAGTACGGGTCATTTAGAATCAACCTAAAGTATAGTAAGTATTATTTTAGATTGAATGCAACATATCAGATAATTTGTATTTAAATATAAGTTATTTTTAAAGGAGTAGAAAAATATGAAGAAGTTTGGAATGGGAAAAATTCAAAAGTATAGATAGTAAAATCACCTAGTTCCTACTAAATCCTAGTAGAATATAAATGGGAGAAACTTCAATGTTTGATACAACAGAAGGAGTTAAATAAATTCAATGATCATTTATTAAGTGCCTATAAAATATGTAAGATACTGTGATAAGTTCACATAAAGCACAGATTAAGGACAATATCCTCCCTTGGAGAGTTAATAATCTAAATAGAAGTGGGGATATTGTGTACACAGACAAGTAAATTATAAGTTAAAATATAATTGGATAAAGACAAGAATCACACACACACACACACACACACACATAGCATTAGATATGCTTAACTCTCCTTTGTTGATCAAAACCTGTTTGACCTGGGGGAAGTCAATTAACTCTATGGTCTTCAGTTTCCCACCTATGAAATCATAAGTCTGGAGTAAATGGTCTCTTAAGTTTCTTCTAAATATATGATTCTATTATCCTACAATTGGGTGGTTGTTGCTATTTTTTCATCTTATTGATGTTAGCAGAGTTTATAGCATTTCTTTTATACAGAATTAATTTTGCCTATGGACAGAATACTTCAAAACAATCTTTCTTCCAGTCTTCTGTGTTTAGCAAAATTGTTGTTCATTAGATTGTGAATAAGTCTGAATTTGAGAAAAATAGGGGTCATAAAAAAAGATCTTTTGTTGTTTAATAAAATCATCTGAATGAATGGGTGGAAATGAAGGTCCATTAGGAAAAGTAGCAGATGCTTACTACATATCAGATAGTTTTCAATAACTGTGGACAGTCCTTCATTTTAAAAATTTTTTGGATTAGAGTTCTATGTATTATGAACATATAAATGCATTTGGGAAAATTCACTCTACTGATGTGAAGTGCTGAAATTATGTGGGTTGATTTCTGTGGAACCATAAATTTGATTTCTTTTTTCAAACTACTTTGGCAGTTTTTCCAGCTTTCTTAAAATGGAAATTCAATACTTTAAAATGATGCATTATTTGTTCATAATCAGATCCTGTTTTATTTTTTCTATATTTTGTGTTAATCATTTAAAAAAAAATCTTACATTTTCCATGACAAAACCTACTTGTTTCAGATCTAACACTTGAGGAAAGTTTAGATTTGAGGGCTTCAGTTCAAGGTAATTGATAATCTGAAAATTTCAAAACTATTTACTTTTGGCATCAATATAATAGCCTTGATAAATAAAAAAAAGAGGCATAACCAATATAAGAGCAGCAAGATCAATAAAGACCAATAGGCTTGCTTCATTTAGCAAAATGGGATTTCATGCACAATAGACCCATTAATTCATTCCTCATAGTTCAACTCTATGGTCTATTTCTCTTTGATGTCTAAACACATATCCTTTTAATACATATATGCACGCAGTCCACCTCTCCACAGACACACTCATTTTCTAAACTTACTGGTATCTTGTGCTCTCTGGTCAGTACTATGAACCACCTCTCTTCCGTACTGTCAGCCACAAACACCATGGTGATATTTTCTGCCTTGCATAATGACAACCAGGACATCCAATACCATGCTGACTATTAAACAAAGTTAACTCCTATCATACTAAATAATTATGAGTTTTATGGTATTAAGTGA
Source organism: Petaurus breviceps papuanus (assembly GCF_028583685.1). Lineage (NCBI taxonomy): Eukaryota > Metazoa > Chordata > Mammalia > Diprotodontia > Petauridae > Petaurus > Petaurus breviceps. The sequence goes on from NW_027186473.1 coordinate 17,609,847, forward strand.
CTAGAGATGAATAGATGTACCAACATAGAACCCTGAAATCCATTTACAATGCTCAACTTATCAGCATGATAATGAGTTTAAATTGCCTAGGATATTCATTAAAAATTTATGTGTTAGATAACAAAATTTTGAAATGTCTCTCTTAGGGACAGAATGGATAGAATGCTGGAATCAAAAGAGGAAAACTCAGATTTCAATCCTCTCTGACATTTTCCAGTTGTGTAATCTAAGAAAATATCTGAATTTCAATGTATATAAATCAACTTTTTAGGATTTATATACTGTCAGAAATTACATTGATGGGGAGTCCCACACCCTGAGTTCTCTAGTCTGATGAGTCCCTGATCATAGATTTAAAGCTGAAAGTGACTTGGGAGGTAATCTACTACAGCTCCACTTTACAACTGAAAAAAATAAGACATAGTTAAGTTAACTAACTTGCCTAACATCCCACTGATGAGTGATAAAGCTGGATTTTGAACTCAGTTCTTATGATTTGAAATGCAGTGTGCTTTTCATTAGACACTATTGTGTGATCCTATGGAACATCACATCAACCCTCTCAGCTCTGTCTACATAAACTCTAAAATCTCAAAAAAAAAAGCAATACCTTAGAAGTTTGTTATCAGGATCAATTCATATAATCCAAGTTGTCCCAAATGTCTTAGTGCAACTTTTAGTTGTAATAGCTTAAAACTACACCACTAAAACTAATGCAATTTTAAGTTTTAATTGTTTAAAACTATGTTAAAACTTTGGAAGTCTCCATATAAGCAAATATCTTTTGGAAATTTAAAGTGTTATGTAATTAGTAGCAGTAGCAGCAGCAGTAGTAGTACCGTGTTTCCCTGATAATAAGACCTATCCTGAAAATAAGCCCTCCCCTTACTGTGTAAGATTCCTCTAAAATAAGCCCTCCCCCGAAAATAAGCCCTATTGAGATTGCTACTGTAGTGAAGGTGATCCCCTGCCCTACAGGCTACATTATTGTACCCCCTGTATGAACCATCCCCCCCCCCCGTGAAACGCACACCACGCTCCGAGCTGCATCCAATCAGAGCTGCAGCAGTGAGCACATCTTCCTGTTCTTCCCCAGTGATTTGCTTATTGAATAAAGGTACATTTTTTTGTTCACATTTACCTGTTTATTAAAATTGCTGTCAATGTTCATTAAAATAAGCCCTCCCCTGAAAATAAGCCCTCTGGTGTTTTTCTGTCCAAAAAATTAATAAGACAGTTTCTTATTATCGGGGAAACACAGTAGTATACCATTTAGGAGATAAGGTGAAAAGAATAATTAATTGGGGTAAATGTCAACTACTGCTAATTAATTGAGAAGTTGTAGGATGTCAGGTAACTCTCATTCCTCATGACTTTTTGTTCATTGGCAATGCTGTTGCTCAGTTTCAATTGTATTAGACTCTTCAAGACCCCATTTGGGAATTTCTTTGCAAAGAATGGTTTGCCATTTCCTTCTCTAGTTCATTTTACAGGAGGCAAACTGAGACAAACATGGTTAAGTGATCATCCAGAGTCATATAGCTAGTAAGTGTTTGAGGCTATATTTGAACTTAGGGAGATGAGTCTCCCTGACTCCAGGCCTGGCACTCGATACACTATAACACCTACCTGTCCTTTTTTATTTACAGTATCAAACTTCATATAAACTCTGTCAGTTTTAGGTATTCTCTCAATTCCTAATCTATATAGAAATGAAATAATATTTCCAACAGTGCTGGCTTCTTGGGCAAAGGTATAATATCAATTATATATTTGTAAACAATATCATCACAGGTTATAAAGCTCTGGTTAACAGAAATGGACAAAGAATTGGCCTATAGTCCCATAAATTGATTTGATTTTTAGGCATAAAGTTAATTAGAAAATCCTTTTGTTTCTACTGTTGATTTCTCCTAAAATATTGTCATCTATTTTTTCTGCATAAGGAAATAAAAATCTCCTAGAGCAAATAGGTCTTCCAGATGAGCAAATGGTAATCAGTGTAAATGTCACTGATAGAGCAGGTATGAAAGAGTCAGTCGAATTAGTACTGGTGCCCTGACATATTCTGGGTTTTGTTGTTCTTGTTGGAGTCGTTAGTAACTCCATGATATGAACCTATTGTCTTGTGATTTACCAATGTCATAAAAGTGCTTCTGAGAAAAATATGGTTAACCATTAAGTATCCAACAACAATTTAGTAAACACCCACCCACTGAGAACTTTACTGATTCATCACAGGTTTACTGCATTTTTTTTTATCGGAAGAAAACAGCTGCATGGACTTTATTTCATAACATAATGTATATTACATGTGTTCATCTGAAGTGAGAAGAAATTTAGCATTTCAAATAAAGGATTCATGTCAGGAAGTTCTAGGCTCAAATTCTGACTCTGATGCCTATTATTAGTCTTACGACTGTGAACAAGGCATTTAACTTCCTATTGTCCCAGGCAACTCTTTAAGACTGTCATTTGCAGACAGAATGCAACTTTGAACTAATATGCTGTGGTATATTATTGCTTATAACAGTATATAACATAACATGATATAAAATAATTAAAATTATTAGTTGAAATATATGTGTAAGGAGGATAATTTAATGTTATAATAATAAAGATCTTGTTCAATGACCTTTCACACATTAATATCAGATGATATGTGCTCACCAGAGGTGTGGGCCACTGTAATGGAAGAGATCCAACACAGAGTCCAAGTTGAAGAGGGATCCCCTCCAAATAGTTAGGTTACTCAAAATTATTCTCTATGGATAACATTGTGATGGTTGAATCAAGCCCTGAAACATTCCAGAATCCCATGACTAAGATATATAACCATCTAAAAGAGATTGACTTAATAATGTACACTGGACCAAACAAGTGGATAAGGAGGAATACCTATTGTCCAGATTATGAGGTTAGAAGTTCAAACTATAGAGTTTATATATCAGGATGTTTCTCAGATAGACATTTAATAGCAAATTAGGGTAAGAATTAAATGGAAGGAAGTGATGCCTCAGTTTTTCCATTTGGAATATGAGGATCTATTATAATAGCACCTACCCCCCTAATTTTTTGTATTAAATGAGTTATTTCTAAAACACTTGGCTTTAGTATGTAGCTAAAGCTATATAAATGTTAATTGTTATTTACTCTTATTATATAAGATACTGTCCTAACTGCTGTGCGGGATGCAACTCTGACCTCATCCATCTTCTAATCTAATAGTCAAGGCGAATAACACATTCAAGTAATTATAATGAAAAATAAATGATGGAAAAGTAGATGTATAGGAATAATGATCTTATTTTGGATGAAGAATAAATTTTTTTTTATGTTGTAGTTCATCTACAATTCATGAACACTATGAATCATGTAGGGCCTTGTCGAGCATGCGTAGAGTCTTCAAACTGGTGTTGCAAAATTGTCTTGAGACTGCAAGGGCCCTGTAAGAAGTTAGCACTATATAGAGGAAAATTTTCTTTAAAAGCTGACAAGGAGGCTATAAATAAGCATTCCACCAGGCATCATCATGGATATTCTTTGTAGTTTGAAGGTGGCATCATCAAGACTAGGCAAAAGGATATCTCTGTACTGTGTCAGGGTACCGTTGACATCCACATCCTGGAACACAAAACCCACAGAAGAAAAGCAGCCTGGGGGGTGGCTAGGTGGTGCAGTGAATAGAGCACCAGCCTTGGAGTCAGGAAGACCTGAGTTCAAATCTGGCCTCAGACACTTGAAATACTTACCAACCATGTGACCTTGAGCAAGTTGCTTAACCCCAATTGCCTTCCAAAAAGCAAAAAACAATTAAAAAAAAGCATCCTGGGACATACTTTCTTAATCTGCCATTTGTCACAGCAAAGAATTGGTACTAGTACTCTTTAATCCACTTGTCATATATTTTTACTTTTGTCTTGACTAAGGTCAAGATTTTTCATTGTACTGAGACTGGAAACAATGTAAAGCTCTTTGCTGATTTTAGAAGGCAAAATGCAAGTTCTTTTTTTACCAAGTGGATACAGATGTTGTATAGTGTAGAAATGGTTTTCTAGCTAAGTAGGAAATTTTATTATTTATAAATATGTTTAATTTCTATTCACTTTAAGGCACCCAGATGATTTGGCAATATGTACCAAAGTCATTTTTAGACACATGAATAGATGGCACTTAATGCAACAAGCTGCATATATTAGGAATAATGAGATTTAAACCAGGACAAGTGCCATACCAGATAAATCAATGAAAGTACAGCATTTAATTCCTGAAACAAATGGTTGTGGTCAATGATGTCAAATACTGTAGGAAGCTACCATAGTAACCAGAGAGAAACAATCCTCTTGTCTGTACATACACACAGGTCACTGCAGCACACTAGCCCACAGGGAGTCCTCAGGCTTTGAGTGGCACAACCTTGACGAAGAAACTGGTTAGATGAGCCATTAGACTGAAGGCATTTCTGTAGTTTGGCAGCCACCCACACTGCGCTATTATTTAAATGAAATTAAAGGTTGTTTAGAGACCAAAGAATTCCTGAGACAGGCCTGGGACTACTCTGATTTGGGATGGTAAACTGTCTTACTTCATCTTCATCATCGTCAAGCAAAATGAAGCCTAACCCTGAGCACGAGAAAAAGGAATGCTATTAAAATAATGAAGCTTTTGTTTCACAAAAACAGAGCAATGTTTGAATGGAGAAGCACAGGACCACAATGATTTTATTCACACATAGAGATGCCTGAGTATTCTGCTGTATTAGATACACATAGAGAAAATACACATTTTTCTGAATTGTCTTCAATCATTTGTGGTATGTAAATGAATTAATCATCAATGTTGTGTCCCCAACCTTATCCATTTTCTCTGTCACCATTTATCTGATAACATAAGAATCATTTTAAAAGCTTAAATCTCTAGTATTCATTATGGCCCACTTATGATAATGGCAAGAGCTATATAACTCTGAGATTTGTAGTGGTCTGATTTTTTTTCAAGTTTAGCAGACTTAAGAAACTTCTCTAGTCATGAACCCAAGAATCTTTGCATTTGAGCAAAGTTTTTAAATGTTTACTAACAAGCAGGAGAATACTCTATTGCAGTATTTGCTATTTATGTCCCAACCATTAATTAATGAAGGTATTAATTAATAACTTTAATTAATAATATGATTATTAATAACCAACATTAATAACTTCAATAAGGTGTCAGACTATCTAAAATCATACTTTTGTGTCCTGTCAAGCATGTTCAATCTGTAGATTGAGATTTGGAATAATCCAATTCCTCATCTGCATCAATTCATCTTAAGTCAGTAACCAATATGACTCTGAGTTTTTGTTGTCTCACAAACACTATGGTAGTGGACATCCATTTTTTCATTATGTATGAGATACCTCAGCATGTCATGGCTACCTCACCTACTCACAGCTCCTTCAGGCCTGAGAAATCGGTCGGCTTGAGTCACCATGGCATAAAAAAATGATAGCCAAAACAAATATTAGTTGGTGATCTTTGTTGTAGTGCTAAGGCCCTCATATTTGGCCTGGATGGAAAGCACACAAAGTTCACAATTCTATTCCTATTTGAATCCTGGTCCGTGGTATAGGATGTTCCAAACTTATTCTTTGTTGGTAAAGGTTTCAAGAAACACAATCGGGGGGTGGGGGGGTAGGTGGTACAGTGAACAGAGTACTGGCCCTGGAGGGGCCAGTCAGGTTAGGAGGACCTGATTTCAAATCCAGCCTCAGACACTTCAACACTTACTGGTCGTGTGACCTTGGGCAAGTCACTTAACCCCAACGGCCCTGCCTTCCGCCCCTCCAAAAAAGCAAAAAACAAAAACAAAAACAAAACAACACAGTCTATACCCTAAAGAAATAGTAACAAATAATTTTAAGGAATGGAAAGCATTAATAAATAAAACAATAACACTAATAAATTGTATATTGAAAGAAGATAATTTTTCATGTCAATAAATTCTTTTTAAATTCAACTAAATTGTTTTTAAAGCTATAGTAAAACAAATTAATGTGTGTGTGTATTTCAGAGAGCTTTCAGTTTCTTGAATTAAATGGATAATACTTCTCTAAATAAGTCAAAAGAGCTACATGTTGAATTTTGGAAAAATATTTTGTTTTCTGTAGGACAAAGGAAGCCTTTAAGAACAGTCTGCAAAAAAATAGCTGAATACTGAAGTAAGGAATGAAATGCCTGCCCCTTTTTCTATTGTTAATTTGTTCATAGAAGAGTTTAGACTTAAATAAAATAGTTATCAGGAAATCCATAGACCTATCTTTTATTAACCAATTAGATATTTTCTTATCTTTTCAAAGAACTAATTAATTTTACCCTTAGTAAAAAAAAATCTTTCTTATATTCATGTCTTCAAGGATGAAATAATCTTTAAGACATTTTTCTTAGACAAAACTACAGGAGTAAGAACTAGTGAAAGTATACTCATGAACTCAAAGATAGGAAATTTCAGACAAAACATTCAAAGGTCATCACTAAGTTGAGATTTAGGTTTGGATGGTCAGAAATGAGAAACTATTCATAAACCATTTTAAAACATGACTATATTTAAAATATAATTTGAACAACATGCATTCATCTTTTTCATTATATCCATTTACTTAAGTATCCTATAATATAAATGAAAAGTGTTTTAATTATCTTCATAAGAGACTATATATCATGCAGAAGTACAAAAAATGCAAGAATGAAAACTTCAAGGCCTTTATACATTTACTGCTAATCCGTTATCTAAACCTTTGCAAGTAGAAATATCTCTTCCTCAAGTACAAGAGGAAACCTAGCAACTGAACTGAGACAATATAACATTCATTTTTTCAAATATATGTGTTTATCTTCTGGAGAGTAGGTGAATTATACTTTACAAAAAGAGAAGTTACTTAAAACAAGTATTTGGTATATATTCTTCAAAAGAGTCATTTAAAAGGGTAATCAAAACCAAACCAAAGCATCTATATTCTTTGGACAAAAGAGTTTCTTGGGAGGTTAACAACCTCTCTTCCCTCCAGGGAACGATTGATATGATACTTAGTAGTGAAGGGCATTCCAATCTTGTTGCCATAGACATATTAAAGCTTCTGGTGGCTTACCACTGTATGGCAAGTTCTATCACTAGGTAACATGTTACTGCAGAAGGAAAATACTTTCAGAAGCACACAGGTATGTACCATAATGTTAGAATTGTGGAAAACTCCAGATTTGTTTTATGGCTTATCGTTATCACCACTGGTATAAATATTGAAAACCTAGTCTAATGAGGAGAAGTTATAGTTCTTAAAGCAACAAACAAATAATTTCAATGAATTATCTAATAGCTTGGGTTTTAAGAAGGTATAGTATTACCTGATAAAATCTACAACTGAAATTAAAATGATTATGTTTGAAACTGTTAGTTTAGCACAAAGTTAACAATTCATTAGTTAAAATGACTTTCTGGAAGAGAGTAGTTTGCCATTTCCTTTTACAGATGAGGATACTGAGGCAAACAGGGTTAATTGGTGTGTCCGGGGTCACACAGCTAGTAAGCATCTTAGGTCATATTTGAACTCAAGTTCTCCTGACTCCAAGCCTGGCACTCTTAACTCCTGTACCACCTAGCTGCCCTTCCTTTACATTTTAGTCCTTTACAAAAGAAATATACATATATGTATGTGATATATATATATATATATATATATATATAACACACTTATATGTAGATCATTTCTCTATGGTGGGAGCTTCACCTTTAAAAAAAATTATGGGTATAAGATTAATAGTAATAATACTGGATCCAGTTTAGTGAAATTTGAGAGACAGTTCCAAATTGCTGTCAAAATGAGCATAACAATTCCTGCCCAACTTTGCCAACACTATATTAATATGTTTATTTTCCCGAATTTGTCATTTCCCTTTTTCTCCCACTTTGCCAATAAGTGGGTAGGTCTTACAACCTCATAGTTACTTTCATTTGCATTTGTTTATATATCAGCAATTTGGAACTTTTATTCATATGATTATAGATAACTTGGAATTCTTCCCTTGAGAACTTTTTATTCATATTATTTCACCAATTATCAATTGGTGAATTATTCTTATTCTTATCAATTTGAATCATTTCTTTATATATATTTGAACATAACATTTATCGAAGAAACATTGAAAAGATTCAATTCTTTGTTAATTGTGTCCGTTCTAATCTTAGTTACATTGGATGTGTATGAATAATAATAATAATTTATATAATTAAAATTGCCAAAGACAATCTAATGTCAATAGATGACAGAGAAGAAGTAATGTATTTCCATTCTAATATAACTGGAATGATTTTGTTTGTATAAAGACTGTTCAATTTTACTTCTTAAAAATTTTATCTTTTTGTGATCCTTTTTATCCCTTATTTGATCATGAATGATTCTCCATTCTATAGGTCTAATCATTTTTCCCTTCCTTGCTCTTATAATTTGTTCATAAAATGATCTTTTCTAGGTATAGCAATATAATAATTTGTACTTTATATCGATATATAGTATAAGATGTTTTTTCTGGGGTGGCCAGGTAGCACAGCAAGTAAGAGCACCAGCTCCAGTGTTGGGATGACCTGGGGATTGAATCCGGGCTCAGACACTTAGCACCCACCCAGAAATACCTGGCCAAGTAACCTTGAGCAAGTTACTTAACCCCAATTGCTTAGGGGTGGCCAGGTGGCTCAGCGAGTAAGAGCACCAGCTCCAGTGTTAGGATGACCTGGGGATCAAATCCGGGCTCAGATACTTAGCACCTCACCCAGAAATAACTGGCTATGTAACCCTGAGCAAGTCATTTAACCCCGATTGCTTTAAAAAAAAAAGATGTTTTTCTAAAGCCAATTTCTGCCAGACTGCTTCACAGTTTATATAGTGGTTCTTATCAGAAAGTCTTTTTTTCCCTGAAGTTGGGCTATGGAGGTTTATCCAACATAATACTACTTTGTATTTTGTATTATTTCCTTCTGTATGCTTAGCCTTTTTTATTTGTTCCACTGATTAATCTCTTTATTTTCAGTCAGCATGAAATACTTTTGATGATATCTATTTCATAATATATTTTGAGAACAAGTATAGGTAGGCTCCTTTTCTTTCTACTTTCCCACCATTATTTCTTTTAATATGTTTGATCTTTTTTTTTCCTCCAGAAGAATTTTATCTAAGCTTATTCAAAATCTATCTATGCCAAGATTCCTTGGTAGTTTAACTGATATGGCACTAAATAATTGTTATTGTTGTACTATTATAATTTATGCTATTTTGCCCTGCTTAATCAATGGGGAATGTGTATATCTCCAAGTACTTAATTCTGTTATTTCTATCAAGATTATTTGTAGTAATATTTATCAAGTTTCTGTATGTGCCTTAGTGGTAATTAGACTCAAATAGTTTACGTATTCTCTGGTTATTTTGGATGGAATTTCTCTATCTCTTGCTATTGCTGTCTTCATGGGGATTTAAAGAAAGACTGATAATATGTGGCAGTTTATTTTATATTCTGTTACTTTATTGAACTTATTATTTCAATTAATTTTTAGTTCGCTCTCTGGTTTTCTTTAAACAGAGCATTATGCCATTTACAAAAATAAAATGAAAGTAAAAAATGTTCATTTTGTTTCTTCTTTGCCTATGATTATTCCCTCTCTCTTTTTTTACTGCTATAGGTAGCATTTCTAGAATGATGTTGAGTAACAGAAGGAAAAATAAACATCGTGCTTTACTTTTGATCTTAGTCATTTCCTTTCAGTCATAAGAAAGGTACTAAATTATGTCTTCATATTTTATAGATTTGACGCCACATGGGTAATGCAGGGGTGGAAGTTGAGTAAGTGAACAGGCATGGGTAAGAAATCAGTTCAAGTTGAAAAATGTCTCTAGACTGATTTGGAATTAGCAGTGAGGGAAAAATGCACCTTGATCTGTTTGCAATTTCCTTTTTCCCTTATATTAGGAAAGCTAGGGAGAGCCAAGCTGGACTAAACAGACCATTTACTTCAGCAAAAGCTTGGCCATGGCTTGGCTTGGGCTCTGGCAGCTCAGCCAGGGAGTACTGGTACTATTTCCGTGATCACAAGAGCAACTATCTGGGCCTTCTGTCCTTTGTAGCTTGTCTGTCATCCTTTCCATCACTTAGGAGAATGGTGCTGTTAGGATGGTACATCTATAAGCCCCATGATATGTTTGTGGAGGATCTGGTAGTCTCTGGGACCTAACACATTGCTGTGTTCCCATAATCCAGTGTACTTTTATACTAAAGGAAAATATTGTTTGTTTACTTCTTGGTCGTTTGGCTGATTGGTTCACCTCCCCCAGGGTTTCTGGAAGTGGAGAAGGTATTTCAGGTCAAATAGCAAACAAGGATACTTCTCAGAAGGTATCAAAGGCAGGATATTGTATTGGATGGTAATGAAACCTTTTCTGGGACAAGACTACTGAGGTTCTACACTCTCAGGACAGAGTTACCTCCTTGAGGTCATCTCAACCATAATTTAAAAGAAAGAAAAATAAATAAATAAAACTCTCATTTAGCTAATCATTTTACCTACATTCAAGGCAAATCTTAAAGCTAAAACTTGTAATGAAAAGAATGGGAAAGGGATTATAGGGTATTCTTTTTTTGTTGTTGGGGAATATATATTTAGGTATTTTAGTAGTAACAATACAGATGTACTCTATGCCTATTTTGGTATTATTGAATTTTTTTTAACATGGGATCAATCAGTAGCAAAAATATATTAGGACAGAAAACTGAAAGAACCTTTTGACTATATGTTGGAGAGAACATAAGCATGAATGAATATGAAGCATAAGACTACTAGAGAATTATTTTTCCCTGGGGAAAAAAGGAATGGGTCTTTTATGTCCTGCAAATATATTAAAAGCCCATGGTATGATAGGCCTAAGAACATAGGCAAGAAATCTAAAGCACACTTGAGCTTCACTGAGAGAAGCCAAATGTCTGGGACCAAGGAGATGACAGTCCTTCAATATTTTGCTATCATCAGACCATGTATAGGAGATTCTATTCCTTTCTGAATTGAAAAGTTTGGAGACAATTACAGCCAAAATGATCAACAGCTTTGATATCGTGTCATTTGATGATCCATTAAAGGAGCAGAGAGTGAGACTTTTTTTAAGGGCAAAGCACCTGATAGCTCTTTTTAAATATTTGAAGAACTGTCATTCAGAAAAGAGGATAGACTTGTTCTGCTTAGGCTCACAGGGTAGAAGTAGAAGCAAAAAGCAAACATAACTTACAAAAAGATAAAATTAGTATAAGTAGCATAGGTAATAGGAAAAAAAAACTTTCTGACAAATTAAATTCATATAAAAATGAGATACATTGCTATCTGAGAAAGCAATAGGTTCTCACCCATTGAAAATGTTCAGACAGAAGCTCAATGGTCATATGTAGGGATATGTTCAAGAGATTTCTGTTCAAGTATAGGTTGGACTAGAAGGTCACAGACAAACTTTGTAGAATTTGAAATTCTACACTTCTATGACTATTTCTACAAATCTAAGGGAAAAGCAGCTATCTTTCTCTAATGGCTTATGTGCCTTTGGATTGAAGTAGGAAGATTAATATGACATCTTAAATTCCATTGCCTATTTATGAATCCATGATTTTCATGGGTTCCCTGGGGTCATGTTGTAGGAGATTCAGCAATGCAGAAAAGTACCAAGCAACCTAGTTTCTTGGGGTTGTAGCAATGTCACAGATAATTAAATAGAAACTGGGGTTTTGTCCTGCTTTCAATAAATTGGCCAGCTGGACCACTAGCAGCAACTTCTCCCAATGCAGTTAAGAGATCCAGCAGTGTGTTAATAAAAACCTCAGGGAGAAGCAACACAATATCTACCACTTTCTACTAGAGATTGTGCCCTGGGCAGTTTTTGAGTGTGTATATACTATGTCTTTTCTAAACAGATGTATGGATTATAAGCAAGGGGTATAGGGGTTTCATCTAGTAGGTAGAATTATGGCAAATGACAAAACAGACATTTTTCATAACGGTTCAATTCTATAAAAACCCCCATTCATAGACTCTAGGCAACTCAAAAATCCACCATATTAAAAAATAATTGAATAACCCAAAGGGAAGACATTTGGTACTTAATTAAAGTCCAAGCTGGTCCTTTCTATTTAGGAATTTTAGGGTAAGTGAAGATCTTTGAAATATAGGACACAGGTTCATTTTTTTTATCTTTCATGTGCAAATGATCTCATCACCATTATGACACTTCTGAAATTGAGCTTGCTCTCTCAGCTGAGGTGGTATTAGGGCATGGATTTACCAGATAAAGCAATAAAATTATTCCTTAAATAAATTTAGACTAGGGAAAATATGAAATAGAAGAAAACATAGTTATACAAATCAACTATTTTGATTAATTCAACTACTTTAAAATTAAATACAAGGAAGGCTTTTAAAGATGCTGTAAATTTGCTCTGTGACCTTAATTTTTATTAGCATTTTGATTTACCTATAAACAGAAATGTGATTATAACTACATAAAAATGTCTATGGTAGATACCCTAAAATCTTTCACTACTACAAGGAACTGCATAAAAACATATCAGTTCAGAATAACACTATTTATCATTCACTCTGCTGAAGATATGAGTGAACTAATTACAAGAACCAATCTCAGTATTAGCTATGCTTCTCAGTGGCAATATTTTTACTTATTAGAACAATTTGAAAATTGAAGACCTCTATTTTAAGGTCTCTTAGTTTCCAGAACAAAGTACCATGACCTTAAAAGTATTTTAATGGAAATCTAAATAGAACATAACTCTTTGAAATGTTTTTAAAAATGGGAAAGGACATGTTTTCATTTTCATTTTCTCCTTAAAATATGGCTCTCCATCACTGTCTGGATAAGTGAACACTTAATGAAAGAAAATAATATTTCTAGTAACCAATAAGGATGAAATTTCAAATACACTTCCTAACCAAGCAAAAGGTTGCAACTAATTAAGTAGCAAAAAGTACTCAGGTAATACACTGAGAAAATGTTCATGCTGAAAGAAAATATATCAGAGCCTAAGGATCAAAATGTCTTCTTCTTAAAAAATAAATAAAATGAAAGCTTTATGCCAAATCCACCTCTGTTCACTATTAAATTGAGTAGAATGGTGGAGAAAATGAAATTTCATTCCATTGCTTCTTCTCACCTCAACTCCTCCAATATTCAGATATTTAGTGCTTTTAAATGCAATGACTTCTCAAAGAGGGAATTTCAATTCCTATGACTCAGTTGTTTTTCAGTCATTCATAGTAAAAATGGTCACTTTTGAAAGCAGAAATACTGGTTTTTATGGATATTATGAAAAAGCAAATTATTTCAAACTTAAAAAAAATCAAGTTAAAAAAAACTATGATTATTGCAGGTTTAGTTTCTTTATACCTAAATGTATATTGTTTACTACGCTTAATGCATACTGGCCCTTCCCATCAAGGCTGAGGGATTATGTAGATGATTCCCTTATCTACATATTTGGTCCTCCTTTTTCTCCTGATTTCCAATTATCTTTTACTTCTACATAGGAATACATATTGGGATCTCAAGTTCTATATGCCCCTAAAACTCTACTTTTTGTCCTTTCCCTTAAACAGAGCCTTTTCCCCCAACTTCCATCTTAATTTCTGTAGAAGACATCACCATTCTTATTACCCAGTTTTGCAACCTAGGAGGGATCTTGAATTATTCACTTTCACATCATATATCCAATCAGCTCCCATATCTTGTCAATTCTACCTCCTCAATACTACTTGTATTTATTCCCTTCTCTCTACTGGTGTCTGGAATACTGCAGTGCCAGTATGACTAGTCTGCTCATATGTGGTCTGTCCCCTTTACCATCCATATTTTAGATTTGTCAAATTGATATTCCTAAAGCACAGGTCTGAATATGTAACTCCTCCACTCAAGATGCTTCAGTGGCTACCCATTCTTTTTGTAGTTAAATAAAAACTCTGCCTCTTGATATTTAAAGCCCTTCAAAATTTGCCTCCAAATGTCCTTTCTAGGCAGGGTATAGATTATCCCTCCCCATCCCCACCCCAATCTTCCAACTATTGAGGTAGCTAGGTGGTGCAGTCCATAGAGTGCTGGACCTGCATTCAGGAAGACCTGAGTTCAAATCCAGCTTAAAACATTTACTGGGACTTGGGGAGGGAGTGGTAATGGTAATGCATTTATGTAGCACTAATTACATGTCAGGTGCTGTACTAAGCACTTTAAAAATTCTTATCATATTTTTAAAAAATTATCTCATTAGCTGTGTTACTCGGAGCAGGTCGTTTAACCTCTGCTTGTCTCAGTTTCTTCTACTACCAAAAAAAAATATGGATAATAATAGCACTTACTTTACATGGTTGTTGTGAGGAATAAATGACATAATATTTATAAAGTGATCAGCAAAGGGCTTGCCATGGAGTAAGTGGTACAAAAATGAATATTATTTCATAACTTCCTCAATCTCTCCAGCCAAATTCCCTGTCTTGTTGTTTTATATACATAATATCCCATATCAACCTGGCTTTGTACAATTTGTCCTCCATGTCTATAATGTTGTCCTTCCTCACTTCTGCCTCTTAGAAATCCAAGGTTTCTTCCTAGGCTAAGCTGAAGTGCCAAGTCCTTTAAGAGGTCCTTCCCAATTATTATTCCAATCACAGTGGTGTCCTTAGTTACTTACTTACATACTTACAACTACTCTCTTAGTATGTTGCCAAGAAAATTCTTTCCAGAGTCCTCCCTAAATCGGCTGGTTCTTCACCTGGAGGACAGTCATCTACCAGAGAGGCAGAATGGCTTCAGAAAGGGCCATATAATGGCAGACATTACATTGGCTGCCCAAAATTTCTGGAAGAAATTCCAGGAACAGAACAGATGTCTGTACACAATGTCCACTGACCTGACAAACACCTTTGATACTGTTAGTCTTGAGGACTTATTGAAGATCATGGTGAAATTTGGTTTCCATGAGAAGTTCATCAGTATTGTATGCCAGTTACAGGATGACATACTTCCATGATTTCTGGATAAAGAATGATGCTTTTATGCTGTCCAAGTCTCCAGTGAAGTGAAGCAGGGGTGTGTGCTTGCTCTCATGCTTTTTAGCATGATATTTTTTAGTCATGTTGTCAGACACCTTCAGTAAGGATAAAAATGGCATTAAAGTCAGGCACTGATTATTGTTAAGTCATTTCAGTTGTGTCTGACTGACTCCATTTGGGGTTTTCTTGGCAAAGATACTGGACTGGTTTGCCTTTTCCTTTTCCAGTTCATTTTATAGATGAGGGAACTGAGATAAACAGGGTTAAGTGGTTTGTCCAGCATCATGCAGCTAGTAAGTATATAAGGCTGGATATGAATTGATGAAGATGAGTCTTCAATTCCAAGGCTGGTATAGCTGCCCATCAACTACAGTGCTAATAGTAAATTATTTATCTTGAAAAGGTTACAAATCCAGACTAAAATGGAGGGTTGGTGTACAGCTTTTTGTTTTCACATGATCATGCACTTAATGAATCCTGTGAGGTTAAGATGCAAAAGAGTAGGGACTGATTCTCTGCCATTTGTGCTCATTTTGGCACGACAGTCAACAGATTCTTCACCAATCAGCCTCATAGCATCTATACATGGAACCATTAGTCATGGCAAACAGAGCAATTTAAAATGCTGTGGATAAGATCACTTACATTGGCAGTATACTTTCCAGGGACATACCCATAGATAATGAGGTTGAAGCACACATTGCCAGAACTAGCTCAGCTTTTGGGAGGCTCTGAAGGAAAGTACAGGAGAGAAGAGGTATTGAACTGCATACCACACTGAAGGTCTACAGAGTCATTGTACTGACTTCATTGTTGTATGCCTATGAAACAAAGGCAGTCACTACTTCCAATCAAATTATATTAGGAAAATTCTGAAGAGCACATGGCAAGATAAGGTACTAGGCACTAAGGTCCTTTCTTGAGCTAAACTGCCAAGCATTCAAATTCTACTGCAAAGCACAACCACTATGGACCGGTCACATTGTTCAAATGACAAACATGCATTTACCTTAAAAAAAAAAAAAACTTTTTTACAGAGAACTCACACAAGGCAAACCCTCACACAGAGGTGAGAACAAGAGATACAAAGACATTTTCAAGGTCTCTCTGAAGAACATTAATATCGATTGTGAGACGGTGGCATGGGACCTGCCCACATCAAAGAAGGCTCTGTGCACTAAGAGCAAAGCAGAATTGTAGTAGCTCAAAAGAAACATGATATGGGCAAATTTAGAAACAACTCCATTCCAAATGTTCACATGCAATATTTTTGTTTTGTATTTCTTTGTTTTTTGTTTTTGTTTTTTTGCTTTTTGGAGGGAAGGCAGGGCAATTGGAGTTAAGTGACTTGCCCAAGATCGCACAGCTAGTAAGTGTTAAGTGTCTGAGGCAGGATTTGAACTCAGATCCTCCTGATTCCAGGGCCAGTACTCTATTCATTGCGTCACCTAGCCACCCCCATATGCAGTTTTTGTGCCCAACCTCTGGTAGAGCCTTCCAAGTTCATACTATTCTGATCAGCTATCATTAGAAACAGTGCATATTGATCCCAACAATCTGATATAATTTTAGTCCTCACTGAATACAAAGGACAACAACAAATGAATAAGTTGTTAGTCCTCCCACCAGGACATACTAATGTATTTATATCCTGAATATATTTATATATGGCTACTTTCTAATTCCCTAACAAAATATATACTGTTAGAGAGTGAGTACTGCTTCATTTGTATTTTCATCTCCAGAAGCTAGCACTTTGCCTCTCACCTAGAAGGTGTTCAGTAAATGCTTGTTTATTGATTGATTAGTTTTCATTTTTCTTTTACAAGGTCTACCATCATTAGTCTTCTATTTCTTTCACAGAATAAGTGCACAGCTTTTTTGAACAAAGCATCCTTGGTAGTCTTTCCAAATGCAAGATCTCTTTTCACCCAACACACTCTCTCTTTAATCACTGAATGAATAACTAGTTTCTATTAATATATTCTTCACAGAAATGATAAACATGAACTGATATCCACATATGGGGAAATATTAATAGCTATAGATCTTCAACTTTATTCAACATAGGGAAACTCATGCATTTAAAAACTTTTCTTCCAGAAGACATAACATACCAACTAATGTTTTCCCTCATTCAATCTCAATTTCCAAGGAAATGGTAGATGAAAACCCAATTGTGGTTAAGTTGTATAACTCAAAAACAATGCTTGTGTATGTTAGCCAAAAGCTTTTGATGACTAATTTCAAAAGAAAATGTTAAAGGTAAAAGAGCTAAGCATACTCATTTAGAGAATCTTATTTATGATTTTTAATCAAATACTTAAATTTTCTAAAAGCATTTTTTTAAAATTTGATTCAGTTCTTTCAATAATTCTACCCATAAGAAAATGAGCTAACTTTTTTCTGCTTTTATGCAAGCCTATTTTTATGGATGACTGAAAAAATAGCCGAATCATAGAAATTCAAATTCACTATGTGGGTAGTGTTCTACAGAAAGCCACATCTGTGTGAGTATTTAAGAAAATTAATTAAAAAAAATACATTCTCAGAGCATTTCAGCATGAAAATTGCCTTTGCAAATTTAGTTATCCATATTCCCAAAATATAACAAACATAAGAATGGAAATTCTACCTAACTTATCGAGGCTTTAAAAAGAATATCTTTAGGGAGAACCCAAAGAGAATTACACAGACATGATAATGAAAATCTTGCAGTGAATATCTAATTGATGCTGGGTTTGTGTATATACATGGCAATATAATCTTTTTCTGCGAAGATTGAGAGAGAGAGAGAGACAGTGAGACAGAGAGAGAGAGAGAGAGAGAGAGAGAGAGAGAGAGAGAGAGAGAGA
>NW_027186473.1:17627820-17642454 GCF_028583685.1 Petaurus breviceps papuanus
AGAGAGAGAGAGAGAGAGAGAGAGAGAGAGAGAGAGAGAGAGAGAGAGAGAGAGAGAGACTATATAATCACTTAGAGTGGCCAGACAGGTGATATGATTTGATCACAAATCCAATTGAAAATAGTCATTGAAACATAAATCAGAACAACTCTGATGTTTCAGTTGAGGCTTGCAAAAACTCTAAAATCTGAACTAGTTTTTGAAAGAAATTTATTGGGACATTTGGTAAAAGAGAGTGAACAGGAAAGGAGGTGTCTCTACCTCTTGTTCAGTCTCTGGAAGGTTTACATTATATAGGATTTTGACAAGGGTATCTGCACAAAATCACAAGTGCACAGATGAGTGATTTTTTGGAAGGAAGAAAGGAGAAAAGGAGAGGGGAAGGGAAGCAAGAGAGAGACATATAGCAGATCAAGTGCAACCCTTGTAGTCAAGGCTATACTTCATATATGCTAACCATATGACCCTGAGAAAGTCATTTTGCTCTCTGTATGTCCTGGTTGCTTCCCTGGCATCTCTTTTCCTGTTTGTCCTCCTTTCACCAAATGACGTAATACATACCTTTCTAAAATTGCTTCAGATTTTCAGGTTTGTTATTGCAAACAACACATTTCATACCCATTGATCTGGCAGAGATGACAAATGATGTGAATGTAGTCAGTGTTGGAAGAGTTGTAGAAAGATAAAGTAATACTGTTGGTGAAGCTACAGATGGTTTCAATCAATCAGGAAGGCAATTTGAAATTGTGTGAAGCAAGAAACTAATATATCCATTCCCTTTGACCTAGATATTTCACTGCTAGGCATATACACCAAGCACGTCAACGACATTAGTACATATACCAAAATATTTACAGCAATATTTTTGTAGTAGTAAAGATACGGGAAAAAGCAGATGCACAGAGATTTGGAAATGGCTAAACAAGCCGCTGTAGATGAATGCAATGGATTATTAGTGTGCTGTAAGAAATGATCTATACAGCAAAACATATAACTAACACCAAGTAAAATAAATGTACCAAGAAAGTCATATAAACAAAAACTTATAAAATATAAATGGAAAGAATAACAACAAAGCAATTGAAACTGCATGCTGCAAAAAAAAAAAAAAACCCGAGCTCAAATAAGATATATGAGAATGCATACTCCTTTTCTCTCACTTCTCTACAGAGGTGCGCAGCTATATTATGGAATACTGTATATAACATTATAATTTTTTGATGTGTTGTTTAGTTTGGGTGACTTTTTGCTGTATCTCTTTTTAAAATTCTTAGTTATAAAGGATGTTTTTTTTTCTTAGAAAGAGATTCATTGAATAGTATGGATGATATAAAAATGAAAACCCCAAAACATATTTTCAAAAAATACTCAGAAGACATTGGAGTGGAAGAGATTTTAGTGGTCATATAGCTCAAACGACAATAACCACAACAGAGGCCTGGGGAAATTAACTTACCCAAAGAGATGGTAAATGTTTAACAGTAAGTTCTCCAAATTTTTTGAAAAAAAAATATAATTTTAACTTTATCAGCATTATTAACTTTTCCCCATTACTTCTTAAGTCTAGACAGCCAACAAAGTAAATCAAGCCATAATTTATAGTGTTTGACAATTTCTGAGGTGCAAATGATTGCACTAAAAAATGTTCATTTGTTTCTCTTGAGAGAGTGTGGAAGAATATCTCCAAAATTAAGGTATCATCTCAAAGATCTATACATGAAAAGTGACCAAGACCAGAATATATTTCTCTCTTTTAGCTTTGACTTCATTGTAACAATGGACAAAAGCATCTTGTTTTGGATTTCTGTATGAGAAGTCATTAAATATGTTGGCAGGAAAGAGCATATGTTAGGGTATCATCCTGTCTGTATCTCTCTCTGTCTCTCTCTGTGCTTTGTAGGTTAAAAAAAAATTAAACAGGTAGACCTCAGGAATGGGGCAGCTAGGTGGTACAGTGAACAGAGGAGCAGGACTGAAGTCAAATCAGAAAGACATATCATTATGAGTTCCAATCCTGCCTCAAACATTTTTACCTCAGTTCTTCATATGTAAAAGGAGCTAGAGAAGGAAATGGCACAGCACTCAAGTGTGTTTGCCAAGAAAATCTGAAGGAGAGTCACAAAGAGTTGGACAAACTGAAACAAATCTTAGGAGTATCATCTCTCTTTTGTTGCAAGACTTTCACCTGATTCTTTCTTTTGGTTTAATGACAATAAGGAACACAGAAATGTAGAGCAGATACAGATTACACTACCAGAGTTAAAGTGTGTAATTAGTCTTCAGGGTTTATTAACAGAGCTTGACCTTGTGACCTCACAACAGATGTTGCTGACATAGGATAAATATAACACCGTCAAGTTTTTATTAGGAGTTGAACTTCACTTTCTTACTTCTAATCCATGATTCAAGGGATTATTGTCAAGAATCTTCAATTTTGCTCTCTAATCCTCAATTTTTCCTGCAAGAATGGGAGAAAAGTAGCTTTTTCCCCTTAATATTTTTCATCTAGTATAACAAAAATACAATATTTTGTTAGTACCTAGTGTATATATCTAAGTTTTTGGAAGAAATACATACATACTTTAAAATAGCCCTGGATTGGTTATATATGTGGGCATGATGTTTCTCACCTAGATCAGTGAATAAATATGTATTAAATGCCTACTGCATTTCAGGAGGGCAACTAGGTGGCACCGTGGATAGAACACTGGGCTTGGAATCAGGAAGGCTCATCCTAATGAGTTCAAATCCTGTCTCAGACAATTAGTAGCTGTGTGACCTTGAACAAGTCACTTGACCCTATTTGTCTCAATTTCCTCATCTGTAAAATGAGCTGGAGAAGAAAATGACAAACCACTAAAGTATTTTTGCCAATAAAACCTCAAATGGGGTCAACAAGAGTTGGACACAATAGAAATGACTTAACAACAACAACAACATGTTTCTGGAACTGTGCTAAAGGCTAGCAATGCAAACATGAAAAAAAGAAAGCTATGCTGTGCCCTCAAGGGGCTTACAATCTACTTGGAGAAGACAATACACAAAAGGAGCTGAAAGGGATTAGTGGGGGTGAGGGAGGGTGCTAAGAAAGGTACTTGGCTCAGGATCTTAGTGGAAAAGTCACAGAAGTCCCAAAATAGCATAGAGAGGTGAGAAATGAGGAGGTGAGATAAGCTCCCTACTTAAATGGAGGTTTGGGACTTCATGAGTCCACCCTGCCATCAAGGAGCAGAGGTCAGTGAACAGAATCTTGAAAGATAATGAGATTTTCCCAATAATAAACTTCCTAGCATACAGTGTAAAAGTAAGAGAGGTTCCAAAGTAGTACAGCCAGGTGAGATGATTTTTGACTAAAGCACACATCAATATTCATCCTGATTTTTAAAAGGATAATTTGATTAAAAGAATAAATAATAAAAGTGTTCACATCATTTTTTTTAATCTATGTAATAATACAAGAGCAACAAATGTAATAACAAGAACCTGCTGCTGGGCCCACACAGACTAGCGTTCTCTGCCCGTTTATTATTTCTCCCCTCTGCTCTGGATTTCATTGAGGCTGTCCTGGTATTACCCCTAATGAGATAAATCAGACATCCTTTTCTCATATTCTTCAGCTCATTAAGTGCCCTGTCCCACTCCTTAGGGAAAAATTATTTATTTAAACCTTAGTTAGGCTATGGGTTATGTCGCAAACTCCTGAGGAGAGGGGTTTGGGGAGGATGGAAAAATGTATCACATGAATATTAATTAAGTATGGATCAAATATCATATTTCTACACACAAAAGAAATGATAAACATAGACGTACAGAATGTATTGACAGTATCTTAACTTATAGTGAATATTACAATTTTCTGGGAGACAGATACACAATGTCATTCAAATTCCTAGGGCACAGTGTGAAAGTCAGACGGCAAAGCAGTTTGCAGGACTATTGATTTTGCCTTTTACATTTCACCTTGGCTCTGCACTGTCTCCTTCCAAGTTCATAAATTCTGTCAAGCCAGTATGGAGATTTGGTCTTCTCTTGGTGGTGATCTATCCCAAGGAAGAAGTTTCACTTTGTTCCAGTAAATTTCATTCAGTAGACCTCTGGACCAGTAGATATCACAAGATTATCATTGATCTTGGATACATTCACTTTGAAATTGACTCTCAGTCGCTCAATCAGAATAGAAAACACAAAGCAGAAAATGGAGCTGGGGTCAAGATTGAAACTCATTTAGTAGAGACCTACTCTAGCTACTACATCAAAGTCATTACCAAGAAGCTGGAGTAGATATGGGATGGTCCCTCCTCCCCTCTCCCTGGAAGTCATAATGTTATATGATTTTCTTGAAGAGTCAAAGAGGCAACCATAAGCTTTTCATTCTCTCAACTGTCAGAATTCTGTATCTCTCTCCAATCTAATAGATTGGGGAGAATAAGCCCTTTCATGGACTCTGCCACCTCAAAGCAAGGAGCAGTCTGGAATTTCACCATTCTCAAAAGGTCCAAAGCACGAAGTCATTATGTTACTCAAAGATTCTGGAATGACACCCCCCACCCCCACAAAAAACAAACAATTTAACATTTTTTTCAACTACATAAGCTTTATCACAAATTCTAAAATTGAAATGGCCTATTACATATTTTTAATTTTAATTCTGACCATTTTTAAAGGTGCTTTGATAATGTTGGAAAGAAGAAAACATTTCTCGCAGGAAATATTTCCTTATTCTAAAAGGCTTCACTTTTACTCCAACAGGTTATCCAAGAAGATTGTAGATAGTGTGATAGAGCAGAAAAAACACTAGATTTAGATGTCCTGATAATAAATCCTATTTCTGTGACTGATTTTGGTCAAGCAAATTAACCTAATTGTGCTTTAGGCACCTCATCTATAAAATGACAGGATTGTTTTAGATGGCCTAAGGTTTCTTCTATCCTTAGATCCCTAATTCTTAAGAATCCAGTAGCCATTAGCATCAATATATTTTAAAACTGTCTGGTTATAGTGGCAGGGGCCAGGAGGGATATGTAGTTGAGAGAAACCTAAATTGGAATCCTGGCTCTAACCCTTTGTGTCTATGTGACTGTAACAGGGCACTTAAACGTTCTGGTTTTAATTTCTTCAATTATTTCTCATAGGGATGTTCTTAGAAATAGACTCTGTAAACTTGAAAGACCTCTGTTAATGTATTATATTACCATGTCATTATACTAGATAATGGGGAAGGACTGCTCACTTTTCCTAGTGTATATTCTCAACAAGGGACAGTTCAAACTAAAGGCACTTATTGCCAGAGTTCTTCTCTGGCTCTTACCTGTCATGATCTGATTGAGTCCAGCTAGGTATCAGGTTTCTTCTTTTTGCTCAAGATAAGAACAAATAGGCCAAAACCATCCATTTACTTGTCAATTCAACCAATAAACATTTATTTAGCATCTACTGTGAACTGTGCTCAGAAACAGAGGACATATGGTTGACCTAATACATGACAACTGACTTTTTGGTTGTATTTCCCAGGGATTCACATAGAGTGAATAGTTTTATTTGAGGCTAGGCCAACTATATCTAAGACATAAACCTGACATAGTTGAATAGGAAAAAGATCGTGTCACTACAGTCAATGAGATTATTACCCGCAGCTTGTCTAAGAAATCTCATGAGTGCCAAATGCAGAGCAAACCTGAAGTTAGGAGATTTGCCCTATTTATTCTCCCTTCTTAATAATCCCATTTCTCCAAGTGAAATCTCTTTTCTATTCTTCATCTCATCTCCCACCCCTGTGTCCTGAAGTATCTTCTGTATCTCTCAGACCTTGTCAACCTGATTCTTCAGTGGATTCCACTGCCTATTGAATAAAGTATGTATTCTTTCTTCTGGCATTGAAGGCTCTCCAGAACCAAAATATTGTCTAACTTCAAAACTTTAGACTGAATAGATTGGAGAGTGAGAGAGAGGAAGTAGAATGATGAAGTGCAGATGGTTTTCTCAACAAGTATTGCAGAAAAGGGAAGGAGAGATATAGGATGGTAGCAAGAAAAAAAAGTGAACAAGTAATTTAACTTATTACTGAAGTTAAGAATAAAGGGAATGATCTCATGAATAAGGGGCCCTTTTCCCTTATAAAAGCCTCAAGATGCACACGGGAAGACAGGAAAGAGGACTTTTTGTTTGTTTGTTTTTATAATGGAAGGGAAGATGAAGGGCAGCATGGCTCTGACTCTCATCAGAATTGTCTCAGAGGGGGAATAGCATGCACATTCAGTTGGGTATAGAAATCTAACTTACCCTACAGGGAAATAGGAGGGGAGGAGGGGAAAGAGATGAGGGAGAGCTCACAGAATTGAGCACAAAATGGATGAGGTGGTGGTCAGAAGTAAAAATCTTTTGAGAAAGAATAGAATTAAAGTGGGGGGGGGAGAGGAAGGGAGGAAAGGAAGAATGTCTAAATGCTTATATCAATACAGTAATGAAAAAGCACATCAATGAATTGGACATGCAGTTAAAAAAAACTAGAAAAAAGAATAAATTTAGAATTCCCAATTAAACATCAATTTGAAATCCTGAAAATCAAAGGAGAGATTAAAAAATTGATATTAAGGTGCAGCCAGGTGGCACAGTGAATAAGAGTGCTGGCCCCGGAGTCAGGAAACCCAGGATCAGTTCCAGCCTCAGATACTTAGCATCCACACAAAATAACTGGCCATGTAACCTTGAGCAAGTTACTTAACCCCAAATTCTTTTAAAAAAAGAAGTTGATATTAAAAAAGTAATGAAATGAAACTAGGAGATAGTATTATGAGAAAAAAAAAACAAAATAAATAAACAATTGGTTAATTTGATTGAAAATAGAAAGAATAAAACCAAATAACATAATCAAAAATGAAAAAGTTGAATTCACCACCAAAAGCAAATATTATTTGTAACACAGACAAGTCAGAAGCCTTTCCAATAAGATCAAGGGTAAATCAAGGATGCCCATTATCACCACTATTATTCAGTATTGCACTAGAAATACTACCCATATCAATAAAAGAATAATAAAAATTAGTAGAATCAGAATAATGAATGAGATAAAAAAACGTATTTCTTTTTGTAGCTAATGTAATATTCTTGGAAAATCCAAAAGACTCTTCTAAAAAAGTTAGTTAAGATGATTAATAATTTTAGAAAAATAGCAGGACATAAAATAAACCCACATAAATCATTAGGAATTCTATATATTAACAATAAAGTTCAGCAGCAAGAAATAGAAAAATAGCATTGCCCCTGGAGTCAGGAGGACCTGAGTTCAAAACCAGTATCAGACACTTACTAGCTCTATGACCCTGGTAAGTCACTTACCCTTAATCACTACAAAAAACAAACCAAAAACCTGATAAAGAAATAGGAAGAGAAATACCATTTAAAATAATTATACATAATATAAAATATTGAGTCTACCAACTAAAATGAAACCTGGGAATTACATGAACACAATAACGAAACACTTTTCATACAAATAAAGTCAGAGCTAAAGAACTGGAAAAGTATTAATTGATCATGGGTAGGCCAAACCAATATAATAAGTGACAAATCTACCTAAATTAATGTACTTATTCAGTGCCATACCAACCAAACTACCAAAAATTATTTTATAGAATTAGGAAAAGTAATACAAAATGTATATGGAACAAAAAGACAAGAATAACAAATAATTAATAAAAAAGGAAGGTGACCTAATTGTACAAGATCTCAAATGGTATCACAAAGTGGTAATCAACAAAATAATCTGGCATTGGTTAAGAAATAGAGTAGTGGATAGGTAAACTTGATTAAGGTACACAAAACACAGGAAGGAATGGCCATGTTAATGCTGTATCTGAAAAACATAAAGATATTTGGGACAAAAACATTCAATTTGACAAAAAAATTGCTAGGAAAACTAGAAAGCAGTTTTCCAGAAGCTAGGAATAGAAAAGCACTTTATATCTATGCCAAGATAAGATCGAAATGGGTACATGATTTTGACATAAAGGGTGACAACAAAAGTAAATTAGGAAAGCATGGAATAGTTTATCTGTCAGATCTATGAATAAAGGATGAATTTATTACCAAAAAAGAGATACAGAACATTACAAGAAGTAAAATATATAACTTTTATTGCATTAAATTTAAAAGGGTTTACACAAGCAAATCTAATATATACCAGATTAGTGGGAAAGCAGAAAACTGGCAAAAAAAATATTATAGCATTTCTCTGATAAAGGTCTTATCTTCAAAATATATAGAGAATTGAGTCAAAATTTATAAGAATAGAAAGTCATTTTTCAATTGATAAATGGCCATATGATACAGACAATTTTCAGATGAAGAAAACAAAGCTATCTATAGCCATATTTTTTAAAATGCTCCAAATCACCACTGATTAGAGAAATATAAATTAAAATAAGTCTTAGGTAACACCTCACCCTTATCAGATTGAGTAATATTAGAGAAAGGAAAAATGATAAATGATGGAGGGGATGTGGGAAAATTGGGACATTAAAGCCCTGTTGGTGGAGCTGTTGTTATAGGAGTGGGAATCTGAAGATTTTCCCTGCACCTTGGCCCTTTGATAGGCTTAAGAGACTCTGAGAACCTTCCCAGATTTGAAAATGTACTCTGTTCACTAATAGGCTAAATGTGGTCACATGGAGCCTGTGGCAGGAGGCTTGTTTTTCAGGAATGCCCACACCTTGTAACTTTGTGATTGGGCAGTGGGTCAAAAGGGCTGTGACATTCTCTGAGCCAGGAGAAGGCTATACATACCCTGATGTGAGGTTTTGTTTGGGGGCTTACTTTGAGAAGAGTTGTGTGATTTGACCAGACGAGACTC
Source organism: Petaurus breviceps papuanus (assembly GCF_028583685.1). Classification (NCBI taxonomy): domain Eukaryota; kingdom Metazoa; phylum Chordata; class Mammalia; order Diprotodontia; family Petauridae; genus Petaurus; species Petaurus breviceps. The sequence goes on from NW_027186473.1 coordinate 17,636,669, forward strand.
TGGGCAGCCATTGAGCCTATGGGCTTTGAAAACCCAGATGTTGGTACTTCCCTCTCTGGTAAATGATGAGGTATGGATGTAATGGTCAGACAGCTGGAAGCCTGTCTGCTGATCTGTTTCTCTGTCTACTTGTAACTTCTGCTTGTAACTTGTTTGTATTCTCTGAAGGTCAGGGTGCTAACTTTTTTCCCTGAACTAGGTAAATGATATATGTTTGATTGATTAAAGTAAGATTGTTACACCATTTTGAGTTGCTTTCCTTTAGAAAAGCATATCTAGGAACCTGTGTTGGCAGCCACCCTAGGTATGCTAGGGTGCTTGTTGTTACAGCTGTGAACTGATCTAACCATTCTGGAGACCAGTTTGGAACTATGCCCAAAAGGCAATCAGATCGTGTATACCCTTTGACCCAGAAATACCACTCCCAAGTCTATTGAATGAGATTTTTAAAAAGAAAAGAAGTTATGTGTACAAAAATATTTAGAGCAGGTGTTTTTGTGGTTACAAAAAATTGGAAATTGAGCAAATGGGAATGGCTGAACAAGTTGTAATATATGATTGTAATGGAATACTGTTGTGCTGTAAGAAATGATGCACAGGATGTTCTCAGAAAAACCTAGAAAGACTTATATGAACTTATGCAAAGTAAAGTGAGCAGAACCATAAAAACAGTATTGTACACAGTAACAGCAATATGGTACAACGATTAACTATGAATGACTTAGGTATTCTCAGTAATAAAAAGACTGAAGAAAAATATAAAATGCTATCCACCTCCAGAGAAAGAACTAATGGAATCTGAATGCAAATCAAAGCATACCTTTAAAAAAATATGTTTTTCTCATTTGTCTTTGGGGAGGGGTGGGGGGGCGGGGGGTGGTCTGTGTTTTCTTTCACAATATAACTAATATGGAAGTATGTTTTGCCTGACTGAACATGTACAACTTTTATCAAGTGCCTGCTTTCTCAAAATTGTTTTTTAAGAAAGACAATTAAAATTGTTTTACATTTAGTTAGAAAAAATAAACTATTAAAGCTTTTAAAAAATATGCACTTAATCCATCTCTTTATTTACTCTATAATCTGTAAACACTCACTAGCTACTGGCAATAGATACCTACTGTTACAAATTTGATTACATCAGTCAGTTGGTCAATAAAATGTATTTAGCAGCTATCATTTGCTAGGCATCGTGTTAAGATCAGGGAAATACAAAGAAAGGCAAAAGCCATTCCCTCCTCTTATGGACTTCACAGTCTAATGGGGGAGACAATATGAAAACAAATATATACAAACTAGCTAACACAAGATAAATTGGAAATAAGAGTAGAGAGTCGCAAGAGCTAAGAGAATTTCAGAAGGGGGAGATTTTGATTCCACTCCCTCTCCTCTCCCTTACTATTAAACACTGAAATGTAGCTTTTCATCTAGAAGAAACTGCTCTTTCTAAAGTTACCAATATTCTTAGATTCCAAATCTAATGCCTTTTATCAACATTCAAAGATTTTAACTTCTCTGTAAGCTTTGACAATGCTCATAACCTTATTCTCCTTGATATTCTCTTTTAGAGTTGTAATGATTAAAAAAAAGTTTGCGTGACACACATTCGAGTTTAATATGGGTGATTAAGATTTTTCTCCATCACTTTCTTGTTTTGAGAGATGAGCAACATAACAATTAATCAAACACTGATTTACAGAGTTTGCTTATGTCTGAGGTGTCTATGCTCACACGGAAAATTCAATAATTGGCTCTGACAAGTTGACTCCAACACAACCCTGTCTCTTTTCCAGAGGTTTTCATAACACCACTCTTTCCTGGTTTTCTTCCTATCTTTCATTATTCCTTTGATGAATCTTTATCCAGTCCATCATTAGAAAATGTCTACCTCTCATTATAATATTAATTCTCCGATAAGTTGTTAATCAGTCAGAGTTGATTTCCACCTGTTGGGAACACCCACTCTTCCAAAGGCATACAAGCATTGAATAACCTCCATGATTAGTCTTTGGTTTATGTGAGAAAACCATCGTTTTATTAATTAGCTGCTAGCCATAATTAATAATGTTGCTTTTAATTAACCAGAAATTCTGTCTCTCAAATTTTTCATGCATCATGATCCTGATCTTCCCAGTAAAATTCTAAAAAGACTCCCATCACTTGCCAAGCAGCACTCATGAATATTGAGCCTAAAGTTACATAGTGGCTTCTCTACTACATATTTTACTCTCAGTTAGACCCCTGACTCCCTGAACTGTTTCGTCCACCAGTTTCACTGAATGATACAATAAATAATGAATTGTTAACAGTGATGACAGAACAACAGGCAAAGATAAACACAGAAATAATACAAGACAGAGTGTTCCTGGTTCTATTTCTTTCAAGTAGGCTTCTGATTTAGATTACTTCCAGGCACCCAAGCTTCTCAGTTATCTCCCCAAATATCTAAATTGCTTTCTCCCAGGTTCTACAAAGCACTCCCTTCACTTTAGCTACTTATTTTAGATGGCACCTCATTGAGTTTCTCTTAGCCAATTTATTTTTTGCAAAGCTCAAATTTCTCTACAATAGAGAAGTTTCTTCTCCAGGAATCATTTGACTTTAACCTAATAGCATGGGGGCTTTCTTTAAGTCTCACTGTCAGCAGAACAGCATACATTTAACATCTGTGTGAACCATTTGTTACTAAATATCAATAAAAGGAGAAAATGCTATGCTGAGAAGTATGAGTTTTCATTTTTCCATGGTTTATACAGTGCTTTGAATGTATTCCCAAAGATGACTTATATATTGATCAAGCATAATTACTTGCAGTTTAAATAAAAACTACAGTGCAAGGTCTTTGGTTATAGTGGATGGCAGGAGGAATTATGTGAGAAGAACAAGAACAGACTCAAGCTTACTCAGTTAGTCAAGGTGCTGAAGCATAAACTGTTTAAGACGAGAAAAAGTTATATGACACTTCACAGAGAGATTATTTTTACTAGAGCAGGAATTTCATTAATATAGGGAATTCCTATTGAAGACATCCCCTCTGCTTGTGAATATAAGCACCTATTACGTAATTTAGAATCTTAGCATGTTGTTTGGAACCACTGAAAGTTAAATGACTTGTCCAGAGTCACATGAGCAGTATATATAAAGCAAGGGCCTTGAAGGTCATTTTTAATGATTTAAAGGTCAAATCTTCAACTAAGCCTCTCTTTCATAGTTATAAAAAAATCTGATGGAAAAAAAAGATATTTAGAAGAATTCAGTTTCCTAATAAATGAGGAGTCAAAAAGTCAATTCATAATTCTAATTAATTTCTTTAATTATAAAGTAGCTGTTACTGAATTCATTAAAAAAAGTTTGCTATTACCACCACCACCCTCCCCCCCCCAAAAAAAAACAAAGGGAAAGGAAAAAAGTAAAATGTTGTCAAAACAGCTATTGGTTATACGACAGATGAAGGTTTTCTTTGTGAGCTTGAACATGCATATATCAGTTCCTCTCAATGTTACACTTCCTAAAGTTTTCCTGAAAATTGACTAGGATACTAACTAAACCTCTCACAATAATTATAAAGAATTTACATGGTATAGAAGTAGCAAAGAGATTCGGACAAATTCAGGAATAATATACTTATTATTTTCCCTGTCTTCCATTCATTCCAAATTTTCCTAATATAGATGCTTCAGGTATAAATTCACATTATCACATTTCACAATTCTCTTATTGGATAAGGGTTAAAAATAAACCATTGGTATTTACACAGAATGCTGAACTTGTTATTCCTTGACATTTATGTCCACATTTTTTTACAATCTATTTTCCCAGAATAGGTTCTGTGTCAAGAGATAAATGTATTCATCTAGCTAGTTTGCATATCTATTAGCTTCAGAATCATAGAGAACTACTACTTGCAAAGTCGTTGAGGTCAGGTTCTCTTTCACAACATTCCCAAATATCAGGGATATTCCAGTTCCAGGACCTGAAAAAGAGACAACTGTCAGAATTCCACAGGATTATAGTATTGTGAGCTAGAAGGTTTCTTAGAGATAAGTTAGTCTAGTTCTCTCATATTGCAGGTGAAGGAACTGAGACTTGCAGAATTTAGATGACTTGTCTAAGGTGTCACAGGTGAAAAGTGGCAAATGTATGATTCAAACCCAGGTCTCTAGAGTCAAAATTCAGAGATAATTCCTTTCCAGAGGTGTCAGTCTTGGAGTCCTGCAGTGTAAAAGTCCCCATTACTCCCTCAGATTAAACTGGAATTGTAAAATGTTAAACAAAATAAATTTAAAAAATATATAGACAATAGTAATTTGTGGTTTTCTGAGTCAACGTCCACAAGGATCAAAGTCTATTTGATTCTGACACTACTGCTGTTCATCACACTAGCTCCCTATTTCAGTGGACTTCATTCCCTTATGACTGGCTAAAATCAGGTTTTTAACACTGAAAAGTAATATAGATTCCTTAATTAAAAGGAAAATAAGCCTAATTAAAAATTTAGCAGGAAAAAGTAAAATTTAATAAGATCTAAACTGAGATATGTTATAACCCAACTTTCTAAATATGAAGATGAAGAAAATGGGAGCCAGAGAGGTTCATTGATGTACCTAAAGCCCTGCCTTAAATTATCTGAATAAGACAAAAAAAAAATCTGTCATTCACACTGATTGCAGATGATGAGTATGCTTGCTACCTGCTCCTACGGACCTCAAATCCTCACAGTTGAGGGGACTTAAAATCTAAACTACAGTTTAGTCCCTGCTAAAACCTCTTGGGCTATTTATTTTATGGAGGAACATGTAAAAAATCTATGGTTCCATAGGTTGAGAATCTCAGAATCATGTCAGCATTGTTGCTAATTCAACCCCCGTACTCTATTCTACCTTACAAATAGGCCAACTTTTACTCCAGTTTTAGTTAATGTTCTATGTAGGATATGTATGTATGGACTATATGTATGAATATGTATGTATGTATAACTTAAGAACTAAATATATCTATCTACATATACACACTATACACATATACATATATTACATGTATGTATATGTATATATTTATACACACATATTCTTGAGTAGCATACATAATATGATCTGGGTTTCCCCATTTCCTTTGCTTCTTTGTGGGGGAGAATAGGAGGGAATGTGATGTCAGCAGCACAGATAAGGGAAGAGAGCAAACAAGGACTATTACCACTGGAGTATAAATACTTTAATATTTAAGTCTTTAAGGGTGCTCTTGACCTAGAATCATTTCTATCTACAACCCCTCAAATTGTTGTAGTCTTCCTTGATCACCCTTAAAGGAGGAAGGCTGATAACACTTAGGCTATACTCATCAAATGATTTCATTTCCATCTATTACACAAAGGAAAATGGTGGCCAAGAAGGGACATATTGGTCTAGAAACTTGTTGAGATTTTCAGTAGGGAGATTGTATAGGCACACCCTGCCCATAAACAATGGCAGAGTTGATTTGTTTACAATTTATGTTTTGAAAGCAGTGGGTGGAGGGTGAAGAAAAAGAAGAGAAGGGAAGAGGCTCCAAAGAATGGGGAAGAGCAGGTGACTAGAGGATTTTAAATTAATTATGACTTTTTTGAAATATTGGTCTAAGAAAGATAATCAATCAGAGATCAGGATAAAAAGACCCCAAGCTCTGTTTCTCAGGGGTAACAAGGTTGTTTACAAGGACAAGTTAAGTAAAAAAAAAAGTTAGCTGCTTAAAATATTTTTAAGTAAAGAGAACAATCCAGCGTCACCCAAATATTGAGAGTCAGAGGCCAG
>NW_027186473.1:17642554-17643831 GCF_028583685.1 Petaurus breviceps papuanus
AAAGAGAACAATCCAGCGTCACCCAAATATTGAGAGTCAGAGGCCAGATTGGAACTTGTCTTCCTAACTCCAAGGTGTGCAAGGACTCTAGTCAGTGCACAATACTGAAATAATTTAACATTAGTGCTTTAAAGCACATTCCAACACATTTCTTCCAAACCTTAGAAATATTTTCAGATATATGATTATTATTGTTTATCATTATTGTTGTATAACCTTGAAAAGGAAGCTAGGTGGCACAGTGGATAGAGTCCTGTGCCTGGAGTCAGGAAAACCTGACTTCAAATCAAGCTTCAGACACTTACTAGCTCTGTGACCCTGAGCAAGTCACTTAACCCTGTTTGCTTCAGTTTCCTCATCTGGAAAATGAGCTGGAGAAAGAAATGACATAACAACATCTTTGTCAAAAACCCCCCAGGAAGGGTCATGAAGAATCAGACATAACTGAAACAATGAGAACCTTTAAAAGATTTTTGGTTTACAAAATATTATATCATGAGTTAAAAGAAATGACCATTAAGTATGAGCAACTAGCTATGTTAGGCTGCTCCCAGTGGTGGTAAGGTAAATAATTGCTGCCAACAGTTTGCCATTAAGAGGTCTTTTCTACCACAAGGCACTGATATGTTTTAATTTTCACTAGCTTTGCTGTCAAATAAAAAGCTCAGAGAAGATCATGAAGTTATTGTGAATATTTCCTTGTTGCCTCATAAACATGAAATAAATAAGTACCTCTCGATATTGTGGATGATATTTTGCAATGTTATACTGTCCTTTGGAAAAAATATCTTATTCCTTTTTCTATAATACCATTCCACTGGGGCTGATGTGGAGTTTTATCATAACTATAATAACTTCAATTATTAGGTTATTGTAAATTCTTAGCACCCAATATATTATGGAACAATAAGATGTAAATCCATTGTATCTTCTTCAACCCTTGGTGGTCTCCTTGGGGTCTTCTTTCAGTTTTAATACATCTTCTTAGAATCTGTATTGCACAAAAAAGGGAACAGAAATAAATGAGGAAGCCATGTGGGAGAATTCTTATAGTGCCCTTTTACTATACTGTTCTATTTTATTCATAATGAACACTGACAAGGCCTCAGGGCTGACTGACCCAAATGTTTAAACACACAGGCTTGAGTTCAGTGTATTTTTTATTAAGCTCTGTTGGTGTTTGGTCTTATACTGTTCTTTCTTTTCCTTCCTTCCTTTCTTCCTTCCTCTCTCTTTCTTTCCCTCCCTCCCTCTCTCTTTCTTTCCCTTCCTCCCTC
>NW_027186473.1:17643931-17656252 GCF_028583685.1 Petaurus breviceps papuanus
CCCTTTTTTTTCCTGTCCAATGACTTTAACTGAATGGGAATAGGGATGGGGCCTAGGGGAAGCATAAGTCATTTTTTTTTTACTCTGACTTTATTATCACAGATTTCATCCACACTCTTGTCAGTAATTTTCCTAAAGCATAGACTTGACAGCTTCACTTTCCAGCTCAACAAATTCCAGTAGCTTCCTCCTATGGAGAGCCTGCTCTACATTTACACAGGTTCATGCTTTCTCACCTAATAGAGTGCAAGTTTTTGAGTGTTGGGACTGTTTCATTTCGGTCTTTTTAATCTCCAATGCCCAGCACAGTGCTTGGTACATACAAAGCATCTCTTAAATTCTTGTTGATTGAATGATAAGTGATTTGGGGATCATGGTAAAAAATAAGTTGTAATTAATAATACTTAAGATGAAAAAGAATCAGCATATTTTAGGAATAGAAGACATAATAAAAATGAGGTGGTTTTTTTTCCTAGAGCTTTGTTTTTATTTGTATAAGATTCTCAGTACAGAGTAGTAACTATTGTCTTAGAGGCACTGAAAAGTTAAGTATTAAGCCTACAATTCCACAATATTTGTGTATTTGAACTAGGATCTTCTTGACCTCAAGTAACTCTCCATGTGGTATGCCATGCTGCTTCTCAAAACAAATAAGGACAGCATAGCATAGCTTGCTACAACTTAGAACAGATATGATTACTGTATTTATATATATATATATATACATGCATACACACATTTTATCAGAAGAGATAGGAGTATAATTTTGGAAGGAATTAGAAATTCAAAACCTTGTATTTTTCATAGAGAAAGTGAGTCCTTTGAGTTGAAATATCTTGTCTAAGAACAGCCAGGTAGAGAGGAGAAGTGTAAGGGCTAGAATTCCACTTGGAGCCCTGAACTTTTCCCAGAATATCAAAGGTTCAATATTCATTTCCCGAGTGAATATAGATGAGTATAATTCGTATTCCTTTTAAGTATTTTAACATTCTTTGGGTGACATAGAAAATTTAGCTATAAATGAGTGCTATACTTCTTTCTTCAAAGATAAACTTCTTATAAAAATGTCTTGTAATTATAGGAAGCTAATGTTGAAAGTTGAAAACACTTCCTATTCTACCAGAATTCTTCTTGAGGTCAAGAGTTGTTTTGTTTTTGTCTTTTTCTCTAACACTTCTCATTGTACCTTGAACTTATTGTACTGGTACTTTAAAATCTGTTTAATTTGAATTAGGATAAGAGTGTGAAAAATTCTAAAATGAAACAAATCACTACTTTATAAAATCTATGAAAGGTCAAGAGTTGGATCTCATCATCCAAGTAAGAAAAGAATAAGTGGATAAAGAATATATTTCATCCAGAATATGATATGCAGTTGAATGGAAAGTGTTTATATCTTGGCAGTCACGACAAATAGACAATGAATTAGATACAGAATTGAATAGAAAGAGAACAGTCTGCATTGTTTTAGGGAAATTCTAAACCTCTTTTAAGGACTCTGTACTTTATTCCCCCCTGAAACAAAGGTCCAGGTTATTAATATTAACTTCTTGAATTCTGCATGTCATAAAATTCTGTCCTCTCCAAAGATTTGAAATTAAGGGTAAAATAGCTGAACACTGAGGGAGCTGGCTGTACTATATCACAAACAAGGAATTATTTAAGAAATAAAGAAGATATCAAAGTGTTGCATTAATCATAAAAGGGATGAATTGAGAGTGAAACATAACTAATTAACAATCCATATGTGTCCTTGATATTGAAGAGGTTACACATAAAGAGGGTTAGGGTTGCTCTGGAGACCCCAAAATAACAACACATTGGGTCCTGACGAATGAATTCGACTCAAGTATTCTCAAACAAAGAAAAGTAAAGTTTTTTAAAAGTTCACTTGTATTGGACACAGAGTAATTCTGTGCTAGGTCATTCTATGGTGTAATCACACCACATGGAGGGAAGATGGATCTTATATACAGAAAGTAGTGGGAGGAATCTAGGGGTGGTCTAGAGGAGGAGTTTGGGGGGGATCTTCAGGAGAAATCAGATGAGGTCAATGAGTGATGAAGGGTGGGAAGTTGCTGGAGGCTACCTGGAGACAACAAACAATGGTGGCCTAGGCCAGTTCAAGGATGGATTGTTGATAGGCTCAGGGGTGGGAAGTAGATAGACAATGGAGGGCTAAGGCTAGTAACAGAGGTCTGGGCCCAGCCACAATGTAAGGCTTATGGCCTCATGCCTCATCAAATAGGATAATTAATCAGAGTTCAAGGGGGGTTCCCAGAGCCTGTACCTCGTCAGTATCCTTACTTTGTCACAAAAAAAAGGAGGAAGATATTGGGTGGGTTTGCTGAAATTATGGAATGACACAGACAAGGTTGTTCTGAAAGAACAGAAGGGGATAGCACTCTGATCAGTGGAAAGAATGGTCATTGATGGGATGGCAGATCTATCTGAGTAGAAGGTAAGCTTGAGGCAGGTCAAGAAGAGAGGTCAATCAGTCAATCAATACATTTTTAAGCTCCTATTATGTGATAGGCACTGAGAGATGGACTGGCAGTCAGAAATTTGCATTTATAGCTTTAGTTCTGATGGTATAATAGTTGTATAATTCTGAAAAAGTCACAACTTCTCTGGCCTTGATAGCCATCATTAACAAAATTAGTTTGTTAAAGGAAATGAACCCCAAAGTCATTTTCTGCTAGAAAATTATATGATTTTAAACTCTATTACACAATAAAGGGCAGGTTTGTAAGATAAGCTGCTGATCTTGTCGGACATCATGGATATGGACTTCATGTCGGAATTCATGGATATATTTGTAAAGTGTGATTTCAAGTTTCTACGAAAGCTTGTATCAATAATTTGCCATCTGGTAAATCTAAAACCATTTAGCTTTCTTTTATGTGATATAAAAGCCCTGATATGCAAATATGAACAGTGGGTTGCCAACTTATCTCTGACTAAATGTAAGTGAAAATTTGCAAACATTATCGCAGGGGTTTCATAAGGTACTCAAAACTACCCTGAACTCTCCTAGTCCTTCAAATAGCATCATTTAGGAAAAAAATAAGAATATTTAATGTAATTTAGAACATTCACTTTATCTTTGTTTTATATTTTTCTCTTCCTTCATTATCAATCATTTAATATACACTTGCAACCTTATGGTGGCCTTCACACTATGGAGACTTTCTGAGATTCAGACTCAACTGAACTCAAGAAACATTTTAAGTACCTTCTATGGACAAGGCATTGAGACAGTTATGTTTCTCCAATAACAAATGGCTAATGTTTGTTCCAAATTCAGAATGTGATTATTACACACAATATAAATCTTCTCTGCTTTCCCAAAAGCAAATTCCTTTGGACAATGTTTTGTTGGGATAAATGAACTAGTAAAATAAAATGGACAATCTAACATGAAAAATAGATTTAAGTTATTTTTAATGTCTTTTGCTAAAATACAATGCATAATATCAATAAAAGTAATATTTTAATTGAAATAACTTACCCTTCCAGTCTTAAGAGCCCTCCTTATTTATTCATTCCCACCTAACTTGTAATTCAATCAGTTGCCAAAGTTTTTCAACTTGACATTTGATTAGATTTGGAGGATGAAAGAGAGAGACAGAGAAACAGAGAGAGAGAGAGAGAGAGAGAGAGAGAGAGAGAGAGAGAGAGAGAGAGAGAGAGAGAGAGAGAGAGAAAGAGAGAAGAGTTAAGTATGACACTTAGGTAGCAAGCCTAAATAAAATTTAAGATAATTGGGAAGTTAGGAAGAGAATGCTGTTTTGGGGGGAAATGAGTTCAGTTTTAGACATCTTAAGTTTAAAGTATCTATATGTCATTCAATTGGAGACATCCAATAGATACTGATGAGGTATGGGCTCTGGGAAGCCCCCTTGGACTCTGATTAAATTGTCCCATTTGATGAGTCATTTGCATGAGGCCATAAGCCTTATATTGTGGCTGGGCCCAGACCTCTGTTACTAGACTTCCCACCCTTAATCCTATCAAAATGTGAATCCACCCTTGAACTGGCCTAGCCCACCATTATCTGTAGCCTCCAGGAACTTCCCACCCTTCATCACTCATTGACCTCATTAACTCCTCCTGAAGACCCTCCCCAAACTCCTCCTCTAGACCACCCCTAGATTCCTCCCACATCCTTCTGTATATAAGACCCCATCTTGTCTCCATGTTTCTGAGAGCACCATAGAATGACCTAGCGGACTTATTCTGTGTACAATACAAGCGAACAAACTTTACTTTTCTTTGGCTGAGAAGACTTGAGTCAAATTCATTCAGCAGGATTGTGTTGGTATTTTGGGGTCTCCAGAGCAACCCTAACCCTCTTTGTGGGTTGTGGTAAAACTCTTCAGACACTACAAAATGTGAAACTGGAGATCAAAAGACAAATTAGGGCTGGAAACATAGATTTAAAAACCATCATCATAGATATAGATGATGACTGAATGCATGAGAGCTGGATCACCAAGATATATAGTTCAGAAGTAGAAGAAAAGAGGGGCAGAAAAGTTCCTTGGGGGATACCCACTATAAGTGGGCATGACCTGGATAAAGATCCAGCAAAAAAGACTGAGAAGGAATGTTTAGACAGATAGGAGAATCAGTAGAGAGGAAAGTTGCAAAAACCTGGAAAGGAAAAAAAAAGTATGCTAAATAATAGTATCAAAGGGTAAAGAAGAATGAAGATTGAGAAAAGAAAAAATATATCTGGCAATTAAAAAATAATTCAAAACTCTGGAGAGACAATTTCTAGCTAAATGATGAATTTGGAAACCAGTCTGCAGAGAGTAAATAAGAGAGCAGAAGTAATGTAAGTGGAGGCATCAATTTTAAATGGCTTTCTCAAAGAGTTCAGTGACAAAAGGAAGGAGAGATATCTGATGATGGCTAATGGGAATAGAGCAGGGGTGGGGAACCTGTGACCTTGAGGCCTCCTGGGGCATTCTAGGTCCTTGGGTATGGTCTTTTGACTGAGTCCAAGTTTTACAGAATAAATTCTCTTATAAAGAGGATTTTTTTCTGTGAAATTTGGATTCAATAAAAGAGCCCCACTTGAGGACCCAGAGGGCCATGTATGACTTTGAGGCTGCAGGTTCCCCACTCCTGGAATAGACAGATTAAGAGAGGAGCTTTTAATAACGGGAAGCATGGCATGTTTGTAGGCAACCAGATCGAACCTAGTTGATAGGGAGAGAAGGAAGATTGAAAGCATTTCTTAATAATCAGATTTTATGTTCACAGTTTCACCAACTGTGAATTAGTGTTCTAATTTTTCCACATTCCATCCAACATTTGTCATTTTTCCTCCAATCAAGTTAGCCAATTTGATCATTTCAATAAACATTTTTTAAATTTTTCTGGTAATAATTCTTTATTGACTTGGACATATTCCTATGTTATTAAGTCACTGTTATTTGACCTACTTCTTCCCAATGTAGAAGTTAATTATGCTCTCCCACAAGTCTTCCACAAAAATTTCTCTGGTATAATATAACCTCAAATTAAAAACCGAAACTTTTGATAAGATTTTTTTGTTCAATATGCAGCTTTTTATCCTCTATAAAGTTTAAGTGGCACAACCAATAGATAGCCAGACTTGGACACAGGAAGATCTGGGTTCAAACCTTACCTTTTACACATACTAGTATAACAACATTATTTAGCCTCTTAGGACCCTTGGCATCTAAAACTATAACCCACACCCTAGATGCCAATATATAACAGTAAAAGGAATTGCTATGCCAATGGCATAGAAATTAATGAAATATAGGTCTAGAATATAAATATATACATACATAATTTGCATTCCATTCTAATATGAGCTCCTTGTGGGCAGAGCTTGTTTTGATTCTGTCTCTACATGTCCATCGCCTAACACTATATGCTTAACTGTAGCTAAATAATGCAGTGGATAAAGTACTGGGCCTATTGTCAATTGAAGCTATAAATATGTATTCTCCATGTGACCTTGAACAAGTCATTAACCTCTATCTGCCTCAGTTTCCTCAATTTTTAGAAAAATGGGGATGATCATATATATATCTCTTACATTTGTTAAGAAAATCAAATAAGATATTATTTGTAAAACAATTAGCACATTGTCTGGCACATAATAGGTACTTAGCAAATGTTTAATCAGTGTTTGTCTCCTTACTTCCTGAGCCATAGTATGCAGGTAGTGCTTGATAAATGCTTATTGACTAATGATTACCAGTGTGAAATAGGATATCTGTCACACAAAATATAAAACATAAGCAAAATGATATATCGGGGAAAAATAACTAGATCAGAAGTCAGGTAATCTGGGTTCTAATCTTGGATGCTCCATTGACTAGCTTTGCTACCTTGACCTTGGACAAGAGGCATATCTGGACTTCAATTTCAAATGTGTCAAATGAAATTAAATTGGCTCCGAAGTTGTCCTTGCTCTATGATTCTGCAATAAATCTTAAATTCAGATATCTAATTCAAGAAGATAATAGATAAGTGAGTCTTCAAGATAGAAAAAAAAAGTATTCAAACTTAAATAAATAGTGTGGTTTTATCCATGTCAGTCTGAAGTCTTGGTAACATATGCCTTTTTAAATAAAATTTAAAAACATTATTCAGAAGATATTTGGGACTTAAGGTCCTCAGTGATTTGATTTATGTAATTCAGAAATTGGATTTATAAATTATCAGAAGAATGTATTCTATATCAATTTCCTTTGTAACAGAAATATCCAAGGGGATAATTTCTCCTTTCTATAGCTCCACTGCTCATGGTGATGTTCCTTATAATTTAATTTCATTAATCTTAACAAGCACTTATTAAGTACTTGACCTGCTATGAGAAAGGTATAGTGTTAGTTTCTTTCTTTTTTTTAAGCAATTGGGGTTAAGTAACTTGCCCAAGGTAACAGGTCAGGTTGTTGTGTGGGTGTTAAGTATCTGAGGCAGAACCAATCCAGGGATCTTTCCATTCCAGGGCGGTGCTCTTACTCACTGAGCCCATAGTGTTAGTTTCTGTAGATACACAAAGAAAAATGAAATAGTCCCTTTCATCAAGGAACTTTCACTCTACACGGCAGATATTTGTCCAAAAACAAACACAAGATAAATTAATTTGGTAAGGGAAAGAGAACCAACAACTAAGAGGTATTTGGAGAGGCTTCATGGAGAATGTGGCATGTGAGTTGAGTCTTGAAGGGAAAAAAAAAATGATTGTTAGGTCAAGATGAAGAGGGAGTGGACTCCAGACATAATGAATAAGCTTGGCAAGTTTGCAGAAACTAAAATGAAATGTTGACTTCAGGAAAAACTAGATCAGTTTGGCTGAATGTATAAAATAGAGTAACAGAGTATCTCGAGTAACTATAGTACCATGAATATGCAATCAGAAGAATGTCACATGGCTAAGAAAAGATGCATTGGAGAAAAATAAGTCACTGAAATTTTTCTTTTTTTGGCCATCATGAATAAACTCTGAATGATACTAGATCATAAAATTGTAACCATTTCGGCTCAATGACAATGGATTTATTATGGCTTGAACAAAGTAGATATTTGTCATAAAGAAATTTTTATACTTGAATCTAACATATTTCATTAATAAAGTATAATATTCACAATCCAAAGGAGAAAGGTTGGTGATATGAAGTATATCATCTAATGATTTATTTTTAATATTCATTCTACATCTTTGATTTATAGAAATTTAAGGGAATGAAAATTAATTTTAAATACTGTTCTATTTAAATTGAAGGAACTTTTAAAAAACATAAAAAAAATCAAATACAATATATACTTGAAGAAATTAGGCATGTTGAGCATAAAGTTATCAAGGAAAGAAGTTGAAGCTGTGCATATTAAGAGGTAGCCAGAAGGCATCTTAGAATAAAAATTTAGTGGGAAGAATACATTTAGAACAATTAACACCTGAGCAAACCCTTTATTAATATCATAAACCCTTCATATAGTAAAATGGGTGGCAGTGGATCTAAAAGGTGTCAGTGTTTAAGTACAATGTTGTCACATCATTTCAGCTTCTACAGAAAACCTCCCTGCCCCCCTCAATGCTACTGCCTTTAGACAGTCAAATATGGTTTTGATGCCTAAATCAAGCTGAGAAAAAAAAAAGAGAGGAAGAAAATGATAGAACCATTCCTAATAAATATTGTTGCAAATAAATGAATGAATGAATGAAAGACTGACAAGAAGACTACAGTAATATATCACAAATATCCTACACTATCACCAAATGGGAATTATACCAAAAACAGAGGGCTAGCTAAATGTTATGAAAACTAAAAGTATAATTCACCATGTCAATAAAAAATAGAAATCATAAGATAATCTCAATAGATGCAGAAAAATCTTTTGACAAACTATAACACCCATTAGTATTAAAAAACACTAGAAAATATTGGAATCAATGAAGCTTTTCTTGTAATGGTAAATAGTATTCATCAGAAACAAAGGGCAAACATTATCTTTAATGGGGATAAACTAGAAAGCTTCACAAACAGCAAGAATTTCCATTGTCGCCATTATTGTTCTATATTGTTCTAGCAAAAACAGTTATAATGAGAAAATGAGAAAAAATAATTGAAGGAACTAGAATAGGCAATAAGGGAACAAAATTTTCACTTTTTGCATATGATGATGTATTTAGAAAATCCTAGAGAATCAACTAAAACTAGTTGAAATAATTAATTTTGACAAAGTTAAAGGATATAAAATAAACAAATCATTAGCAGCTTTATATATCACCAACAAAACCCAACAAGAAGAGATAATACAGGAAATTTCATTTAAAATATTTGTAGATAGCATAAAATTCTTGGGAATCTATCTGTCCACACACATAAACACACATACATACAAACTATATGAACATAATTACAACATACACTTTGCACGATTAAAAACAGACAGACAATTGGAGAAATATTAATTGCTCATGGGCAGGATGAAACAATAAAAATAACAATATTATCCTAATTCATTTACTGATTCAATGCCATACCAATCAAACTACACAAGAATTACATCATAAATGTATAAAACAATGAGAAATGCTTTTTATAAAAAATGAGGGAAAAAATAGCAAGACTATCAAGGCAATCCATGGGGGCGGGGGGGAGGGTGAAGCTTAAGGAAAGTGGCCTAGCAGAGTCAGATCTAAAACTGAAGATATATATAGATATAGATATATAGATATATAGATATATGTATGTATGTATGTATATAATATATATAATAACTATATAAAATATATAAATATATATGAATATAACTAAAATTGGTAATCATCAAAACAGTGTGGTACTAGATAAGAAATAGAGTGATTGATAAATGATTACATCACATTAGATACAAAATATATCCTAACAATCCTAGTTATTGGAGCAAGAACTCACTGTTAAAAAAAAAAAAAACCTGCTGAAAAACTTGGAAAGTTGTCTGGCAGAAACTAGGCATAGACTAATATCTCAGTTTGTATACCAAAATAAGCTCAAAATGAGCATATGATTTAGACATAAAAGATGTCATCATAAACATAACAGGGGATTATGGGGAAAAAATTACCTATTATGTCAATGAATAGGGGAAAATTTCTTGACAGAAAAAAAGAAAAGAGAGAGAGAAGCAATGATATATAATTTAAATTCAGAAATCAAAAGAAGACAGAGCCATGAACAAACTACTTTCTAAACAACAATAAGAAAAAAAAAAGAATGCAGGTGGAGTTGCAGTGGGAGTGCCCTTATGGTCTGAGTATCAAAACACTTAGCTGTACTCATATTTGGAGGAAAGCTTTACTGCTGCAGAAAGCAAACTGAACCAAGCAGATCAGGGGACAGGTTGGTTACAGGTGTGTGAAGACAGAGAGCTTATATTATCATTAGGAAGGGAAGTGGGTAGGCAGGTCTATACCTCTAGAAGGGACTAAGGAAGGTGTCCAAGGTTTTAGCTTGTGCATGTCCCCAGGGAGACATCAAGAATGCTTGAAAGTCCTCTATTCCACTGAAGGACCATATTTTCCTCTGAAACATGATACTCAGTTTTGCTGGATTCTTGGTGTTAATCCCAGCTCCTTTGACCTTCAGAATATCATATTCCAAGGCCTTCGATCCCTCAGTATAGAAGCTGCCAGATCCCGGGTTATCCTGATTGTGTTTCCACAATATTCAAATTGTTTCTTCCTGGCTGCTTATAATATTCTCTCCTTAATCTGGAAATTCTGGAACCTGGCTATGATATTCCTAGGAGTTTTCTTTTTGGGATATTTTTCAGGAGGTGATCAGTGAATTCTTTCAACCTCTATTTTGCCCTCTGGTACTAAAACATCAGGGCAGTTTTCTTTGAGAATTTCCTGGAGGGTGATTTCTAGGTTGTTACTTTGATCATGGCTTTCAGGTGGTCCAATGAGTTTTAAATTATCTCTCCAAGATCTATTTTCCAGGTCAGTGGTTTTTCCCATGAGATATTTCACATTGCCTTCTATTCTTTCATTTGTCTGGATTTGTTTAACAGCATCTTGATTTCTCATAAAGTCATTAGCTTCCATTTGCTCCAATCTAATTCTGAAGCAACGATTCTCCTCATTGTGTTTTTGAGATTGTTTTTCCATCTGGCAAATTTGTCTTTTTAAGGTATTCTTCTCCTCATTGACTTTTTGAGCCTCTTTTGCCAATTGAGTTAGTCTGTTTTTTAAGGTGTTATTTTCCTCAGTCAGGCTGTTGACTCTCATTTTGTAATTTTCTTGCTTAGTTCTCATTTCTCTTCACAATTTTTCCTCCGCTTCTCTTATCTGCTTCTTAAGGTCTTCTAAGGCCTGTAACCAGCTCATATTTTCCTTTGAAGCTTTTGGTGCAGGAATTCTGACTTCACTGGTTTCCTCCTGTTCCAAGCTTTGCTCTTTTTTGTCCCCAAAATAGGAGTCTAATATTGGAATCTTCTGTCTGCTTTGTTTCCTTTGCCTGGTCATGTTTCCCCTCAGTCACTTGACCCCTGGGCTTTTTGCCACAGTAGTTCCCGCCAACAGACAGGGGAGCTTTTGTCCCAAATGCTGGGGTTTTCTCAGCTGCCAGAAGTATTAGATGGGTGCCCTCTCTGAGGCCTCCACACACTCTGGGAAGCTGGACACACACCCCAGGACTTCCACCCTAGACTGCAATCCAGATCCAAGCAGGTTAAAGCAAGAGCAATTACCTCTCAGACTGGTTGCTTGGTCCCCTTACATTCTGCAGGCCAGGAGCTGAATCTGCCAAGTGGCTCTGGCTGGCTGTACAGGTGTCTCAGTGGCTTCTCACCCCGGGGGCAAAAGCTAGGCACTCCCACTTACTGAATCCCAAAGTCCAGACTGCACTGACCTCTCACTATGTCCTTCACATCTATGTGTTGATAATTCTGGAAATGGCCATAGCTGCTACTGATCTGCAGTCCCTCTGGCCGGTGGATGGTCAGTCCCGCCCTAGGGCTAAAGCCTTGGCGTGGGGCTGGGCTTGGCTCACAGAGCACTGCACTGGCTGATTTCTGCCAGCCTGTCTTGCTGTCCTCAGTTGGAGGTTAGCTTCTTTGTGTCATTTTGTGGGTTCTGCAGCTCCAAAGTTTGTTCAGAGTCCCTATTTTACATTGATTGGGGAAGGTGGAAGCTGGAGCCACTCGGAGGTTGTGCATCTACTCCCAGCATATTTTCTACCTGATATCACAGTACTGTGAACAAATAAGTACAGCAATGTCCATAGATCTCATTTTAAAAAAAAATTTCTATACATTTAACTCACTTTAAAAATAATTTGGCAAAATGTTCCCTTTAAAGAAGTCATGGAAAATAAAAACACAGGAGTCAGTACCATATGGATATGTGAAAGCTGATATGTTCAAGTCTGCTACAAAAAATGCTGACAAACTCTGAGTTACATAAGCACAAGGATTAGAAACAAATCAGAGGAGATAATATTTCCATTACACAAAGTCCTCATAAAACCTGGTTTGAAACATCGTGTCCAGCAATACATACTGACTTTAATGGAGAATTGTAGTTCAGATTACTTTAAAAGGTACAGAAGAAGCCTACTGGGTTTATCAGGGATTAGAAGACCTGTTTATGAGGAACGGTTTCAAAAACTGATCAAGGTTCAAAAAATAAATGTTAAACACATCCGGTCTTGAAAGAAGAATAAGAGAAAAAACATGTATATACTGAAGTGTTTTGCTTGCTTAGGAAAAAAGGAAGGAAGGAAGGAAGGAAGGAAGGAAGGAAGGAAGGAAGGAAGGAAGGAAAGGAAGGAAGGAAGGAAGGAA
>NW_027186473.1:17656800-17688395 GCF_028583685.1 Petaurus breviceps papuanus
GTTAGAAGGGATCTCATATGTCATCTAGTTAATATAATTAAATGAGAATTCACCATAACACTCTGCTGCCTCTAGTTGAGACCTAGAGGTGAGAGAGAAATTACCTCCTAAGGAAGACTAACATTCTGTTCTACTTTGGATAGCTCTATCCTATCCAAATCTTTAGAAAGTTTTTCCTTTTTTCCCCTTGTTTGTTTGGTTGTTTTCCTTAACTCAAGTCTAAATTTGCCTGTCTGTAATTTCTATACACTGATTCTAGTTCTGCCATCTGGGGAGAAGCAGAATAAATCTAATCACTGTTCCACAGGACAGCCATTAAATAATGCTTGAAGACAGCCATTTTGTCTTTGCTTAGTTTTCTCTTTTCTAGAATATGTAGAATCTGTTCCATCAACAAATCCTCATATGGTATTATACTGAGCCTCCTCCCCACCCTTATTGCCCTCCTTTGGAAACTCTCCAGCTCTTCAGGGTCTTTCCTAAAATATGGCAGCTCATACTAATGTATTATTGGTGCTTCTCTGAAGGATGGATAAAGATAAATTAAATTAGGAAATGGAAAGTTATAATCTATCCAAGTCCCTATATTTAATATTGGATTATAATTTTGATTGTATTATATATAACATATACTACCCGTGTTTCCCCGATAATAAGACACTGTCTTATTATTTTTTTGGAAAGAAAAACACCAGAGGGCTTATTTTCAGGGGAGGGCTTATGTTGTCCTGCCTCAGCTCTCCTCCGCGGCACTGCTCTCAATGACGCCAGCAAGCAAATCACTGGGGAAGAACAGGATGATGTGCTCACTGCTGCAGCTCTGATTGGATGCAGCTCGGAGCGCGGCGTGCATTTCACCCAGGGGTGGGGGGGATGGTGCATACAGAGGGTACCGTAATGTAGCGTGTAGCGCAGGGGATCACCTTCACTACAGTAGCAATCTCAATAGGGCTTATTTTCGGGGGAGGGCTTATTTTAGAGGAATCTTACCCAGTAAGGGGAGGGCTTATTTTTGGGATAGGTCTTATTATCGGGGAAACACAGTATATATGTGTACTATATACTGTATAAAGTATACACGGTATATATTGTATAATATATTATATTCTATTCCATTATATTATATTATACTAACATAGTATAGTATATTTTATACCTAATGTTCTTTTCAACCTTAAAAATCTATGGGTTCTTATGTTCTTCAATCTATAGATGCATACTAAATCCAAAATGGTCCCAAACATATCATTTATCCTCCACTCTCTTCACTTACCCATAGTAAAGTTGGAGGAAATAGCTCAACTGATAGAAAAACTCTACTTAAGCATATCCTTGAAAATTTATATATAGAGATATATGGGGGTTGGGCTGAAGCAAGAAATGTGAAGCAGGAGAACCTGGAAGCATGTTGTCATGAACAGCCCCAACCACTCCCAGGAGGACACATGACTTCAAATGATTTTTTTTTCCAGTAATGATGAAAAGTTCTCCCTTTGAAGGGACAGTGAGACAGTGAGGATGGATATTTATAGTACTGTTGTCTGAAGTACCATACAATTATATGAAAGAAAGTATTATAATCTTCAAATGGTCCACTTTTACATAATAAACCTGAGATACCTTTAGATACAACTTTCAAAAAGATTAATTTCCATCTTAACCAAGTTTCTATGCCATTCTGACCTGCTCTGAACTACAAGGAACTTAGATAGCTGAGATTTATCTATGGTTTGCTTTGAAACCACATTTAAAGGTTATTCACAAAGTCACATTTCATGTCCTTCCATGAAATCACATGAATATTGATATACAGGTATCCTCTGACTTATGCAGACTCCCTCTTTGGAATTTAAAACCATTGTATGCACAAATTAAGATATTAAAATTTTTCAAAAGGATATTATTTTGTAAAGTCTTATTTCTACTCTCACTGAAAGTTGGAGGTACAATAAATAGCATTTCTACTTGGACCTTGATTTCTGCATTTTACCCTCTGGTGCCCACATAGCAACCATATAACAGGTATTCAACAAATGTTTATTGTATTATGCTGTTGAATTATATAGATGTAGATGTTGTGGAGGAAGATGTCCTACAAGCATTTCTCACCTGCTACCTTATAAAGCACCAAAGGTTTTCTCCATAGTTCTGTTATTGTTCTATGGCTCCTTTCATTATTTAAAAAAATATATATACTTCCCAGTTTTGAATGTAGATACTTAATAGTCCTATATTTTGATTAATATGGTAACTTCACCAATACAGATTATAATATTTATGGCATGATGAATGGTGTTCACAAATTGCTCTACCCACTCCCCTCAAATAATAATTGTATGATGGCCAACCTTACTGGGGTTTAGGAGGCAGCATGTTTACATGCTATAAATGATAACATCATTATCTGTTGATCTATTATAGTATTTCCCCTGTCTTCTCCATTACCTTCCACCACAAAAGTAAGTCTAAGGTGGGAAGAGGGAGTCCCATGACTGGTTTGAAGTAGTATAGTTCTCTTGCTAAGAGTGCAAGGCCTCCATGATTCTTGTTTGAGTCAGTGAGGTGGTAGAGTACATAGAGTATTGCTGGGCCCAATTATGTGAGAGAGCCATAAACTATAGTAAAGTCCAGGAAAGAAAGAGATAAGGAGTCAGTATGTTATCATGGAATCATTCTGACATTTAGCATTAGAGGACCTAGGTTCAAATCTTGTCTGTGGCAATTACAGCATGTGTGAAACTAACTTACCACATCTCAGTTTCCTCATCTGTAACACGAAGGGGGTGGTCTAGATGACAGTAAGGTCTCATAGTCGGTGGTGTGCTAGAGCCAACTCAAAATAGATCAAATTGTTAAATTTGAGAGTAAACTTTTGAACATCTGAAATCAGTCACTTTTAAAAATAAGAGATTAATTTATTATTTAATAGATTGTCTAGAGTTAATAAAGTGATAAAAAATATTAATAATGCAGTTTAAATTTAAAAGTATACCTATATTATATGTTTACATAAACATACATATATGTTTACACATACAGGGGTGTGGATGTGGGTATAATTTTAAAGAGCTGATTGTTAAACATTTACCAAGATACTCCTACAACTATAGTTCTATACCAATGAGTGCATATGTGACTTAAAGTCACGAGTAGTTGTAATTTCCTGGTCATTTCTTGTCTGGCATAGAGAATAAACCCAGGAATAAGATGATGAAGCTCTTCCCTTTATTTTCTTCCTCTATGTCAGAGGACAAAGCTCTACTTTTAGAAATTTAGCATTTCTTTTCTGGTAGTACATAAGCCAGCCATAGAAGAGGTCATCTGTTTCCATCCTATTTTGTATGAATATCCTTTGTCTATGAATGCCCTATGTTCCTTTGTCTTTAGGGTCATGATTAAGTATGACTCTATTGGGTTCTAACTTTCTTCCCAGAAGTCCATGTGCTTACCATTCCCCAGTAAATTTTGCTAGTCATTTTTCTCCCTCTCACAGTGAATTTTCTGTTTTATTAAACAGCAGAGTAGCACAATACTCAACTGATTAGTGGTTAAAAAAATACAAACACTTGCTTGTTGGGATGGATTTGTTTGATCTCCACAATCCTTTTCTAGAATTACGTTAGATATAGTCTCACAAAGAATAGGAGCAGAAAATTTTAAAGTCGCTTAATTGTTTACTGTATGTCAGGCATTGTGCTAACAAATCCAATCCTGGATAGCCACTAGGTGGGAATGTTGTAGAAGGGATTCTTGTCAGACGTAAGTTGAAGTAGATAACCTCTTAAGTCCCTTCAATTCTGAAATCCTAGGATTCTGTGAATAATGTGTGTGTTCATGTGTGTTTGTATGTGTATCACACATGCACGTACATGTACTCAAAATTAATAAACCTTTTTTTCTCCTCTTAGGAATACATTTCCTTAGAAGATCATAGGATTAGAGACTTAGAAGTGGAAAGGCCATCTGGTTCAGTCCCATCACTTTATCAACAAAGAAATATAGATCCATAGAGGTTTAATGATGGACCCAACAATGGGAACAGTCTACCATTCATATGCTCCATCATCCATCCACCATTTCTCCCTCCTTGGAAGCATATCCTAATAATGATAGGAGAAAATATCAGTGTAAAATTGATATTGGGCATTTCTGTCTTTGGATTTATCCCTTATGTTCAATGGCACTGTTAAAAAGCAGGTATGGCATTAGGAAACTTGTAAAGAATTCTGAAATATACTTTTATGTTGTGTCTAAAATACAGTTATTGGGGCAGCTAGGTGGCACAGTGAATGCAGCACTGGCCCTGGAGTCAGGAGGACCTGAGATCAAATCCGGCCTCAGATACTTACTAGCCATGTGACCTTGGGCAAGTCACTTAACCCCAATTGCCCTGCTCTCCACACTCCAAAAAAATAAAATACAGCTATTATCTTAAATAATTTTAATGTACTAGAAAACTTTAGGGAAATTGAATTAGTTTTACAAAAATTTACTTTATAGCTCCTACAATGCATCTATTTCATAAAATGAGTCTAGAGTCTTAAAAGTAAGGGGATGTTTTAAATTTATACAAAGGACTAAAAGAACTTCAGATGTTAAATGTGAAGTGTACAAATTGAAAAGCAAGATATGGGGATGAATAATGTTGAATATATGGCTTTCGGACAAGATTTTGCAGTACTAAAAATCAAACAGGACAATATTAAATATTAGTATTACATTAATTTTGCTTTAGCTTATTGAATATGCACGTTTATATGTTCAGTATAGGCAGTTCACCTTTATAATATGCATATGAATAATATACATGTGTGATGTATTTCTGTTTTGAAGCATTCACATGCATACAAGTAAAACAATATGCTTCTCTGTTTCTTAGGCAGAGACTCTATGTTTATCAGTCTATAGTAATCCATTTCCTGTTCCACATATACAGCATATACCATAGGGTTCTTTTGTTTTCTTGCTACCTTAACATCAGGCCAAACATAATGATTTCAAGGATATGGATTTTATGAGGGTGGATATGCCCTAAACATATGAATAAATCAATCAATAAGGATTTGTTCCAGGCACTGTGCCAGACTTTGGGAATACAAAGACAAAAATGAAACTGATCATGTCTTCAAGGTTGTACTCTCAATGTAGATATACATAAACATTTAATATATACAAAATGCATATGAAGATATTTTGTATATGCCTCAGCTGGGAAGGTCTAGAAAGACCTAATGTAAGAATAACATTTGAGCTGAGATTTGAAGGGAACTATGGGTTCTAAGAGGAAGAGATGAGGAGAGACTGTATTCTGAGTATGGACAATAACCTATGAAAAGGCACAGAGAAAGGAGATGGGATATCATGTACGAGGAACCACAATAAAGACGTTTGACTGGACCAAAATGAAAAGAGGAGTCAGATTGAAACAAAGTTGTGAAGCATTTTAAATGTCAAATAGAGGAATTTCTTTTTGATCCTAAAGGTTAGTCATTCATGCTTGAAGTAGTGCTGTTTTTCCTTCTCTACGTTTCCATATCCATTTAGTTAAAAGCAGATACTTTTGCAATAACTTTCCCATCTGTTCTTTACTTTCAACACACATTGAGCAGAACTACATTGGCATTATGTCACTGTCCTCTACCCTAGTCAGACCACATGTAATGTACTATGTTCTGGCCTGGATATCACATCTAATGGAAAGGATGGATAACCTGGGAAACATCTCTATGAGAGGGCAGCTAGGAAATGTTAAAAAGATTCAAGATCATACATTTGAAAAGTAGATAATTTATAAAATACTTACTCTATTCCAGGCACTGGGTTAAACACTGGGCATTCAAGTATAAGAAAACAGTAGAAAGTTCATACCCTCAAAAAGCCTTTATTCTAACAGGGAAAGACAACATATAAAAAAAAGGTAGAAAACAGGAAGGTGGAGAGAAAGGATTAGAGTCAGTGGAGCCAGGAATGAAGTCATCAGTCCCTCATCAAATGGTGGTCCTAGCTAAAATTGTTTCAGTCAAGAGATCATCACTTAGGGCAAAGACACTTCCAGAGGGATAAGCTTGCTTATGAGGGAGTAGAATCTGAAGTAACTAGGGATATTTAGCCTAACAAAAGGTAGTGGGGTGGAGTATACTAGTTGTTTTCAAGTCTGTGAAAGACTGCCAAGACAATAAGGAATTACACACTCTGCTTTGCTTGAAATGGAAGAAATAAGATTGAACCCAAGTTGTCTAACTCCAAATCAAGCACTTTCCATTGTACCATGCTGCTTCCCCAGGTCTGAATAAAGAGAAAAGTGATGTTGAATATCCTTTAAAAATTCATAAGAAGAAAATGACGTTGATTCATAAGACACTGGAATATATTATGTGGTGAGAAGTAATTATTTAAATGGTCTCCACTTAAATAGATGAGGTCAGAACCTCTGAGCTTCCATAGGTAAGTCTCATTAAGCAGGCTTTCAGCAAGATAGTAAAAGTAGGAAACACATTATTTTCAACTCAAATAACCCTCCTTGTATTGCCAATCTCAGCAATGAGATTTAAAGCCCAACTTCTTTTTTTAAGTAGGGAAGAGTAGGCTTTATTAAAGACATTGAGAGATGTCCTTAGCGTCCTTTTGTAGTTTTATCCACAGGGAATATTTTCTATCCTTTATCCACACCTAAATTTAACTCATTTCAAACAGAGATCTGATAGTAGTATGCCTGTGATGTCACAGAGGCAGTTAGCTATGAAATGGAAAATAAACATAACCTTGTTCACTGTTCGTTAGGATGAATCCTTTTTGCCTACTACCACATTACATAATACACATCCAGGTTATTTGATATTTATTCAGTAACACCATCAGAAATAGGGCTGGCCACAGTTTGTGAGTGGTTCCTGCTCAAGCAGGAAGTGTCTGATAAATTTCCTGTTTAAGGCAACAGTTATCTCCATTCTAAACCATCCTTGTCGTTTATACCTTCTATATTGACTTCTGCTAACCTCTGATCTATTTTGCTTTGGTCTTTCATACTAGCATAAACCACATTTTCTGCTTACCTAGGATTTTACCTTCTCCCATGCTTTGACCTGTAGCATCTGTGTCCTTGATGACTCTGGACTTCTTCCTTGAATCTGTCTTGATTGCTATCTCCTGGGTACACCTCAGAAATGGTGGTCTCCTCTTGTTTTCATTCCCACCCTAATTTTCATTCTCACAAGTCACATATTCCACTGACTCCTGTGGTATGCTGGTAAATGTTAACAGCTAGATCTCTTCCAGGAAAAAGGGGGGAACAAGGGGGAGAAGAGGAAGAATAGAATGTAAGAATGACACACTTTTGTTTAATCTGTATCATTGACATTTTTTCTATTACTTTCCTGAGCCTAAAGAATGAACAAAACAAGAAATCAAGCCCTGATTTGTAGCATTTGCCATTTTTGAGATATGAATGCTCATGATGCAAATTTAACAGCCAGCTCAAAAGCTGGTTTGATCTGGCTCCAGCACACCCCTGCCTAACTATGTATATCTGTGATGCTTGCTACTGTGAATCCTAATGGGAGTGCAACAAGGCTATATTGTTACCTTATTTATTCAACTTATATGCAAAATATATCATAAGAAATACCAGGCTGGATGAATCAAAAGTTGGCATTATGATTGGCAGGAAAAAATCAACAGTCTCAAATATGTAGCTAGTACGACTCTGATGTCAGAAAGTGAAGAATTAAAAAACCTCTTGATAAAGGTGAAAGAGAAGAGTATAAAAGCTAGTTTGAAATTTAACATTAACAAAACGAATGTCCTGGTAACTGATCCTATCACTTGCCAGCAAGTAGAGAAGATTTGGAAACAGTGTGAGATTTTATATACTTGGGTTCAAAGATCATGGCAGATGATGATGGCAGCCATTAAATTAAAATATGCTTGCTCCTTCGAAGGAAAACTATGACAAATCTGGACAGTGTCCTAAAAAGCAGAGACATCATCTTGCTGACAAAGGTCCATATAGGCAAAACTATGGTTTTTCCAGTAGTGATGCATGGCTATGAGGGTTGGCCTATAAGAAAAACTAAGTGCTATGGAATCAATGCTTTTAAATTGTGGAGAAGACTTTTGAGAGTCCCTTGGTCAGCAAGAAGATCAAATAAGTCAATACTTAAATCAATTCAAACCATTCATTGGAAGGACAAATAACAAAGCTTTAGCTTATATATTTTGGCCACTAAATGAGAGGACAAGGACTCATTGGACAAGACTATGATGTCGGGAAAGATTGAAGGCAAAAATTAAAAGGGCATGTGAGAGGATGAGATAGATAGATAGTGTCTTAGAAGCAATGAATGTAAACTTGAACAGACATCTAAGGATAACGTATGGGCCTGTCCATGGGGTCATAAAGAGCTAGATACAATGGAATGACCCAACAACAACAACAATATTCCTAAAGCAGTAGAGCTCAAGGGAGCTTCTTTGTTAATTTTCATATTGTATCTGAAACACTTAACTTTATTAAAATCACAAATGGTGCTGAAGGACCAGTGAAAAAAGATTTATTTTATGTTTTTTTTTAAAATGACACCATCTCTTCTAAGGATTTGTGTGACCATGGAAAAGTCACTTTTTCATATGCAAAGTAATTTCTTCTAATCTCAATCATTTTGCTTCCTTTCTGCATAATCTTCAAGGCTAAAGCTGGGAGAACAAGTTGAGCTATTTTTGTCCATGATCTATGTATTATGAATGTTCTAAAAACAAATGTAAAGATATGGCAGGGAATCCTAGGAAATATTCAAAGAAAAACTATTATTTGATAAATTGTCATTGAGAATTATCAGAGCAGTAATATTTTGCTATTTACATAGTTCTATTAGGCTGTTAAAGTTACTCTAGACTTTATGTCGACATTGGCTAAGTCTGTTAAAAAAAACATGAAAATATGATCAGGAATGTAAAATAGTCTGTCTGTTTTGTCGTGTGTCATCTTAAAAGCAGAACCATCCAACCAGAACCCAGAAGACTACTTTTGCTGTGCTAATGGTCCAAGGGAAATTGGACAGGCAGCACTTTATGATCACCATGAGGAAACTACAATAACTACTTCAAATGTTTCTCTCTTCTGTTAAATAAAAAATGGTATGTTTTAGAAAGAAAAATAATAGGTGGGAGTAGCAAAGCCTCTTTGAAACAAAGTTTAGCTTAGATAGAAAGTCATCCTGTAAAATGTGGAATTAAATGAGAAAATCGAATTCCAGATTAATTGTCTAATTCATCAGAAAGACCAGAAAACCAAATAATGGATCTGACAGAGGATGAGGGAGCTGTTTTTTTTAAATATTAAAAAAGCTCAAAAATCATCACAATGGTATTTCTATTATTAAAATTTAAGAAAATTCTGAGAGTAAGCAATTAGTAATAACTGTCAATGAATTTGTACTTTATTAAAAAGAACAGCATGCATGCTCATTTGAAAATTAGTAATGTACACATCCACACAAACATATATATTTACATACATGTGAGCATAGACATGCATACATGTGAGTATATGAATGCATATGGATGCATATATGGAATATTATTTCTGTGAAAGGTATATAAATTCTTTTGTTATAGCAAAGACATTTAAAGAGATATACCCTGGCAGAGCCAAGATGGCATAATAGAAGCACAAACTTGGTGTGGGCTCCTGCTCCAATCACTTCTAATACATGTAAAAAATGACTCTAAACAAACTTTAGAGCTACAGAACCCACAAAGAGACAGAGATAAACAAATCTCCCACTGAAGGAAGCCTGGAAGGCAGAGAAGAAGGGTCTATTGCACCTCACTGGGAGCAAAGCACAGTCCAGCATGAGCCGCATGGTTCCAGGCCCAGGGTGGCCTCAATTAGTGGCCACAGGAGCCGACTTCAGGAGAGTGAATCATCAGTAGCTGTGGCAGTTTACACACTTCTCAACCTATAAATACTAAAGACAAAGTAAAAGGTCAATTGGAACTCTGTTGGAACAGGGGGCATTGAAGAGCTTGGTCTGGCCCCTGCCCCAAGGGTAAGAAGCGGCCAAAGGCATTGTGGATATGCAGCCACTGCTGCATCTTTGTTTCCATAGCTCCTGGCCAGCCGATCTTAGGGGGATCAAGCAACCATTCAGAAGGAAAGCACTCTTGCTTTCACCTACTTGGATCTGGATTGCGGTCTTGGGTGGTGGTCCTGGGGTGTGTGACCAGTGAACCAGAGCTTGTGGGGGCTATTAAGAGGGCACCATCCTAATAGCTCCAGCAGCTATGAAAACCACAGCAATTTGGGACATAGTTCTCTCTATTCTGGAAGCAGAGTTCTACCCTGGCAAAGAGCTCAAAAGTGAAGTAATTGGTGGGCAATATAAGCAAGCAATGGAAGCATAAACAGGTCATAGAATCCTTTTTTGAGGACAAAAAGGATCAAGGCATGGAGCAGGAGGAATATAATGAAGTCAGAACTCCTGCATCAAAAGCCTCCAATAAAAATATAAATTGGTTACAGGCCATGGAGGAGCTCAAGAAGGATTTTGAAAATCAAATAAGAGAAGTAGAGGAAAAAATGGGAAGAGAAATGAGAATGATGCAAGAAAATCATGAAAAGTAAGTCAACAGCCTGCTAAAGGAGACCAAAAAATACCCTGAAGAAAATAACACATTAAAAAATAGACTAACTCAAATGGCAAAAAAGGCCCAAAAAGCCAATGAGGAGAAGAATGCTTTAAAAAGACTAATTTGCCAGACTGAAAAGGAACTTCAAAAACTCACTGAAGAGAATAACTTCTTCAAAATTAGAATGAAGCAATTGGAAACTAATGACTTTATGAGAAATCAAGATACTGTAAAGCAGATCCAAACAAATAAGAAAATAGAAGGCAATGTGAAATATCTCATTGGAAAAAACCACTGACCTGGAAAATAGATCCAGGAGAAATAATTTTAAAATTATTGGACTACCTGAAAGCCATGATCAAAGAAAGAGCCTAGACACCATCTTTCAAAAAATTATCAAGCAAAACTACCTTGATATCCTAGAACCAGAGGGCAAAATAGAAATTGAAAGAATTCACTAATCACCTCTTGAAAAATATCCCAAAAAGATATGCACCCTACTTTAATAACTATAGGACCCTCTATTAGTAATTGGTCTATGGTTTGAGAAATCATGGAAGAATTATTTATAGTTAGAGACAGAGTAGGAAATATGTTCTTCAAGTGGGCTGGTTAATAGAATAAAATAATAAATCATTAGAAGAATTTTAAGTAGAAGAAAGAAAAAGAGAAAGATAGTAACATTGTGTTCTTTTATCCTTTTCTTATATTCTGACCTAGAGAAAAGTGAAGTAGCTCAAAGGACTTTTTAGTTTGGTTTATTCAAAACAAAACAAACAAAAAACCCAAGCGAACAAAGAAACAAAAAGCCAAGAAAGGGGTGTTTAACAAGTAACTACATCAGTTAACTGGCTTTCCTGAAAAGGGAGTCAGAGCTAGGAGGCAAAAAGGACACCTAACTTTACAAGCAACTAGAAAAAAAAAGCAGCTGCAGGTTATTAAGACAGTGCTATGACAGGTAGGCCAACAATGGTGGCTTCTGACCCTAA
Source organism: Petaurus breviceps papuanus (assembly GCF_028583685.1). NCBI lineage: Eukaryota > Metazoa > Chordata > Mammalia > Diprotodontia > Petauridae > Petaurus > Petaurus breviceps. The sequence continues at coordinate 17,668,416 of NW_027186473.1, forward strand.
GAAGGAGGCCAGTTTGAACTGAAAGCATCCACTATTTAATTTAGTGAGGAAATTTCCAATTCCATTTTCTATTTCAAAATCCTCTGTGGAAAGAATGTGAATTATGTTGTCAGATTTTACAGGATGACCCTACCTTGCAATAATACCTCCTTTGCCTTGCTATGGTATGAAACAAAGTGATATTGAGGCTAAGGGGAATAATGTCATCAATGACTGTCTAATCAAGGTCAAGCTCAGATCTCTCTAATCATTTTTACCCATTGAATACTATAAAAAAGGTTGAAAACAATGTAATTATTTCCATATATTTTCATAACAGTCCAGAAAACATAATCTTAAAATATTTTTATTCCATCTGCAAATCTAATATGCAGACAAAGGCAGATAGATGACAGACAATCTCCAACTCCTCTTTAAACATACAGCTGGTCTCAGAGCTGAACTTCTTAGGAAATCATTTATATTATACCTCTAAGGACATATCATCAACAGCAAAGGGAACTGAGTCTAACCCTGATTCCACCATTGATTGACTATACTCTAGTTCTGGAGCAGAATGTTATTTGGAAGTAAACATTCTAGGGCAGAAATTCTTACCCTCAGGAGATTGATGTATCTGGATGGGGGAAAATTCTTATTTATTTTTTTTACTATCCTCTAACTAAAATTTAACATACATTACAATTATTTAAAAGCATTTTCTGAACAGGGATTCTTAATCCAGAGTCCATTAACTATTTTAATGCTATAAACATATTTTTAATAAAAATTTGTTTCCTTTGAAGTTCTATGTATTTCATTATATTCATTTTAAAATATTATTTTGAGAAGGGGTTCATGGGCTTCAGCAGTCTACAAAAAAGGGCTATATTGTGAGAAATAAAGGTTAAGAATCCCTATTCTACAGGCACCTAGTGCAGATATAACAGCAGGTTTCTGTGATTTGAGTGAAGCTATTTTATTTGCTAACTTTGTGAGATTACAAAGAATTGAATCTATTAAATATTAGGCTAACTATAAAGGATATTGCACTCTAATTGGAGGAGTATTTCTAGAACTCCTAAGTTGAAGTGACTTTATAATCATGAGATTTTTGTGATCTTCTGAGTTAGTAAAATTAAATTATATCACATCTTTACAAGTCAGACATTACAATAAGCAGCCCATAGAATGAGGGTAGGCAGTAGAAGAAGGATTATTTGAAGATATATTGTTTGTATATAGTTGGACACAAATCATATGCCTTCAATCAATTTAGTGAAGAAATTGGAAAAAGTATGTTTTAAATTAAAATATTCAGATTGTTGCTTTCTCCTAAATGCAGCCTGGGTCTCAAGACATTAGCAAATAAAAGCTTCACAACTTGTAGTTAACTCTTTTAGCATAATCTATCTCCAAGTGTCATTATAGAAAGTATACGTAGAAATGTTAAAAGGATCAGCTGAAAAAACACTAGTCTTAAAGTCAAGAGATCCAGGTTCTAGGGGCAGCCAGGTGGCTCAGTGAGTAAGAGCACCAGCCCCAGTGTTGGGATGACCTGGGGATCAAATCCCAAGCTCAGATACTTAGCACCACACCCAGAAATAACTGGCCGTGTAACCTTGAGCAAGTTACTTAACCCCAGTTGATTTTAAAAAAAGAGAGATCCAGGTTCTAAGGCTGACTCTTCCATTAAATAGTTCAGGTACCTAAGCAAGTAACTCCATAGAAATACAAAATTTCAGTCTGAAGAGATTTAAGTTGCATCTTTTCCAACTCATACATGAAAAAAGGATACCCACTACAACACAAGTGACATAATAAATGCTTTAAAAATCTTCTTGGCTAATTGGGCATTTATTCAGCTAGTTAACAAGTCTTAATTAAGCACTTATATTATGGTAGACAGATGCTATGCTAAGCACTGGGGATACAAAGGAGAGAGACAGAGAAAGAAAGAGAGAGAGAGAGAGAGAGAGAGAGAGAGAGAGAGAGAGAGAGAGAGAGAGAGAGAGAGATTAGAAGAGGAAGAGAGAGAATCACTGCTCTCAAGGAGCTTACAGTCTAATGAGGAAGAGAATATGCACATAACAGGGTACAAATGAGATATATAAAGAGCCTTACTTGTAGATAATCAATAGAAGGAAGGTACTAGCTTTTAAGGGAGACTGGGAAAGGTTTATTGTAGAAGGTGGGATTTTAGCTGGGACTTGAAAGAAGCAAAAGAAACCTGTAGATAAAGATCAGGATAGAGGAGTCCAGGCATAGAGGATGGTCAGTGAAAAATGACCAGACTAGAGAGATGTATTACCTTTTTCAGGAAAAGCAAGGAATTTTTTGTGACTATATCACAGAGCAGGTGGAGCTGAGGAAAGTATAAGTTGAGTGAAAGGGTAGGAGTGGTTGAAAGAAGAATGGAGAGTTGCATATTTTCCCCTAGAGGTATTATGGAGTCACTGGAATTTACTAAATGAGTGGGGTGGGGTGACATTGATCAACTTCACAATGAGTGAAGGATGAGCTAGAGTTTCTCCTATAATGACCACTAGACTCATAAAATATAGACTAGATAAATGTATTTAAGTATATTAATGAGACTACCTAGATTGAGCAAAATGCTATGGAGGAAGAGATGAATGTGAAGTTATATCTAAGTTTGTATCAAATAGCTCCTTATTATTTCTAAATATATAAAATATTCCAAGTAAACACACAAAACAATCATTTTTAAATAAAAAAAATAAACTAAAAGAAAGCATAGGAAAGATATCCTTATAGAAAGACTAGCAGACACACTGAAGAAATGATCAAGCAAAGAAAAGCTCTCAATAAAGGAAGGAAGTACTATAAGTTAAATAACAATGGAATCCTACAGAAGATTTGTTTTTTGCAATAACAACTAAAAGTGCAGAAAATTCAATTTGAATCAACAAGAATTTATTTAAAGAAAATGGAATTGAGAATCAAAATGGTATAAGTACAATTTATGAAATGCAATGGCAGAGCAAAAATTATAAGAATGAAATTAAAAGATAGCCAACTTTAAGAAAAACAATACCTGGGGCAGAGTCAAGATGGCAGCGTAGAAACAGGACTTCCTCAGGGCTCCAGCTTCCACCTCCCCCTATTCATGTAAAAAGGGACTCTGAGCAAACTTTGGATTTACAGAACCCACAAAATGACACAGAGAAGCTAACATCTCACTGAGGACAGCCCAGCAGGCCAGCAGGAATTGGCCAGTGCAGCACTCTGGGAGCAGAGCCCAGTCCCTTGCGAGGTGGAAGTTTCAGCCCCAGGGAGGGAAAGGCCCACCAGCTGGAGGGAGTTGAGATCACCATCAGTTTCCAGAATTATCAACACATGGATGCTAAGGAGAAAGTGAGAGGTCAGTGCAGTCTGGACTTTGGGATCCAGTACTTGGGAGTGCGGTCAGCCTTTACCCCTAGGGCGAGAAGCTGCTGAGACACCTTGGTCCCCCACGTGGCAGCTTCAGCTCCTGGCCTGCAGACTGTAGGGGGACCAAGTGACCAGTCTGAGGGGTTTTCGCTCTCGCTTTAAACTTCTTGGATCTGGACTGCAATCTAGAGTGGAGATCCTGTGATGTGCGATCAGCTTGCCAGATCATGTGGAGGCTTCTGAGAGGGCACCCAACTAATACCTTTGACAGCTGAGAAAAAGCCAGAATTTGGGACTAAAGCTCCCCTGTCTGTTGGTGGAGTCCTACTGTGTCAAAAAGGCCAGGGATCAAGTGACTGAGGGGAAACATGACCAGGCAAAGGAAGCAAAATAAACAGAGCAACCCAACCTTACACTCCTATTTTGGGGACAAAAAGGATCAAAGCATGGAACAGGAGGAAGACAGTGAAGTCAGAACCCCTACAACAAAAGCTTTCAAGAAAAATGCTAGCTGGCTACTGGTCATAGAGGACCATAAGAAGCAAATAAGAGAAGTGGAGGAAAAACTGGGAAGAGAAATGATAACTATGCCAGAAAATTATGAAACGAGAGTCAACAGCCTGCCTGAGGAAAATACCTTAAAAAAATAGACTAACTCAAAAGACAAAAGAGGTTCAAAAAGGCAATGAGGAGAAGAATGCCTTAAAAAGCCAAATTTGCCAGATGGAAAGAAAATCTCAAAAGCTCACTGAGGAGAATCATTCATTCAAAATTAAATTGGAGCAAATGGAAGCTAGTGACTTTATGAGAAATCAGGATGCAATTAAACAGATCCAAACAAATGAAAGAATAGAAGGCAATGTGAAATATTTCATTGGAAAAACCATTGACCTGAAAATGGATCCAGGAGAGATAATTTAAAAATTATTGGACTATCTGAAACCTGTGATCAAAGAAAGAACCTAGAAATCATCCTACAAGAAATTCTCAAGGAAAACTGCCCTGATGTTTTAGAACCAGAGGGCAAAACAGAGGTTGAAAGAATCCACCAATCACCTCCTGGAAAAGATCCCCAAAAGAAAACTCTTACTAATATTATAGCCAGGTTCAGAAATTCCCAGATCAAGGAGAGAATATTACAAGCAGCCAGGAAGAAACAATTTGAATATTGTGGAAACACAATCAGGATAACCCACAATCTGGCAGCTTCTACTCTGAGGGATGGAAGAGCTTGGAATATGATATTCCGGAGTTCAAAGGAGCTGGGATTAAAACCAAGAATCACTTACCCAGCAAAACTGAGTATCATGTTCCAGGGAACAATATGGTCATTCAGTGGCATAGAGGACTTTCAAGTATTCTTGATGAAAAAACCAGAGTTGAATAGAAAATTTGACATTCAGATACAAGAAGCAAGAGAAGCATGAGAAGGTAAACAGGGAAAAGAAATCATAACGAACTTATCAAAGTTGAACTATTTACATTCCTACATGGAAAAATGATAATTGTAACTGATGAAACTTTTCTCAGTATAAAAATAGTTGAAGGTAATAGAAATATATATATGTATATGTGTGTATAGGAGGGTATACATATGTATATATATATACATATATATGTAAATATGCATAGGAGGGTATATGGGCATATGAATACATATGTGAATGTGTGTATATATGGTTACAGGTATACATAGATAGAGAGGACAGGACCAATTTAACAGGAAGGATTGATAATTAAAAGGTGATATTAAGAAGTGAGAGAGGAATATAATGAGAGGAGATGGGGAGAGACAGAATGGGGTAAACTACCTCCTATAAAAGAGGCAAGGGAAAATGGTGACAATGGAGGGGAAGAACAGGAAGGCAAAAATGAATGTGTCAACCTTATTCTCATTGAATTTGGCTTGGGGAGGGAATGACATATCCACTAAATAGGGTATCTCACCTACAGGAGAGTAGGGGCAAGGGGATGAGAGGGGAGATGATGAAAGGGAGGGCAGGCTGGGGCAGGGAGGAAAGTTGGAAGCACCCACTTTTGTAAAGGAACCGGATCAAAGTAGAGAATAGAACAAGTGAGAGGTGGGATAGGAGGGAGGGAAATATAGTCAGTCTTTTACAATATATCTACTATGGTAATGTTTTGTATAGCTACACATGTACAACCTTTACTGAATTGCTTATCTTCCCAGTAAGGGTGGGTGGCAAGGGAGGAAGGGAATGAATCTGGAATTCAAAGTTTAAAATCAAATGTTTAAAATTATATATATACACACTATTATTAATACCATTTTACATTTAATTTGGAAGTAAGATATCAGTCACTGGGGTATAGAGATCCACCATATCCTACTGGGAAAGTCAAAGGAGGTATGGGAGAAGATATCAGAGAGAGCAGATTGGAGGAGGTGATATCCTGTGGGACCACTATTTTGGGGAGTTGGGTAGGGGAAAAATGAGGAGAAAATTTGTAATTCAACATCTGGCAGAAATGAATGATGTAAACCAGAAGTTAATAAAGTATTTGGGAAAAAAAAGAAAAACAATACCTAGAAGACAAGACTTGATGAAATAATATAATAATCTTCCAGTATAATGAAACTATTTCAGGGGAAAATGACAAAACAGAAACTTAATTTCATGCTTCAAAATTGCTATTTTTTTAATGCTTAGAAGTATTGAAACCAGAGAACAAAGTGATCAATGGAATCCTCAGGATGCTACCAAAAATCAAGCCAACTTAAATTCAATCAGAAATATGATTGTCAAGATGCAGAACTCCCAACTCAAAGACAAAATATTTCAAACTTCCAGGAAGAGATAAATCACAAACTGAATACCATAAAAGTCAAGTTCATTCAGGATTACTAACCAATAATGTGAAATGAAAGCAAAAATAGAAAACATGGATTCCATAACAGAATAAATTTCAAAGTGTAAGGTATCATATAAGTGATCTAGCCCAATCTGCTTTATTTTACCAAAGGAAAAAAATATCTTCCTGAGAATGGATATAATTTATACAAAGTTATATAGGTATTACCTATATAATCATAAATGCAGAATTAGGATTGGAACCCAGAATCTCTCATTGCAGAAATATCTCTAAACATTCCACAAAAACATCCCATCTCAGTTTCTCCAAGTAAGACTAGACATTACCAAAGAATTGTCAGTCTCTATTAGTAGTTGCATAACAGAAGTTTCCTTTACCAGTGAACTCACAAATCTGGACTAAAAACATTTTTTTAAAACATGTAGGTTATTTGTAATTAACTTTTCTTAGAAGTACAGTAGTACTAATAGTAGTCATATGACTTTGTCCAGCTGATGGCCAGTCAGATATTCCAACCATTTATGTCAAAGAAGCAAATGAACTAATAGTTTTAAAGTTATACCAAAAATAATCAGTAGAGAAAGTCTATAACTCTAGCCTCCAAAAGATTTTATAGAGATAGGAAAGGCAATATGTGTCATTATCCACTTATATTTTTTATTTTTTTAAACTTTTGTAATTCTTCCTCTAAAGTATTTTGAGAAGCAATACCTCAGTATCTTCAAAAGTATCCCTACCCCTTCTAGCATGGACCATTTTTATGGATATATACTTTCTATCCATTGTTATTTTTATTTTCTCACATAACACCATAGGGCCTGTGGTAGATCTATTATCATTGGTGATGAAAAGAATTTGCTGAAGAAAACTTGGCAGATATTTCCCATTTTTTGTCAGTTTGTTGTTCTTCAAGTTTAACCCTTAAATGCCCTTGAGATGATTTCCCTTAATTTGTCTCTAAACAAGGTTTCTATAAACTTGTTGTTTTTCCCCATTCGTTGCTGCTTTCTGTTTTATGAAGCAATATTTCTCAAAATCTTCCATAATTCTTCTCCATAATATTTTACAAATATATTTGTATACTAGACTATTGTAGCCCTTACCTAATTATTTATCTCAAGTCTGTACTTGCAAAGATATAGTCTCCTTCCTATTATTCTTTTCTCTCTTTAAAAAAAAAACTCAAAGAATTATTTAAAATAATTAATTAATCTAGTTTTTCTTACACCTACACAGATCTCACTTTAATTTTAGAGACTGACAAGGATGGTTTTGTGAAAAGAACAACTGTAACAGTTATCTGTGGCAAAGCTAATTCTTTGATTTTGTTAATTGGGGAATAGCTGATAAACAACTTAATATTTATATAGCTCCTCCTATTGACTTTAGCATTTTATTTTTATATGTGAGAGGCAGGATAGAGAGTTTTCATAATTAATAAAACCTGGATTCATGTCCTATTTCTGACACATTCTGGTTGTAGGATTCTGTCAAGTGATCTACCTCTCAGTGTCTCCAAGAAACTAAGACTAGAGGTTACAGAATTGTCAGTCTCTATTGGTAGCTGCCATAGTAGACGTTTCCTACAGCAGTGAACTCACAGATCTAGACCAAAATAGTTTTTAATATGTAGGGCATTTGTAATGCTTTTTTTAGAAGTACAATAGTACTTAGTCATATGACTATGTCCAATTGATGGTCAGCCAGAAGATCCAAAAACCACTGTCATATGAGTCACATATATGACCTCCCTAAGTTAAAACTGCTTAAACATATCTCTTGATATGTTAAAAGTACTAGATAAATATATAATATATGTAATATGGATATATATCATATATAAAATACATTTTAGATGTTTATAAGTGGTTTATATGTAAGTATATATGTATACATACATAATACATATATGTATCAACTTCTGGCTAGGACATACATGATTGTTCTATGCTATGCTATAATTTACAACCAAGTAAATGAGCTCATGTTGTAAATTACCAAAACAACTTTCGAATTAGCTATAAAATGCTTTAGTACAATGACATTTTTTTTTACAAGTTTAGATCTATTAATTTATATATCCCAGTGTGTCATAGTGGGCAGGAAGAATTTACATTTGGCTCAGTAATTCACCTCTCTCTGCCTTTTTAATTTCTTTCTTTGGGATATACATTTCTGTGGGAAATCCAAGCTAATGCCCAGGTCAGCTTGCAGACCAACAAAATTAACTCTGGGTTTCTATGCACTGAGTTTCTTTGTCTTCTTGTATGTATCACTTTTGAATTGCCACATTTATCTCAATTTTGTTGTTGGTGAAAGCTGTTAGGCTCTTAACTTGGCTTCATTTAAGTGAATTTGAGAATGGAGAGGACCGGTGACATTTATTTGTATTTGCATAACTCACAATCAGTTAACTCTGTGCCAAGGTCCCCCTGGACTGTAAGTGCTATTGAAATCGAGAAGGATGACTGGTGTGAGAAAGCGTAAATAACTCTGAACAAGCAAGCACATTCTGTGCCTTTTTCAATATTAAAATGGAAATAAAGGAACACCTGTTATACATCTCTGGAAACAATGGAATACAACTTCATTTGCAAGGGGTGGCATTCTCTTTAAAGAAAAAGAACCTGAGAGCAGTTGTTAGGGACTCACTCCCGGTGTCTATGGAAACAGCCTATGTAAGACTTGTCATTGCCTCATGATTCTATGGAGACACAGCAAAAGGAGCAGGAAAAGATATCTGGATAAAAGTCCTATTTAAGAGACACAAAAGAGATATGCAAACTTCTTTTTTTTTTTAAATGACTTTCCTATGGCTTTGAGCTCATAGATGAAGGATAGGATTATGAAAAAATACAATAAATTCTTCATGTTTATATATCAAAGAAGTAAATCCAGTTGAAAATTAAAACTCTTTTCTAGGAAAAAAAATAACATGCTTTTTTTTTTGCCTTTTGGAGGGCAGTTGGGGTTAAGTAACTTGCCCAAGGTTACATGGCTACTTTTTTTTGTGTGGGTGTTAAGTGTCTGAGGCCGGAACCTAACTCGGGTCCTTCTGACACGGGGGGGCCTACACTTTACTCACTGCACCACCTACCTGCCCCCATACTTTTTCTCTGTAATCCTTACCAGTTTTTTCCATAAAGATTGCCATAAGTGGTTCTCCTTCTCCTGGGGCTCTCCCCTTCCAATCCAGCCTTCATATTGATACTATATTTTTTTTACTACTGTACCATTCTGATCACAAGGGTGACCTTGTCAAGAACTTCAAAGTAATAACCTTTTCCTAGCCAAAAAGTCTCAACTTTTTAATATAATAATGAGCCTTTCACCCTCTGAAGCCAAAACCTTTTTTCTCCTTCTGTTACATTTTCCCCCATCCTATATTCTACACTCTTGTCAAACTGGAGTGTTTACCATTCTATGACTTTTTTGTCTCTGTAATCCTTTTCCATTGGCAATGCCTGGAATGAATTTTTCAGCCTCACTCCAATTTTTTATCTCTTGAAATCTAGCTGCTTCTTCAAGAGCCAGCTCAAATATCCCAAATCCATATTCTCTATCACCATCCCTCAGAACCTCTTTTCCATTGAAGATTATGCAATTCAAATCTATCACCCTATCCAGAATCTAGTAGCTATTATCAACCAGACCCTTCCCTACCCAATCCCCCAGGAAATTATCTTTCCTTTCTCACAATTAAGTGCCTAGTTCATAATCTTCTCAACCCCATCTCACCCAATCATCTTGACAAACTTACATATACATGTTGACGTTCCTGTAAACATCCTAACTTCCCTGACACTCAAAATTCTCAGCTCCTATGACCTACTCTTCTACTCCAGCTGTACATAGAGATATACTTGATCTTGCCATGACACACAAGTATTCAACTTTTATGTTGAAAAAAATCCCTTTCACTAGTCATAGTCTTTTATCTTCTTATTTTGTCCTATTCCTTAGCCCTCCTAAACCTATGCTTCCATTCTGAACATGAACTCCTTATTCCTCTAACCCTCAGGTGTACATCCAGGTCATTCCCCCCTCATCTGGCTATGTAGTCCTTTCCTCCAAATATTGATCCTTTGATGAACTTTACACTACTCTCTAATCTCAAATTCCTTACTCTTGTCTTGTCATTTTAACATGCCTTGTCAAACCCTAAAACTGAGCTTCTCCAACAATCTTTCTACCTCTTTCTCACTGACATGCTGTTGAAGAGAAATGGAGTAAGTTACAAAATAAGGTTGAGATTATCTATCTACATATATTCATTATATGTATATGTGTATATTCTACATATATACATACATGCATGCACACAATGGAGGGATGTTTCAGACTTTGCTTTTCAAATTACAGTATTACTTTTGTCTTTATCATTTTTGTTTATCCCATGATACGTGCAGTTTTCTTTACAAGAAAGCAGGTTCTTACTTAAAAGATTATGATATTCATTCAATTAAACAATTCAATAAGCTCAAACTTCTAGGAAGTGTTTATTATAGACAAAAAAAATGAACCAAAGAGTGACCAAAGTTTGTCCTCAAATAGTAACCAAGATCCCTAGGGGCCAGTTTGGGGCCAGCTGAAGTCCATTAGTTCAGGAAGAACTATCAGAGTTCACCACGATCAATCATTTTTCACTCAATCTCATGGGGTCAAACTCTGCCCTCAATTACACACACCCAACTTCCATTCAAGTCAGAAGGAGTTATACACACATTCATGAGGGCAGACTTGAGCCCTGTGAGTTGAGTGGAGAGTAATTGATGACTCTCTCCTTTCTATTCTTGGTTCAGTAAGCACAGCTAGCAGCAGTAGCCTGCCTGTCTAAGCAGAGTGGGAGGGCTGGATAACAAATCCCTAGCCTGAAAAGGTGCCCCATAGGCACAGCCAGCTGTTCTTCATTTGAACATATCAGTACCTTCAAGTTCATAACCATTCACATAGAGAGACAAACCCACACACGTTCTATTTCATTTTGATCTTGTTTTTTTTTCCCCTTTCTCCATTTCTGCATCTAATTTTCTTCTCTCAAATTTCATTTCTGCTCTTAGATCCCTTTTTTGTATTATGTTATTTTCACTTCCTTATGTTACACTATTTCTATTTTTGACAGAAGATGTAGATTTTTGAGGATGTTTTTATACTCCTTATTTTTGTTTAAAAAATAATAATTCTCAGTGACTCTTGGCATTTTAGTTAAAAAGTACTCATACAAAACTCTAATTTCATAAATGTATGTATTCCCTGAAATGGTGTGCAAAGCAGGCCTTAGTTGCCTATCAATCTTAGCTTGCCAATCCAGCACAAGTCTCTTCTATGCCTCACCATATGTTCACTACAGGGAACCCACTCAAAATTCTCAGGGACTTCCTTAAGTTCCCTTGAATTTCTGAAAATGTTCCATAAGGACTGTCTATCAGTTATCTCTCACTCTTACCACGTAATACACCCATCAAAATTGTATTCTTAATTTTTGATGAAATCCTTTGCATTTATATCCTTGTACACATATCCTTTGTACTTCCTTGTTGATAATGAATTCTATACTGTTTATGCTGACCATGTGCCACTCTATTGCCCTTTAAGAAAGCCTCAGTTTTAGTTCTTTGAGGATACAATTTTTAATAATCAGGTCATATGTCATTACTGGAGGGATGTTATTTTTAGAAATATGTTCTTTGTTTCAGAAGCTTAGAGTCAAAAATTAACTTTATGATCCTAAAGGCAATCTAGCCTTCTGTGTTTCTTCCACTAAATTTTGAAATGAAATCACTATCCATTTTCAATGTATTTATCCAAGGCATATAGCTACATGTGTGCATGTGTGATATGAGGTAGGAAGGGAAGGACATTTTCTTTTGTATATTCATCCAATTGCAAATCATGTTCTAGATATTCTTCTTTCATCCAAAAAAGGAACTATCCAATATGCTGCTGACCTGATTTGTATTCCCATGATATTTGGAGGATATCAGTGGATCTCTCCATCAACTATCATTCATTCTTGCTATGTGACCATATGTCTAATCCATCCTACATATATTCTGTTTTTACTTTGTGTATAAGAAGACCATTTAAAAAATATATATACACACTTTTTTTTAAATGGTCTTCTTATACATACATATATGTGTGTGTATATATATATATCACAATTAAAAGGTTTTGCAAGAAGTAGGCTAGATAATTATAATTTTAAAGTTCCAGATGAATATTAGCCATATATTAAGAAGTCTAATGTGGTAGAGTGGATTGTGAAAGGAGGAATCTGGAAATAAATATAAGCAAAGAGGAAGATTAGATAAGAAAAAATGTGGGGCAGAATATGTCTGAATTTTAAGGAATATTGTTTGCAGAGCAGCCTGCAGAAAAACATATAGTGGCTATACTGGGATATATTGGAGATACTGCAGATTTTATTCCATATGTCCACGAGAAAGTGAATATTGCCAATAAAGAGAATCACACAAACTTTTTGGTTTTCTAGTACAGATAAAAGTTATGTTTATATTTAATGGAGTTGGTTAACTGTTCAATAGTATTTTGTCTAAATAAATCTCATTCTACATACCTTAATTTAAAAAGTCCTTTATTGCTAAAAAAAATGCTAAACATCATCTGAGCCTTCAACAAATTGTAATCTTTTTATTGGTGGAGAGTCTTGCCTCAGTGTTGATGACTACTGTCTGATCAGGGTGGTGGTTGCTGAAGATTGGGATGGTTGTGATAATTTCTTAAAATAATACAACAATGAATTTTGCCACATCAGTTGACTCTTCCTTTCCTGAAAGATTTCTTTGTAGCATGTGATGCTGTTTGATAGCATTTTACCCACAGTAGAACTTTTTTTTTCAGTTTTTTTCAAAATTGGAGTTAATCTTTTGAAACCAACTTGCTGCTTTATCAACCAAATTTATGTAATATTCTTCAATATTGTTGTTGTGTCTCAGGGAAAAGGAAATCCAAGGGGAGGGAAAGAAATAGGAGAATGCACAGTCACTGGAACAGTCAAACACACACACTTCTCAATTAAGTCTTATAAGGGAGGTAATTGGTGCACCAAAGCATTTAAAATAGTAACATCAAGAAGACTGATCATAGATCACCATAACAGATATAATAATAATGATGATGAAAAAGTTTGAAATATTGCAAAAATTACCAAAATATGACACAGAGGCATGATATGAGCACCTGCTATTGGAAAAATGGAGCCACAGGGTTGCCATAAACCTTCAATATAATATAACAAAACATAAAAAACATAATACCTGAGAAGTGCAATTAAGTAAAGTTAAAAAACAAACAGACAATGCATGGCTATATATGCTATCCAAAGTACACATCAGCGCCTTTTTTTATTCTAATATTCAAAGGAATCTGTGGCCTCATCAATTTGGCCGTTTCAACAATAAAGATTACAATCCATTGATGTCTACACCATGGCAACTCTAGCCCTTATTTTTTTTCCTAAATTCACCATAATAGGTAATCTGTGGAAACTGTATTTGTTCTCTTAACATTCTTGAGAATACCATTGGCTCATCATCAGCTATTACTTACTCTTTTTTTATGTGACTGTATGATTAATGCATCTTCTTTTTGATCATGCGATAGTCTTTGCATCATTTCTCTTGTGAAATTACCTGTTTTTTGTGTTATAACCTGTTTCTTTATATTAGGCACCTTTCTACTACACTTTGGATGATTCTCATCTTCAGATGAGAGACTAGAATGTAGTATGATTTTTATCACCAGAACTTTAGTTTTTTTTTTTTAATCTTGCTGTGTTTTTGTCCAGATCTCTGATTCGATTAGAATAGGAGACTTAGAATTGGGGAACACTATTTAAAGAGGGACAGCAACATCTATTCTTCAACTTATAGTCTTAAGAAAGTTTGTTAATTCTTTAAAATACTGAAAGGCTATTGGCATAAATACTTAGATATATCTTTGAGAAAGAAGTTTGAAGTCATTGAAACAACTATACAATCTTTCAAAGAAAATTCAGTCAGAACACTTTTGTCTATTTTATTTGAACCTCAGTTTATTGCTCCATTATGGATAATAAATAAGATAAAAGCATAATATCCAATAAAAGAATAAGATTAGAAATTTAGACTGGTAAGTGACCTTAAAGGCCTTTGAGTCCAACCCCTTCATTTTACAGATGAGGAAACTGAGGCTAAAGGAGTTTATGTGACTTGCCCATGTCTTTAGTACATGATCAACCTTGTGAGGAAACAAAGTCTTTTGACTTTAGAAGCAGTGCTACTTCTTCTGTACTAAACTGCCTCTTACATATGTATGCATATATGTTCATATGTGTTTAACATACTATTTGCAGCAATGTAAGCATATGTGCATAGATATGATCTAATGAATCAATTATTTATAGTCACTAATAATAATCACAATGAAAGTTTGTGTTCTCTATGTCTTTTAATGAATTACATGATGGCAAGGATACAGAGTGTCCCAAAAGTCTTAACTTAAAGCTTAAACCTACATTAAAACTTTAAAAACACCCTGTATCATCTACTGTAAAATATTGCCTCAGAAAACCTGACCCTTCTCTTTGAATACTATTATTAAGGAATCCTTCAATTCCTGAAAAGGATATTTTCCTCACAATGTTAGCTATAGAGATCTGTAGCTATTGATATTCTCTCAAATGCTTTTTTTTTTTGGAGGGCAATTGGGGTTAAGTGACTTGCCCGAAGTCACATGGCTAGTACGAGTTAAGTGTCTTGAGGCCGGATTTGAACTCAGGTCTTCCTGACTCCAGGGTGGGTGCTCTACTCACTACACCACCTAGCCACCCCTCAGTTGCTTTTTCTCTGATACTAATCAGATCAATGATAATCTTGAATTTTTAATTATTTAGATAATGATGCATGAATTAATTACTATTTCTTATTAAAATCTATAAAATAACCTAATTAGAAAAAAAGATTTAAAAACACACCTTCTATTTAAATTGAAATATGCTAGTCCCATCTTAACTATTTTAACCTTCACCCTTCAAATTATTTCCTTTTTTTCCCCTCTATGAGCTTCCACCAGAATATTTTCATAACTTCTGGCCTCATTTCTTCCAACTCATCCTCCCCAGTTACATAGAATACAGGTGTTCCCTCTTTAGTATCACAGTTACCAACTGTGAGCACTAAATATACCCGAGTGGCTTTGGCTTCTGCTGGCCTGTGTCATTTCTCTTACCATCTGCTGTTCCAAAATCTGAGTCTAAATTTGCCATTAAAAAAAAAAAAACTTTTGATCTATGAACCATTTTTAAAGGAGTTGTAGGTAAGTGAATTGTGTCTTAATGTTCCTAATTCATTTATTTGGACCATTTTCTGTAATGAAAGATAGTTTCTTCTTTATTCCTTAGTTTCACCAAAAGGCCCTGATATTTGTGACTTCTGCAAGCCCCACTGATATAATCTTCACAGTTAGACATGAAATTCCCACCTGGCATGAATTTGTTGTTTTGATTCAAGAAAACAAACCTTAAGCATATATTATTTAAAGAGAACAGAACTACTCTAGTCAGTCCCATCCTTCATTAACCTGTTGAAGTTAAGTGAATCACCTCCTATTTGACTCCGCCAATACCTTGTAAAATTACTTTGGTGGATAAAATAACTCAATCATAGTTCATTTCTCTGGTGTGGTTTGCAAGTATTATCTGAGAAAACACCAAAGTAAATCACTGCTTTAAAATGCATTGTGCACCATCTACAAATTGAATTGCCATTGGATGTATATTTAAGGTCTATCAGAGAGTGTACTTTATAAGAAAAAGATATTAAATCATGTCTTTATGACTAGTGTTTTTTTTATGAAATAATCTTTGACTATAATGAATTATTTTAGATGCAAAAGCCAGAGGCCAAGAAAACACAAAAAAAGAACACAGAAACCCTAAGTCACTTGAAGGGTGATGAATTTAGGGCCCCAAGTATATTCTTTCCCTCTGTCTCCCCAATACTTAAGAGCAAGCATCTAAATTAGTTCTTCAATTTCCAATATTGGGACCTTTAGATAAAGGCACAGATGCTTACTTGTTTAACTGATTGTATTCAAATGATTTTTATTACCTAAAAATCACCTCTCTACTGGATATTATCTATGATTCTGATAATAAAATACGGGGCATTTAAATGATAAGCTAGTTGTCTCCAACAAGAATCCTGCCTGAGGAGAATAATAGGCAATGTCTGGCTTCATTACCCTTTAGGGCTTTAATGTACAATATTTATTAGTTATCTGCTTTTTCTTGGCCCATAACAATTCTTCTATCCAATTTAGTAGCTATTTGTGGTAAATGCCCCCAAATTCCTGTGGCTTCATAGCATTTCTATTATTGGTCACTTATATAGAAAATGGAAATCTTTGCACAGACAATTGATATTTTGCTCTGTTATGTTCAGTGGGTATTGCCCACATATACACACACAATCAGTCAATAAACACGGAGATTATAAATTCTATATGTTATCCATCATAATTCTCACATCAATATCTAGACAGAAATTTTATTTCTCATTTCCAAATCTTTATACAGGTTGTTCCCCAATCCTTCCCACCTCATTTATTCATCTTATATACTTTCATTTCTTTCAGAGATAAGCTAAAATTCCATGTTCTACATGAGGCCTTTCCTGATCCCAAAAGATACTACCTCCCCCTTCCAAAAAATTAATTTATATTTATTTTGTAAATACTAAATTTTAATTAGGAACATAACATATGCACACAAAGAATCAATGAATAAATGAGTATGAAATTTAACACATTCTGTTAAGGACATTTTTTTTTTCTACTGATGAAATATAATGTCCCCGAAGGCAGGGACTATTATTCTTTTTTTTTTTTTTTAAGCAATCGGGGTTAAGTAACTTGCTCAAGATTACACGGCCAGCTATTTCTGGGTGTGGTGCCAAGTACCTGAGCCCAGATTTGATCCCCAGGTCATCCCGACACTGGAGCTGGTGCTCTCACTTGCTGAGCCACCTGGCTGCCCCGGGACTATTATTCTTGTCTTCACATCCTCAGCACCTGGCACAAAGTGGTTACTTTACAAATGCTTATTGCCAAGCATTTATGCTATATGAAGAGGTCCAAGACACAGACAGCTTTTACAAAAGTCACAAAATCCACTGTGACATTTGAAACACACTGTCTTGTAGGCATCCTTTTAGAGCTAAAATTTGTATAATGCTTTAAGATTTGCAAGGGGCAACTAGGTGGTACATGGATAGAGCCTGGACTCAGAAAGGGGGAGATCAAATCCAGTTTCAGACACTTACTAGTTATGTGCTCCTGAACAAGTCACTTAACCCTGTTTGCCTCATTTCTTCTTCATCCGTGAAAAGAACTGGAGAAGGCAATGACAAATCACTCCAGTATACTTGCCAAGAAAACTCCAAATAGGGGCATGGAGAGTCAGACATAACTAAAATGACTGAATATGAAGATTTGTAAAGAATATTCTATATATTATCATATTTGATTCTCACAAGCATCTCTGAAGTAGGTGCTTATTGACTTATGCTATTAACTTATTAATATTAAAATGATATTATTCCCATTTATATAGGAGGAAATTGAGTCTAAGGTTAAGTGACTTGCCCAGGTTAAGCTGACTACAAGCAGATTCTGACTTAGTTCTTGTAATAAGAATGTAAATTTTAAAGATCTTCCCTGCCCCTAGGCTAATGTGCACCTGAAGCCTGGGGTAGGAGGCTTGTTTTTCAGTAGATACTTCTTGATTGGCCAGTGAGTCAATAAGGTTGTTACATTCTCTGAGCCAGGAGAAGGCTATATAAGCCCTGATGTGTAGCTTTGTTTTTGGGGCTCACTTTGAGAAGTGTTCTGTGATTTGATCTGAATTCTGGGAAGCCATTGTTGAGAGTCCCCCGGCTTTGAAAAACCCAGATGTGGAAACCCAGATGTTGACTGGGTATGGATGTAATGGTTGGACAGCTTGGAAAGCTGTCTACTTGATCTGTTAATGTCTTGATAATTCTGTCTGTATATTTTGAAGTTTGGGGTGCTGACTTTTTCCCCTGAACAAGGTAAAGGATATATGTCTGACTGATTAAAGTAAGCTTGTTAACCCATTTTGAGTTGCTTTCCTTTAACAAAGCAGATCCAAGAACCTGTGGTAGCTGCAAACCCTGAGGACGCTTGGGGTGCTTGCTGCTACAGTTCTTCCCAAGTCTAAATCCTTTTCTCTATCCAGTAGTCCACACTGTACAATTTGAAGTATTTGCAAGTTGATGGTTATTCTTTCTCAGGTAGATGGGCAACAACAACAAAATAGACAATTATTTCGCATCTTTTCTAAGTGCCATTGTCAGCTTCTCCTAGTCTATAAAGAGGAAGTTCCAAGGTTAGGAACAGCTGAGTTTCAGACCTGCCTCCAAAACATTTTGTCGGTGTGACCCTGGGCAGCCACTTTTACTTATTAATTACTAAGCCAGTTCTCTAAGACTATGAATTGCCTAACAGCTTACAGAAGCTTCTTTCTCAGAAGGCAGGTGAGCTGCACACCAGTGAAATCAGGCCCCTTGCCAAAAAGGGTATATACTTCTGAACAAACAAACAAACAAAAAATAGATGGTAGAGTTTCTGGGGTCCTTGCCCTGAGGACCTTATAATCTAGTAATTGGGATGAGAGGCAAACAAATTATAATAATTTTAGTTATCTCTATATCTTCTACAGGTTGATGGTGAGTGGTGGTAGTAGTGGTTTTTGTTACAGTTATTAGGCAAAAAGAAAAAGAAAAAAATATAATCTTGTTAAGGTTCCCAGGAAGCCTCCATACATTTTTTTCACCCTATGGAACATATTTAATCTCTCTAGGGAAAGAGATCTTAACATTTTTAGTGTCATGACCACCTTTGGCAATCTGGTGAAAATTTTAGAATAATGTTTTACACATATGTTATTATTATTATTAACACATTATTGTTATAATATTAGCTATTATTAACATATTAATTATCAATGTGTTAATAACATATGCTATTATATTAAACATGTGTTATTAAAAAGAAACTAATTATACTGAAATACAGTTATCAAAATCTAAATGTTTTCAAAAAGTTAAGTGCCTCAGGTTAAAAAAAAAACTGCTTTAGGTGTTACAGATCGAATTTGTTTTTTGTCCTACTAACAAAACTTATTATATCCTTTTAAAATTGGTTCATACTAATTACTAAATACATATCAACCATATAGTTTGGCTACAATCTTTTCAATATGATGGATTTGGAGCCATTAGTGATTGGGTTCTAGTACTATGCCTACAAAAATCAGTATATTTGGAGGTAAATCACCTGACATCTTTTGTTTTCCTTTCCTTATCTAAAAAATGTTGGTGTTGTACCAGATGAACTTTAAGGTATGTTTTATCTCTAACATTTTAGAATCTTTGCTGGACTCTGTGTGGCTCTTTGGAATATATGTCTGAATCTTTTCATAATTTCCAATCAGATGTCCAAAAAGTAACTTGCAATTACTCTTTCAATTTCTCCAACCCTTACAGTGACCCCCCCCCTTTAGACCATCCCCAAAATATCTCTACAATTCTATATAAAATAAGTTTTTTTAAGGCTGAAGAGGTTCTAAAATCAAGACACTAACATTCTTTGTATATGTGCCAGTCTATTCTTTGCTAAAATACTTGAAAGCGGTCTGAATCCAATACATGTATAACTGCTGAGCTGATTTGACTTATCTTATTATTA
>NW_027186473.1:17688405-17777448 GCF_028583685.1 Petaurus breviceps papuanus
TTTAGGTGGTTGCGGATAGTCTCAGATTTAATCCCCTAATTCTCTTGAATAAGTACTGCTAATTTCCTTATCACTATATCTTTATACTCTATAATGCATAATAAAGATTGAAAATATAGGGTTGGCAAAGGACGGAAAGAACAGAATTTTCTCTATATATCCTAATTACTAGTAAACATTTTTTTTACATCATGCCTTTTTATATGGAAAATAGTAAGGCATTATTTGATAGAAATGATATTTCTATAAAAAAGATAATTGAGCTCTTAATGTGGGAGAGGCAATGACTCCAAG
This sequence comes from Petaurus breviceps papuanus, assembly GCF_028583685.1. Taxonomy (NCBI): domain Eukaryota; kingdom Metazoa; phylum Chordata; class Mammalia; order Diprotodontia; family Petauridae; genus Petaurus; species Petaurus breviceps. The sequence goes on from NW_027186473.1 coordinate 17,688,700, forward strand.
TGAAATGTAAGCAAGAGCAAGACTTTTTCCAAGATGAACAATGGAAATTTGCATGTAAACAAGGACAGATTAAATCCCTACATCAAAAAGATCCACCTTGTAAAGCAGTACTAAACTGAATAATGCAACCCTAGGAAAGGGGTCATTCAATATGAATGAATAGAAATGTTTGTATACATACACATATACAAACATATACATACATGTAAAGTATCTTATATGAGTATATATACAGATCTTTTAGCTTTTATATATGTATGTACATATGTATATATGCGTATACACACATATACACATACAGCTTTTCATGTCACAGAAGATATATATGAGAGCATTTCCTTTGCATCAGGGTTCACAGTCAATCAAGTCAGTCCAATTATGATCTACTTTTAATTGCTTGATGTTGAATGAATTATTTCATACATATATATTATGAAATTTAGTGGTATTTTACCCAGTGGATCTCTTCCCTATGATGATTTTTTTTTTGTTTTAAAAATTTTGTTTAAACTTTTTTTGTTTTAAAACAAAATTTTATTTGTTTTAAAAAGTGGATTCCATAACATATGAAAGAATTTTAAAGGATTATAGACTCAGAGCTGGAAAGGACACTAGAGGTCACAAGTCTAACCTTGTTCCTGGAACATAGTTTTACTGAAGTCTTTTGTGAAGACATCAATGGACTCTTCTACTGACCTAGAATACAACCTGTTAATGTTGTCTATCACCAATTACTTTGTCAAATTTCAGTTATTTAGCTAACTTTGGGTCAATATTTATTTTCCATAATAAAAATACCTGAAAGTTTTTATTTTTTTTTTTGGTGCTTTCTCTCAAACCTATACAAATGATAGTCCAAAAAAGTTTACTGCCTTCTTCTCTTTTCTCTTTCTCCCCCTCCCTCTCCCTCCTTTCCTCCCTTACCTCCACTCTTCTGCCCCTCCCCCCAAATTTGTACTATGAAAAAAATTTTTAAATGCTATCCTTAGGAACATAATCATAGCTCAAAAGAACTCTAAAATAGCTAGTATAAGTCTTCCTATTCCCATTTATTGATGAGGAAACAGGTTTCCAAGAGTTAAGTTGACACACAATTGGTAAGTATCACAGCTGGGATGAATGTCTATCTATTTTCTGTTCTGAATCCAGATTTTCTTTCCATTATATGTTGTTTGTCTGCATTTTTAGGATTTGGTAAATTTCATCTCTAAAACTCATGATCTACATTGACAATTTTCTTTCTTTATTAAATGACAACATATTGACAAAGTACTTAGAAAAGTTCCTGGCACACAATGTGTGCTTAATGAATGCTTGTTTGTTCACTTTATCACTGAATATTGAGGCGAGTTTTGAAAAATACATTTTTCCCATAAATTCCACTTCCATGGTAGGATGTTTGATTTGTAAAAAAAAGACACATATAGTAATTATAACAGTATAAAACATTTTACCTTTAAAACATCTCTTTTTTAAAAAAATTAGCATGAAATACATATATCCCCAAGATAAAGGTTGCCATTTCATACATGGGAAAATCATATTTGTGGGTTATTATGGTAGTTATGGCAGAATTGCAAGATGAAAATACAACTCCTAACTCAACATTTATTGTACTTCAAAATTTGCCAATGTTTTCCAAATGATAGTATCATATATTGATTACCTCGAAGGGTTCTATTGAAGTCTTTGTCAGTCTTTTATCTTTTCAGCCTCAACAGATAGTATTAGGTAACTTGCAATTATCTCCATGGTGGTCTTTTCTCAAGTCTTAATCCTGAACGTTGAAAGGAGAGATGCCTATTACTTCCTGAAATTATGTCAAGAAGCACACAAATCATGTTCACACACATACATACAAACACACTCACAAAGGAATATGATCTAGTGCATGTAGAGTCAATTTTAAAGTCAGGAAGATGTGGGTTTGAGTCCCACTTCTGACAAAGAGTAGCCATGTCACCATGGGACTCTCTAAAGCTGTGAAGTTCAGGGCAGGTGCTGCTCTTCACTGCCAGAGCCAGAGTGAGTTTCTTTACTGGGAGCTCCCTGTGCCAATGAAACCAAAGGTACAGTGATACACATACAAGTAATACACATATATACTTAATTCAATTAGCTTTTTATTAATATAAAGTATAAGGCTTCTTATGGTAGAGATAGATTAATTGAAAAAAGCAATAGAGTAGGCAATCACATAAAATTTTATTTTATGATACAGTGTCATGGTGTATTGCAGAAAGTTGTTATTTAAAACCACACATACATTTAAGTATACATGGATGGTTATGTATATATGATTTTTTTTTTTTGCATTGGAAAGGGGAGGGAAAAAACCTGTGTGGGGATTTCCCAATGAGGAAACTCATGATACTGATACAGATCAATAAATTGTACACAACTGATATTGTTAGAAAGAGTGTACTCTCCCTTTCCCATATTTTGAAACTTTAGAAACCTGTCCCATCAGCATTTATTTTCTTTTTATTCCATTCTTTTTGTACATTTTAATGTCTTATCTAGCTAATAAAAGTAATTAATCTACATTAATTCAGTAATTGTGAATGCATGTGAAAGCCTATTATGTGTGAGGCACTATGCTAAACTCTGGGGAATACAAATTAAAAAAAGAGAGTTCCTGCCCTCAGGGAAATTATAGTCTAACAGGGGAAGACAAAAGAGGAAGCTGAAAGGGTAGCACAAGGGGCATAATGTTCCATGGAGCCTAAAGCAAGCAGAGCTGCTGATAGAAACTGAACAGTTATTTACACTTAACACATGTAAGCACATATATGTACTGTTCAGTTATAGCTGACTTTTTTTTGTGGTTTTCCATTTCATTTTCTAGTGAATGAAGGCAAATAGACTTGCTTAGAGTCATACAGCTAAGTATCTGAGGTCCGATTTGAACTCAGGTCTTCCTGACTCCAGGCTCAGCACTGTAGGCACTAAGTCATCTAGCTGCCTTGCACATATATGTATACATACCTACCAACAAATAATCTAGTTATGAGGAAATAAAAAAAACACAATCCCTAGCATCTATTTGCACAACAGGACTCAAAGTGAAAATAAGAGGGATGCCAAACAAAAATCCCTAGATCCATTTCTCAAAAAGACATCAAGAGGCTCCAAGTCAAGCATCTCTTCCAGGAAGGGCATCCCTTGGACAGGCAGCCCTTGAACTTGCAGTGGGTTACATTCCTGGAAATGGCACAGTGAATTGCAATGATGTAAGGCAAATCAGATTTTTCCCATAAAAGCACTGCTATCATAGTGGGTAACATTTCTGACCAAGGGCCTAATGCCCAGCTTTTTATAGAAATTACCACAAACACCACAATTAATCAATTGCAAATGACATAGATGTCCAAGGTGGAGTATAAAGCTTCCTATGGTGGAGATAGATTAAGTGAACAGGGCAATAGAGTAGGCAATGACATAATATTGTATTTTATGAACTAGTATCATAGTTTATTGCACAAAGTTGTTGTTTATAATATGTACACATACTTAAATATACAAAGATGTTGATGGATATAGGACATTTTTTCATGGGGGGAGCATAGGGGAAAACTACTTGTGATTGAATTGGTGTGAGGAGCTCCTGATGAGGAAACTCACTACGGTATACAGATCAATAAATCTGTAACTTTTAGTTTTAAAAAGGGTGTATCCTCTTTTGACCATATTTTCGAACTTTTGAGACTTATCTGCTCAAGCAACATTTGCATTTATCTGCTTCATATCCCATTCTTCTTTGGCATTTCAATGTCTTGCCTAGTTAATCAAATTAATTAACCTTTGTTTATTCAGTAATTTTAAAGCATGGTATAATGGAAAGATCACTGGAGCAGAAACCAGAAGATATGGGCTCTGTATAGGGGGCTTTGAGGCACTTTCAAGTGAGTCTCAATTTCTTATCTAGTAAATGGGGGGGGGGTGGTAATGAGTCAAACTACTAATTTATGGAATTATTGTAAAGCTAAATTAGACAGGAAAATTATATTTGTATAATGCTTTACAATTCCAAAATGTGTTTTCTCCCTATAAGATAATACATATATAATCATCTCCATTTTAGAGATAAGTAAATAGTCTCAGAGTGATTATCAGTGAGTCAGCCAGAGTTGAAGATAAAAAGAAACATAAGACAGTCCCTGCTTACAATAAGCCCATAATTAATTGGAGTAAAATGTAAATAGCTATGTTGAAACTAGTTATATACAGGATAAGTTAGAATAATCAACAGAGGGAAGACACTAGATTTAAGAGGGAGCAGGAAGGCTATAGAAGGTGGGATTTTAGCTGAAATTTAAAGGAAAGCAGGAGGTAGAGATGAAAAGGGAGAACATTTCAGGCATGTGGGCCACACAGGGAAATGGTGAGATTCAGGAGATGGTGCATTCAAGGAAGGGCAAGGAGACAAAAGTTATTAGATTGAAGAGTACTCCAGGGAGTGTAAGGTAAAAGAAAACTGGAAAGGTGGGGTATGGACAGTTTATGAAAGGCCTTGAATGCTAAACAGAGGATTTCATTTTTTATTCTGAAAGTGATAGGAAGTTATTGGAGCATATCAAGTAGGTAGATAATGGTGTCAGATCTGTATTTTGGGAAGATCATTTTGACAACTGAGGGGAAGATAGACTGAAAAGGGGAGATAGTTGTGTCAGGCAAATTGACAAGGAAGCTGTTGCTATAGTTTAGGTGTGAAGTTATGGAAGCCTGCACCCGAATATGGAAATGTCAGAGGAGAGATAGGGAGTATATTTAAGAAATCTTACAAAAGTTAAATCAATAAAACTTGGCAAGAGATTGGATGGGGGTGGGAAGAGAAAGGAATTGAGGATGACTTTTAGGTGGTAAGCATAGATGACTGGGAAGATGGTGGTACACTTGACAATGATAGGGAAGTTTGAAAGGAGTGAAGATTTGGGGAGAAATAATGAGTATAGTTTTGGACATGTTGAATTTAATTTGTCTGTTGGATATCTAGTTATTTGAGATATCCAATAAGACTAGTGTATATATAAGCCAGGGGGTCAGCAGAAAGGCTGAGGTATGATAGGTAATTTGAGAATCATTGCTATAGAGATAATAATTGAATGCAGGGGAGCTGATGTTACCAGAGGAGATATTACTAGAGGGAGAAGAGAGAGCCTTAAGACAGAGTGTTGGGGAACATCCATCACAGAAGACAATGCAAAGGATATGAATGGTATCATATTATATGGATGAAAATTCAGAAAGGGAGACAGAAGGAAAGGTCACATAGGTAGGATGAAAACCAGGAGACAGTGGAATCCTGTAAACCTCAAAAGAAGAAAGTATCAAGGAGAAGAGACAAAAGATGGAGGGAGCAATCCAGAGCTGAGGTTTGGCATACAAGGTCAATAATATTATAAGGAGACAAGGGACTCCAGAAGAAGATAAGGTTGAGTTAAATTGTTTCACCAAGGGGTCAAGATGGGGAAAGAAAGAGAATGTAGCTAGTATCTGAGAGAGAATTGAGAGGTTGAGATATTGGAGGTCATGATGTGGATAAATAATAGGGTTTGAAGACCACCTCCAAGTATATAGAGACACTAAGTTCCTGAATAATCTCAATAGTTTTTAGTTTTTCAATTGATGCTCTCCCTAGAAGGAAAAATAGAATGAAAATAGATTGTCATCAGATGAGGAAATTTCGGAGTTCATGAGCATGGAAGTGGTACATTTGTGGGTCATAGGCTCAAGGATATGACCATCTTTGCGTGTGGTTGAGGTAGGTTAAGGAACAATCCATAAAAAATGAGTAAATTGAGTTATTGGGAGCTTACAGTGTTTGAGGGAGTATCAATATGTATTTTGAAGTGAAAAGGAGCAGAAGATTGTGAGTCATGCACTAAACTCACTGAATGTTCTGGGGGTTGATAGACAACAGTACCGGAATTTTGATTAGTTTGTTTTTTTTGTTTTGTTTTGTTTTAATTTCAAGGCACTTTTGATTGACTTGAAGGCCTGCTTTCAATCTACTAGACCTGACTGCTTTTCACTGTTATAATTATACTCTCCATCATTTCAACGGATATTTGATTGCACATATGTTCATTTTTCTTTCAACACTCAAAATCATAACCCATCTATACTTGCTCATCCTGTGAAATTCTCACACATATCCTTAGATAAATTGCATTAGGTTTGAAGACAACCAATATGTTCGTGATTTTCTGTGAGTTCTCTTCACCTTGACTGAAAGTAAGTACATACATCTCTTTTGTTTCATGATCTTCTAGGCCTTACTATGCAAATGATCAGAAATAATAATAATAGGTGCTAATAAATGCCTTACCCAGGTATATTTGCATTTTAAAGGGGATTTCTGGAAACAGTCCCTTGAGCCAAATGAATAACTAACGCTAGGCCTTTACTAATGGTAGCAGGACTTTTTGCTGTCTATCAAATTATATCTCATAGGTAAAGCCTTCTCAACTTACGCACAGGTCTGGCTCTGACACACTCAAAATAGGGTTATTTCATGCTGAAATAGAAGGACCTAGAGTTTTACATTTCAAAAGCAAAAGATCAAGATTTAGGAAAAGGAAAAAAAAACCCACAAAAAACAGCATGGCTATGTGGGCAAAGCTAATATCCATCAAAATCTTTCACTGAAGTAAGTGGGGAAAAAAGCCAGATCCACCATCATTATTAACCTTGTCATGCTACCTTATAGCCCTTTTGCCTCTAAGTTAAGTTTCTCTCTTTTGATCTTTTAAAGAAAAAATAAGTGCTCATCTCATTAAGAAATATGTGTTAAAGTTCAGTACTAAATGAGAGCCTGAATGAAGCTTAATCAGAATGGTGCATGGCTTGTTCAGTGAACCTTAAACAGTGACTTTTGCCCACCATTTATTTATATAGCATTGTGCAGATACACGTCCAAATATGGAGAAATTTTATTCCTGAATAATCTTAAAGACATGCAGCTTTTCAATTGGTACTTTTATAAATGTTTTAAATATATATGTGTTTTTCATTTCACCTTAACAAAAATGTACATATAATATGACTGCTTAAAACTCTTTAATAATAGACATTTATAGGGAACCATAAGATTTTTTTTAATTGCATGCATTATAGTATGGGTACAAAGTATGAGAGTATAGGTCCCTTTGCTCATCCATATTATGACTTCAGTCCTTTGAAGTTCTTCCACTTTGGGGGGTCACATATACCATTCCAAAGAGCTAGTTATCAGACTAAGACCCAGGGGTTGGGTACCCATCTCCCCCCCCACCCTCCCAGGTTGTCTGGAGACAAGGCACCAAGGCACCTTCGTGCCATCAAGGGGGAATCTCAGGACCACACTTCTCAGAGATGGCAACCTTTCAGCCCAGAGAAGGCAGCATCATAGGTAATAATGCAATAAGAGCAGGCCTTAGACCCTGCCCTGGAGAATCACTGGCAGAGGCACAAACTCTTCTTGCAGACACATGTCTGAGTGGCTGGAATTCTTAAACCTGAAATTCTAAGGAAGGATCAACAGTTCTTCCTTAGGGGGGTTTCCCATAAGTAACTCCAATTTTAATCATCCATTCTTTTATAGAGAGAAAGGCAGTTTCTGGTCAGAAGTAGACTCTTGGAGGAAGATGAGAATTGATTACCCTGCCTGGAATGAGCAAGAACAGCCATAATGGACTAAAGTCACCATATGAGAGAATTGCGTGAGTCCTTTAAGCACCTCACTTGTTCCTAACACATGATATCCCTTTCCTTTCTCTATGACTTTGCAGAGCCCCTCCCCAAGTAAATGCTACAAGAATTATTATCTTCATTTTTAAAATGTGGAAAGTGAGGCTGACAGATTAAGTGACTTGTCTAGGGTCACAGAGCTCACAAGTGACTGAGGTAAGATATGAACTCAGTTCTTCCTGATGCCAAGTCTAGCATGCCACATTGCTTCCTTCAAACTGTTTTCCACATTATTTATCGATGGTAGATACATGACTTCTTTGGGCATTTCAGTAATGTCTAACACTTTGTGACCCCATTTGGGGTTTTCATAGCAAAGATACTGGAGTGGCTTGGGATTTCCTTCTCCAGCTCATTTTAAAGATGAGGAAGCAGAGACAAACAGGGTTAAGTGACTTACCCAGGGTCACACAGCTAGTAAATGTCTGAGGCCAAGTTTAACTCAAGTAGATGTGCTTTCTTGACACTCTATTCATTGAGCCAGCTAGATGCCTCCTAGAAGTGTGAGTTTTAAAATCCCACTCCCCTCAGAAAGGACATGGTAGCATTCTGGATGCTAGAAGAGCTGTCACTAGAATTTCAAACTGCATGTGCCTGTAGCCTCCTTTCTTTTAAGCAAACAATTTCAGAAGGAGCTCCAGGGAAAACAACATTTGGAAGTCAGTTTAGAATGGGAGGACAAGAGTGCCATATCAGAGAACAGGCAGATAAGGAAGTAGGTGGGCAGCATCACCACTTACTATTCTATAGAACTTGGCAACAGTTTCTTGTGAAAGTAAAAAAAAAAAAAACAGGATAGTAAAATATAAATCACAATAGAGGAGTTTTTTGTTTGTTTGTTTTTGTTTTTTTAATGTATTCATTATTGGCAGGAGCCAGGGTACAAAAAAATGAATCCACTCTGTTATGTCTGAATTTAATAGGGTAGTTGATATTCAAAGTACAATTAAAAAAATCAAGGAATTTAAATGATTGGGATTTAACTTTTGTTTTTTGATGGTAGTCTCTATACTGGTCATCTATCTGATCATGTGATTATTATTATTATTGTTTTTTAATGAGGATAAAGATTGTCCAAACCTCTGATCTCATTGGCATAAGGAATTTCCAGATTGGAAACACCCTTCATCCATGCAAATCAACAATTCATTTATAACTTAGAGGCTTAGAAAGTCACCTAGGCAGGTAAAAGACTTTTCTGTAGTTACAGGGTCATGATGTGTATGACAGGTCAGTATAAGCCTTTCTCCCTTTAAGTCTTATACTCTAACCACTCAGTTACACTGCCAATCATTTCTATGTCAGCTTAAATACTTCCTATCTCCTCTTCTCTTTGTCTATTTCTCCAAGCAGGTTTTTTTTTAACTTAAATACCTTTGGAGGCTAGATGAGAGAACTAATCCTCTGAGTGTCACTTCTAAATTTCAAACATCTTTCAAATTACATACTTTCCTAATTACATAAATAATAATTACCTATAAAATAGCAATTAATTCTGAGAATTGCCTAAAAAAAATTAAAGATTGAATTACATTTACTGAACCTGAAACCTTGTGCTCAGTTGGGACCTCATTCACTGATATTAGTAGGGATACTAGGCCTGGAGTGATATTAGTATTGAGACCTAAGACTATGAACTTTGGAAGAATGGGAATTATTCTATCCATTCTACTTGTCCATCTCAGCCACAGCCCTGAAGGACACTGACTAATTAAAGACTTTTGTTTTTTATCATAATGGAAGTTTACATAATCTCTCTTTCTAGTGTAGTCTTTCTATAAAATTTAAGTTAAATGAATTTGATTGTGAGAACAAAGATTAGAACTCATTAATCGTCATTTCCTCTTGGGTCTTGCCTTCATATTATTTGCCATGTGTAGCTAACAAATGTTACTCAACCAGTCTGGCTTATAAGCTCTGTGACAAATTGAGGAAAAGATCCTATAACACCCGAGTGAAATTTAGTAAATATGTGTGTATGATGGTTCATTTAGGGATAAAAAGCAACAATAAAAATATAGTTGGGAGGTGTAGTGAGGGGATACTGATTAGTCACACATACAGAAGAGAAAGAACCCCAAATTGACTTAGCAATATGGTATGGATTTGAATAAAATAAAACATTATTTTGAGATATATTAAAAACGGTATTCAACTAAAAAAACTTTTATTAAATGCAAGGGGCTATGTAACAATTCATTTCTCTACGGTACTAGTCAGAAAAATGTTCAGAGTATTATGCCCAACGGCATTTCCCACTCAGTAGACTGAGATCCCTCGACACATCTCTGGTAGATTTACAAACCAAGTGTTGCTGCTGTCATGCCCATATACCTATAGTTTCTGGGATTACCAGTGGGCAAAGTAATGCAGCAAGCAGTTCAACACTATGCCTGTCCCCATCTTTCCCTAAGACTGGTCAAAAACTCATTAAATACTAATTAAATGCCGAAACAAACAAGCAAACACATCTCTCATTCTCTTATTGCACAAAATGATTTCAGTTCTTTTGAAAATTAAAATCTTCCTCACACATGCATTGGGATGTGTGGGAATCCCAAACCGGACATTTGGTTACCCCTATTAGAAAACAAAAAACAACAAAACAAAGCAAACACACAAAACCAGTGGTTTCATAAGAGTAACAAAAATGGTTGATGATATTTAAAAAAAAATTTCTATAAAAAGTTAAAGGAATTTAGACTATAGATTTTTGAGAGAAGAAGGCTAATGAATAAGTTTATCACTAACTCAAGTACTTCAACATTTTTTTTAAAAGACAGTTCTGCCTGGTTCTCAGTGTATAAAAAAAGACTAAATAAGAATGATTAACTCAGAAAATCTCTAAGATAATAATCTCAGATCATCAAATTTGATGTGTACCTGAAGGTTTGCAACCTCTCGACTAAGTGGTCAAAGCATCTATTGGAACACATTTTGTACACTTTTAGATATTTAGGTGGCAAAGATGGGAATGTATTTTTATTGGGCTCCATATCTGGATGGCTTCACATTGGGAATCTGTTCTAATAAATTTAGCTGATGCTGTAAAAGTGAGTCTTCAAAGAGCTCCCCCACCCCATGAAAGGCATCACCAGAGTCTCTCAGCATGGTTTGATTAGACAATGCTCACAGGAGTTTTTGCTGCCGTGACTTATCAGGTTCCTGTTTGAACCTCTCCATCATGGACCCCAAATCCTTGGTGGAGAAGGCTGGAGAAATAGGATAAACTTGGAGGTTTCTTACAAGAAATTGATGTTCCCAAGACTCTGCCTCAAGTCCATTCTCATTATCCTGTGTCAAGGCTCTGATCTACATGAGAAACAGAGACTTTGTGTTGGAGACCAAGTATCCCCTTCAGAAAAAAAAAAAAAATCCTTCACTTGTGAGGCTGTCGGCTTCATTAGCTTCTGCTAGGTTTTCATTGCATGGTCCCTGAAAGCTCAGAGATGTGACTTGTTGCTGAGTGTCCTGGACAAGTTTCCTTTCGTTCTGATTATGCTGGCAGTTCAATTTCAGCAGGCTAATCAACAACATACATGAGAATGTTGGATTTGGCACTTTCTTCATCGTCTTTTACCATCCATTTAGAAGAGGAGTTAATATATCATAAAGTGGTAATCATCAAAACTACTTGGTACTTGGGTGGCTAGGTGGCGCAGTGAATAGAACACTGGTCCTGTAGTCAGGAGGATATGAGTTCAAATCCGACCTCAGACACTTAATACTTGCTAGCCGTGTGACTTTGGGCAAGTCACTTAACCCCAATTGCCCTGCCTTCCCCCCTCCAAAACCAAAACAAACAAATAAATAAATAAAATTTTAAAAAATTATTGGTATTGGCTAAAAATATAGTGGCAAACCAGTAGAATAAGTTAGATACACAAGACACAGTACTGAATGACTATAGTAATCTGCTGTTTAATAAACTCAATAACTCTAGTTTCTGGGATAAGAGCTCACTTTTAGACAAATACTGTTACAAAAACTGGAAAATAGTATAGCAGTCACTAGATTTAGACCAATATCTCAACCATCTACTAAGATAAGGTTGAACTGATCATGTGATTTAGACATAAAGGCTGATAACATAAGCAAATTAGGAGAACAGGAATAGTTTATGTGTCAGATCCATAGAGAAAGGAAGAATTTGTGACCAAATAAGAGATAGAAAACATTATGGAATGTTAAATGTATAATTTTGATTACATTATATTAAAAAACATTTTTGTACAAATAAAATCAATGCAACCAAGATTAGAAGGAAAGTAGAAAGCTGAGAAACAATTTTTATAGCCAGTGTTTCTGATAAAAAGTCTCATTTCTAAAATATATAGAGAACAGAGTCAAATTTGGAAGAATAAAAGTCATTCATGAATTGATAAATTGTCAAAGGATATAAACTGGCAGCTTTAAGATGATGAAGTTAAAACTATCTATGAAAAAACACTCTAAATCATTATTGATTAGAGAAATGCACATTTAAACAACTCTGAAGTACCACTTCACACCTATCAGATTGGCTAATAGGACCAAAAAAATAAAGCAATGTGTTGGAGAAGATGTGAGAAAATTGGAACACCAATACATTGTTGGTAGAATTGTGAACTAATTGTAGCAGCAAGCACCCCAGCGTCCCCAGGGTGGCTGCTCACACAGGTACTTAGATCTGCTTTGATAAAGGAAAGCAACTCAAAATGGGTTAACAAGCTTACTTTAATCAGTCAGATATATATCGTTTACCTTGTTCAGGGGAAAAAGGTCAGCACCCTGAACTTCAAAGTATACAGGCAGAATTATCAAGACAGAAACAGATCAAGTAGACAGCTTTCCAAACTGTCCAGCCATTACATCCATACCAAATCAACATCTGGGTTTCAACATCTGGGTTTTTTCAAAGCCGGGGGGCTCTGGACAACGGCTTCCCAGAATCCATATCAAATCACAGAACACTTCTCAAAGTGAGCCTCAAAACAAAGCCTCACATCAGGGCTTATATAGCCTTCTCCTGGCTCAGAGAATATAACAACCTTTTGGACCCACTGGCCAATCAAATAGTATCTACTGAAAAACAAGCCTCCTACCCCAGGCTCCAGATGCACTTTAGTCTAGGGGCAGGGAAGATCTTTAAAATTTACATTCCCATTACACTAATCCAACCATTCTGGAGAGAAATTTGAAACTATGTCTAAGGGGTAATCAAACTGGTCATATTCTTTGATCCAGCAATACCTGCATTCCTAGGAAATCATACGAAAATGGAAAAAGACCCACATGGACAAAATTATTTATAGCAGCTCTTTTTTATGATAGCCAAGAATAGGAAATTGAGGCGATACCCATCAATTGAGGAAGAGCTAAACAAGTTTTGGTATATAAATGTAATGGAATACTATTTTCAATAAGAAATGATGAGCAGGCAGATTTAAGAAAAACCTAGAGATATTTATGCGAACTGATTCTGAGTGAAGTGAGCAGAACCAGAACATTGTACACAGTAATAATCACATCGAGTGATGACCAACTCTGATAGACTTAGCTCTCATCAGTAATAGAATGATATAAGACAATTCCAAAATCTTAGTAATGGAAAATGCTAACCATATCCAGCAAAAAACTATGGAGTCTGAATGCAAATTGAAGCATATTACTTTACCTTTTTTGTTTTTTTTTTCTTTTTCATGGCTTTTCCCTTTTTTTTTTCACAACATGACAAATGTGGAAATATGTTTAACTTGATTGTACATGTATAAGCTATATCAGATTGCTTGCTCTCTTGAGGAGGCATGAGAGAAAGGGAGAAGGGAGAAAAATTTTGAAACCAAATTTTTATAAAAATCAATATTAAAAACTATAAAATATTGTTAATAGAGAAGAAAAGAAGAAGAGGAGTTATATGTTCTGCCTGAGCAATAATCCATTTTCAGAATCAGAATGAAAAATCTCTATATACCATCAAAAGGGCTCATGTGACCAAGCACCATTCTTTTGCCATCCTATCACCCAGACCTCAATGTTTTCAGTGACTTTCCACCAACTCAAACAGAATGTGATCCATAAAGCCATCTAATTTTGTCAAAATTAAGAAATATTAAGGGGAAGCCTAAGGTAAGGATCCTCTTAATTCACGTTTGATACTGAGAAGAAATGAAGCACTTATAAGTCATTAAATGGTAAACAAAAACTGAGGTTTCCTTTGTCTTAATGCAGCAAAAATATTCTACAAGGATATAGTAGCACTGAAATTCTCTGGCCACAGACCCCCTCTTATCTATGTAGAATTGAGTTTTATCTGTAAGGCAGAGTATAGTGATTCAGATGGTCTTTAAAAATTCTCCAAGTTGAACAGAATCTGACTCCATGTAGTTGGATCAGTTTAAACCTTTGAGTGACCAGAAAGCAACTATTTAGATTTATCTAAACAGTTTATACTATCTAGATCCTTTTAGATAAAGACATATTTTTGTTTCTTTGTGTTCAGGGGAAAAAAACAAACAGATAACTACCTGGTCAAGATGAGATATTTGGATGAAAATGGGAAGGAACCCCTCCCCCCCCCAACTTAGTCAACTAACATGATATCAGCAATTTAAGCAACTATCACAAATTTAACTTGCTTAGATGATTGTATCACTTTGTTCTGACATCATATTTGTCATGATAGCAGACATTCAAATTACAATTGAGAAACTCAGCCAACTCTGCAGAACTATGCCATGATAAACAATACTAATATTTAGTATTTATGCAGTGCTGCGGCAAATATTTTAAAATGCTTTACTTTTGATCCTCCAACAACACTGGGAAGTAGGTGCTCCTATTATAACCATTTTACAAAAAAGGAAACTGATATACAGAAGATTAAGTAACTTGCTTAGGGGGTCACTCAACTAGGAAGTGTCTGAAGCAAGGTTTGAACTCAGGTCCAGTCCAATGTTCTCTGAACTGCACTGTGTAGCCATTTCTTATTCACATTCATATTAGTATAGAATATTTCCTAATTATTCACCTGTCTTAGAATTAATTTGACAGATATTTACTAAATTTCTTATGTGAGCAAGGCATAGTACTTGTTGCTGAGATTAATAAACCATAAAATGCCATTCCTTGAAGTCAAGGAGCTTACATTCCCAAAAGGACAGATAGCGTATCATCTACTGCTTTTAAAGTACTTCTTTAGACTCCTATTTGCAGCCAGGTATCAATATATATAAGATGAGGCCATTCGAGTATTTGTTTCTTCTTCTTTCCAAAGTGATCTTTAGTTTCTCAAATACACTGGCATTTTTTTTTCATTCCAATCATTTCAATCCAACTCAATTTTACTGAGTGCCTACAAAGTCAAAGACAGCTGTTTGAAAGCAATATGGTCTACCTGAATTGAGTATTCCTACGCAAATGAAATTGCATTTTTGTTTAGAATTTCAGCTTTGAAAATTGCTCCTTTGCTCCCTGATGGACTCTTCTGACTTTATGGCTTAGTAGCCCAAGAAAAGGCCTTGGAATCAATTTTAATCTGTATTCTATGCTAATTTACATATAGTATTTCTTTTGTCCTCTATTTACTTATCTATTAAAGTGGAAAAACTACATACACCACAGCTCTTTTTGTGGCTTAATTAGTTTTGTGTTTATTAAGTGGCCATTTAAAAAATCTTAAATGCTAAGTTTTAGCAAGGAGGTGAATTAGTTTATTTTGGGCACATCTCATTTTTCTGTGAATTAGCTATGTGTTCAGTGACTCATCTTGAGTTAATATTAGAGTGAGCAATTATCATTGGTTTTAGGCTTAATAGTTCATTTATTGACTATTGTGCTATCTATATTCTTTTCTTTCACATTGGAACAAGAAAACATTTTTTCTACTAGATACCATAACCTTCCCTGCACGCTGAAAATAATCAATTTACATCCCAAATGAAATTCTGGAATTATTCACTCTTTTTTTTTTTCAGAAATAAAGCATCTTTTCAACTCTGTGGACCTGGACCTCAAAGTGAATCATTCCTTCTTTGCTTCAATGACTATCTTCTCTGAAAAGTAACAATTTTGCTTATGCTTAGTCTGGTTCAATTTCTTTGTTCTATATGGTATATTGTAGAGCTAGGAATATTAAACTTATTGTTATTTCTTTAACTAATCTTAGAAAAAGGTTACAACGGTATCCCAGCTTTCTTTTCTTAAAGGAAACATTTTTTTTTAAATCAGGATTTTAAAAGTAGGTGAAAAATATATGGATTCCAGATTGTAACATGTAGCTGGAAAGGTAACCCACTGAATCCATTAATTGTGCACATATTTAAAAATATATATGTATATATACATATATACATATAGGGGTGGCTAGGTGGTTTAGTGAATAGAGCACCAGCCCTGGAATCAGGAGAACCTGAGTTCAAATCTGGCCTCAGACACTTAACACAAAAACTAGCTGTGTGACATTGGGCAAGTCACTTAACCCCAATTGCCCTACCTTCCCCCCTCCAAAAAAAAGCAAAAAAAAATTTATATATACATACACATATTTTATGTATGTATGCATATATACAGCTTTTGTATAAGTGATTGCATATATTTACAATATAGATATGTATATCTTATCCCTCTAAGATATTACCAATTAGGACTGAAATGAGCAGAAAAGGAACTTTTTAAAATAAAAATTTAACTATTTTCTAAAATAGCACCAACCACAGTGCCTCATTGCTCAGACAGTCTACTAGGCATCTGTATAACATGCATGATTTGGCTATCTTTCTTAAAGTCAGGCAGGTTACCTCTCTCCCTCAGGGTTCTCAAATATCTGAAGGGGGGTATTTGGAGGGGGTTACCTATTTTTAAAAATACGTACTTTTTTTTTCTATTTTGCTCAATATTTCCCAATTAAATGTAAATTTAAAAATATCCATTGGTAAATACTCTCCCTCCTTCTGCCTCCTCTCTCACCCCTTAAGAAGACAAATGATATGATATTGATTACGTATGTAGTGAAGTCATACAAAATATCTTTCTACATTACCCATGTTGCAAAAGAAAAGACACACAAAAATAAGAAAAATAAAGAAAGTGCAAAAGTATTCCATCTGCACTCTTAGAACCTTTGGAATGTCTTGGATTGTTGTCAGAGTAGCTAAATCTTTCATTGCTATTACTATGTACAATAATAATAATTTTTAAAAGTATGTTTATAAAAAGAAAAGCCTTAAGTCAATTGGTGATGAGCTGGTGAAGGAAATGGCAAACCACTACAGAGTCTTTGCCATGAAAAACAAAACAAAACAAACGGGGTCACAAATGGTTGGACACAATTGAAAAACTACTGAATAACAACCAAAAAAAAAAAAAAAAAAAAAGGTGCCGCCTTTAGATGAAGAACATAATAATACAAAAGTGTAAGAAAGTAACTATGGTTTAATAAAATTTACTAAAATGTGTGTGAAGGTTTACATATCACATTTGAGTAGCTTGGGAGAGAAAATGAATTGTTTGACATCTATCTAAAGATTGAAGTCACAAATATCACCTTTGGGAGGCAGAGCCGAGATGACAGAGTAAAGGCAGGATCTCAGCTGAGCTCTCCCCCAAGCCCCTCCAAATACCTTTAAATAATGGCATTGACCAAGGAGTAAAACAATTTTACGCCCCAAAACAACTTAGAAGTTCAGCAGGAAAGATCTTTTGCATCAGGGTGACAGAAGAGCACAGTCTAGCACAGGACACAGCAAACCAAGAACAGGCCTCAGGGAGACAATCAGCGGCAGCAGTGGCTGCAAAGTGAAATGAGTAGAACCAGAAGAGTGTATGTACACAATAACAACAGCTTTTTAAGGAAGATCAACTGTGAGAAACTTCACTACACCGATGAAGATAATTCCAAAGGATGCATGATGAAAAAATGCAATACATTTCTAAAAAGAGAACTGATGAGCTTGAATGCGATTGAAGAATATTTTCTTTATGATTTTCAGTTTTGTTGTTGTTTTGTTTGTTTGTTTTCACCACGTGGCTAATATAGAACCATTTTTTGTGACTTCATGTGTTTAATCAATATCATATTGCTAGACTTCTCAAGGAGTGGAGAAGGGACAGGAAGAAGGGAGGGAATTTAAACTCAAAATTAAAAAAAATACTAAAAATAAATAAAATATAGCATGTGAATATAAAAGAATATTGCTGTGATGAAAAACATTGAACATAACAAATACAGAGATGAACAGAAAAACTTACATGAACTGATGCAAAATGAAAAAAGGAGAGCAAGCAAAATAAAGTATACAATAATTACAGAAATGTAAACAAGAATGACAACCACCAAAAACCAAACTGAATATTGAATAATAATAAAGACCAAAGTTGATCCCAGAAAAAAAGGATATGCAAAGTCAACTCCCTACTTCTGTCTAGCAGAGATGGGGTTCTATGGGTTTGTAATATTCCATATTAGGGTTTGTGTGTGTGTGTGTGTGTTAATTGATTTTGCTCATTTTTTCTTCTGCTCAAAAAGATGGCTATTGGGTGGGGATACAACAGGAAAATCTATAAGATGAAGACACACAAAAAGGTATATGAATGTATGTATATGTGTCTGTATATGTATATATATACATATGTATATATATATATATATACACATTCCCTTGCGTTTACATGCATATACACACATCAGTGTATATGCATATAAGAGAGACAGAGAGAGAGCAAGCACACTAAGGGAGTGGGTCAGGAAATGCATTTTCCTTTGACAAAGTTTCTTGTTATCCAGTCATGTCCTACTCTTTATAAGCCCATTTTGGGGTTTTCTTGGCAAAGATACTAGAGTGCTTTGTCTTTGCTCTCCAGCTCATTTTACAAATGAGGGATTGAGGCAAAGAGGGTTAAGCAACTTTCTCAGGGTCACACAGTAAGTGTATGAGGCCCTGTTTGAACTCACGAAGATGAGTCTTCCTTATTCCAAGCACAGTGGTCTCTCTACTGTGCCCCCTAGCTCCTCCACAGAGTTATTCCTGGAGAATTTGAGTTTCACTATATGAGTACCTTCACCTTTCTCTGGGAGGCAGTGAAAAGGGAAATAAGCATGGTTGAGTGTCTATTAGGTGCTGGGGTAAGTGCTAAGCATTTTGCAGATATTGCCTCATTTCATTTAGAAACTTAAACCTGCTCATGTGAGAGGAGATTGGAGTATGGGAGCCAAACTAGAATTAGTGTTCACACACTTAAGCGAGAAATATGAAGTGTGATAGATTGGGTGACTGGACCTACAGTCATACACCTTGTTTTAAAGGCATAGGACTATTACTGTCGTTGCTTTAAGAAATGCAGCAGGTTTTATACCTGATACATAGATATAAATCTGTAAGTAACATATAAGAGCATTTATCTAATGGGGAGAACCTACAGACCTTCAAGTGTGACTCTTATATCAGCAAAATTTAATGCACTAAAATAAGGAACTAATAATAAACTTCATTATGAATAAGAAAATGCTCTTTCTAATCTGGGCAAGAAACTCTCCCTACCACCCTACCCAATGACACTGGTGAACGCCTTAAGTTAAGGCAGATGAGTGTTCGTTTGAATTAGTAGATGTCGTTGTTTTGACAGTTTATAGTTCATAAAAATAAATAACATGTTTGTTTTATGATGAATTTTTCAGAAGCAAAGGGACTTTTGAAATGCAATAAGGGTTTATTTTTAGCCTATTTTGCCATAAAACCTATAATTTATTTATAATATATTCACTCTAATTTTTTTCAAAGAAGTAAGCTTTTATGAGATACTCATCTAAAATAAACACACGTGTGTGTGTATGTATTTTCAATGTGGGCAATGAACATCATAGCAATTTCAGAATTTTCAAAAGAAATAAGATGCAGATGGTAAAGTTTTCATGTAAATGCTATCATCCTAGGCAATGCATCTCTGATGACTTTTATATTTTGGAACATATGAAAGTATATGTAGGAGCTTCAAAGCATTCAAAATAAGTTGTGTTTATGTCACCAAAGATAAAGAAATTTCCAGGTCTCCAGGAGATCTCAGTAATTGCTTTCTTACTTAACCACTTTAGGTAGTCAATTTCCCTTCTATGCTCCAAAGGTTTTATTTCTTGACACTAAAAAAAAACCAAACAAACAAACCAATAAATATTAATTTATTGCCTACCATGAGCTAAGTACTGTGCTGAATATTTGGTATATAAACAAAGGGAAAAAGACAGTACCTGTCCTTAATAAGCTTATGATCTAATAATATAAGCTTAATGAGTGTAAAATCTAATAGTGAAAACAAACATGTGAGTCAGGATAGATGTTTAAAATTTCACAGCAAACAAAGGGTTTGGGCAGTAATCAACCTTTAATACAAGATATGCAACAGTTACATCTTCAACAGCACCACCTGAATTCTTCTCTATTTACTTGGATATGAGATCATGGAACTATGCTAAGTATATGTCTTCAGTTTTGGTTACTTGAATCTAGACAGTCAAATGGCTTTATTAGCTTCCTAAGACACTCTCTAATAGATAATTATTCTTAAGGACTCTGAAAAAAAATCATTCTAGAGTGTTGTATATAGATTTTTCCCTAAACAAAAATATTTATTAATGCATCATAATTTTCAATTCTCTCTGTGTCTCTGTCTCTCTCTCTCTCTCTTTCTCTCTCTCTCTCACACATACACACATACACAGAGGACTATGTATGTATATATACATAAACATATACATACATATGTACCTACTCAATTGAAAGGTATAATCAATAAGATAAATTTTATGGAAAAGCAAATGTAAAAACTTTAAAAATGGATCTTTTTCTATATTATTTCCGTATACTCAGTTTCTTTAAAACTAAGATTTCAGTTTTCAAATGTTTGCACCAATCTTTCCATGTTTCCTTTTCTTTAGCTGTAGACATCTGATATAATCAAATCACAGCTTTCATTCAACAAACACTTATTAACCAACCATTTTGTACTATGACTCTATGCTAGGTTCTGGAAATATACAAATGAACTGTCTGGACTATTAAGGATCATTCGTGCAAATAGGGGGATGGACTTTGTATGCAAACACAAGTTTAAAAAACCCATAGAAGAGGTCAAAGGGCCTAAAGGATTCAAAAAAGGTAGGATAACTTCCAGATATGGCAAACTGGGATTCATATGTATCCTGTCACTTGGGCATTATGTGGCTTCAAGCTCTTGATGTTTTTAAGAGCTTCAGAGTATGTTAATTCTTCCATTGACTCACTTGGCTTAAGAACTCTGGGAATGGCTTTAGCCTTCAATCCCCAAGTCTCAAATTTTCAGTTAGGAACTTTTGATAAAACCTGAGTTAGAACCCTTATCTCGGACTGCTTTATGCTAGTCCCGGTAAGAAATAAGCACAATGCCGTTATCTTGGACAGACATAGGAGAGGGAGAATGAACTGGGTCCTGAATAAGAGGAAGAAAGTATGTTGGATTGCATTTGGAAAATTAAACGGCCCTTGCAATGAACCCAATTTATCCCCTCAAAAAGAAAAGTTTTAATACCATTTTGACACTTAGTGGCTGTCTGACCCTAGACTAGTCATTTAATCTTTCAATATCCTAGGCAACTTTCCCAGACTAAAGTTTGTAGAACAGGTCCTGCATGTGCAGAAATAGTTTCCTCAATGGATGTTCTGTACATTGATGAAATCAGAGCTCTAGACAGAAATAAGTAATTATATAAAGGAATGAATGGAAAGATATATAGATAAATATGTGATTAAATAATAGTTGATCAATTTTCCAGTGATGCTATATGGCTACAGATCATAGAATAAAGTCACCTCTCAGAAATTAAAAATTGTAAATCACTTAAAAGGCAGTGAAAAGGTAGGTATAAGTTTCCACACATTGTATATAAGAAATTCCATGTATAAAGTAACCTAAAAAAAGATATGTGACCAGAAAAAGAGATTAATCAGTCACATTTGAGAGTGAGGAAAGGGCAGCTTGCAAAATGAAGTGGTATTATCAGGTACTATGAGGTATCTAAAGAAAAGCTACCAACATGTTGGGTGAGTCCCCTTGGAGAAGATGGTCAGGAGATCATAGGCAAGAGACTTCCAGGACCATAAAGGATGGTTAGGTTATGGCCTACACTATTAAAGTGAGTACAAACCTTAATGAGATTATGCATTCATTTTTTTTGGTCTTTATTAATTTGTTTACTTTTAGTTTACAAGATTCATTACCACAATTCCTTGAGTTTCAAATTTTCTCTTCCTCCCTCTCCCTCCCCCCCCCCAGCCCCATGACACCATACAATCAAGTATAGTATCTGCAAATATTTTCACATTAGGCATTAGTCAAGTTATAAAGAAGGATTGTAACAGATGGAATGAAGAATGGGAAAGAGGAAACAAAACCAAACAAGAGAACCAAAAAGGGCTGGTAGTTTGCTTCAAACTGGGTTCAAACGCAATTATTTCTCTGGATGTAAACATCTCTCTCCATCATGAGTCTTTTGGATTTGACTTATTACTCTGAATTGCTGAGAAAAGTCCAGTTTATCAAAGTTGGTTGTCACACATATGTTGTGTCAGTAACTGTTTACAAATTCCTCCTGGCTCTACTCTTCTCACTCAGCATCAGTTTGTATAAGCCTTTCCAGGTAAATATGAAGTCCATCTTCTCCTCGTTTCTAATTGTACAATAGTATTCCATAACATGCATATACCACAACTTGTTCAGCCATTCCCCAATTGATGAGATTATGGATTCTTTGAAAAAATTGAAGTATATTTTATTTACCCATTAACATGTTCACAATTCAATATATTCCTTGATATTAATTTTATTTTCTGTGGCATATTTTAAAATGGACTTTGTGCTCATGAATATATATCAGGTGTAGAAAATTTGAGCTCATTAATAGCTTGCATTTATATAGTGCTTTAAGATTTGCAAAGTGGTTTACAAATATTTTCATTTTTGTTTTTGATACTCACAAAACCCAGTGAGGTTGGTGAAATTATTGTGTCCATTTAGAAGGGAAATAGAGGTTAAGTGACTTGCCCAGGATCTCATATCTAGTAAATGTCAGAAGCAGGAATTGAATGCAGTTTTTCCATTGCTCTATCTCTTGTGACACCAATCTGACTCAATATTTTTCATATCTGAGGTAAGCTACTGAATCTATTCCAACGTTGGGTTTCACCTTCACCTTTATTTTTGTGCTTACTTTGAACACATCAACATGTGTTAAAACAAATGCACTTAGTTAAGATTTCTTGGAACACTAAAGCAGTTATACTGATGTTTATATCCATGTGCTAATGCAATACTCTAGGTTGATCAGAGTCATTTTTTCTACAGTGAATGATAGCTTCAAATCAGATTACTCTGTAAAACTTACTACTTTGCAATGCTTCTCAAGATGTTTTATGTTAATTCCATTATAATGGACTACAATCAAGTGATTGTAATGGTAGCAATTTTCACTGCTTTTATAGAAATTGAAGATAGATTGGGCTGAGTCCAAATCCTACTCCAAATAAAACAGCCATCAACTGTTATATTCTGGATAACAATAAATGCTCAAGCACCTTCCATAAAAATCTAACAGAATACAATTATATGTTCTCTCCTTAGAAACTATGGATTTTTTTTAAAGCTTCCAATGTTTCTTAGCAGGATATTTTGTTCAGGAATTTAATTGGAAGATGGGAGGAATGAAGTACCAACTGCTATAGTGAGCTTTTTAAAAGATGAAATCTTTACAAAGCTTCACCAAATCTCAAGTTTAATATGGCCTGTACTATTGCTTTATTGCTGATAAAGAATGGATTGATTATATGCATTGAAAAAAAGACCTAGATAGTTTTTCTAACTGCTACTGCAATGTTTAAGTACCAATAAGTACAGATCCTAGGGGAGTATAATATTAAATTATACAAATAGCTATAGAAAAATCATCTTATTCAAAATACAATTAGAAGTTACACATAAAAAGACCAATTTTATTTTATAGGATTATGGAATCATCAGGTTTGAAGGAAATTTAGAAATCAGCTGGAAGAATCCAAAAATCTTCTCTTTAACATCCCTATTGTCATTCTGTTTCCACTTGAAGATCTCCAAGAGGCATGTGGGGGAAGTAGACTCATTAGTTTCTGTAGTAATCCAATTCATTGTTCCATTGTTGTAAATATTAGGAACTTTTTCCTTATATCTAATTTAGATCTGGTTCTCTCAAATTACTACCCATTGCTCCTCAACCTAACCTCTGAGACTTCCAAGATAAATATCCCCAGTTCCTTGAACTGATTCTTGTAAGGTAAAGAGTCTAGTCCCCCTTGTTACATTGATTATCCTTGACCTTTGCTTCAATTTGCCAATGGTTTTTCAAAAATCTGATGCCAGAACTGAACATAATGCTTCAAATGTGGTTTGACCATGGGATTACTAGGTAAATTGTATTTACCTAGTAAAAATCACAATTCTGGAAGGGTAGAATTTGCCCATCTGCCTTAGAATTTGTTTGATGAATGCTTAGTGATTCCTAGGAAAACAGATTTCTACATTTCCATTACTAATCAAGCCAACATGCTAAAAAGTATTTAAAATGCTATACGTGAGCATTTTAATGAGACTGTGATCTCAACAATGTGTGCATTCCTTCTGTTTTTACAGATCACAAATGATTCAGACTTAATCATTTTATGGAATATTTGTTCATGTTCATGTTCATTTGTTCATGTAATGCCCTACATAAGTAAACAAAATTAAATATTCTCATGTTTGTACCATAATTTAATGTTATACAATTCCCACATATATTTTTATATTATACCTTAATATTATACAATGATAAATTTTAATGATATTATCAAGTATGGATTTTCCATCACTACTGGTCAAATCTAATCTGGTATTTTCTTCTTCACTCCTTTGTCATATCCTTAAAGGAGCACTTATGACTTATGTACAACCAGATTTTTTTAAACTCCCCGGCCATGTCAGATATTGGTTTATGAATGTTTCAATTCATATTCAAATATTTCTATATGGTATTTCAAGGGGAAGATGACTAAATACAATTGGAATCAAAAGATAAAAACTTTTGTTTTCGTTTTATCTAGTTGTCCAAGTGCAGCTATATTGTGCCCCCTTACCAAAGTTAAGCATTCTCTTCCCTTTATAGTCCTAGACACCCTTTCATTAGTTCTTTTACTTTTATCCTTGTGGAATATGAGGTCCTGTACTTTATCAATACACAATTCCTTTCACATGTTGGCCCATAATTCTCTTAAAAATCTAAAGGTAAGATTCTGAACTGGTCTTTCGCCTTCCCACCCTTAAGACAGTATATTCAAAAATTTTTCCAGGCATGAAATTTAATTTTAAATGCTGGATGCAGTAAAGAGGAAAATGTTCCTTTCGAGAGGTAATTTTGCAGCAACTACTGCACAATAAAAACCAAAATACTATAGCCTTTTAATTTTTTCCCAAAGACCTATCTTCCAGGTAAAAGCTGGAAAATTCAAACAACTTTAAAATGTGAGCTATTGAATCAAATTCATCTAGCAAGCAAGCAACTCTGAATATATCTTGAATATATTGAAATTTTCAGGATGAGATTAACAACAGTCAAATAATGTTTTAGTGCAACTTAAGCTTCTCTGTGTCTCTCTCTGTTTTTGTTTCTGTTACTCTGTGACCGTGTTTGTCCTTTTTTTTCTCTTTCTGTTTCTCTTTATCTCTGTGTCACTATCTCAGTCTCTCTATCTCTGTTTCTTCCTCTTTACCAAATTAAAAAAAAATAGAGAAACAATAACAGCCACATCCTCATCATTTAAAGCAGTCTACTAATAGGGATCAGGCCTACACACATGGATTATTAATAGAAGGAAATATTGGGTAAGCAAATTTACTGTGCTAACATAGGTCAGCAGCTTTTATGGAATTCAATTCGTCTTAAACAGTTATCTAGAATATTGAGATGTTAAGTGACTTGTTAGGGTCACTTAGCCAATACATGTCAGTGGTGGGAGGAATAAATTCCTACTTTGTAATGCATATACATATAGATATTAGTTTTTAAATATGATAAAAAATCTCATTCAAAATGTTGTTTTCAACCGTACATATTGGATGCCAATGGGTTATAGCCAAATAGGCTTCACATACATGCTGGATTTAACACACTTATCAAGTCTTTAGCAGAGAAATATTAATAAGTAGATGATTAAAAAAACATTTATGTAAAACAATATCACTTTCCTCAAGCTAAAGGCTTAAATGTTGCCATTGTGATAAAATATTAACATCATGTCTTTTTTTAATGGAGTTATTAAGTTTTAAGGGAGTGTAGAGACCATATAGTACAAATTCAAATTCCTCTCATTTTATTGATTTTTTACCTTACTGTCACTTCCCAATAGCTGTAACTCCCTAACTAGAATCTTCCCTGGTAACAAAGAAGTATTATTAAATCAATCAATACATTGACCATGCCTAACCACATGTACCTCATGGTACAAATAAAATCTACCTCCTCTGGAGTGAAGATTAGTCATAACATCGATCAGAAAAATATGTCATTTCTAAGCATTCTGAAATTACTCTAAAAGAATTATTTATATCCAAAAAGGTCTTGGTACAGTAACGCTACCCTACAATTACCAGCATAGCTTTAGGAGAGGTTCATCATAATGACTTTCCAAGGAAGCTTGGAGATGGACTCTGAGGTGAATTTTCATAAAATGCATAAATATGGCATATGACAGAAGTCAGGAATAACTTCTGGAAAGTTATTTCAGAACTGAGAGACCTCTGACTGAAGAGGTCACCCATAAGGAGACTTAGGGTTGCTCTGGAGAACCCAAAATACCAACACACTGGGTCCTGCTGAATGAATTCAACTCAAGTCTTCTCTCAGCCAAAGAAAAGTAAAGTTTGTTAAAAGTTTGCTTGTATTGGACACAAAGTAAGTCTGTGCTAGTTCATTCTATGGTACTCTCACCATTCCATGTTGCTTTCACTATTCTGCAGTGCTCTCACAAACATGAACACAGGATGGGGTCTTATATACAGAAGGTTGTGGGAGGAATCTAGGGGTGGTCAAGGAGAGGAGTTTGGGGAGGGTCTTCAGGAGGTGATAAAAAGGTCAATGAGTGATTAAGGGTGGGAAGTCACTGGAGACCACCTGGAGACCACAGTCAATGGTGGGCTAGGCCAGTACAAGGGTGGATCAACACTTTGATAGGCTCAAGGGTGGGAAGTCTAGTAACAGAGATTTGGGCTCAGCCACAATATAAGGCTTATTGCCTCATGCAGATGCCTCTTCAAATGAGATGATTTAATCAAGAGTCCAAGGGAAGTTCGCAGACCCTTTACCTCAAGGACTCAGGGAGAGCGAGAGGAGACTCCCAGAATGTATAAATCATCATAAACATTTGCCCAGAGTAAATATACTACTTCTTTTATATTAGGTGACTTCCTATATTCTAGATGTATCCCACCTCCCAATACATACATTCCTGGATACTTAACAGGGATTGAAGACTTCTGTTTTATAACTATATGAATTAGTCACATAAATGATGGAAAAAATCCCTAAAAGTATTATTACCACCAAAAGGGAAGCCCCCAAAGAAAAAGGAACTACTTTCATTTTCATTTTTTTTAATGAGAATGGTTAATACATACAAATAAGGTATTCTTGATCAAAATATGAAATTTCTACCTTTGGAATAAAAAAATGACTTAGAGATATAAAGAATAATTTCATGGGGGGAGGGGGGGAGCCAAGATGGTGGAGTAGAAGCATGACCTTCCCGCGGCTCCGACTTCCACCCTCCCTAATCCATGTAAAAAGGGGACTCTAAACAAACTTTGGAGCTGCAGAACCCACAGAATGACACAGAGAAGCTAACCTCCCACTGAAGACAGCCCTGCAGGCCAGCAGGAATACAGCACAACACTCTGGGAGCCGAGTCCAGCCCCACGCGAGGCTTTAGCCTCAGGGCGGGCCTGACCAGCCACTGGCCAGCGGGACTCCAGATCAGCAGCGGCTCTGGCCGTTTCCAGATTTATCAACACATAGACACAAAGGACAAAGTGAGAGGTCAGTACAGTCTGGACTTTGGGACCAGTAAGTGGGAGTGCCTGGCTTTTATCCCCAGGGCGAAAAGCCTCTGAGACACAGCCAGCCAGCAACAGGTGGCAGCTTCAGCTCTTGGCCTGCAGAGTGTAGGGGGACCAAACACCAGTCTAAGGGGTAATCGCTCTTGCTTTAACCTGCTTGGATATGGATTGCAGTCTAGGGTGGAGGTTCTGGGGTGTGTGTCCAGCTTGCCAGAGGGTGTGGAGACCTCAGAGAGGTCACCCATCTAATACCTCCAGCAGCTGAGAAAACCCCAGACGAAAGCTCCCCTGTCTGGTGGCAGAGTCCTACTGTGGCAAAAAAGTCAAGAAATTGAGTGGCAAAATGAGCAGGCAAAGGAAACAAAGCAGACAGAAGATTCCAACAATACACTCCTATTTTGGGGACAAAAAGGAACAAAGCATGGAACAGGAGGAAAACAGTGGTCAGAACTCCTGCACCAAAAGCTTCATAGAAGAAAAAAAAGTTGGTTACAGGCCATAGAGGACCTTAAGAAAGATTTTGAAAAAACAAATAAGAGAAGTGGAGAAAAAATTGGGAAGAGAAATGAGAACAATGCAAGAAAATTGTGAAATGAGAGTCAACAGCCTGAGGAATATAACACTTTAAAAAACAGACTGACTCAAATGGCAAAGGAGGCCCAAAAAGGCAATGAGGAGAATGCCTTAAGAAGCCGAATTTGCCAGATGGAAAAAGAATCTCAAAAGCTCAATAAGGAGAATCATTGCTTCAGAATTAGATTGGAGCAAGTGGAAGATAATGACTTTAAGAGAAATCAAGATGCTGTTAAACAGATCCAAACAAATGAAAGAATAGAAGACAATGTAAAATATCTCATGGGAAAAACCACTGACCTGGAAAATAGATCCAGGAGAGATAATTTTAAAATTATTGGACTACCTGAAAGCCATGACCAAAGTAAGAACCTAGAAATCATCCTCCAGGAAGTTCTCAAAGAAAGCTGCCCTGATGTTTTAGTACCAGAGGGCAAAATAGAGGTTGAAAGAATCTACCAATCACCTCCTGAAAAAGATCCCAAAAAGAAAACTCCTAGGAATATTATAGCCAGGTTCCAGAATTCCCAGATTAAGGAGACAATATTACAAGCAGCCAGGAAGAAACAATTTGAATATTGTGGAAACATAATCAGGATAACCCACGATCTGGCAGCTTCTACACTGAGGGATCGAAGGGCTTGGAATATGATATTCTGGAGATCAAAGGAGCTGGGATTAAAACCAAGAGTCACCTACCCAGCAAAACTGAGTATCATGTTTCAGGGGAAAATATGGTAATTCAGTGGAATAGAGAACTTTCAAGCATTCTTGCTGAAAAAACCAGAATTGAAAAGAAAATTCGACATTCAGATACAAGAAGCAAGAGAAGCATGAGAAGGTGAACAGAGAAAAGGAATCATAAGGAACTTATTAAAGTTGAACTATTAACATTCCTACATGGAAAAACAATAATTGTAACTTATGAAACTTTTCTCAGTAGTTGAAGGGATTAGAAATATATATATATGAGGTTATATGGGCATATGAATACATATGTGAATGTGTGTATATATGTTTACAGGTATACATAGATAGAGGGCACAGGACCAATTTAACAGGAAGGAATGATACTTAAAAGGTGAGATTAAGAGGTGAGAGAGGAATATAATGAGAGGAGATGGGGAGAGACAGAATGGGGTAAACTATCTCATACAGAAGACGCAAGGGAAAATGGTTACAATGGAGGGGAAGAATAGGAAGGCAAAAGGGAATAGGTCAACATTATTCCCATTGAATTTGGATTGAGGAGGGAGTGAAATACACACTAAATAGGGGGGGTAGGGGATGAGAGGGGAGATGATAGAAGGGAGGGTAGGCTGAGGGGGATTTGAAAATAGACGGGATCAAAGTAGAGAATAGAACAAGTGGGAGATGGGATAGAAGGGAGGCAAATATAGTCAGTCTTTTACAATATATCTACTATGTTATTGTTTTGCATTAGCCACACATGTACAACCTATACTGAACTGTGTATCTTCCCAGTAAGGGTGGGTGACAAGGAAGGAATGGAATGAATCTGGAATTGAAAGTTTTAAAATCAAATATTCAAATATATGTGTGTGTGTATGTATGTATGTATATATGTGTGTGTATATATATATATATATAATTTGTATATATATATATATCTATACTATTATTAATACCATCTTACATGTAATTGGGACATAAGATATACAGGCACTGAGGCATAGAGATCCACTGGAATAGTAAAAAGGGTTATGGGAGAAAATATGGGAGAGAGCAGATTGGAGGAGGGGATATCCTGTGGGACTGCTATTTTGGGGCAGTGGGTAGGGGAAAAATGGGGAGAAAGTTTGCAACTCAAAATCTGGCAGAAACAAATGATGTCAATCAGAAGTTAATAAAGCATTTAAAAAAAGAGAATAATTTCATGCTTCACAAATTGTTGATTAAAAAACAAACCTTAACTTCTTGGAACAAAATGTAACCAGTCTTCACCAATAAGAAGTCTATTGTTTGTATGCTTGAGACAATATAAATTATTCTACAAATGTGACCAAGAAGTGTTTTCTGATTAATAACCCATTGAATATCAATAGGCAGACATATTCACCAAAGATATTCACCACTGTCAAAAAAGTTTGTCTTGTGCAAGAAGGAAGAGATTCCATATCAATGACAAGATTTTCCTAATGATCCCATCTTTGAATAATACTGATCTTATTTCATTAGACCCTGGTACACTACTTAAGACCTTCCAGATTTAATGTACTATTAGTAATAAGAAAATGGGACAATATAATGTTTTATAATGGCAAGCAAAATGGTACTTTGTTCCTTGTTACAGCTCTTCAGGTAGCTCTTGGTTTACCTCATTGTTTCAGCTATTCAAGTGCCTTTGATACTGCTTTTGATTATGTCAAGTCTTTGTTGGAAACTAATATCATCACATGGAGCTCACAGTGGGAAGAACTTGCCAAAAGAGAATATAAAAGAACAAGCAAGAGCTGGAACCAATCAGAATAGAGAGGGAGAACACTTGTGGTATCTGCACTCTGTCTGTCTGTTCTGTCTGTGTTGACTTTTGAATATATTACTTTGTCAGACAGAAGCATTCTGTCTGTTGAATGTGTTACTTTGTCAGAAAGAAGCACCATGTCTATTGACTTGTGATGAATTCACAGGCAGAAAGTGAATTGAGATGATAGTGCCAGCAATGTATGTGAATATTGTTGTAACTCTGCTAAGCTTGATGTGTGTAGCTGGAGAAGGAGCTGGAACAGGAGATGGCAGCTACCTACCTGTGAATCCAGGTAACAGTTGGGCAAATTCAGGCAAGAGCTGGGAGCATGGAAGAGAAAACATGGAGTTTGGGAGTCAAAATGAAAGAACTTTTACTTGACTATTTAGTGCTAGCTGACAAGATTAAGACAATGAGACATAGGGGTGGGAGACCTTTGTACTTTATACTTTGTACCCCTTAATGATGATTGCTCCTTTAGCATGTTTAAGATGATTGCTAGTCAGTCTCCAATATGGGTACTTTATATTGATTAATTCAGATTGTGACTTATTGAATGATAACTTTTGTTTAAGACTGTGGTAACTTTAGTAATAAATTATTATGTTATATTGTTGTGAATGTTGTACTTTGGTTTCTGTGAATGTTTTGCTTTAGTTTATTGATGAATAAATAGAAAGGTCACTATACTATGTGATGAGAACCTTAAAGTTATTCACAGCAGAAGTCCTCAGGAGAGCTGGTTGTGCTAATATATATATTCTGTGCTAATATTGCAGTGCCAGGTGTGCTTTTAGAGGAGACAGAAAAGGTCTAAAAGAAAGTAAAGAGAGCAAAAACAACTAGATTTGGCCAAGAGTTACATAGTACTCTATATATTATCTCTGAGTTGCCATGCTGAGATGATATATGTGTGAGAATATTGAGGAATTTATTCAGAAAGTATCTGGAGGAAAATATTCAAAATAACAGAAAATACATGAAAAAGGCAATGGAGAGGACACTAATAATTAATGCCTGTCTTCCTATTTATATATAACTGTTATGAGATTATATATCCACTTTGAGATGATCCTTAATGAGGGTATTACAAGGAAACAAACAAGGTTGGACAAGTGACATTCCACAGCAGACATCTGTACCATTATACAATTGACAAAGATCCAAAGAATATAAGATTTCTGGTCATACTTTTTGTTGACCTAGAAAAAGAAAATGTGCGTGAGTATATATGATATGTGGTATAAGATTTGGGGCCTAGCTCATCTTTCAACAGAATGCTTTTTAATTTTCAAAGCAATACCTATTGAATAAAGGATCTCTTTTCCTACTTTTGAGGGCCTTTGTTTTATTGAACATTAGATGGTAATGACCACAGTCTTTCTTGTTTAGCTTCCTGAGTTAATCTTTTTTTTCATCAAGACGCTGATATTTTAAATATTCACTGCATTGTAATATACCTTGTAAACATGTAATTGCTATGCTCCTCTCTTCTTTTTTCTCTTTGTTTCATTTTATCCATGATGTCTCTGAACTTTTATCCCATCAAATAAATTTTGTTGACATCTATGAAGTATCCTTTTTGCAATTTAGTTAATATGACACTGACATGCATATACATTTTTACTATATTGATAAGACCTAGCATGAACACAAATGTATATTAATTATTTTGGTTTTCTTCATAAGCATTGTTTCATAGTTACATCTAAATAGTCTGATGTTAATGTCCAGATATTAAATGCATTTTAAATTATATTGAACTTCCCTTCCTGTTTTTTTTTTCAAGAATAAAGAGAAAAGCTAAAGAATTTTTAAGGATTTTTTTCTATATTTCTGAATTGATCCATTGCCTCAGTTGGTGTTGTTGCTTTTCCAGGATTTAATCCAGGAATCATTATATGATCTCTAAATAGATATCATTTGCACTCTATTTTATGTATAATTGCTCCCTTAATACTTTGTCTTACTGATATACTAGCATTTCTAGTATTTTGTCAAATAATGGTAAAAACAGTAGGCATTCTTGTTTCACTACTGATTTTGCTGGGAAAATTTCAAGCAATCATCTATTACATGTAATTCTGGCTCTTGGATTTGGATGGTTGCATTTGATTATGTTAAAGAGAGGTCTTACCAGAGTAGAGAGTGGAAGATTAGGCCTTAAAATCAAAGGCAAAAAGACTAGGGTTTACCTAATGCCTAAGCAAGTTGCTGCTCCTCTTAGAGCTATAGGAAGCTCTATTATGTGAAAGCACTAATATGTATTGGGAAGGAAGTTTTTTTCATCTGGGAATTCTCTCTATGAATGAAATACAAAGTCCATCTATCTCTGTAATTCATGTGTTGTTGAGATTATTTTGTTGCATTTTTAACATAAGGGAATTATGAATTTTGTTTTTATTTTTCTATTGAGACAATTGTTTCTTTTTTAATATTATATGTATAGTTTTTCTAATGCCTCACCCATCCTAGAAGTCCTAGTATTAATCTAACCCACTGAGAATGATCAATTAGTGTATATTTTGCTTTAGAAGCATAGCTAATACTTTAATAATTTTCCTTCAATATTCATTAGTGATACTATTATAAATTTAATTTCTCTGCTTTATTATTTCCAGTTCATGGCATCAGACTCATATCTCTCTCTTAGAAGGAGTCTGGAAAGATTTCTTTTATTTCTGCAGCTATTTACTCCAATTTAAATGTGTTTTTTGACCCATGTGCTCCTTATTATTATATTGTTGTTAAGATTGAGAAACGATAGTATTTGTATGTTTATTTTTGAGTTATTTACTCACAATAAATGAAGTTATTGTAACATTATCAGGTGATGATGAAAATAGGCAAATACACATGCTACTAACATTATGTATTTAGACATATTTTACTATTTTTCAAATTCAATTTGATCATCTTTTAAATATTTAGTTAATTAGGCATTTACACATATTTTAAATTCTTTTAGTATCTATAACCAAGCAGTTTTTGTTTGTTGTATTCTATGGCAGTTTTTTAAACTACTGCCGTAAAAAAAACTAATTAATACTCTTACTTTTTTATATCCAGTTTAAGTGTGATAAATTCTACTGTAAGCATTTATTTCAACTCCAAATGAATCTTTATTTTTTTTTCTTTTATGGATCAAACTGTTTGGTTTTGTTTTCTAATTCATCATGTTCTCATTCTCTCTTTCAGAAAGAGAGTTTATAGTGTTTTGCTTAGACTATCTTTTCTCTTGTCCTACCTACTCTAGATTCAATTCATGGGGCCTTGGTTCCACCTCCTATTGAAATCTATCCTGCTAAGCTATAGTATTTTTTTTTTAATTTTAGGAAATTTGCTTCACATTCCAACCATTTGACTCAAATATCCGTCTTCTCCCTACCACTAAGTTATTTCCTTATTTCATTTGAATTTTTATGGTTAAGTCTAAAAAATTGTTCTTGTCCATCCAAGATAAGTATATGAATCTCACCCTAATCTCCAATTCCCTAATTCTTAGCTTAAATGGCACAGGTGAAATTAGTGACCCAATTTTTTTTAAATCATATTAAGTGCCTTCCTTCCCTTTCTCTGTCCTCTATCATACTGTTTTTTGAGCACCTAAGGCCAAAATTTGTCCACAGTTTTATCTGTCAATTAGTTAGACAGACAGAGATTGAAAGGGGAAATAATCTTAACTCCTCTCTTTTTTTATTAATTAATTTCTTTTTTTGTTTTTAACATTCACTTCCAGAAGAGTTTCAGTTCTAAATTTTCTCCATATCTCTCCCCTTCCCACTCCCCAAGTGTATATTCTGATTAGCCCTTTCCCCAATCTTCCCTCCCTTCTATCACCATCCCCTCCCTTCTTTTATCCCCTTCCCTTCTATTTTCCTGTAGGGCAAGATAAATTTCTATACCCCATTGCCTTTATATCATATTTTCCAGTTGTATGAAAAACAATGTTTAACATTTGTTTTTAAAACTTTGAGTTCAATATTTTCTTCCTACCTCCCTCTCCACCAATCCTCATTAAGAAGACAAGCAAGTTCATGTAGGTTATACATGTGTATTCATGCAAAACACTTCCATAACAGTCATGTTGTGAAAGACTAACTACATTTCTCTCCATCCTATCTCACCCACCATTTATTCTATTCTCTCCTTTGATTCTGTCCCTCCTCAAATGTGTTTTCTTCTGATCACCCCCTCTTCCCATCTGCCTTCCCTTCTATCATCCTCTCCTCTCCTTTTCTCTTCAGCCCTACTCTCCTGTAGGGCAAGATAGATTTTCATACCCAACTTAGTGTGTTATGTTTTTCCTTCCTTAAATCAAATACAATGAGATAAAGTTAGATCACTCCATCGCACTCCCCTCCTCTTCCCATTCATTATAAAACCTTTTTTTTCTTGAATCTTTTATGTGAGGTAATTTACCATATTCTACCTCTCCCTTTCTTCTTATCTCAGTACATTCCTCTCCCACATCTTAATTTTATTCTTTTAGGTATCTTCTCTTCATATTCAACTCACCCTGTGCCTTCAGTATGTATGTGTGGGTAGATAGATAGATAGATAGATAGATAGATAGATAGATATAGATATAGATATAGATATCTATACATCTATCTATATATCTATATAGACAGATATCTATATATCTGTCTATCACCTACCTATATTCCATCCAACTACCCTAATTCTGCAAAAGGTTTCATGAGTTAAACATATTTTTCTATGTAGGAATGTAAACAGTACAGCTTCAATGAGTCCCTTTTGATTTCTTTTTCCTGTTTGCCTTTTCATGCTTCTCATGACTCTTGTATTTGAAAGTCATATTTTATATTCATCAAGAATGCTTGAAAGTCCTCCTTTTCATTGAAAATCCATTTTTTTCCTCAGTTTTGCTAGGTAAGTGATTCTTGGTTGTATTCCTAGCTCCTTTGACCTACAGAATAGCATATTCCAAGCCCTCTCATCCCATAATGTAGAAGCTGCTAAATCTTGTATTATCCTGATTGTGTTTCCATAATACTTGAATTATTTCTTTTCTGGGTACCTGTAATATTTTCTCCTTGACCTGGAAACTATGGAATTTGGCTACAATATTCCTAGGAGTTTTAACTTTGGGAACTCTTTCAGGAGGTGATTGATGAATTCTTTCAATTTCTATTTTCCCCTCTGCTTCTAGACTATCAGAGCAGGTATACTTGATAATTTCTTGAAAGACAATGTCTAGGCTCTTTTTTGATCATGGCTATCATGTAATCCAATAATTTTTAAATTATCTCCCCTGCACCTATTTTCCAGGTCAGTTGTGATTTTTTTTTTGTTTGCTGGTTTGTTTTTCACAATAAGATATTTCACAGTTTTCTTTTTTTTTTCATTCTTTTGGTTTTATTTAATAATTTCTTGATTTCTCATAGAATCTTTAGCTTCCATTTGCTCCATTCTAATTTTGAAGGAATTATTTTCTTCAGTGAGGCTTTGGACATCCTTTTCCACTTAGCCAATTCTGCTTTTTTAAGGCATTCTTCTCCTCATTGGCTTTCTGGACCTCTTTTGCCATTTGGATAGTCTATTTTTAAGTTGTTATTTTCTTCAATATAATTTAAGCCTCCTTTAGCAAGCTGTTGACTCTCATGATTTTATTGCATCATTCTCATTTCTCTTTCCAATTTTACCTCCACTTATCTTACTTGGTTTTCAAAATCCTTTTTGATGGGGCAGCTAAGTGGCACAGTGAATAGAGCACTAACTCTGGAGTTAGGAGAACCTGAGTTCAAATATTTCCTCAGATACTTAACACTTTACTAGCTCTGTGACCATAGGCAAGTCACTTAACTCCAATTGTCCTGCCTTCTCCCTTTCACAAAGGCAAAAATAAAATATTTTTGAGCTCTTCCATGGCCTGCAATCAATTATTTTTCTTGGAGGTTTTGGATGTAAGAGCTTAGACTTTTTGCCTTTTTCTTTTGTATGTGTTGATCTTTCTTGTCAACAAAGTAAGATTTTATAGTTATATTTTTTCTTGTGCTTGCTCATTTTCCTAGCCAATTCCTTGACTTTTTAAGCTCTTTGTAAGATAGGATTCTGCTTCCAGTGTGGAGGGTGTACTGTTCCATGCTTTGGGGGTTTTTTACAGATATTTTCAGAGATATTTCTAAGGACCTGTAAATATTCAGTTCTCCCAAGGTTGCTTACTCCCCTCCTTGTTTGTACTCTGGTGTGCAACTGATCACAAGAACTCTTTTCTCCCTTAGAACTGTGAATGGGGTTGCTTCTCCACTACAACCTCAAACTCCACCCCAGGACCATGAACGAGGGCTGCAACCCAGATTGAAGGATGGTCAAGCAATAGAATCTTGAATCAGCACCAGCAAAGAGATCCCTGTAATCCTCTGATCAGCTTTTGCATTCCTCCCCTTTCCCCTATCTGTGAGCTGAGAACTAACAAGTGCCATTGCTGCCACCATGAGTCTGGGGGCAGATTGTGTTCCTCTCTCACCCAGGTCTGACAGACCTTTGCTACTGACCTTCCAAGTTGCCTTTGGCATTTGTGTGTTGAGAAGATTGGAAACCACCATAGCTGCCAGTGATTTGGTCCCCTGAAGCTTGCTTCAGGTTCACCAGTCTATGCCAATGCTGAACTACAGTCTTCTCTCAGACTGGTAGAACAGTTCCTACTGACCTTCCAGGTGGTCTTGGGCTGGAAATTTGTTTCACTGTACTATTTTGTGGATTCTTTTACTCTACAATTTGTTTAGAGTCATTTTTACAGGTATTGGGATGGGTTTGGTGGAGGGCTCAAGCAAGTCCCTGCTTTTACTCCACCATCTTGGCTCCCCCCCCCCACAACTCATCTTTTTGGTACCTAAAAAATATGTCATGTCATAAGCTAACATTTTTAAACTCTTTGGACTTAATACCATTTTTTTCTATATTAAATTTCCTTTTCAAAGACTATTTAAATTTAATGTTCTCTAAGAAGTCATTAATAGGGGGCAGCCAGGTAGCACAGCGAGTAAGAGCACTGGCTCCAGTGTCAGGATGACCTGGGGATCGAATCCGGGCTCAGACACTTAGCACCCACCAAGAAACACCTGGCCGTGTAACCTTGAACAAGTTACTTAACCTAAATTGCTTTAAAAAAAACAAAAAGAAGTCATTAATAAAGTTTTTTTAATCCCTTTGTTATAGACTATTTTACGTTGCTTTTAGTATCTTATTATCCAAACACTCATTTTTGCATTGCTATTAATGTGCATTCCTACCGTGTTTCCCCAATAAGACCTATCCCGAAAATAAGCCCTCCCCTTATTGTGTAAGATTCCTCTAAAATAAGCCCTCCCCCAAAAATAAGCCCTATTGAGATTGCTACTGTAGTGAAGGTGATTCCCTGCACTACACGCTACATTACAGTACCCTCTGTATGCACCATTCCCCCCCCTCTGTGAAACGCACGCCACACTCCGAGCTGCATCCAATCAGAGCTGCAGCAGTGAGCGCGTCATCCTGTTCTTCCCCAGTGATTTGCTTATTGAATACAGGTACATTTTTTTGTTCACATTTACCTGTTTATTAAAATTGCTGTCAATGTTCATTAAAATAAGCCCTCCCCTGAAAATAAGCCCTCTCGTGTTTTTCTGTCCAAAAAATTTAATAAGACAGTGTCTTATTATCTGGGAAACATGGTAGGTGATTCTAAGTGATACTTAGTGTCAGGTGACTCATTTCTTTTTGTTTG
Source organism: Petaurus breviceps papuanus (assembly GCF_028583685.1). Lineage (NCBI taxonomy): Eukaryota > Metazoa > Chordata > Mammalia > Diprotodontia > Petauridae > Petaurus > Petaurus breviceps. The sequence continues at coordinate 17,727,345 of NW_027186473.1, forward strand.
CTTGCAGCATTTTTTCTTGGACCTAGAAGATCTAGAATTTGGTTCATATATTTTTGAGCCAGTTTAGTCTATAGTTTGTGTTTCTTGGAGTCTTACTGGGTTTTTGGTGTGTAATTTTCTTCTACAGTCTATACTTCTAAATTGATTTTCTGAAAAATTGATTTTAAGGGTTTGTTTGTTTGTTTTATGCTTTTTAATTGAATTGAATTGGTCTTGGGTTATCATTTTTTAGTACTTCTTTTGAGGATTATTTTAACTTTTGGAGAATTCACCTAGTCTATCAATTTTCCACATCAGACTTGGCTCAAATATTTCTCTTTGATTGACTATATTTAAAATATTTGTCTCATCCATTAACTTTTTAATGATCCATGGTCTTGACAATTTTCCTCAATTCTATTCAAAATGACTATGTTTTTCTTTAAGAGGTATAATCTCACAACTTATGTCTTCTTTTGATTGTTTTTATTAAATTTTTAATCTGTTATACATTTCTTATGATGATTTCATTTACTTTGGGGATGTTTGAGTTATACCTATTGCAGAATTATCATCTTCTGTGCTTATCTCCTCACATTCAATTATCCTCTGAATATATTTGTGTTGTATTAAAAGAATGTTTTCTTTTTAAAAATTTATTTCTCCTTTCTCTCTTCTTGTTTCTATGGAAATTATCTTGTTTGTTCCTTCTGTTCACTTTTAGTTGTTTTCTTTTATTCTGTTTAGTGCATTTATTACTCTTTTGAAGTGATGGACACAACCTTTTGCCTAGCCATTTGACTAGAAGCTTGTCTTGTCTTTTTAACACAAAAAAATTCTTCTCATGGGGCCAATTATATGTAAATCATGACACATCTCAGAAAAAGTTATCACTGTACTTGAGTCAAAGTGCAGAAGATATGATATGAGTCAAATGATATGAAAATGCAGCCCATTACCATTGCTTTAAAATCAGGATAATAATAACACCTACCTCTCAGGGTTGTTGTAAGGATCAAATAAGAGAATAATGACAAAGTGCTTAGCATAGTTTCTTGCAGCACTACATAAAGATAGCTATTGTTGTTATCATTGTGTTATTATTATTGTCTGAGTTTAAGAAGAAATTATCAGTGATGTATATGATTGGAAGAAGAACTGGGGAAATGATGTAGCAACACTGAAGGATAGCAATATATAGATTTTTTTCTATGATGGTATCCCTGAAATAGGAAAATACTTAAATGAAGGCATCCAGTAAGTTAGACAGATCCTTGAAAAGGGGTTTATAGAATCACGGGAAGAGAATCTTTGAAGGAGTGGTCATCTGTATATGTCAATTACTCACATAAATTAATTGATTCGATTAATTCAGTAAAACAATCCACTAACTATGATTGAAGTGGGGGGAGAGAATAAGCACTATGTGGTATACAAAGAACTTTAAAAATATTTCCTCACTTGATCTTTGCAGATCCAGGACTGTGGGTGCTTTTGATACTATTATTTTTATTTTATACTTCAGGTCACTGAGTCAAACAGAGACTTATCTAGAGCCACATAGTTAGTACCTGAGTCTGGATTTGAACTCAGTTCTTCCAGACTCAAAATGAAGTACTCTATTTACTACACTTCTTAATCGAAGAATCAGTTTTTATGTGCATGTATGCTTCATGCAGTAAAATAGACTTGAATCAAGGGGTGTTTTAGAGCTCATGAGAAATGATTGTTAAATTTTCAGTGTGAGCATATATACCTGAAAAACTCAGAAATGGCACAAATCCAGCTTTGGTTTGTTATTTTCTTATTGATCTTAAATTAAGAAAGGAATGGAGAAAAAATATTAACAATAGAGTTACAGATTAATTTTAAAAGTATATTTTGGGGGTATGGGTGTTGAAAGTCAGTTATGTTATACATTTACCAGCATACCCTTACTGCTAAAATCATATTACTTCAATTACCCCAAACATAAAGGGGGAGAAAAACCATTTGGATAAAAGAAAAGGATTTTCCTGACTGGAATGCCAAATTTTAAAGCAGACGTTCTAAAACCTTGTTAGGTCATTTTTAATTTAACAATTGTTTACATATACAAAAAAAATCACAGAATAAAATAAAAGCATTACAAAAAACTTTCTTTGGGATATTTACTTAAAGGCACCTTGAATTTTCATATAGGTGAAATATTCTTTGTTTCAGAAACACAATTTTTGTACATTGCTGCTGTCCCCTCAAAAAGCTGGGGATATAGAAGTTAAGAAGTTCCACTCAGGGGTATTCTACTACCATATCTTGCACAAAGGAGGCATTTCTACAAAGCTGATTGCTAACCTGTGAGGCCCTTTACATTTCTCATCCCACACACCATTTAATTTCAGTCTATAAAATTGCCCCAACAGATCAATAATAATACAATTTGTGACTGATTCATCAAAGCTTAAAAGAAAAATTTTGTCTAGCCTTTCCCCTCCACAAAATTCTGGCATACAGTTTTTCTCCTTTTTTCCCTTAGTTTAATAAATAGATTTTAAGAGTTGGAAATCTCTTTGTATGTGATGAAGTCCATTTCCTTTATCTTATACTTATAAAACTGAAACCAGAGTAGATAAATTACTTTTCTAAAATCACCAAGTTGTTGACAAACCCAAGACAAAAGCCTCAATAACTTAGGTTAATTGGCATTCTTTCCACTTTATGGAACCTTTCACATGTGGAATTTTCTAGATTAATGTGACCCATTTATTCAATAACACTTTCTACCAAGTAGCATTACTTCTTAAAGAAATGAGGTTATTCTCTTTCCTTGACTGTTTCTCCTAGCACACAGTGGTTCCACATCTTTATCTCCTGACCTGCTAAGAGCTATTGTACTGAGTATGTAGGGAGCAGAAGAGTCTATAATGAAGAAGTTCCTTTGTTCATTTTTGTCCATTGTATGTCACATGGCTCCATTTCAGGGAACCCTACTATAAAATACATCAATGGGGTCAGCCTCAAGAACAATAAGAGAATAAAGCAAAATTTATCTTTTTTTTCTTTCAACTTTCTTTCTATCCTCCATTTTGTCTGCTTCTTTCCTTATCTTCTCAATATTCTCTTTTGTTCATTATGTCATCCCACTCAGGTCTGTTCTCTCTGGGTAATACCCAAGTTCCAAAAATAACCTAACTTTCTCCTCAAAATTTCCATTTCTTCAGGTTTTCAGCTACCTGTCATACTGAGGACTGGATAAACTAATCCAAACCAATACCAAGGGGTCTCTTGGAAAAGGTTAACACAATTAATGTGTCAGGCACTCATATTTTAGTCTGAATTAAATTGCCAGATTGATTTCCTTAGTTTGCCTAGGATTTAGCTGGACTCTGCACATGGCAGTCCTTAGAATCCAGGCACTGTTTGATGATGCTGGATGGGAAACTTACAATTGACCTTTTATCTTATCCTGATATTGCTTTTCTCTCCTACTGGACCTATCCTCCTATTTTATGTTTCCTTCCTTTGGCCCCTTTCCTTTTGCCCTTAAATACAGAAGAACCAAATATAATTATTTCTAGAAAATAAAATGATTAGATTGTATTGGGTGGCCAGCAAAAGAATGATATTAGACTTTCTTTACTGCATGTGATAAAATCCTAAGATGTCTGAACATATGTTTAATACAATTTGGTAGGGAACAAAAATTTTGGGGCAGCTGAAGTCATTAATTAGTCTCTAAGACCTTTCTCAACATTTTGTTCATGAAGACTAAGATAATGTTTTTGGAAGCGATTGACATTATCTTCAGCAAAGGATAATTCTAATTCATCAGAAAAACATAAGTGGCCTAAAAGGGATGGGAAGTTAAAATCATTTTAAAAATTTCTTCTCTCTGTATAATATGTAGCAATGCTAATATTCAATAATGCAATTTAGACCCTTTTTGCTTCGGTAATATTGATTTGACCTAGTTTCATTTTTTCTAGTCATTGACATCATACCAAAATGCATATAGAGACTATTGCATTTTTTCTTACAGCATTAAGTCAATAAAATTGTGATTAAAATCATATATCACTTTGTAGACTAGTTAATAAATTAAGAATTTGATTTAGGACTTGACTCTTCTATATCCTTGGGCAAGCTATATAACTGTTCTCAGTCTAAAAGTCTGGCCAAATACAGATAATATTAAGGCCATTTTTTTACTTCTAAAATGTATATTATGATTAAGTAAAATAACATAAGAACCTTTTAACATGTTGAAATGTTGATGCAGAAATTAAGGGTATTATTAACATCTTTTTGAAACTAATGATACATAATCACTCTCTCTATAATATAAATATATTCTCAAGTATAGAATATGTATGAATTTTCAGGTTGATTTAAACTATTAAATAACATCATGACCGGGATCATGAAAGTGTCATTTTTAAGCTTTTTTTTTTTTTAAAGAATCAATATGCCCCAAATTAGATATTGTTCATCATTACTCACAAAATTGAGCATTTTATGAAACAAAGACTCAGCTTATAGCCCACATCAAGTTTTAGACAAGAAGGTATTTTGCTAAAATTTGAAAATAGATAAATGCATCTTTACATTTATTCATGTTCATAGCCTTTGGAGAGAGCAATTCTTTGCCACCAGTAAAGACTGGAGATAACTTGACAGAATGACAAAGTCCAACAGAATCCTTTGAATCTATCAGCAATATTGTTTTTAAGTAGGCTATTAGAAATATGTATGTATGCATTTGTACTTATGTATACACATGCAGTTACATATTGTCACCAATATATGTGGGGTAGGTGGTTGAACGTGTATACGTACAAGTGAATGCGTGAGTGTGTATACATGCATGCATACATACATACATATATACACCTTTGATTTACATAATGTTCTAGAAGTTAACCAAAGTACTTGATGGGTATGAGATCAGTAAGCCTTACATTTGTGCTTTAAATATTCACAATTCCTGCACCATCCATCAAAAAGATGTTGCAAATTGATGAACTGATAGTTTGAAAAGAAGAAACGAAAGTGTTACAATTTCCATAATTTCATAAGCATCCAATGCACATAGAGGAGAAGAGATGAGAAGAAGAGAGGGAGGAAAAAGAAGGGAAGAGAGGAGGGAGACAAAGAGAGAGAGAAGGAGGAAATTAGGAAAGAAGAGAAAGAGGAGGAGCAAAAGAAGAGGAGGAGAAAAAAAGAGAAGAAAGAGAATGGAGGGAAGAAAAAAGACAGACCAGAGTTTGCTAATGAATTTCAGAGATCACAAGTTAAAACATACCTGTTGCATCAGAACTTTATATATGATTAAAATAAAACAGAAAACCCATGGGGACAAAATATCACACAAAATGGACACATCTATGCTTTTGCAGAGAAAGGCAAAAGGCCCTGAACTAAACAGTCCTTTCTTTTAAGTGATTTTTCAGCTGTTAGGTATCAAAGAAAACCAGATTTCTTATATGAATATCAAAACCATGAATTCCTTGTCTGTATACTAAACAATATGGAAATGATTCCTCATTCTTTATAGCTTTATGAAAGCTTTCATCTAAGAATCTCAAAGAAAAAATGATGGAAATACAGTGATGGACTTTTTTGAATATTAATGGATCTAGAGAAAAAAATGGAATCAATTAAAAAGAAATAAGATATAGCTATAAGGAAAAAAAAGTGAATCACCACAGAAGGTTTAGCAGCATGACTTTAGAAACTGATGTCAGGACCTATTCCTGAGGTTCCTTTATTATTTGGTTGTTGAGGCAAACATAGTAACATAGGTAAAAAGGAGCCACACAGCTATGATACCTACATGCCTGAATCCAATCACATTTACATAACATTTAAAAATGGACAAAGAATTATGCTTGCAAAAATCCTATGAAGTAGGTAGAAAATGCCATTTTCTATAGGAAGCTTTGCTAGCTCTGGGTCCATAGAAGTAGCAAAAGAGCAAGAACAACCCAGAGATCTTTGTCCTCAGGTCTTTCTGGATGATGGTTTCAATCTAGGGAAAGGCAAAATAAAAAGCAAAACAAAACAGAACAAAAAACCCCAAACCATGATAATCCCGAAAATGGAATTTCCAGATTGGGCAGTTATTTATCTGATAGCATTTAAGGTCCTAAATTGAATAGGCAGTGATATATTTGATAACATTTAGGGACCTTGGAAAGTAATATTGGCACTCAAATAACTCCTGTCAGAGTCTATCTTTGGGTTTAAAATTTCCATCTCCAAAGGATCTAATTTGGATTAATAATGTTTTCCAGAAAACCATTATTAAAATGCAAATATGTTACCTACTTGCTTTTTAGGCTTTTTCAGTTGATCTGACTCTACATGACTCCATTTGCGGTTTTCTTGGCAAAGATACTGGAGTGTTTTGACATTTCCTTCTCCAGCTCATTTTACAGTTGAGAAAACTGAGGCAAACAGGATTACATAGCTAGTGAGTGTCTGATGTCAGATATTTATTGTGGAAGATGAGTCTTACTGACTCCAGGTCTAGCACTCTATCTACTTTGCCACCACACAGCCCAGCTAGAAGCTCAGTAAATATTTCAGTGGATCTATGTTCCATTGCTAGAGAGAGACACACACTTTGCTTTGGAGATCATTGCCTATCTGCACATGAACATCCATTTGATCCTTGTCCATCACTTGATACTTTACAGAGGAAATACTGTTTGCAGTGAAAATTTTCTGGGAGGTCTTTGAACTATACAGGAGTTCATTGTTGTTCAGCTCCCATGTTTGCTATTGGAACAATAGTGAAATAGAACAATGGTTATTCATTTTCTTGCAGATATATGTTATGCCACCTCTTGTAAACAAGTCATCATTACTATAATAACAACAACCAGTTATTATAGAGTACTTGACAGGTGGTGAAGAACTAAGTATGGGAGAACTGGCCCCCATGTTCCTGGGATCAGAGGAAGCCAACATTTATTAGGCTTTACTGTTTGGAATTCATGAGACTCCTAGAGCCCTCAGTGTTCTATGGAGAGCATTAGAGGTGACTGGGCATGTAGCAAGCTGACAGTCCATAGGAAAGATCCCAATATGCAACATGGGGAGTTACATGGGGTTTCAGTTAGTGTGGAGAAAATATTGGCTCCATCAGGAGCCCACCAGTCCAGCATCAAGAGGAACAAAGAACAGGTATGTGAAACAAGGCTTGGAGATGTGCTTTTGGAAGGAACATATTTGGGGAATTACATTACATACCTTGGATAAGTTGCCGCAGGGGTCCAAAATAAATGGCTCAACAATAGGGGGTTAGTCTTGCTCAGTCCCCATAGTGCTTTTGGGTTCGCAAAATGCTTTGCACAAATACTCATTTAAATCAATATTAAATTCTCTATTTGGTGCCCCTCCCCCTAACACTTTCACGTTTCCAGTCTTCTTATATCTCACACTTATCCCTACTCCTCTGCCACAGTTCCTCAAACTGTACTATGCAGTGATATTGGCCTCTTTACTGCTCCATTCAGACAAATCCCTGGGCAATAGCCCATCTCTCCATTCTATTCATATTCTGTGACTGTCCCCCATCCATGAAATGTTCTCTCTCTTCATCTCCACCTCCTGACTTCCTTGGCTTTCTTCAAATCCCAGATAAAAGCCTACCATCTACATGAAGGCTTTTCTGATCTCCTTTAATTCTGGTGTCTTCCCTCTCCTTATTATTTTCTTTTTACCCAGTATATAGCTTATTTGTACTTGGTTGTTTTCATGCTGATTTCTCCATTAGTCTGTGAACCCTTTACAAGGTGTTTTGTGTCTTTCATTGTATCCCTAATACTTAGCACAATTCCTGTCATGTAGAAAGTATTCAGCAAATATTTAACTGACTAAATAGCTTACCTGATCCTTACACCTCTGTGAGAAAGGTGCTATTTTTATCCTCATTGTACAAAGAAAAAAATGGAAGCTTCCTGAGGTCAGGTAAATTATGGAGAGTCATATGGACCTATGTGGGGCATAATCTGTACCAGGGTCTTCCAAGTTTGGCATTTATTGACTGGGTCATCTAGGTGCTGCTTTCTTAAGCCCACATCATTGCTTTTTGGGTCCTTTGCAATTATAGTTCTCAGAAGATTGTGATGTACCAGGATTTGAAGAAACATCAATCATATAAAGGATATTATAGTTTAAGATATCTAACAAATTCACACAGGAAAAATGAAATGAGTGAGGAATACCTATTGTGTAGAATAGAATAACAAAACACAATTGCTTTATAGAGGTACAAAACAAAGGTTTATGTGAGATCCAAAGAGGCAAAGATAATTATTAAATGGGGGAAATCCAGAAAGGTGCTTTATATGAGATGTTATTTAGTTGAGACTCAAAAAGTGGGTAGGAGTTCAGGAGAGGAAGAAGGGAAGATAAGATAGTCTAAGCACATGGGGAAAAGTTGAACAAAACCAAAGCATGGGAATAGAAATATGGAGAGCATATTAATGGGACAGTGGTTATTGATCATTCATTTCAGTCATGTCTAACACTTTGTGACCCCATTTGGAGTTTTTTGGTCAAGATATTAGTTTGATGTTTCCTTCTCTAGCTCATTTCACAGATGAGCAAACTGAGGCAAACAGGGTTAATGGTCGCACAACTAATCTAAGTGTCTGAGGTTGGATTTGAACTCCAAGAATATTAGTCTTCTTGACTCCAGGCCAGTATTTTATCCACTGCTCCACCTAGCTGCCCAGTATTAATGGAGGAGAAAGTAGTCCAATTTGATGGAAGTTTAGAATAGAATTTGTTGTTATTTACTTAGGAAAAGCAACTATTTTGATATGGTTTAATTTGGTGACAGAACTCATTGAACATATATCCTAATAACACTATAATGGTCCAGTTTAGAACAGATGATCTTGACCAGATAAAACCGTTTTGAGCTAGTTACCCCCCAATTTTCTGTTAGTTGAATGTAAATTTCATACCATATACATGCTTCATAGCTTTCTTTTATTGTGTTTTCAGTTCTGTGGTTTATAAGGATGGCTATTACTCCAAGGAAGTATGCAAAAGCTGTAGCTCTTTAAGCACTTTTTAATTGTACTTAGATATATGGCAACCACTATTAGTGGAAGTCAAGCACTTCAAAACACATTGAAGGCCACAATGGAACAGGATAAGACATACTAAAGTGCAAAGGGAAATGAGGTAGGAAAATAAAATTAGAATTTAAAAAAAATCTTAAATTCACAAAGTACTGCAGCAAGAGGGACCTGGTAACTTGGGAATGGAGTTCTTTTAAATCTTCTATAGAGTTATATGTGCTGAAACAACAATCAGAAGTCAGAAAGGTTAAAAAAAATATAGCTACTGTACGAATGAAGAAGAAATGAATATCGTGAGCAAAAGAATACAGAGAAAATTACTGAATTACTGAAGATTGGAAAAATGTAACTTTTACTGATGAAACTCATTTTTTGGTTAACACTCTACCAATCTGGCTGTCAGAATAAGGTCATGTGAGCCTAAAAGATCTAGAAACTTTACCAAAGATCCACCTTCTAAAAAAGTTTGAAGATTTTTTTTTAATTCTTGTGAGCCACGACATTATATTTTATTGTGGAGATTGTGAACTTTAATAACCATACTGATAAACTGAGAACACAGTCTTTCCAGAATTACAGAAATTCCCAAATGGAAAAGGAATACTATAATTTTCTGCCACCATATGTCATGAAATCTTAAGAAATGCATGCAAAATATGGACATAAATTTTCTGTTGAAAATATTTAGGCTTAATTGGGCTTTCACATGGTAGCCCATCAAAAATGACTGGAAGAATATGGGGGAGCCAGAATATTGAGGGTCTTGAATGACAAGAAAAGTAGTTCAGTCTGATAATGTTACAAAGAACAATGAAGAGATCAGAGATGGGAAATATGCTGTGAGACTCTTTTGATAACAGAGGAAGTGAATTTAATAAAAATCTTACTAAGATAATGGCAATGGGTATTAGAATGAGATGATGGATGTAAGATGTAGATTGATGTAAGGTAGAATCAATGGAACTCTGTAACCAACAGAATATCAGGAATTCCTTCACAGGATGGTAATTATCTTTCCATTTTCAATGGATAAAAAGTGACAACCAAACAACAATAAAACAAAACATTTTCCCAGAGCCTGGTTGGGGTCTTCTTGGAGTTCCTTGGAAACATATATATCAGCACTAGTAAATGCACCTGATTGTAAATAATCAAAATAAAAATTATTGATACTATACAGTGCTTCACCTGGCACTGCCAAATTTCTATATAGCACTACCCAGGATTACACAAGAGGATAAAATTAGTCAGTTCTTAATGAAATTAATTCAGACCTCATTGGCAGGACAGATACTGAAACTGAACCTCAAATACTTTGGCCACATAAAGAGAAGAGAGGACTCATTGGGAAAGACCCTGATGATGGGAAAAATTAAAGGCCAAAGGAGAATGGATGGCAGAGAATGAGATAATAGAAAGAGTCTTGGAAGCAATGAATATGAGCTCAAACAGATTTTAGGGAATGGTGGAGAATAGAAGGGCCTGGTCTGGTATGGTATCTGGTATCACTGAATGAATGAACAAGTACGTAATCTTTTAATCCATCCTGCAGCGTTGTTTTTTTTTTAATGTTTTAAAAGTAATTCATAACTAAAACAGGAAAAAAATCAAACATTTCTTTCTATAGAGGAGAACAAAAGATGACTTGATATTAAATAAAATTTCAATTTGATACTATTTGTTTTAAAACTGTATGTAATGCATTCTAAATCTTATGTTCAACACTATCCTGCTTGCCTATGTTTCCTTCTGTCCTTCTTTCTACATTTTAAAAGTGTTACAATGGCTTCCTTTTTTAGGGATGAATCATTATTGCTAATCCAACTCCCGCTCGCCCCCAAATGCCCAGAGAAAGAAAGGAAGAACAGTTTTTTGTAATAAAAAAGTATAATCAAGCAAAATGAATCTTCACAGTATCCGTGAGCAAAAAACACATATCTCTGTACCTAGTGTCTATCACCTTGTCAGGATGTGGACAATGCTGTCTCATCATAGGTCCTCCAGAGATATGCTCAGCCATTGCTTTGATGAGAATTTTTAAACCTTTCAAAGCTGTTTTTCTTTACAATGTTGTTTCCATGTTATTAATTGGTCTGGTTCTGTTTGCTTCACTCAATCGGTTCATACTATACAGGATGCTCTGGAATCATCTCTTTCATCATTTCTTACAGTGCAATTATATTTCCTTACATTAATATACCACTATTTATTCAATCATTCCTCGATGACTTTTTAATTAAAAGAAAAAAATTATTGAATAGTATATTTTGATAATTAACTATTCCTATACTGTATGGACTAAGATAAGTTGACAAGCTGTGCAAGATGGGTTAATCATTAAATAGGCCATGATTATACTTCATTCAAGCCTAAGTTTTAAAAAAATAATAAATCATATATATCATATATATGGTGGATCCTTCCTCTTCTCAAGTTTTCCCCAGAAAAAAAAATATGAGAATGAAACCTATATAGAAAGAAAAACCTATATAATAAATATTGCCAGTGGTATCTAATGAAACTTACTGAAATGACACTCTAGTCATGTCTAAATGACAGAAAGCAAACAGCACTTTATATTCCACAGCTATTATCACTAGCAGCAAGCATTAAACAGGAAGTAATATTTGGGTATGTCCAAAATGGAAACTTAATCTTCCTACAAACACTTTCCTGTTTATTAGATTATAATTTTGCACTTTACAACTTTCTTGATTAAATGGCGCAATCAAAAATTGCACTTACATTTAAAATAAAATGATAACTTTATAACTCTTTATAATGGAATATGTATTTGCCTGAGAATCATCTTTTCACCATATATAAGAAATGTCTTGGATATTATATATTCAAGTATATTATTTTAAAATGTATCTATATGAGAGAATCATTTCACCTTTTTTTGAAACATTATGAAGCATAAAACTAGCATAAAGTGCACCTTAATTTAAACTACAACTGGATGAAAAAGTTAAATATTTGTGAATGGAGCTCTAAATCTTCAGGCTCAGTTAAACCATTTATTTGATAACTCCATCCTTCTACCTTGTGTTATATCCAACACAGTCACTGAGGAAATTGCAGCTAGGAGATGATATACTATAAAAACAGTAACATATCAGAAGGTGTGAATGTAGCGAGGAAAAAAATGAAGCTTGAAATATTTTCATTTATTCCAAGGTTTTAAAATGAAAGCATACAAATCCATTTTCCCTGAGGTGTCAAAATATTATATCCAGGTTCACTTTAGTTCTTATCAAATCCATATCTTCAATAGTTTTAACATGAGAGAATGGTGCTTTCCAATAGACCTGAAATACATTTGGATCAACATTACAGGACCCAAGATGGGAGCGGGGAGGGGATATGGTATTGTACCCCATGGATTCTGGGGAGTGAGCACTTACATACATATTCATAAGTGAATGCCAAAGTTTGGGTCTAGACTGTACACAGTGAAATGACTTCCAGAACCATTACTAGGAATGTCAGTGCCCGGAACAAATTCATTTGGGGTGGGAGATCATAGAGAACACCACTTAGAAGTTGCTATACACACACACACACACACACACACACACATATTCCAAAAGTAAATATCAACATACTGTTGTTGATATATGGTATGGTATGTAGGGTAACTACTTTGCAAGGCAATCTCTCATTAGAAGCAGAGAATGCTAACTCTAAAAACAAGCTTAGAATTTATCTGGTGCAACTCCCCTCAGTCTACAGATAAGGGAATTGATCCCCAGGGGAATACACACACACACACACACACACACACACACACACACACATACACACACACACATATTCATATATAATTTGTTCCAGATCCCCATCCTGGAAATTCCAGGGTATAAAATGCTGCTTATCCTCTGACATCATGTGTTTTGAAGCCCCTAAAGAGCCATTTCCCCCTAATAACACACATGTGTATATGTGTGTATGCATACACACATATACATACACATCTATCTAAATATTTATATCTTTATTTATATATATATATATACAATACACATAAATACACATACATATATATGCATACAATACAATACACATACACATAAACATATATATCTACAAGGCCCTCAAGTGTCCTCCTCTGGAGGGTTATTATTGGGACAGATCTTCTAGATTCTTTTTTTTGTCCTCAAGCTTCCTGAGAGTTGTGCTGTTCCTTTCCCTGGACAACACCTGGTTTTGAAGGAACAGCATCTCTCCAGAAGACTCAATGCCAACTTGCTTCTTAACCTAGGACCAACCCAGTAGAGACCTGCCTTGGAGGGAAATGGTCTCTCTTTCATTGTAAGTCTTCAAGTAATTTTGGTTGACTACATATTAGTTATGATTTAGAGGACACCTAGGTGGCAAGTGTATACAGTTGTGGGTCTGGAGTCAGGAAGACTCATCTTCCTGAGTTCAAATCTGGCTTTATTCACTAACTAGCTGGGTGATCCCGGGCAGATCATTTAACCCTGTTTGCCACAGTTATACCACTTGTAAAATGAGCTGCAGAAGAAAATGGCAAACCACTCCAGTACCTTTGCAAAGGGAATCCTAAATGTGGCCACAAGTTCAATTTGACTGAAATAACTGAACAACAACGACATAAGAGAGGGTTATTTTGCATGCATTGTTTTGACCAAATAGCCTCCTTCATTCTCCTATCATTCATTGAATGAGGAAATTTATTCCTTCCTGCACCAAAGCATTGGTATCTTGGGCAAAGTACAAATTACTTTGCATATTTCTGACTCCATAATTTTCCATTTGCATTAATTTTATCAATGATGATAGCCAAGTTAAAGAATTCAGGACAAAAAGTCTGCATTTGAGACTGAATCTATCTAATTCCAGATTTCAATTTTACTTTATACTATGAAGGTTTTGTCAGGCAAAGAATTTTAACAATCTCTTTTCCTGTTGAAAATTGATCGGCGCTGGGCCAAATATAAAGAAGTAATGATTGAGGTTTGTATACATCTATGAACATTAGACACTGATATTAGAACTAGTTTTCAAATTACATTCACATAAAGTATCAACCCAAAATTAACAAGTGAAATAATATATATTTAAAAAGATTAAATTCATTCATAGTTATTTGCTTTTTATGTAGGCTATTTTCTAGATAATGACATGAATGTTTTCTGACTCCAACAAATTTTAACTAATAGTTATTCAACTATGATCTATTTCCTTGCTTTTTCTATTCATCTGTTAAAAGAATTAACTAGTGAAGCACCTCTTACCCTTAGTCAATGTTTTTATATTGCTGTATCTGGAACTAGTGTTCTTTAAAGAAACTTTTATTTATTTTGTTAAATATTTCTCAATTACATAAATTTTCACATTTTTAAAATGTGCGCTACAAATTTTCTCCCTCCTTCTTGCCTCTACCTCCTTGGATATTGATTATAAATGTGAAGTCATGCAAAATTTATTTCCATATCAACCATGTTACACTAGAAAACATTTTTTAAAAACCCAAGAAAAGTAAAATTTTAAAAATGTGCTTCAATTTATATTTATATTTGGATCATTATTTTGATCAGAGCAACTAAATCTTTCATAGTTGATCATTATGTCCCTGTGCATCAGTCCAGTGAAGACTATAAGCACCTTCTGTATTAATTTGTTTGAATAATTGAAGGAAATGCTAAAATTCAGTTAGAGCTTAGTGAAAAAGTATGTAACTACCACCCCACCCCACATCCAAGGTCCCTGACTCTCTGAAACCTATGGGAGTCTTGGGACCCAAGTTAAGAACTCTTGATTTAGAGTAATTACCTAATTGTTGCTGTTTCATTAGGAAACTCCCAGCAAGCTATGAGAAAGGAGTCACAATGATGGGATTTTTGACTCAGTTGCAGACAAGGTACAAGTGATATATGCTTTGACAGGTAGAGTCACTACTTTGGAAAGTATTCTACCATTAGAAGCAGAGAATATTTACTCTAGAAAGAATTTTAGAATTTTTCTGTCTCAACTCCCCTCAGTTTAAAGATAAGGGAATTGTGCCCCAGAAAGAAAAAAATAATAATAATTTGCTCCAGATCACACAGAAAAGTTGAGAGACAGGACTAGAAAGTCCATCTCCAAACATCTCTAGAAGTATTCTTTCTCTTGCAGTTTTTATTCTAGGACCTCATGCCTACATAATCCAAGAAGCCACTGTGACTTTATTTTTCTATATGGTGTAAGATATTGGTTTATGCTTAATTTCTTCCATACTCTTTGCCAGTTTTCCCAGAAGTTTTTTTTTTTTTTTGGTGAAACAGTGAGTTCTTATCCCAGAAGCTGGATTGTCATTGACTATTTTTTTCTCGAGTGCCTATTATATTCCACTGATTTACCACTCTATACCTTAAGCAGTACCAAGTAGTTTTGATGACTGCTTCTTTATAATACAATTTAAAATCTAGTATGGATAGGCCACCTTCCCAAGTATTTTGTTTCATTAGGTCCTTTGATATTCTGGGCATATTTTTCTTCCAGATGAATTCTGTTACTATTGTTTCTAGCTCTGTAAAATAATTTTTTTTGTAGTTTTATTGGGATGGCACTAAATAGGTAAATTAATTTAGGTAAAATTATCATTTTTATTATATTAGCTTGGCCTAACCATGAACAACTAATGTTTTTTTTTATTTTTTTCCCAATTACTTCTATCTAACTTTATTTGTGAGAAAACTGTTTCGTGATTGTGTTCATAATGTTCCTGGGTTCGTTTTGGTAGAAAGACTACCAAAAATTTTATAATGTCTACAGTAACTTTAAATGGAACATCTCTTTCTATTTCTTGCTGTTGGGCTTCATTAGAAATATATAGAAATTCCAAGGATTTGTAGGATTATTTTATATTGTAAATTTGTTAATGCTATTTATTAATTCAAGCAGCTTTTTTTTTCTTGATTCTCTAGGACTCTCTAAGTATATCATCATATAACCTGCAAAGAGTCATAGTTTAGCCTCTTCTTTGCCTAATCTGATTCCTTTGATTTCTTTTTCTTCTCTTACTGCTACAGCTAACATTTCTAGTACTAAATTGAATAACAGAGGTGATAGTGGACATCCTTGTTTCACCCCCAATTTTATTGGAAATGCTTCTAGCATATCCCCATTACATTTAATACTTACTGATGGTTTTAGGTAGATGCTACTTATTATTTTAAGGAAGACTCCATTTATTCCTATGCTTTTTAGTGATTTAAAGGAATGAATATTGTATTTTGTGAAAAGCTTATGTCAAAAGATTTGTCAAAAGCTTTTTCTGCATCTATTGAGATAATCATATGGTTTCTACTAATTTTGTTATTGATATGATCTGTTATACTGATAGTTTTTCTAATATGGAACCATCTTTGCATTCCTGGAATAAATCCTACCTGATCAAAGTGTATTTTTCTCATGATAAGTTGCCATAGTCTTTTTGCTAAGTTTTTATTTAAAATTTTTGCTTCTATATTCATGAGGGAAATTGGTCTATAATTTTCTTTCCCTGTTTCTGCTCTTCCTGATTTAGGTATCAATACCATATATGTATCATAAAAAGAATTTGGTAGGACTCCTTCACCAGTTTGGCCAAATAGTCTAAAAAGTATTGGAATTAATTATTCTGTAAATGTTTGATAGAATTTACTAGTATCTCCATCTAGCCTTTGAAATTTTTCCTAGGGAGTTCATTGATGGTTTCTTCAATTTCTTTTCCTGAGATAAGGTTAAGTATTTTACTTCCTCTTCTGTTAATCTTGGTGATTTATATTTTTGTAAATATTCATCCATTTCACTAAGACTGTCAAATTTATGGGCATATAATTGGGCACAATAATTCCTAATTATAATTTCAATTTCCTCTTTATTGACTGTAATTTCACCCTTTTTATTTTGGATAATGGTAATTTGGTTTTCTTCTTTCTTTTAATCAAATTAACTAAAGGTTTATAATTTTTATTTTTTCCATTAAACCAGTCCTTAGTTTTATTTATTAGTTCAATAGTATTCTTAATTTCAATTTTATTAATCTCTCCTTTGATTTTCAGTATTTCTAATTTAGTATTTAATTTGGTATTTTCAAATTTGTTCTTTTTCAGTTGTATGTACAATTCATTGATCTTCTTTTTCTCTATTTTATTCATGTAAGCATTCAGACATATAAACTTCCTCTAAGAACCACTTTCACTGAATCTCATAAGTTTTGGTATGTCACCTCATTATTGTCATTCACTTGAATGAAGTCACTGGTGGGTTATATGATTTGTTGTTTGACCCACTCATTCTTTTGGATAAGTTTATATAGTTTCCAATTACTTTTTAGTCTATCCATCCATGGTCCTTTATTACATATAATTTTTATTGCATCATGATTTTAAAAATATGCATTTAATATTTCTGCCTTTATGCACTGAATAGTGAGGTTTTTATGCCCTAGTAGATGATTAATTTTTGTGTATGTGCCATGTGTTGCTGAGAAGAAGGTATATTCCTTGTTATGCCCATTCAGTTTTCTCCAGAGGTCTATCATATCAAACTTCTATGAAATTCTATTTTCCCCCTTAACTTCT
Organism: Petaurus breviceps papuanus; assembly: GCF_028583685.1. Lineage (NCBI taxonomy): Eukaryota > Metazoa > Chordata > Mammalia > Diprotodontia > Petauridae > Petaurus > Petaurus breviceps. The sequence goes on from NW_027186473.1 coordinate 17,744,974, forward strand.
TTCTTGTTTATTTTGAGGTTAGATTTATCAACTTGGGGGTGGGGGGGTCCCGACTAGTATAGTTTGCTATCTATTTCTTTATCTAACTCTCTTAACTTTTCCACTAAAAAATTTGGCTGCTATACTGCTTGGTGCAAGTATGTTTAGTAATGATATTACGTAATTGTCAATGGTACCTTTTAGTAGGAAATAGTTGCCTTCCTTATCTCTTTTAATAAGATTTAATTTTTGCCTTTGCTTTCTCTGAGATTAGGATTGATATCCCTGCTTTTTTTTTAACTTTAGCTGAAGCATAATATATTCTGCTCCAGGCTTTTACCTTTACCTTATGTGTATTTCCCTGTTTCAAATGTGTTTCTTGTAAACAGCATATTTTAGGATATTTTTTTTAATTCATTCTGCTATCCACCTCCATTTTATGGGAGAATTAATCCCATTCACATTCACACTTATGATAACTATCTGTGTCTTTCTCTCCATCCTATCCCCCCATTTATGCTTTTATTTATCCCTTCTCTCTTCCCCTCCTCAAAAGCATTTTGCTTTTGAACACCACCTATCTCAATATTCCCTCCCTAACAGTCCCCTTTCCTTTACCTAAATTTTTCTATTATTACTTATTCCTTTCTTTCTAACTATTCACCTCCCCCTTTTCTTTCCCCTTTGCCCTCCTATTGCCTGTAGGGCATATTAGATTTCTTTACTTAAGGAAATATATTATTCCCTCCTTGAGCCAAATCCAATAAGAGTAAATCTCAAACAGTGCTTTTCTCCCTGACTTTTTTCCCTGAAATATAAGTTTTTTTGTGTCTCCATGTTAAATTCCTATACTTAACTCAGTATATTATTCCCTCCTTAAACTGAAACCAATGAGAGTAAAGTTAGAAAAATTTACTTCTTTACCTTCTTTCCCTCTACTATAACATGTTTTAATGCCTCCTCATGTGATGTAATTTACCCTTTTCTGGCACCTTCTTTCCTCTTCTTCCATTACAATCCCTTTGAACCCCTTAATTAGGTTTTTTATCATCATATAAGCTCATTTATACCCACACCCTCTATCTATGTATATTCCTTTTAAGTGTCATAAGAATTATATAATTCTCAAGAATAACAAGTAACATCCTCCCATATAGGGATGTAAACAGTTTGCTGTTCCTGATTAACAAGATGTATGTGTGTGCATGTGTGTGTGTTTATGTTTTTCCTGTTTACCTTTTCATTTCTCTCTTGATTCTTTTATTTGACAATCAAATTTTCCATTGAGCTCTGGCCTTTTCATCAAGAAGGTCTGGAAGTCCCTTATTTCATTGAATGACCATCTCCTTGCCTCAAAGATTATGCTCAATTTTCCTGGATAGTTGATCCTTGCTTGTAGTCCAGGCTCCTTTGTCTTATGAAACACCATATTCCAATCCCTCCAAACTTTTAATGTCAAAACTGCAAAGTACTGTGTGATCCTGACTATAGTTCCACAATAATTGAATTATTTTTTCTGACTACTTGCAGTATTTTCTCATTGACCTGCTAATTCTGAAATGTGGCTACAATATTCCTTGAAGTTTTCAATTTGGGATCTCTTTCAGGAGGAAAATGGCAGATTCATTTGATGACTATTTACACTCTGGTTATGGGACCTCAGGGCAATTTTCCTTGATGATTTCTTAGAAGATACTGTACAGGCTATTTTTTTCATCAGGGCTTTCTGGTAGACCAATAATTCTTTGATAATCTCTCCTGAATCTATTTTCCAGGTCAGTTGTTTTCCAATAAGATATTTTACATTTTCTTCTTTTTTTTCATTTTTTTTAGGCTTTCTTTTACTGATTCTTAATGCCTCATAGAGTCATTGACTTCAACTTGTCTAATTCTAATTTTTAAAGAATTGTTTTCCTCAGTTAGTTTTTGAACCTGCTTTTCCATTTGGCCAGATTTTACTCTCAAGGATTTATTTTCTTCAATTAGGTTTAGAACCTCCTTTTCCATTTGGCTAATTGTACTTTTTAAAGACTTGTTCTCTTCAGTGAATTTTTTTATCCATTTTGCCAATTGAATTTTTGAAATAATTCATCAGTTTTTCTTCTGCCTCTTTAATTTGGCTTTTAAAATTCTTCTTGAGCTCTTCCAAGAATGCTTTTTGTTTGGCTGTTTTTTTTTTTGCTTTTTTTTTTTGGAGGCCAATTGGGTTTAAGTGACTTGCCCAAAGTCACATGGCTAGTAAGTATTTCAAGTGTCTGAGGTCACATTTGAACTCAGGTCCTCCTGACTCCAGGGCCGGAGCTCTATTCACTGTGCCACCTAGCTGCCCACCAATAATGCTTTTTGGACTCAAGACCAGTTCATATTCCCTTTGGAGCTTCAGGTGTGGGTGTAGTGTCCATGCTGGCCTCTTCTAAATGTGAACCTTTCTCTTCCCTTTCACTGTGATAGGATTCTAAAGTCTTTGTTTTTCCAATTTGCTTTTGCCCGTTGTGATGGCCTATTACTTGACTTTTAAAGTGGATCTCTGTTTCTGGAGCAGAGAGGGCTCTGACCCCCACTTCTTATGCTGGTAATTTGGGGCCTGGTTATTGACTTTGTTTGTTGTGGCCTCTGAGTGCCTAAACAGAGGCCAAAGCAAGCACTTTTGGCATTTCCTTGGGGTTACATTGAAGCTCACAGCATGAGGTGTGGGAGATGGATTGTCTGACTGTAATAGTAATGGAATTTAAAGATCCCCTGTATTGGCTTGGTTTTCGGATTGCTTGTGTTAAAACGTAGAACTTGTGAATCCCACTTGTGGGATGGACTTGTTGACAGTGAAAAGAGAGGGCTGAACTGGGAGGAGCTAGTGACATGAATTTAGAGAGACACAAGCCGAGAGAGAAGCAGAAAAATTTTTTGGAAGCAGCATCTCGGAGGCAGAGAGAGATGGAGACAATTGCTGAGGGCCAGTTTGAATTGCCCGGAACTTTTGAGAGCTGCCACTCAGAGCTGCCAAGGACTGAGGAGACATGGCTGTTATGCTGGTACTTTGTCTGTCTGTTTTGACGTTGTTTTGCCAGATTTGTTCACTGGTGAAAGACAGTCCTGTTGTTGCAGAGGTCCTTGAATCTAGCCGTTGCTTCAGAGTTCCTGAAATTGTTCTGCAGACAGAGAGTGAATTCTGTCCGCTGGTGAAGGACAGTGTTGTTGTTGCAAAGGTTCTGAAACCTTGCTGTTGGTTCAGAAGCCCTGAAAAAGGATTTTCTTGTTGCATGTTCACAGAAATCCTGGAATAGGGTTTTGCTAATGTTTTGAGAGTCCTAGGACTGTTCTGTAGACAGAGAATGAATTAATGAAGACACTGGCAATGTATCTTATGAACTTGCTATGCTTTTTCTCCCCAGGAACAAAGATTGCTGAGAACTTGCCTCTGGTCAAGATGAAGAAAAGACCTCTCTTTGGGTATTAAATGCTGTGCTTAAGCTTGTTATAAATCTGGGATAGATTCAGTTGTGATCCAAGGATGGGGAACTTTTGACTTTTTTGTGCTCTGTGATTGAACAAATAAATGTACTTCACTAATGATTGGAAACTAATCTCCATTTGAAAAGAGGGGCTTTGTGATTGACTAAATGAATGTACTGCCTAGGGGTGGAGTAGTATTTAGAACAGGTACTTTGTAATTGATTAAATGAATGTAATGTCCAGGGGTGAAGTAGTTCTTGATTGAATTACACTTGGTGAATGCTGTATTTTGAATTATGTTATATTTTTATTTTCTTTGTTCTCAATTTGTCACTGAATAAAATGGAGAGCATCTATGCTGGCATTTTGAACCTTGGGAAGTTGCCTTTGCTTGGCATTACACTGACCACTTCAGCTTTCTGCCTCCATGCACCTGGGCTAGAGCTCAGACAGGCTCAGGAACTGGTGGCCAGGCCACACTGGTGTCTGTGGATTCCCCTGGTTGTGGGAAGGCACAATTAGGTTTCTGGTGTTAGTGCTTGCTGGCTCCACCCCTTCTCCCCCTTCCCCCCCTTCATTCAGGATCTTCAGCTGGTAGGCTGAGATGGGGCTTTTTGGAATGCTTCCCAACCTGCACTTTAGCCTTAGAACAACCACAGCCATATCCTTCTTGTAGGTCTCCCAAGTCTGCCACTGGTTATACTATTTCAGGATTTTATTCTGGGGCAATATTGTCTGGGTTTTTCAGGGTCAAAGGTGGAGTGGTATGAGAGCATCTATGGTTTACTCCACCATCTTGGCTCCTGAAATTTCAGGTAGGTGATTTTTAAACATCTAGACTGTGGGCTGCTAGCTCCAGGAGTAGCTGCTGTCACTGCTGCAGGCTCTGTGCTTATCTCTTACTTAGCTCCAAGAGACCACTGCCCTGTGGTGAGAGGTTTAGGAATAGCCCCTGCTGTGGGTGAATCAGTTCATCCTGTCTGGCTTCAGTTCCACTATCTCTCAGGTATGTGCTTATACAGCCCATGTTTGCACAGCACTATGTGCTACCCCCTGCCCAGCTCAACAAATCCTACCTGAGGATTTTCTATGTTGTTGACCTGGGCTGGAAATCTGCCACACTCTGTCTCATAGTGGATTCAGCCAATTTAAAATTTGTTCAAATTGAAAAAATCACCTGAAGGAATTTATGGGTGAGGTCAGGTGGTTCCCTTCTTTCATTTTGCCATCTTGGCTCTCTCCTCAGGATTCTGAGGGTTCGCTATTCTTATAATTTTAAACTTCTTGAGACAATGTAATTGTTAATAATGTTCTTACATTTTGTTTTGTTTTTCATTTATTGTTTTTGTCTGTTTGTTTGTATCAAACCTAAATTTCTCTCCTAAAAACTTCCACATTTTATTCTTGGTCCTGCTCTTTTTGATCAAACTGAATTTCTTTACCTGATGGCCTTTCACATATTTCAGGCTAGCTATCATCCCTATCCTGCATTCCTCCCAGTCATATCACATCCCTGGCTCCTTCAACTGAGCATCATATTATATAACCTCAATGCCTTTCACCATTCTGCTCACTATGCTCTAGATGATCTCTGCCTTATCAATAATTTTCTTAAATCATAGTACTCAGATTCCAGATGTGATATGAACTATAATACAAAGGAAGATTATATTATAACTGTTGTCTCTTTATTTTTGGAAGCTATAATTCTCCTAATTAAACTCAAGCGTATTTCAATCTTTTTTGGCTGCCATATCACACTATTGGCATATCAAATTTTAGTTCTCTAAGAACAAACAAAAACTGATCTTTTTACAGATAAACTGCAGTCTAACCATGTTTTCCCCATTTTGTTCTTAGAGTATTTTTTAACCTGAGGGGCACCTTTATTATTTTTTAGTTTATTAGATTCATCTGAATTTCTAGACTGTCAAAGTCGTTTTGGATTTTGGCAACCTATGTACTAGCTTTTCCTTCCAGCTTTATAAAATCTACAAATTTTATAATTTTGCCACCTATGCTTTCATCCAAACCAATAATGAAAATGTTAAATAGAACAATATTAAGCCCAGGTACATAGAGTATTTTACTGGAGAATTTCTAATTATTTGATGATGATCTATTAGTAAATTCTCTTGGGTCATGGACATTCCACCAGTTCCTAATCTCCCCAATTAGTCTATCCTACATAACTCTAGGTTTTCCTTCAACCTTGTAATAGTAATGGTCAGAAAAGAACCAACAAAATAAAGTCTTTGTGACTCCAGACCCAGAACTGCATCCATTGTGCCCCCTAGCTGTTGCAACAGCGATGCACAACAAAGACCATGCAAACCCTCAAAATAAGTCATGGCTCCTTTTCTAGATTTTTTTTTTCCCGAAATGGTTTTAGAATTTTGCCATAGACTAAGGTCAAGTTCAATGTGCTTTATTTTCTTTTCACTGAAAATCACATTTGAATTTCTCTGCTCCTACAATACCTTATCTACTCTCTGTAATTTCCTCCCAGTCACCGACTCTCTCACAATCATATCTACCAGCTCTTTCAGTGTTGAAGTACATATGTCTATGCGACCTTAATTCACCAAGAGCAACAAGGTACTTGTTATTTCCTTTGTTTCAAGTGCTAAACTCCATATTCTTCATTTTTGTCCTCATTCCCAGTTCAGATGCCTTTCTGCCAAAAAGAATTCCCGTCTAAAAGCTTATTCATTCAGGAAGTCCATCTACTCTGAGCTTCATTCCATGGGTCCCTGTCCTCTCATCTCTACCTTCATGACTGTGATCTACTAGATTCCAGGTAGCTCATCCTTCCATTTTAAATACTTGACTGACATTCTCTCTAACCCAACTGCAACCCTGAGTATTTGAGCTCTTTTGCTCGGAACTCAGATGGTTATATTAAAAGTTAAAGTATTGTATCTATGCAAATGATCTCAAATTTCAAAATCTCTATTGAATATGTATTGGGGGGTACCATTCATTCCATACTTTTCTATGCCCCCAAATCATTAATTATACAGAATACTAGAGACTAAGGGATTTGTACACAAGTAGAACTGTGTGATAATTATGTGTGTGTGCATGCATGCGCACGTGTGTGTGTGTGTAATTTCCCAGATTTATTGACCCATGTAGGCTTTTCACTCAGGATATAGAGAATGCCTTTGATAATGAAGTTTGAAATTTTTCATGGTTTCTGTAGATACTGGAATGCAATGCCTATTATCATAATTAAGCAAGATATTCAGAGTTAGGAAATGAGGCAACAATAAGAATTTAGCTGTAAAATGCAGAATAATTTAACCTAATTATGAGGAACAAAGAAGCAGCTTTGCCAGTGTAACATATCTACCCCTAGAAGTGAAAATCTAACATATAAATATTATCACTGACAAACCTTTTTTTTCCCTTCCCTACCAGCATCATATGGAACTGAAGGAAAGGATCCTTACAAAGCTTTGGCAGTGAAAAACATTAAAAACTAGGACAAGAATACATAAAATACAACCCCACTCACCTAAGAAACCCTGCTTTCACTTTCATGTCCCTCGTCTATTCCCTCATTTGTTTCCACTTTGTTTCAAACACCTGTCCTTGTTGTTAGTTGTCCTTTCTTCTTGGGTAGCAAAGCTGCAGACCTGGATTGATGTGACTTTCAGCCACCTTGGGGCCCTTTCCTCATTTTCCCCTGCACCCTGCCTATCTGTCCCAGCCTGGAGCTCCCTTTGAAGTCAATGGAAGCTCCACATGCAGAAGTGATTTTAGGATTCAGAGCAAAACACGAATAGATCCCTAACAAAGAGACTCTGAGTTTCCACAAATATCTGCAGCCTCGACTGCTGTAACTCTTTTAAAAATATGAGTCATCTGGTTCTTCAATAAGGTTCATGTTTAGTCCCCATGCCTCAGATCTGAGTGCAGCTGCCTGTGTGGTAGTACCTGGGACAAAGCTGCCTTGGGGGGAAAGGGGGAGGAGTGTCACATATTGAAAAGAGAACTTAGCCTCTCCTGGTACCAGTGATTCTATAAAACTCCCTCCCTCTCTGACTTTCTACATAGAACACCCTACAGAGCTGGAAAATATAGGACAAGTGGGAAAAGGCACTGCTGACTAAAGCAGAAATGAACCTGTTACCTCTTGGAGATGGCTACTGCGAACCAAGAAGAGGTGATTAAAAGTTGATCAGGAAAAACACAACTGCACTGGCCTAAGCCAAAGCTGGCAGAAAAGCAGAGGAGGATGGCAGAGGCACTGAAAAATAATGAGCATCAATGGTTTTGAGGATAGATAGCGCACTGGTCAAGAATCAAAAAGGACAAAATCTGAGCCTTGGTTCCATCACTATTAGCTGTGGATTCAAAAACCAGAGACAACTTCTCTGGGCTTCATTTTTCCCCTGTATAAGATGAGGATTTGGGAAGAGGTAAGAGGGAATAGGCTACGGTGGCACCATAGATAAGCTTAAGAACAAGAGAGACCAGAACAGACTATGTGATGCCCAGGACAGAGTATAAGAGAAGAACACAGAGCATCATGATTGTATTAATAGAAGTTATTTTCAGTTCTGAAGCAAGAGATGTGTAAACTGTCCAGGCCACTTGTGTTGCTCAGATGTGTCTCCATGCATACTCCTGGACATGTGTAATCTCTACCTCTGTGCCATTATCTTGCCCTAGTGATGGTGTGCAAATCTCTGGGAGGTACTCTTCTACCAAGCCACCTTCTCTACACCTTTGCTGTCACAGAAAATAGCATTGATATGGCTTGACCAGTTGGGAGATGATATAATGGGCCACTGTGAAATCTGTCAAGTAACAGGAATGTGGAAAACAATTTCTTCTGAATCAACAATATGTAAATGTATGGAAAACAAGATTTTAGTTCATTTGGTGCAAGAAATGCTAAAATGTGTTGCTACACAATCTCCACTTCACAAAAAAAGAAATAATAACCATGATAATAATCAACCCAAGATAAAATCTATCTAGACCTTCCCCAATCAAATATTTTTTGATAGCTAGAATACTGATGAATGCAAAACAGGCTTAATAAATGATTTTTTTATATTTCCTTTTGTTTATCTATTTTAAAATTTTATTTAAAAAATCAGTGCATTTATTAAGTAATTAGGTGTCATATTTGTGTATGATGCTTCTTTGTATTGAGATGTAGTTGTTAGTGTCCTTTCTCCATCAGGCTATACAAATAATGCTCCTTACAAATCTCCCTTTCTGACTATTTTCATCAGGTTTTGTCATTATTGTTGATTCTAATGTCCCTCTATGAACCATCTGTATGATCATCATGAAATTTTCACATGATATTTATCTTTAAATAACTAAGCATATCAAAGAAATCAGAATTATAAAGCAATTATTAAACTATCGACAGTTTAATGTTAAATATATGTAAGTGTATTGGGTACATTAAAAAAAAAACAGTTTTTGTGTTGAAGGAAATCTCACAAGCCATATGTTTCTTGTAGAAGCAAGCCTGGAAAAAAGTAGTGGAAATGAGACACTCTACCACCAGAAGCAGAGTGGCAGCAAGTGAATGAAGTTTATTATGGTAAGAAATAAACAGCCTTCCTCAATGGAGGACATGCCAGTGATATATTGCGACACAATCTCCATTTCACAAAAAGTAATAAAGCCAAGACAAAATCTATTAGCGTCCACCCGCAATCAACAGTAGCTTGTCAAGATTTTAGAAAATAAAAATATCAGAGAAATAAGAGGAAAGTAATCAGATTAACAAAGGCAGAAGTGAGAGAGAAACATAGTCTGTGCTAACGACACAGCGTAACTGTAATAACAAATTAATAGGATGACTTTAAGAAATAGGAGTAATTTGATAATGGGCTCAGCATGAGGACCAGTTCTCAGCAGTGAGAGCATTACATTCTGATTGGCAAATGTCTTATATTGTAAATAATTGGCTTTTGAGTTGGATCTTTCCCTGAGGGAAGCAAAAGGAAGATATTGAAAATAGAGTTAGGGATAAACAATGAACTCACTGGTTAAGCTGTGAAGAGAAAAAGATACAGAGAGAGAAAAAAAATAATGGAATGAAGGAGTGTGTTCATGAGACAGAGAGAGAGAGAATTTCTGCAGTATCTCATTCTCATATAAGTTGTAGATTACTTTAAGTAAGAATGGAGAAATGTTTGCGGTTCTCTTAAGGGATGGGGGGTATTATAACATATGTCTTTGAAAGCATGACATCACTGTGCTGGTGTATCTGAGTAGGAAATGGATCCAGGATGTAACCACATTCCACTTCTACATTATTAATGAAATGAGTTATATGATGAGAGAGATAAATTCAATATCAAAGCAGTTTCTAGGGTTCTGTGTTTTGTTTTTGTTTTTTGTGTTTTTTGGGGGGGGTAACTTTTAATTACAAAGCAATCTCACAATTTACTTTTAAAATAAATTTCTAAAGGTTTAATTTATACTTTCCCCCCATTATTTGTTAATATACATTTTAGCAATAATCATGAAAATTTCTCCTTTCCATTACAATGGCTAATCTCTTTCATCAAATTATCCACTTGTAACATATTAATAAGGGCCTAACACAGAAATCTCAATAACAGTAGCTTTTAATGCAGTTGTAGAGAACAAAAAGAACATCTAATATTTTTGAATTATAAAATGTTCCAAAAGAAAGATGCAACAAAGTGCATCCTAGAAATATATTGATTTATTAAATCCCTGCCTTTTGTGAATAGAAGATAAACAGGAAGAAAGTTTCCATGAATAATGGATAGCTAATTTTAAATTATTGAGCACTTTGTTCACTAGTCAATCAACACTCTCCAATCTTAGGAAGTTTTTCTTTTGCTGAGTAAACACATAGAAAAATATTAAGGAGCTATAATCTTGTTTAAACTGATGCATTTATATAATGTCAGTCTAAGGCTACTGTCTACTGATTCAATAATTATATGGCACATATTTCCTTGTTATGTTGTTACTAGGAGCTGTAATACTATTAATAAAGGTATTCCCCTTCCACAGCTAGATAGGTTATTTGAGTTTTGGTCTAATTTCTTGGTCTAGACATGTAGTTTCATGAGTGCTGGAAACTTTTTTTCATTCATTTAACTAATAAATTCACCTAAAAAAATACTGTTAGAAAGAAACCTTGGTCTCTGAAAGGTTAAGTGACTGAGTGATAGTCCTACAAGTAGTATGCATCAAGGTTAGAACATGAATCCAAATTTTCTTGGGTTATTCTTCCATTCAGTATGTCAAACTCTCTCTCTCTCTCTCTCTCTCTCTCTCTCTCTCTCTCTCTCTCTCTCTCTCTCTCTCTCTCTCTCTCTCTCTCTCTCTCTCTCTCTCAAAGTTGGAGAAACTACAATGTGGAGAGAGTATGTTAACAGTAAAGCAAATTTATAAAGCTTGTTTCTCACTTACAATTCTGTGTTTTGTAACCTAGATTTTACAGTAGTCCTTGAACATCAAAATAAACATAAGTGCCTATTAAAATTCCTTGTATCAGAATATCAACTTGACTTCCAGGGAAGAAATGTACACTAAAAATGGAGTTTGTAGGGCAATGAAAAGTTAACTCTCTTTCCCCAGATACTTCTAGATAAATAGAAAACAATTTCATATATGAAGCAAAAAGCTTAAAAATTGCCTTAAAAATTCACATTTCACTGGATAAACTTTCCTCTCTAAACCAATGTTATTAAAATATAAAAATTTCATGTAAAATGTTGAGGAAGTACAAGCTTCACACATCACTACTAAAATATTCTATGTGTTAAACTCTTTAGTATCAAATATAAAGTGAAGAATATTTACTCTCTAAAAAATACAATAAAATGACTCCTATATAATGTAGAAATTGCTATGCTTTCAGAATTCAAAAATAAGTTTAAAAGTAAAAATAGAGGGAACCCAGCAATTCTTTTGTTCACACAATATTAAATATATCATTTGTTATAATTTGTGAACTATATTGTCCAGTTGTTTTGTCCTCTAAATAGATAAGTAGATGATTGGTAGATACTTACAGCTACTATTTTTAAAAAAAAGTTCAATAGTATTTTATTTTTTTCCAGTTACATGTCAAGAAAAATTTTAGCATTCATTTTTGCAAGATTTTGAGTTCCAATTTTTTCTACCTCCCTCCGTCTTCCCTGTTTGAAAATGGGAGGCAGTTTGATATAGTTTATACATGTACTAACATGTAAAATTATTTCCATATTAGCAAAAGGAAAAATATGAGAAAAAATAAAGTGAAAAAATGCTTTGATTTGCATTCAGATTCCTTCAGTTCTTTATCTGTATATGTATAGCATTTTCCTTTGTGAGTGCTTTGTATTTATCTTCTATCATTGTGTTGCTGAGAAAAGCTGAGTCATTCATAGTGTATCATCACATAATGTTGCTGATACCATGTACAGTGTTTCCTGTTTCTGCTCATTTAGCTTAACTTTTCGTCAGTTTGTACAAGTATTTCCAGGTTTTTGTCTGAAATCTGTCTGTTCATCATGTTTCATCGAACAATAGTATTCTTTGATATATGTATACCATGGCTTCTTCAGCCATTCCACCATTGATGGATATCCCCTCAGTTTCCAATAGTTTGCCACCATAAAAAGGGCTGCTATAAATATTTTTGTAAATGTAGGTTCTTTTCATTTTTTATGATATTTTTTTGGAATACAGATTTAGTAGTGGTGTTGCTAGATCAAAGGATAGTTCCTAATTGTTGTCAAGAATGGTTGGATCAGTTCACAACTCTACCAATAGTGCAGCAGTGGCCTGATTTTCCTACATCCTCTCCAAAATTTATCATTTTCCTTTTTTGTCATATTAGCCAATTTGATAGATGTGAGGTGGTACCTCAGAGTTTTATTTGCATTTCTCTAATTAAAAGTGATTTAGAGCTTTTTTTTTTAGAGCTAACTATAGTTAGTTTTGATTTCTTCATCTAAAAACTTCATGTTCATATCCTTCAACCACTTATGAATTGGGGAACAGCTTGTATTCTTGTAAATTTGACTCAGTTCTCTATATTTTTGAGAAATGAGGCCTTTATCACAGACACTATAAAGGTTGTTTTCTATCTTTCTGCTTTCCTCCTAATCTTGGTTGCATTGGCTTTCTTTGTATAAAACCTTTTTAATTGAATATAATCAAAATAATCTATTTTATATTTAGTAATGCTTTCTTTATCTTGTTTGGTCATGAATTCTTCCACTCCCCACAGACCTGACAGATAGGCTGTTCCTTGCACTTCTAATTTGCTTATGATGTCACCTTTATGCCTAAATTATGTATCCATTTTTACTGTATCTTGATATATGGTATGAAATATTGGCCTATACCTGGTTTGTGTGCTATTGTTTTCCAGTTTTCCCAGCAGTTTTTGTCAAATAGTGAGTTCTTATCCCAAAAGCTGGGGTCTTTGGGTTTATTAAATACTAATTTACTATGGACATTGACTACTGTGTCTTGTGTACCTAATTCATTCCATTGATCCACCATTCTATTTCTCAGCCAGTACCAGATAGTTTTGATGATTACTGCTTTATAATATAGTTAGAAACCTGGTATTGCTACAGCACCTTCCTTTGTATTTTCTTTGTCATTAATTTGCTTGATATTCTTGACCTTTTGTTCTTCCAAAAGAATTTTGTTGTTATTAGCTACAATTCTTATATACTAGTATAATGCAGGAAACATGAAAGAATTTTTTTTTTCATTTTGATGTGTAATGAGTTAATTGTCCTACATCTTTCTCATGACTTAGGAAGCAAAAATGTATAAATGTGTTCATTTAATTTTTATATTACTTTAAACATAGTAATCTAGTCCTGCAAGCATAGTGATGCTAGAAAATCCAGGTGTTTCTGAATGTAATCAAATTCCTGACATATAGCAATACTATGTACTTAATATAATTTTAAGTTTGTTAACAAATGCTTTACTTTATTGGGTCAGCTTGGACAAAAACAATTCAAATAGTAGTCACTTTCTAGACTGACTCTTAGTTTGGTATCTGTAAAGCGTATATGTTCCACATAAGTAATCTTCTGGTGATGTTATATGAATGTAATGTATAGAATGTCATAAAAATCAGAGGTGATCCAAAAGGACAGAGAAAAATGAATTATGAGTTTAAGTATACTGCAATTCATTACCAACAATGGTTTTATGCTAGAGGGTCCATAAAAGATGCCATCATGGACAGAAAAGGGAAATATGTGAGTCATATAGCAAGAGTAAAGGATAAGTCAGTTGATAATTCAAGTGTTGTACTGGTTGATATCCACAAGACATAAAAAAGCCAAAGAAAGAGTTCAGCATATTGGAAAGATTTTCTATTGAGAATTAATGGAAAAATATGGGCAAGAATTATACAAAATGAGAAAGTATGTATATTGGATCATGAGCTATGCTATAAAAGAGTCCCAAAACTAATGAGATCATTGACCTATTGACAAATAAGTTGAAATGTTTAAGATTATGACAATGTTGACTTTAGAATTAAATGCCATGCTCTTTGGGCTATGTTGAGAATATATGATTAATATACTAGTTCAGTAATATGGAATTAAGTTAGTTTATAAAAGTTAATAAACTTAAAATAGTCCTACAACATGTATTCTTTTTTTTAAGCTCTGAAAGTCATGTATTGTATTAAATTGTATCATAAAAAGTTAACACCTATTACTCAGTCAAAGGCATTTATGAAGCATTTATTATGCACCAGATATCATGATAAACTACCATCCAACTCTCCCCAAATACTTGTGTATATTTCCTCACCAGAATGTAAACTGCATGAAGATAGGGACAGTGTCTTATCTGAAAGTCACCCTCCTCCCAACTAAGCACAGTTACCTACCTCTAAAAAGTGATTTATACTGAATTGAATAAGAATAATAGCTTGTAATTCCTATTGACTTTGTTATTCTAAATATCGATATCCTTTCATATCTAGAATAGCAATTTCTCTACACACACACACACACACACACACACACACTTACAACTTTGTTTCTCCTTTCTCCTTTTATATGGAATGGAATAAAAAATTGAGAAAGGTACAAGTATAAAAACTGATTGCAATTTCCTGGATGTAATTTCCCTAGAATTGATTAAATGTAAATGTAAGTATCACTTGATCATTAACCATTTATTAAGCACCCATTAAATGAAGATGAATAAAGTATTCTGAATATAAATTCTTTCTTTAGTTCTAAAAGACATGTCCTGTACCTTAAAGTAACTTACAACCTACTACATAGTTATCGGCATAAAGGCAATCTACCTCTTTAATGACACGAATTTTAACGTCATGATCTTTGAATATTCAAAAAACAAAGACAAAATCCTATTGCTGTCAGTGCAACGCATCTGAATGTTTATTATTTCTGGCATGTTATTGAATTTGAAAGTTGAATTAAAATATAAACATTATAGAAATGAAGGGGGGGTAATATTATTAACATCAAAAATAATTGCAGTGATGATCACCAGTATGTTCAAGAACTAATCATATGCCAACCTTATGTTAAGCCCTGCACATTATATAGAAGTATAAATAACTCATTCACAGTGTGTTTACAAATATGTATAAAGAGATAAATAGTATAATCTATTTTCATTAGTGACTTAGAAGATAGAGTAGTGAGCACACTAATCAAATTTGTGGAAAAGATGACTCTAGAAGGCATTGAAATCATAGTACTTTGGAGGACAGATATATTGAATAAATTACTTAAAGTCAATTAAATATTTTGCAATGAAGATAAAAGCAAAGTGGATTGCTTAGCAAGAAAGAATCTGTTATAATGTAGTATGATATCACAAAGATAAATGTTCATTTATCCAAGCAAAAAAAGAAAAGAAAATTTTAGAAGCTCATATAAATTTCAATGATCCTCTATAAAGAAAATCATTAGTACACATGCTGTTAAGTAAAATTCAGTTTTCACTTCTGGCTTGTGTCAAATATAGAGAATATAGGAAATATGGTATTATACTAGAAACCTAGAAACCATATTTTAAGTCAGAGATTCAATTCATGTCTTTTCAATCCCACTCATTCTCAAACTCTCCAAATGTATCCTAATCTACTCTCTTTTAATTGACTTTTTTTTTTGCTTTCTTGGAGGGGGAAGGTAGGGCAGTTGGGGTTAAGTGACTTTCCCAAGGTCATATGGCTAGTTTTTTTTGTGTTAAGTGTCTGAGGCTAGATTTGAACTCAGGTCCTCCTGACTCCAGGGTTGGTGCTCTATTCACTGTGCCACCCAGCTTCCCCTCTTTTAATTGACTTTTTAAACTGCTATTCAGTAAACATTTGCACATGTCTATTGATTATAGCTTACAATATTAATTTGTAAAAGATATATATTAATTCTTATATGAAAGATTCAAGCAGAGAAAAGACAGAGGAGAGAGAGAGAGAGAGAGAGAGAGAGAGAGAGACCTGATTATAGACAAACTCCTGGAGGGCAGCTCCTGTTTTGAGAAGTGGGAGTTTACAGAAATTCCCAAATGGAGACAGAATACTGTAATATTTCCTCATGCTGTTCCACATGTCATGAAAGGTTAAGACTTTTTATTCAATAGAGAGATAGATAAACATGCTCCAGTAGCATGGGAACTCACCTGATTTAAACCCTACTGAAAAACTAAAGGTCATAGTCAAGAGTAGTAGTGGAAAATAAACTATTAGTTAAAGGCACACTTAATATTGCATGTGATATGTGGTTTCACAAAGAAAAAAACTGATATGTGTTAACATCATGTGAATTCGTTGCACAAACATGTAAAAACAAGGATTATAGCAAAAGGACAGACCAAATATTAAAATTTTTATGAAGATGTAAAAGTGTAGGATTTAAACTTTCATCAAATAAAATAAATTATTTCATTTTGCCCTAGTTAATTCACACTTCCCTGTACTATGATCTTCCACAGTATATTCCTTCATATCACTATTCAGTAAATAATTTTAAACTGAATGGACTTGGGGGTGGTCTTTGGTATTTTTGACATTAGATTAGGTTAGATTAAACATTCTGCCAAAAACTGAGAATACAAACACAAGCAAAAAGAAAGATAACTAATTGAGGTTACATTCTAATGAGGAAAGATAACATATGGAAGGAGACTGGGAATGGGAGAGGAAGGTATAGAAAACCAGGTCAAAAAAAAAGTCCAGAGAATTAGAGTGAAATTAAGTTGGAATATGCATACATATCACACACACATATACATACACATGCACACATGCACACACATACACACAAATATATGCAAGTATGTGTGTATATATATATATATATATGCATAAAGTCTTTGATAGGGATTATGCATGCCCACATATCTAGGACACAGTTATTCATCTTTGGGCAATCCGAGTGCCACGTGATTTCAGAAATTTGTCCATAATTTAAATGTTTGAATTCTAAAATTAAAAATAGGGGCAGCTAGGTGGCACAGTAAGAGCACCAGCCCTGGAGTCGGGAGAACCCAGGATCAGTTCTGGACTCAGATACTTAACACCCACACACACACACACAAAAAACTGGCCATGTGGCCTTGGGCAAGTTACTTAACCCCAATTGCTTTTAAAAATAAATAAATGAACAAACAAATAAATAAATGAATGAATGAATGGATAGATAGATAAACAGATAAATAAATAAATAAAATTAAAAATAAATGAAACATACTTAATAAAATTTTATAGCTTTGAGGTACTTTAGAAATCATTTGATAATTCTTCATAGATGAGAAAACGGAGGTCCAGAAAGGTAATTATATGCTTTAGATTGCCCAGGTAGAATAACTAGGAGTAGAATCCATGCCTTCTTGTTCTCATTTCAGTGCCTTTTTTAGTTCCCTGTCACCTATCAACTTCCTATGATGTTCTCTCTACAATTTGTTTCTGAGAGGCAGCATGGTGTAATTGATAGAACAGCTAGATTTGGTATATCACTGAGTGCTTAAAGACTAAAGTGGGTTCAAGTTCCTCTTCAGAAACTGGACTATGTGACTTTGGGTAAATCACTTACAATCTCTGAACCTCAGTCTCCTCATCTATGAAATGTGGTTCATAATCACACCTATATCATAACGTAATAAGGATCAAGTGAAAGAAAATATTTAAAATCTTATACAAATGTCAGCTATCATTAACTGTTATGTCATATAAAAGAAATTAATATTATTTATTGGTATTTTCCTTGTCCCATTCCCCCCCACCCCAGTACGATCTTTGCTCATTGGCTGTTTTCCACATGCCTGCATTTTATTCAGACACTGCTCTTTTGTATGCTTCCCTTTGTTCCAAGCCTGTCCCTCTATATTTGCCTTTACTTCCTTTGGGGGAAAACATTCTAAAGCTATACTAGACAATAGAATTGTCCTCCAATACTGCCCCAACCCCAATAAAAATTCAAAATAAAAATAACATTCTAAGTATCCCAAGATCCCACAGTGGTGATAGGTAAGAGTAGTGATTGCTTCTGATGATATCTCTCCTCATTTTGCCCAAGTGTTATAGATGCTGCAGGCCATAAATCCCTCAAAAGGAGGTATTATATCCTGACTCCAGACATAACAAATATCAAGCTGTGAGCACAAGTTGTCAAATGCTTAAAAGTAGCTCCAGGACCAAGTAAAGTAAAGTGAGGGGTTTATCATCTTCTGTCTCTGGGAAACCAAACACAAGGTTAAATCATATTTCATGAAAAATCAAGACAAACATATCATCGGGGTAGGAAGGGGTTGAGGCAGCTATACAATATGATGGTTCTCAAAATAAAGGAACTTCACTTGTGATTGGTTAACTGCTTCATTTTTGTTTGTGTAGAAGATTGAAAAATGGGCAGCTGTCTGTTCTCTCAAAAGCTCACCAAAATTGTCAACTCGGTAGATTTCTCTAGCTGTAGAATTGGACTGAAGTTAGAATTCCTATAGGCTGTTCATTTAATTACATTCATTATAGTTCCCAGTGCTGACCATGTTATGAAGAAAGTAGGAAATCTATGATAAATGGCACAATATCTGACTTTGGAGATGGCTCTGGATAGTGGTGGATTGCTACACATGTAATAATTCTTGTGCATATTGCCAGAACCTTGTTAGAAAGCTGTCCTCAGAGTTTGCAGAGAAACATTCACCACTAACCTCTTCAAAAATTAGTGAATTCTTTTTTTTATTTTTTAAATTTACTTCTTGTCGTAAGGAAAAGGTCTGAAAAATAATGATGGAGAGGTTGAGCAGAAATTATTGGTCACTGGTGAAATTCATTCTTTGTATTTATATGCCCTACATGGAATTAGGGTATTACAAGGTAGAGAGCATTAATACATAATGGATCAAGCAGTCCTTTATATGAAAGGATTAAAAATAATCATCAGGAAGAGGAAAGGAAATAGTTTTTGATCTTTATTTTTACTCACTTTGAAAATGAACAATGAAAATGAAAAAGAAAAAAGAATAAAAAAGAGGTTACCTCAGGCTCCAGTTCACACGTCTAAGGTAAATTGTGAACAGAGGAGAGAAAGGGGATGGAATACTATTTATATAGAGCCTACTATGTGCCAGGTGCTTTTATGAGATAGGTACTGTTATTATCTACATTTATAGTTGATGAAACTCAAAGTCAAATGACTTGCCCAGGGTCACAAAGCTAGTGAGAATCTGAGGTCATTTTTGAACTCAGATCTTCCATTTGCCAGGTCCTGTGCTCTATCAACTACACCACCTACCAGTATTAGCAAGAGAGATCAGAGATGCTTAGTTGAAAGAATCTGCAAAGATCATATAGTTCAGCCCTGTACCTGGGCAAGAATCTCTATAACATCTCCATTTCTGATAAGAGGCTATCTAATCTCTGAAGAATTCAGTGTTGAAGCACAAAAAGCTAGATGAAACATTTTAGGGAACATTAAGCAAATAAACTACATCACTTCAAGTTGAATTGGAAATTTAAGCTCCAACTTTCTGGTCAGTCATGTCTGACCCCTTTTCGGAGTTTTCTTTGCAAGGTTATTGGAGCACTTTGCTATTTCTTTCTCCAGATCATTTTATAGATTAGGAAACTGAGACAAACAAGTTAAAGGTACTTGTCCATGGTCACACAGCTAGTTAGTGTCTAAGTCAGGACTTGAACTCAGGTCTTTCTGACTCCAGGCCTAGCATTGCACCAAATTTAATCTGGAGGAACACTAATGTCTCCTAGAGTTATAGAGGGAGTATGGAAACTAAAATTCTCAGCCAGCTGCTAGAGGTTCAAACATTTTAATTTCTTTTACATTCTTGCTCTAAAGGGGTATTTTCCTCCAAAGTTTGTGATCATAGAATTTGAAAATTGGAAAGGCTTGAGTTTAAAGGTCATCTAGTCCAACTCCTTCATTTTACAGACAAGGAAACAGAAATCCAGAGGAGTTAAATTATTTCCCTAAGGTCATATAGGTAGTAGGAAGGATAGGCAGTACTCTAATCCAGGTTCCCTTTATCTGAAAGACTTCATTTTCCAATAACTCATTGGTGAATAATCTTGAATCTTCTCTCACTTTTAGTTCTCCATAGAAGATTGGGGATTCATTTGTTTTTTGCTCTCTGAATAATGGCATCTATTAGTGAAGTTGGAATGAAACCTCCCCAAATTGGAGGCTGTATGCATACCCCAAGGGCATACCCCAAGGTCTGATCTGATGGCCAGGAAAGTAAGCCATATTCTACTCTCCTTTTGAAAGCCAATCATAGATTGTTTCCAGTTCAATTATGCTACTTTTTTTGTACTTATTAGCATTGGTCAATGTTCCATTATCTCCCTATTTCCACCCTTCCTCCCACCCCCACGACTGATCTATGCCTTGGGTCCTCAGGGCAGTTATCATTTAGCCAGAACATAGACATACCCACTGCAACCATGAAGGCAACACTTACTGTCTTTGTCACCTAAACACCTCAC
Organism: Petaurus breviceps papuanus; assembly: GCF_028583685.1. Lineage (NCBI taxonomy): Eukaryota > Metazoa > Chordata > Mammalia > Diprotodontia > Petauridae > Petaurus > Petaurus breviceps. Next base: position 17,765,369 of record NW_027186473.1, read on the forward strand.
CTATTGATCAGCTCCTGGATAAACCACACTGGTTGACCTTTATACCTTATGTCACTCTACTGTAACAAAAACTCAAATGTCTCCTTATAGATTTTGGAATTCAATATTATTTCATCTTTATCTCAGGTTTGCAATATATTTATGATTACTGGTACAGCAACACCTGCATGAGACTTGTTAATAAGCAAATATTAAAAAAGTAAGAGTATATAATAAAAAAAATTTAGACACTTGCAATAGTTCATTCTCTTTAGTTCCCTTTTATACAGACCAAGGAATTCTTAGACACGTTTCTGTCTCAGTCAGTACCAAAGACAAGCCTTTTTTAAATTTTTTTGGTGGGGGAGTGGGTGTCAGGGTAGAGGCTTTATGTACCATTAAGTGTCTGTCACTAAATGAAAAAAATCTCTAATAGCTTTCTGCAACTGGCAGGAAAAACAATTGCCCCCATCACAATTTTAGCTATGTTGTACTGTACAAAAGACCTTAATGCCTTTTTACCCATTGTCACCATCCATTTATGGCTAACCAAAATCTTGTCCAGGAAAAGGATCCATTCTCTAATGTCAGGAGAATCACCTTTCTAAAAATCTAAAACTACAAATTATTTTGTCCTTTGTTATTAGAAATATTTCCTTAACTCTCTTTCATGCCAGACCAATGAACAATGAATGAGACTTTGTCTTGTGGAATCCCCAAATAGCTGGCACATAATAGGTGTTTATTAAAAAATAATTGATTGATTGACAGACTGATTTTAAAGCCTTAAATGGAATCTGCCTATGACACTCACTGGCTGTTTGACAATGGACAAGTCACTTAACCTCTCTGTGCCTCAGTTTCCTCATCTGTAAAATGGGGATAGGGAGTCATATTGACAATGAATAAAGAACCTGCCTTAGAGGCAGGGAGAACTAGTTTAAAGTATTATGTATGGCATATAGTTTCTATGTAACCATGGCAAAGTTACTTAAATTCTCAATGACTGAGACACTTTTAGTTACACAGGAGTTACCAGTCTGCCTTGGTGAAAGGAGTCTCCATGGGAAGAGTTCTATACATTCATGAAATCATAGGTCCACGCCCCCAAAACAAAATAAAATAAAACCTGGAGATGATAAGAACTCTAGAAGCTGAGGGAATTGATTGGTTTAGGACAGCAAACGAATAATTGTGGAAATTGAATTTACCACACTGACTCCATCTTGTAACTTGATTCTGGAACTAGTTCAGTTCCCCTTCTATTCAATTATGAGTCTAATCCAACTTCAGTCTTGTGAGAAAACTATTCAATTGTGACAACTGTGTGAAAATCCTATTTTCAGTCAGATCCAAAGGTTGATGCGAGGATGTTTCTCACAATTGTCCATCTCATGCAACCCATACGTCATATCTGAAAACTAGCCCCATCCTGATCAATCATTTCCTTTGCTTGTTCACAGATACTTGGGGTTGTGGGACACCTCTTTTTCTGAATTCAGGGAATTGCATCTGTTGCCTCTCCCCCTCCCAATCTGGAGAGTCCCTAATCTTTCATCTAATTAGAAATCAGATTACTTGATGTTATATCATTTCTTTTAAATGAATTGGTCTTATTTGATTGTCTTTAATGTACAAAAGTCTGTCTCCCCTATATATGGGGTTCAGCAATAAGCTGAGGAAGGTGCCTGGTGTCATTTTGTTAGGCAATTGCCATGCATTGCTTACTAAATCAAAACCCTTGGAAGTGCTAACCTTTGTACCCTTGGTCATTTCATCTTTCATTCGACACATAATTAGCTCATAAGTTTATTGTAAATGGGAAAGTGTGTCCATGCATTTTATATATGTTGTAAATTTCAAAATGCTACTTAAGTATCAAGTGTGTGTTTGTGTGTATGTGTATTGTGTGTGTATATTTAATTTTATCCAAGGGAATGCGTTGCACCATTCAGGACCTTACCAATCACCCCTATTATTCTCCCAACTGTTTTTCTTTAGCACCAGGGTGGAATTATTCCATTCCCTTATGGGGATGTGATTTTCCCAGGTCTTAGGAATGATTTCCCTCAGCCACATTCTGTTCATTTTCCCAGACCATTCAATAGAAGAATGAGATGTAGACATGGTATAGGAGGCAGAGTGTAGTGAAAGGGAAGTTGAATTTGAAGTCAGAGAGGCCTGGGATCAATCCCTGGTTCTGATGTGACATTGGATGAGGACTATTTATGTAATAGGAAAGGGTGCTGGCTTCAGAATCAGGACACTTAGGTTTGAATCTGTTCTTCATCATTTACTAGCTATTGGACTAGTTAAATAACTGGTAGTCATTTAACTGAGCTTCAGTTTCTTTCTCTGCAAAATGAAAATAATAATGAGCCATGCATTAACTACCTCAGAGTTGTTGTGAGGAAAGTAAATGTATAAATATAAATTTGTAGATGTGGCAAAATGTGAAGTTATGTTCCTTTTTATAATAAATATATCTGTGGAACTATATAGATAACTGTATTTAAAGAGAGATCTTTAGATAGATAAATAGATCGACTTCCTATCTATCTAACATATATAGTCATTTGTGTGTTGTCTTCCACATTACAAAATTAGATACTTTCTTTGTATGCTGAATGGTTAGCACAGTGCTTGGTACACAAAGAGCCCTTCATAAAAATGCTTGTTGTTGGCTAACAGTATCTACAACTGATGTTGTTAATGTTGTTATTATTGCTATGCAACATGTAAAAGTATGTATATTCATGCATACTAATGTGTATTAGTGGGTATCTGTATCTGTGATATATGTATGTGACATAATGTCTTTATAATTATTTAATAATCCTATACTATAAACCAATTTTATTTCAATACATGCCTTTAATCACAATTATCAATAAATCAATTGCCATTGAGTATTATCTCACACATTTTGATATACGGGGAATATCTGGATTGTAGGTCCAATGTTGTAGAATAAACAAGGTTACTATGAAGGAGTGAATTTCTAACATCTTAGACAAGTAATCCCCAGGGTTTAGCAAAAAATAGAATATGTCCAACCAGCTCAACAGATAGAAAATGACAATAACCATCATAGTTTTTTGTTTTGTTTTGTTTTGTTTTTTGTGCCTGAGGTAGTTAGGAGAAAGTACCTAATAATGGGGTCCTTTTAGTTTGTTGTTGTTTATTTTCTATTAAATAATCCGCTTCAATGGAGCCCAAGATACATTTACTTTTAAGAAAAAAAATAATTAAAAGAACCAACATGGTATAGGAAAGCCAACATGGAGTCATAGGTCAAAGACTTTAGCTAAATTTCCAGGTCAATTACTTACCAGTTGTATAAATTTCGTCATTTAACTATGCTGGTGCTCAGTTGTTGTTGTTTTTTTTTAATCTGTAAAATGAGCATGAAAATACCTGCTATGACCACTTCCCAGGAATCTTGCTTAAATCATACAAGAAAATGTATATGAGGTATTTAGAAAATCAGCCTGGGAAAATCCAATATACATTCCAGTGTCTAAATTTGAAGCTTAAAAAGAAGGAAATTATCTGACTTGGTGTCCTGAAAAAAAAGTTTTCTGCTGCTGCTATGATGTCATGAAGGAGAATTCTTAAGTGTCTCTGATGTTAGGGCATAAAGAGGCTATCCCAAGGGGGTCAAAAGAAGATATGCCTTATTTGAACTCCTCGGTTGTACTCCCTGTGATAAATAAGCTCCTTTTAGGAGGTTACTCTTACTTTTCATAGTATCATAGGCTAGAGGTGATCTTATAGATCATTTAGTCTGACATTCTGCTGTTACTGATGAGGAGACTGAGACCCAGAGCGATTAGATGACTTGTTCACATTCTTACACATAGTAAACAGAAAAGATGGATCCAAATCCAAGGTTCTTTCTGCTGCCCTGGGATCAAAACTATAATTGATTTTTTGCCTATAATGCTTAGTTCTGGCAATGGAATATATAGTATATATATTTTTAAATGTCATTTTCTTGTTAAGTAAATTATTATTAGAGCTTTAAGTGTTTCCAAGGCAACTTAAATATGAGTTTGAATATACCAATAAACTTTACCAAGGCATTCATTAACAGCAGGCCAGAAGAAACCTTTTAACGTGGCTGATGAGGCCATTAGTATTAAGCATTCTGATGATCCTGGGCATGAAACAATAGTCACTTCACTCTCTTCTTTTCTTTTTTTTTATTCCCAGAGGGCTGGAGGTTGTTCCCAGTGTGATTTTTAGGTTCACATTTCAATAATGTTAATGTTAGCATTTCAGCCAAAACAGTAATCTGTTAGAAGTCTAAAAGGAAGGTGCATTACCTTCCCAATACCACATTCAATTTTATCTATAAAAGGTCTTGAATTCATACAGTAAAGGACTGTAGGTCCATGCTCTAATCTAAGAACTGACTTGGGAAGAACATCATAAAGCTCAGACTCTGTTGCCTTCCCTCTCACAAGTAGACATGGTTAGGTTTCCCCACTGACCTAATTATCCCCTTTCCTTTGATTCACAACAGGGCTTATGTAGCATAGCAAGCAAATAGCTAAAGGTGTCTGACCTCTCACAAAAGTAATAAGTAAATTCCCCCAATGAACTGGATCTGTCCAATAGCCTTCTTAAATCTTTCATGAAACTTCAGAAGTTCAGGATATGCTTAGAAATCTGTTTTGACATTGCTTTTTCTAAGCTCATTAAAGCTCTAATAACTGGAATTCCATCTATGTGTACATAGCTGTATTTCTGAGAGAAAAACTCAAGCAGGAGTGCAATTCAGTTTGAATTATAGCATCCTCTCAGTTGACGTGGCAGTAGAGAGGTATATGGGTACTTTTTTTTTTCATTTATGTAAAGCCTGGCTTCTTCCTACCCCTTGTCACTTCTCCAGGTTAATTAGTACATTTATTTAAGATTATTAGAATCATAAGAGCTTAACCATCAAGAAATGTTTATCAATTACTAATTACTATATGTCAGGCCCTTTACCGGTCACTGAGGATACAAATACAAACATAAAATAGCCCCTGTCCTCAAAGAGTTTGCATTCCTGGAATTTGTTTGGGTGGACTATGCAGACCCATGTTAAGGGATTTTATTTTTCAGTTTTTTTGTTGCTTGTTTTTGCACATGGAGGGGGATAGTGTGAAGGAAAAATTAGTGAAAAGATAGATATAGATACAGATGATGCATATGTATTTATATTTTATGTATATATATATATTTAATAAAAACTATTAATATGACTTTTAATGGGGCAGCTAGGTGGCACAGTGGCTGGAATGATGGGCCTGGAGTCAGGAAGACTCATCTTCCTGAATTCAGATCTGGATTCAGACACTTACAAGCTGTGTGATCCTGGGAAATTCAATTAATCCTATTTGCCTCAATTTATTCATTTGTAAAATGTTCTGAAGAAGGAAATGGCAAACCACTCCAGTATCTTTGCCAAGAAAACCCCAAATTGGGTCATGAAGAATTGGTCAGGACTGAAATGATTCAACAACAACAACATCATTTCTAATTGGGGAACCTCCATTATAGTTTATGCTACAAAAGGGCAAGAATTGCATCTTATTTTTCTTTTAATCCCACTTAGTACCTATCAGAGCACCTTGTTCAGAGGAAGAAATTTTTGAAAGCTTACATCCTATTGGTCTGTAAATTATAGCCTATAAATGTAATAAAAATAAAATAAACAAAATAAAATAGCCTATAAATTCAGATCATTATATGTGTGTGTGTGTGTATATGTATATATATATATATATATATATATATAAAATCACAGAATAACAGATTTTTTGCGCACATTCATGGAACATGCTTAACATTAAGAAGACAGTTGTCTGTGCCATAAAAGTGAGTTTATCCTTATGTCCTTCCAATATTGCAGTATGCCTTAAAATGGATGGGAGATCCAACATGGGATGAAAGGGGCTCTAATTTGCCTTTCCCAGTCACTCTGGTTGATATGACCTTCCTTTCTAAGACTCCCTTACATTTATTACCTATGTATATCATACGGATCTGTTTAGGCACATTGTGCCCTTAAGGGTAAGAGCTGGTTTTTATTTTTGTTTGCATCCTTAGCACTTAGCACAGTGTCTGGAACATGGTAAGAGCTTAATAGATGTTTGCAGATTGACTGAGCCCTCTGGAATCACTCCCATCTACTCCTTTAAAGGTGCCAGTGTATGCCTCCTTAAATTGCTCCCTAACCAGAACCAGGAGTCCTCCATCTCTTGACTGATTGTTGAACTGAGCCCACTACCTCCTCTCCTTGCTCTGCCCCTCTGCTTTTTTCCACTCCTCCTCCTTCTTTCTGTCTCTGTCTCTCTGTCCCTGTCTCTCTCTCACAGATAAATTATTTAATATACAATTTATTGTTTAGTTGGGGTAGGGATGGAACTTGGCACATACTCATTCAAGATATATTTATTAATGTACAATGTATATATATATATACAATATATAATATACAATATATAACATATATGTATTAAAAGTTCAGTGATACAAAGACAGTTGTAAAATAGTCCCTGGCATTAAAGAAGTCAAAGTCTTGGGGTGGAATTGGGGAGGTGATGGACAATAAGCTCAGATAAGTAAATACAAAATATATCAGGTAGATTATCTTGTGCAGAGAGCAGCAAGTTGGTTGGTTTACGTAGAAAGTAGCATATGTGAAGACGAGTAATGTGAAAGTAAGCTAAGAAAGTTAGAACTTAAGTTTTGACTCTCATTATTTCTTGAAAAAGGAGATTTGAATGTACTACAGTCTTTTGCCATGTATAAATTAGAAAACATTATATAAATGATAAAAATCAATATCATTATTATGATTATCACCTCAACATTAAGCCATCCCTGTCTAGACCAGAAACTTTACAAAGACAATCATCTGACAATCTCATGGGGCTCAGAGTTCACTTCATTAGTTAGTCATTTTTAATAAAGGAGCTCTAGCTGCTCAGCCAAAATTATGTCCACTTAACTTTCAAGTTTACCTGCATATTAATGCAGCTCAGCATAAGCTTTCTCTAAGCAAAATGCACTACAAAAAGTATGTGACTAAAAAGACCCAACTGCCTAGTGTCTCTTGACTTTCACTCCTTTGATGTAGCTTAATAGGAAATGAAATACATTGGGACCACTTTCTTGGTTTGCTCCACAACTTGCACAGAAGAGCAAGGAGCAAAGTTCATTCTGAATTCACATGAGCTCTGTGACTCTGCAGAGCACAATGAAAAATAGTCCCAAAGTGAATTTGCCCAAACACCTCCAAATGCTCCTCCCAAAGGAAATTGGGGGGAAATGTAGCATTGATCCCTTTTTCCCACCATCCTTCTATCTATTCAAAACAAATAAAAACTTTTTCTTATGGTTTTCTTATAAACCAGCTTACTGCTGCCTCTACCCTGATTCAGGCCCTCATCATATCTCACCTTGACTACGTGTATCATTATGCCTCCTAACCATTCTTCCCTGTTCCATCTCTTAGCTTTTCAAACTCTTATACAAGGCTGCTAGACTATAAATCAATCTTTAAAGCATGGTGTTCATTTTGTTACCCCCATTGCCACCTTGTTAAAAACAAATGCTCCTGTGTTACTGATACCTACAAAATAAGGTGTAAAGTCATCAGCCTGGAATTATACCTCCATAATGTGACCCCTAACTGATCTTTTCAACTTGTCTCCCATTCTTCTTCCACTGATATCTTTTTCTCTTTTCAAGCTGCATGGCTCACTGGTCCCCTAAGACCCATTGTACAGTCCTGCCTCCATCCCTTTGCTAATTGCTTTTATGCATACTTGCTAAAACCTTATCCATATTTAAAGGGTCAGCTCAAACAGTACCTATACCATAAAGCCATTTTGTTTGTTTGGTTTTTTCACCATTGAGCGATCTGTGACCAATCCTTTAAAATGCTTTAATTCACATTTTTTTATATTTCTCTTGAAATACTTGCTATATACTGACTTGGACTATAGCTATGTGTGAGCTTGTTTTATCTCAACTGCTAAAGTGTAAGCTTTTTGATGGTAAGGAGTGAGTTTTATTTAACTTTGTATTCTCTCAATTCTCTACACTCCCTTTGATCTGTAAGCAGTCTCTTTGCACAGAGAACCTCACTAAATATTTGTTATATTAAATAATTAAAATTAATTGCTCTAGTTTAGGAAAATATTTTCTACAATATAGGAAACAGAAAACACCTAAACTTTCTGTGATACCTTTTCTACTTTCTTGCTGTGACCCTTTACAAAGGCTAATTTGAATTTCTTTTTTATAATTTTCTAACAGAAATAATTTATATACATGATTTTTCTTATTACTGCATATGACCTGCTTGGTAGAATTTAATGCTTTCACTTTAAGAACAGAAGTTCAAATGTTCCAAATGCAAGGAAAATGTCTATTTGATTGGGATTATATGTCAAAATCAATGAACAACAAGCTTTAAAATATCAATTAAAAAACACATTTATGCCAATTAATTTTTATTGGCCTTATCTTAGAAACACTGGAAACTGCATGTAAGGGTTTTTAAAGCATTATTTATTGATAGTTCTCATTTGGATTTTAAAAGAGATTTTTGTTCTTTGGGGTTTTTTTGGTAATAACATTAATTAAAATGAGTTGATTTCCTCTAAATACACTCCCTCCCAGATGACCAAGTCTTGTCATTCTTTTGTACACTTTTTCTTCGGTCCCTTTTCTATTCTTACTACTAGAAGCCTAACTCAGCTCCTTAGTTAAACATCTCACATGAACTATTATAAGACTTCTACACTAATCTCCTGACTCTATTCTCTTTTCTCTTAAATCCAAATATTGCTGAAAAAAAGATCTTATTATATTATCAGGAGGAGAATAATAAAGGTAGAGAGAACCTCATTGGTCAACCAAGCCATTCCCAAAAATTAAATCTGTCCATAATATCCCTGACTAGTCTTTAACTTCTTTTTAAACACTTTTATTGACAGGAAACTCATAAATATCCCTGTTCATGAGTGTGCACACACACAAACTCTAAGTAGGTATGCTGTACTTTCCATTTTTGTATTGATTTAGTGAAAGACAGTACAATAAAGTGGAAAGAACATTGGACTTGGAATCAGGAGAGAATTGCATTCCATTCTTGCCTCTGAAAATGTATTGACTTTGTGATCATGGTCAAATCATTCTGAGCCCCAGTTTCCTTTTATGTAGAATTAAATAATAATATCTTTAGTAATTATATCGAAAGGATGATATTAGGATCAAATGAGTTAATCTATGTGCAGTGAGAGAGGAAAAAGTTGCCCCCTCCTTTAGTTCAGTTGAAGCAACCACAAAAAGCAAGAAATGGGTAACAGAGATAATTGTTAATATTCCATCTATACTCATTCCTTTTTAGAAGTATGGAAAAGGATTCCTAATTGAATTTGAAGGGGAGCTTGGCATTCACTAGCAAAATAGTGGCCATATGTTTTTGACCTTTAAAGAGTTAAACTTACCAATACTGAGTTGAAATAGCTTTTGTGGAGCTTTCTCCATCCCATAAACCCCCATCAGAGAACAGAAAAGAGAGGAGTGGATTTTCTCTACTCTAGTCTACTATCAGCTGTGGTATCTTCAGTGGAATTATTCATCTAACAGGAAAAATCATCTCTGTCAGGGGTCAACAAAGAGAGAAGATAGTTGTAGCAGAAAGTGACTTCAAGTAGTGTAATCCCCAGCAACAGAATTAAGTCATGGAAAAAGAAGAGATTTAGCTCTAGAAATCCAAGTTGGTCTATGTTGATGAACAGGCCCATAGCACCTAAATGAGTGAATCACTCAGGAAAAACATTGAATCCAGGAGGAAACAATGAAAAGATACAAAGAAAAAATGAAAGAACGTCAGGACTCTGCAGTAATCGAAGCATGAATTGCCTTAGGAAGGTATGTTCTCTTCCCTTGAGTCTCATTATCAGTGTTCTCTACATTTGGACCCACTCTTCCCACTGATGCTATTTATATTTTTGGGGTGTGGGAGGTGTTCAGGGAGAACCAGCACCTCTGGTGTGAGGGATTGCCAAGCCTTTTTCAGGGTTGCTAATCCACCTTTGGTGTCCTTCTGGCACTCAACTTTCATTATGTTACAAAGAAGCTGTAGCATATGTAGCTGCCATGTAAAACCATCTTGGCAAAAAGGTTAAACCAAACTGAGCTTAACTGACAGACCTCACACATGTTGGTGAATGAGGGGGAAGCATTTACACCCAGCATTTGAAGTCTTTTCCATGCAATGAGAACAATTTGTTTCAACAGCCATGAAGGCATCTGAAGCAGGTGGTGTGGAGCACTGAGAGCGTGGTCAGATGTGGGAGATTTCAAGATCATTCACTGTTTCCCAGGCCATGGCCAGTTATATTGACTTTTGTCTCACCACTGGCCTTTGATGACCCTGAAAGAAAGAGTGAGACTAATGACTTTGTGCATCTCTCCCTCAAATGAATCCAATTCATGAGCAAGTCGAGAAGTCTCCCCATGATGTCATTGGTCCTATTTGAAATGAAACATGAATAACAATCTTTATATGTGGGAAAGAGTACTTCAGGATGATGGTCAAATGTTTCATAGGTATTGTTTTTATTAGGACATCATAGTAAGTGCCTTTGCTTTGAGTTAATTGTGTATCATGGCTGATTATAAAGGTAACTTCACTAAGAAGAGAGATGTAAGCTTAAAGTTCTAAGTGTCTGGACACACAAAGTACCCTAGTACCTGAGGATAGCCACCACTCTGAGGAAACTATGCCCCAAATGTGAGTTTGAACTAGGAAGTAGTACCGCTTTGGGGAGGGATACTTTTAAATCTTTTGCAAACCTTAAAGTTCTAAGGGAACATCTAGTATTCATTCTTAATATTTTTCCTTAAATTAGGCTGAAATCTGTCTCCTTGTAACTTGCAGCCACTGATTCTGGTTATATCCATTCAGTCAAACACACAAAGAACTTTCTAGCTAAAAGACTTGCAGATATTTGAAGATCACTATCATTTTTCCCCCACTAAAGTGCTACTTCATTTCAATGTGATGCTGATCCTGGTGTCTCGGAAGTTATGCCAATAGGGCATAAGTTCTAACAAGTTTTGACAAGTTCAGTAGTTTTCAAAGGCGTCCTTAATGAGAAAATTTACATTCATCATCCAACTCTGGCTCCCTTTAAACTAAACAAGGTGAGCAAGTACTTTCACCTCTCTGAATGTCAGGTTGACTGCATATGTTTTTGTTTTTGTTTTTTGTTTTGTTTTCCAAATGCTAGCTTAACTAATTTCTCATCTGCTTGTCCCCAGGTTTGCAACTGGTTGATTAATTTTTCAGCCACAGGAACTCTTTAAGACCATCTTCTCAGTCACAGTGAGGTTGTAATCAGCATCAGCAGGAGTAATATTTATACCAAAGTGTGTGACACTAATCTGACCAAATTAATAGATTTTATTTATATGTTATTAAAGCATATCATTTTGTATTTTTATCTTAACAATTAAAAGATTTGATTTTTTTAACATTCAAATACTTTAAAGGGGTTCCTTGGAAAGCATGGAAGACATATAAATCAGAGAAGAAAAAGAAAAAAAAAGTAGTCAGCCAGGAGATGTACTGATCTGATAAAGGAAGATTTAAGCTAATAGAGGATGGAGGCAAGGACATTGGGAAGCTAGATTATGTCCAGAGAAGGAGACTCTAACTAAGTCATAAAAGAACCAATCAAAGGAGGTGGGGAAATTCAGACTGGAGTTAACAACAAATCAACAAGGATATACTAAGTGTCCACTACATGACAGGCATGGAGAAAACAATGGAAAAAAAAGAAACCAAAAACAAACAACACAAAACAACAACGACAATGACAACAAAAACCAAACGAACCCCCAAAATAGACTCTCCTCTCAAGAAGCTCAGAATCTCATGGGGGACATAACATGCAAAAAACTATATACAAATAAGACTGTGTGGTATAGTGGAAGGCACATTGGTCTTGGAATGAGAAAATTTACATTCATCATCCAACTCTGGCTCCCATTAAACTAAACAAGGTGAGCAAGTACTTTCACCTCTC
>NW_027186473.1:17777458-17817211 GCF_028583685.1 Petaurus breviceps papuanus
CTGGCTCCCATTAAACTAAACAAGGTGAGCAAGTACTTTCACCTCTCTGAATGTCAGGTCCTGCTTCTCCCACAAGGGATGGGCAGTCCATTCTTCCCCTAAAGAGGATAAATTGGAGCTAATCTGAGAGGGAAAAAAGGCACTAAAATAAAAGAGGTCTAGAAAAGGTCTCTTGCAGAAGGTGAAAGTTTGGTTGTCTCAATTATTGAGGGGATACCAAGAGGTGGCCTTGAGTAAGGAAAACATTTTAGGTGGGGAATAGTAAATGAAAATGGCACAAAATAATCAAGAGATGTAGTGTCAGATACAAGGTACTGCAAGGAGGTCACAGTCACTGGATCCCAGAGCACATGGAGAGTACTAAGGTAGAAGATCAATGAAGGTAGGAAGGAGCCAGTTTACAAAGGGCATTAAATGAGAAACAGGAAATTGTATATTTGATCCTAGAGGTAATAGGAATTCATTAGGGTTTATTGAATGAGGCTGATATGATTGGATCTTTAGGCAGATCAAATTGACAGAACAGTGGATGGAGAACTGGAATGGGAAGAAACCTTAGGTAGGGAGACCAACCAAAAGAATATTTTCCAGGTTCATCTACTCTGCTTACACCAGGGGTGGGGAAGCTATGGCCTTGAGGCCATGTATAACCCTCTAGGTCCTCAAGTGCAGCCCTCTGACTGAATCCAAACTTTTTCAGAACAAATTCCCTTAATACAAGAATTTGTTCAGTAAAACTTGAACTCAGTTAAAAAAGCCCCACCCAAGAACCTAGAAGGCCACATGTGGCCTTGAACCCTCAGGTTCCCTGCCCCTGGCTTACACCATAGATTGGTGTATACAAGAAGGGGATATTATCAAGGTAGAATTGATAAAACTTGGTAACTGATTTGATGTGGTCTTTGAGAAAGAATGAAGAGTCAAGCATGACTCAAATTGTGAAAACTGGGTGACTGGCAGGGTAGTGCCATCCTTCATGATAATATGAAAGTGAGGAAGAAGGTCAGGCTTGAGTAGAAAGATAAACAGTTTAGTTTTGAATGTGTTGAATTTAAGTTAGTACAAGAATACAAAAATAGGCATTGAGGATGCAAGTCAGGAGAGAGGTTAGGGCCAGACAAATAGATCTAAGAATCAACTGCAAAGAGATAACGGAATGCATGGACACTGATGATATCACTACAATAGTAAAAAGGGAGAAGAGAGGAGTGCTGGAAAAGCCCTAAGGGACACCCATAGTCAGTGAGCACAGCCTGAATGACTATTCAGTAAAATAGGTTGAAGAAACCTCAAGAAAAGAGAGTACTGAAGAAAAGCATAAAGGGCACAAAGCGTAAAGAGGCATAAGAATTTTGGAAAGGACACTAAATTTGGCACTTAAGAGATCATTGGAAACTTTTAAGAGAACAGTTTCAGTTGAATAATAAGAAAACCAGTCTGATGAGAGTTAAGAAGAAAGTGAGAATAAAAGAAGAGAATATTTCCCAGAATCTTGAGAAATGGGTGTTTCAAATATGTAAAGTTATTTATAATAGAAATATTATATCTCCCCCTTGGTCCTAGAGAGTAGAAGTAAAAGAAATAGGTAGAAATTATAGGAAGAGAGATTTCAGCTCTATCGAATAATATCTTCCTTTCATTTAAAATGGTTTAGCACTAGAATGGAGAAATTAAGAGAAATATGGGAAAACATATAAACTCACACAAAGAAAAATAAGAAGAAAATATACCTGACTACAATAATGTAATGAAAAAAACAATAAAACAAAGCAGAATATTTTATTATTGTCATGACCAGTCTTGACCTAGAAGAAAGGTTAGGAAATGTGCCACCCTCCCTTGACTGGAGAAGTAAAGGACTATGACTGTGAAATACCACAAATAGATGCTATTAGATATCTTCCGTATATCTGCTGATTTGTGCTTAAATGTTTTCTATGGCCCATTGGATGTGTGTTAGGAGTAAGTAAATGCATATTTATATATCCATATCTTGATATGGATCTATCTGTAAATGGAAAATTTTGGAAAATGCATTTGTAAAATATTTGTTTTTCAATAGAATGGGCTGCTACTCAGCAAGTAAATTCCCCGTTACAGAAGGTCTTCTGGCTGAGCCTCCTTGTTGGGAATGTTGTAGTGGAGATTCATGCTTCAGGAATAAGCAAACCAAATGACTACTAAGGTTTCTTCGGCTTCTGACATTCTGTGATTCTTTTTATCTGCTATAACTAATACTCAGATGATCTCTGATTTCATCAATATGGATGTTATTTTTAATGATACATATAACAACTCATCCATGCATCCAATGCAACTTTTGTCCATATTCTTCCCAAAGCTAGAGGTAATCAATCATTTCACTAAACAAGAGTTTTATCACTACTATTAATCTCTCTAGTAGTCAGCAGACAGGAAAACACTTTCTTCTCTTGGAGGACTAGAATGTTTATCCTCACCCACTGAAAACTGCTATTCCCATCATTTACAGAAATTCCCAGCTTTCCATCAAACTAAACATTTCCTCAGTCTTCTGAGAAATATTTGTAACAATGGTGGAAAATAGTTGAGAACTTATTCTCCCCACTGATTTATTTCCCCTGAATTCATTTTCTCTATACGTTTAATGATGCTTTTCCCTGCCCCAAACCCACCAGAGGTAAGGATGAGGTAAGGAAGAATGACTGAAGCCTTTAAAAAAATCTACAAATAACAATATTTATTTTTCCTATACAGGCATAGACTTTCAGTACTGGTCATTCATATTTCTCTTCAGAGTTGATTCATTTCTCTGAAGTCAATGAGATTGTTATGCCTGAATCAACTGTACAGGAGAAATGACAAAAAAAATATATGAATAACTGACCTGGAATGCTTTCTTTTTTTTTTTCTATTTCATGCAAATTTCACTGTTTTAGATCGACTCTGTGCTATGAGGATAACAAAGCCGCAGGTCTAATTAGCTCCCACCATTACTACCACTACTTCCTGCTTTGGCTCAATTGTTTTTTCTACATTCTTTTCCTAGGGATTTTTCCAGGGGGAGAAAGACCAAGGAGCACCTGCAAGGAAGATAGTCCAGCTCCAGTAAAGAGGTGAGAGAGACTGCACAGAGGGAAGTAAAACACTTAGGCAAGCAAATGATTTGATCAATGACTGGAACTGTGAGGGCCCTGCTGGAGATTAATATGAATGAGATGCTATGCTTCATTGACTAAGTTTACCTAATTCCTTAACACATCAATATTGTTTTTTTTTTATGTTGCAGTTACCTAACTTTGTTACGAGTTGCTATTTAATCCATAAAGCTATTATTACCTGAACATTGATTGGGAAAGCAGCAGGAGGAAAGTCTGATTATGCTTTAATTATTACACTGCACCTGATCTACAGTATAGAGAGAATGGGTGGACTCTGCCTCCCCTATTGCTCTCAGCACCTTGCATCAAAGAAGTAGTTAAAGATATCACATCTGCTTAAAAGCAAATTTAAATGTTTGGCTCCCCGAATGAACTGCAAACTCACATAGATTTGTTTACCTTTCTCCCTTAGCATCAAGGGAATATCTTTGGTTAACCACTAAGAGATTACACACTTCCAAAGAAAAAGCAGGAACTTCATAAATGAAAATCTTCGGGTATGTTTATTTTAGGATGTAGCTAAAAGCTTGATTTTGTATTCCATCCGTTTTCTATAGTTAAAAGCTGCATTAATGTGACTAGAAAAACTTTGAAGTAAGTAGAGATAAAACAAACCAGCAGGTCCTTAAACTGGGGGATACGAGGTAGAAAAATCACCTCTCTCCCTTCAGGTAGAGGCCTGAAGATATATCTTCCTTAATGAGGTTCCATGCTGCTTGCTAGATCCCTAATCATTTAAAATGCAAATCCTAAAGAATGAACCAGGAGCTACAATATATGAGAGGTTTGTTGATTTTTAATAAATGGATATGCCATCTGTTTCACTTATTTCCCATCAAACTGAGCAATTTCATCTATGTAATTAGCATGAATTTGCAAAAAATGTAAAAATATATGTAGAGGTGGGCATCATCTTTCTTCATCTTTCTCTTCAATTTGTGAAGAGGAAGAGGGTGCTTACCATATGAAGTTAAGTCTCAGAAAAAATGCCATGAACCTTTCCACATAACGTTAAGGAGATAAAACCCATATCCTTTCACTGATAATTATACATACAATTTTAATTGTAAAGTGTTTAAAATGAATCTAGTATTTGTGAAGTATGGCACTAAATCATATTTTATGGATTTTAAGTAGCCATTGATTTGATATATTCACTTTGGCTTCTGAAGAAAAACAAATGTTTATTTCTGAATCATCTACTGAGATAGGTATTGGTGATGCAAATATAAAAGTGCAAACAGTCCCTCTCCTCAAAGGACTTAACATTTGGATATAATTCTATTACATCTAGCCTGACCAAAAGTAAAATAATAAAAAAAATTATCAAAGGATTTAGAACTTTATTATTATTTGCTTTATTAAGAAATCTTATTTTTGGGAGTGGGCAAGGAGAAAAGAAAATCACTTTTTCCCTTAGAAACATAAAATAGTTTCTAATTTTTATTTTCTCTGTCAATGTTCCTGGTCTTCTCCAATTTTCTGGAAAAAGAGGTATGTTTTCCCTTAAGTTTTCTCTCTTTTCCTGATTTTTTTTTTGTTGTTTAGTGGTGTCTTCCATTCCCTTAATTTTCTCCCATTCAAACTATAGACTAATTATCTTATTTCTCTAAACTCCTGAATATCCCAAATAGGATAAAAACTGATTTCAGTGCAGTCTTTTGTTTACTAATTTTTCCCCTAATCTGTTATGTAGTCCATCATGGTAGGCTGAGCTAATCTAGAAAAAAGAGCAAATTGGATGATTTTAATACACTTAATGATACCTATCCCCTTTGCCCCAGTCTCCCCAGTGATTCTGGAGGGTAGATAAAAAAAGGATGTGGGAAGAGGGAGCAGGTAGAACTAAAAGTATTTTTTTTAATATGAATACATATAGAAAGATATATCTACATATCTATTTACATGTATTCAGATTTATACTTATATATTTATTTATGGCATACATATATGTGTGAAATATATTCCCTGTATGTATGTATGTATGTATTCTATTCAGAAACATATATTAAGCAAAGGCATTCAAGTGCTATTCTACTTTCCACAGATACCTTTCAGCCTATTCTTTTATGATTCTTCTCCTTTCAAAATCTTACACAATATATTTTCAGATGTCAATATAGTCAATCACTTAACCTATCTAATGGGTCAACTCTTTAAGACTATATATTATAGGAAGAAAAGCAATCTACAGTTGGAGGAGAGAGTTCTCACACATATCCTTGATGTTCTGATATACATATACAAAAGTGGGTCATACCATTTTCTACTGTTCCCTCTCCCCTCCCCTGCCCCAACCATAGTTCAGATGGTAACAAATTGCAAAATAAAGCAGTTTTATCTCACATGAGGATATACACACACATATGTATATGTATATATTTATATGTGCATATATATATATATATAAAATTATTTTCTCTGCATTCTCATAGCTAGATGGCCTCATATTCTCACTGCATAGGTGGACTTCCCTTAGGAAAGCAAGAGTATAAAAGGCCTAGATTTGAGGTTAGGAATAAAATTTATATGAATCCAATAGGTACAGTTAGCTAGATAAAACTTCGCTCCCCATATTTATGGGAATTTCTGTCAAGTGACCCAACACCTCAATAGCTAAAGAAAGTGTGTTTCTTCCAAATTTGAGATTGGCAATGTTGACAAACAGCCTTTCCTTAAAAATGCTGCATGATAATGTAGAAGCCTCCTTAGGCTATTGGATTTAGTTTGTTTTTCTTGTTGTCTGACCTGAACCAGGTCATGGAAGTCAGGAGGGCAGGGGCACATTTCCAGTTCTGGAAAATTCCCAATGCAGATCACACAAATCATTATGGAATGGCCTACACAGCTCTGAGTAGGGAGATAGAAATACTTTAGTTCGTATCTAATGCTAAATGATCCCATATTTGTTTAATTTAACAAACATTTTTAAAATGTGCTAATCACTGTGGATAAAAAGATTTAAATAAGGGAATACATTCTCTGCCTTTAAGAGAATCCCATTAGAGGAGACCTGCACAACTTGTGGCCCTTGGGCTGCACGCATCAAGCCAAAAGATTTCATCTACATATAAAGGAGGTTTTTCCCCTTTGTGGGCCACAGGAAATTCTTTTGCATGTTGCAAGTGGCCCACAGGCCATGGGTTGTGCAGGCCTGCATTAGAGAATCAAGACATTTATACAAATAAATGTAAGTTGAAATATAGCAAACCAATAAAAAATAGTTCAATAGAGAATGGTAAAACACTAGATAAGGAAGAATTACATTTATTAAAGCTAAATAACACCTGAAATGGAATTTAATATGAATGAGAATGCTATTAACAAACCAACATCCACCCTGGGTTTTAGCAATAGAATATGTAGAGATTAGAAAGGATAGGAAGAGATCTGGGGAAACTCAATAGTCCAATTTAGCAGGCATGTAAAGTGTTGCAAAAGTAGCAATATAAAATAAGACTGAAAAGAATAATCTCAGCTAGGTTGTGGAATTTGTATTTTATCCTGTAGCCAGTGAGGATCCACTAAACAGTTTCCAATAGAAAAACAACTTACTCTGCTCTATGCATTCAGATATTGCTTTGGCAACAAGATGGAGCACATTCTTGAGAGGAGAGACTGGAGAAAATATTAAGAGTTTATTGCAGGTGTCTGGGCAAGACATGATAAGGATTTGAACCAGCATAATTATATTGAGTAAGAATAGAGGGGATGGATATAAAGATGGAGAAGATAGAGTTAATTGGATTGAAATAGATAGGAAGAGGGAAGAGTCAAAGCGATTTGGGTTGTAGACCAGGTTAACTAAGAACATGACATTTAATACACTAATGACAGCAAAAAAGATGTCTCATGGTAGATTGGACCTTGAAGTATTTCTCAAATTAACTCATATGTCTGACACTAAACTTTATTTTCTTATAGGTCTGACTTTGATCACTGAAGGTAAAAGGGCATAGGGCATGGGAAGAAAGTTGTTGAAGTAGATAGCAGCCTGCATGAAAGGATGAAAGTACAGTTTTCTGTCTCTATCTCTGTCTCTGTCTCTGTCTCTCTCTGTCTCTCTCTGTCTCTCTCTGTCTCTCTCTCTCTCTCTCTCTCTCTCTCTCTGTCTCTCTCTCTCTCTCTCACACACGCACACACACACACACACACACACAAACATAGTATCTCATGTTATATTCTCCCTTATTTATCCATTTCTTCTAGACAACTAGGCTAATGCATCACAACTTTACTCAATAACATGAGATGTCAAATTCATTTTTCCCCATTGACACGAAATCAAGATCCCATCATGTTCCCCTACAAATATAAGCCTTTGTATTTCTTTCTCTCTCTTTTTTTTAATGAAAATAGTCTACTTTGATCTGCATTCAGACTTCATCAATTTTTTCTCTGCATGTGGATAGCATTTTTCATCATGAATTCTTTGGAATTTTCTTGGATCATTGTATTTCTGGGAATAACTAAATCATTCATAGTAGATCATCATACAATGCTTCTGTTATTGTGTACAATGTTCTCCTAGTTCTGCTCACTTCACTTTGCATCAGTTCATGTAAGTCCAGATTTTTCTGAAGTTATCCTGTTCATCATTTCTTATAGTATAATAATATTTAATTATATTAATATATCACAACTTTTTCAGTCATTTTCCAATTGATGGGTATCCCCTCAATTTTCAATTCTTCACCATGACAAAAACTATTATAAAATTTTTTGTATAAATAGGGCCTCTCCACTTCCCCCTTTTTATTATATCTTTGGGATAAAGACCTAGCAGTGGTATTGCTGGATCAAAGGATATGCATGGTTTGATTGCCATTTGG
Organism: Petaurus breviceps papuanus; assembly: GCF_028583685.1. Lineage (NCBI taxonomy): Eukaryota > Metazoa > Chordata > Mammalia > Diprotodontia > Petauridae > Petaurus > Petaurus breviceps. Next base: position 17,785,431 of record NW_027186473.1, read on the forward strand.
GCTTACAATCAATTTACTTTCCAGAATGGTTGAATCAGTTCACAACTCCAACAAAAGTTAACTAATGTTCCAATTTTCCCACATCCCCTCCAACATTTGTCATTTTTCTTTTCTGTAATATTTATCCATCTGATAGGTATGAGGTGATGCTTCAAAATTATTTTAATCTGTATTTCTCTAATCAATACTGACAGAGCACTTTTTTCATTTGACTTCTATATAGCTTTTATTTCTTTATCTGAAAACTGCCTGTTGATATCCTTTGACCACTTATCAGTTGGGGAATGATGTATGTTCTTATATATTTAACTCAATTATATATATATATATGTATACATACATATATATATATATATGAGAAGTGAAACCTTTATTAGAGACATTTGTTTAAAAAATAATTTTCCAGCTTTATGCTTTCCTTCTAATCTTGGTTGCATTGGCTTTGATTGCACAAAAACTTCTTCTGAATCTCATTTGAAACATTCTATTGCCTCTGCTCTCTAACTTCTAGAGAAACATCTTGATGATTAAATAAGTATTCTTTGTTTCTTACAACATTTTCTTCCTTCAGTTACTTAAATAACGTCATATACAAGTTGAATGTTTCTTAATATAAGCCTTGACAATTTCAACTTTGTGTACTAATGCTTTATTTTATATGCTGGTATGAAGTAAAGATTTGACAAGTTTTAAGGAAAAAAAATCACTCTTGCCATGTATGTATTATTATTATTATTGAAATATAATTATATAATTCTACTCCATTTTCCCTTTATCTAACTAGCTCCTTTTCAATAAAGTATATACCATTCTATTGCTCTAGTCCAGTGGTTTACATCACATTAAGTCTTGGTGATGTCATTTACCTTCTTGTATTAAGGTATAATAACTCACATTCTTAAAGCACTGATATATTTATAAAATATCTTCCTTGGAATACTTCTTTGAGATAAGTAATATATAATTGTCTCCATTTTACAGACAAGGAAACTAAGCATCAGAGGGAGTAAGTGATTTATGCAGGGTCACTTAGCTAGAACTTTTTAGAGGTAGGAAGTAAACTCATGTCCTTGTCTCCGAATTCATTGTTCTTTCTTGTATTTCATGTTTATCACAAATATTCTACATATTGGTGTATAAACACCTGAAGCTATGAGCAGACTTATTGTCCCTTTTTCCAGATATCTCCTGTGCATTGCTGAACACCAATGTCTCTTCTATCTCTTACTTGTTATATCTTAAATAATACTTTATGTTTTCAGTCTTCTCCTCTCCCTTTTCATTTTTATGATTAAGAACCTTAAATCACATACATTATTCATTGATCAGAAAACTAAGAACACAAGCTTATAGTAAGCACAAAGAAATATAGAAACGTAAGAAAAGAAAGATGCAAAAAACATAATTTTATCCATTGAGATTCAGCAGGAATTAGGAACCAATCACATAGAGACTGGAAGAGAGGAAATAACATTGAATCAGCCATTTTAGTGGGGTTAAAAATTGTTCTAAGCCTCCCCCCAAAATGATTCCATTAGATCACAGTTGAAACTGATCGGCAAATTCAGTGTGGTCATTATAGATATCTCACCGTTTTTCTGAATCAACTAAAATTTTCACTTTTCATTTAGATGTGCTTTAGAGTAAGCACAGCATGGATATACAAAAGTAATCAAAGATTGGAGAAAGAAATTAACTAGTGTATTCATATGTGGGTGTTTAAGTTTGTTAAAGTGGAAACTGGATCCATTCTAAGAAACTTCAACTAAAACCATTTTACCTTCCAAAAAAAGTTTCTCTATAAATTCAGATACATTTTTTAGAAAAAAAAAATCTTTATGATTATCTGTCAATGGTCTATACTAAGCATTATCTCTAAGACTTTCTCTAGCATTTTCTGAATAACTAATAGATAGATCAAGAATACTTTCAGACTAGGTAACACAATTGCCTTCTGTAGGAGACATAAGATTTTATCTCTAACAACTTCTCATCAAAATGAACAGCCATACTATGCACAAAGATATGGAAGAAGAATGTCCGCCGAAGGCAAGGTTTGACATTGTTCTCCCTGGGTTACTTTTCACTGGAGTCTTTGAACATTCATTATGATCCATGTGACTATACATATTCAATTATTCAAGGATTTAATCAAGGTGGGTACACACTTTAGACTATGAAGATTATGACCCCTTCAGTCTTTATAAGACAGTTCCATCAATCATTGAAGCTTAAAAAAATAAAAAAAAGCATCATGTGGCTAGTGGATCAGTCTCTTCAACTTTAACTTTGTTTATTTTTGAGTGACAGAAATGCAGTCTGGACTCCTAATCACTCAAAATCTCTCTAGTTTGGTAAACACTACTTGAGCTTGTACTCTGCCAACACTGTCTTTGAGAACCCAGAGTCATTTACCATGACCAATATCTTGGTAGGTCTTTATTAGAGAAAACTTGATTTATATTCAGAATTTTCTAGCCACTGGTCTATGAACAAACAAGGTCTGCTATTCCATTAACCCATCTTAATTAAGTAATTCAATTTATTTGAATCTTTTTCTCAATTGATGCCTTTCTCTTCAAGATTTTTTTTTCTTAGGAAAACTAAATAGGGTAATCTGCCCTTTGTCAAAGGCTGATAATATTTGAATACCATTAACAAGTAGAAACAACTGCATTTAGCATTTAGATAACAAGAATAATTGTTTAAAATAGAAAACTATCATATTATATACTTCCTCTCACTGATCCTGCACTTAAACTGAGCTTCTCCCTGTTACAATCCTCCCTGGTCCCTCACAGCATCTACTGTCCCAAGATCACCAACTCCTTTTTAAGGGATGGTACTTTGAATCATTCCCCCTATGGAACTTGTACTGAGTTCTCTCTCAAACATTCCCCCTATAACAAGATTTGCCTTAAAAAGTTGATGTGTGGGTTTACTCCATTATATGTGCCTAAGAGCCTATTTTATGTTATCTCACATATCAGAATTGCTAGTTACAGTTCTTCATTTCACTCCTAAGATAAAGATGCTTACCTATCTGAAAAAAACACACAAGGGACTTTGAATATACAAATTAACAAGGGCACCAAATAAAATACTACTCATAATTTGAAGTTCTAATCACAGAAATACAGATATAAAGTTTGAGTAACTTAGGCCATTTCTGTATACATAAATTAATAGAGTAAATTAAAGCAATTATTCAGATAATCCTGTCCCCATAAAACATCTTTACCTAAAGCATTCCAAAGCAAAATTTAGATTAAAAAAATGTTTACCTATTAGGGTAATGTATAAAAATGTCTTGAGCTCTGCATTTCAATTTACATAGCAACATGAATTTCTTTCCTTGAAACCTGCATAGAGAAGGAAGAATCTAAATGAGAGAAAACATGCAAAAATTGCATTGAGGCAAATTCAAGGGGGAGCAGAGAGAGGATATATTAATTACCAGAAAATGCAAAGTGAGGAAGGAAATCAATTGTGAGGAAATAGCACAGAAGGAAATGCCTTGACCTTGTCAGGAGCTTTGTGGGAGAGACCCTTCAGTCAGAAATGTGCTGACACTAAATTATCACTAGATTTGATCTATCCTCTGATAATTGAAAACTCCCCTCCTGGAATAGGACCAGTTTTCTGAACAACCACTAATTTTTCATAGTGGATATTGAGTACCCTAACTATTGTACAGTTATCCATTAAGATTCACATTTATGTTTTATGACTCTTGCATCCCACATGAGGCTATGATTTTAAGCTGTCAAAATATTCTTGGAGATAGGCTATTATTATCTGGTGCGTTACAACAAATTTTCACAAAATTCTTTAAATCACCTAACATGATCTATGTTGTTGTTCAGTCATTTCAGTCATATCTGACTCGACCCCATGAACATCTCTCCATGGGAATTTTTTGGCAAATATCCTAGAGTTGTTTTCCATTTACTTCTCCAGTGTTAAACAAAGATTAAGTGACTTATCCAAAGTCACACAGCTAGGAAGTATCTGAGGCTGGATTTGAACTTAGGTCTTCCTGACTCCAAGCCCATCTGCTCTACCATTGTGTCATTTGGCTGCCAACATGATCTATAGGCTCCATTAAATTCTGATTATGATATCATATCACTATATGGTAGTGACTTTGGGTTATCCAGTAGTGTGCAAGCTCTTTCAGGTTCTATCAAATGAGAAAAATATCAAATACAGGCCTATGCAAGGATTGACTCTATTGCTATTGTCCAATTACCTTCCTGGATAAGTTCAGAGAAAAACATAGCAAAAATGTTGCTGGCTTTATCAAGTATGCAATTTATATAAACTAAAAAATCTATGGAGACATTTGAAACTGCAGGAATGGTGGGAATGCCTACAATGCTGCAATCAGAGATCCCTGATGTATGAAGTAGACATTATTTATACCAATGTTAAACTCTTGAGTACTAATACATAAAGTTCAGAAGAAAAAAAAATGGGTTAAATAAATGTAATGACAATTATGGATTTTTCATCTTTGTATGTAAATCTAAGAGAAACAGGGGAAAGTGGGTTAGGTATGATTTCTGTCTTCAAATAAAATAGCTGCCTTTATGATTTGCAAATCACTTTGCCCAGAGATGATCTCATTTTATCTTCCCAATAATCCTGTGAAATAGATGTCATTATCATCCCCAGGTTAGAAATGAAGAAACTGAGGCTGAAAGAAGAGAACTTTCTCAGGGTCATTTAGCCAGCAAATGTCAGAGGTACCATTGGAACTCGTCTCCTTGACAGGCAGACAGGCTCTCAACAAGTATTTAAGTCCCTAGTGTATACTAGGCAGTATGTTAAGTACTAGGGGTAGAAGGACAAAATGGAAAGTAGCCTGTCCTGAAGGAAACTAAATCCTAATAGCAGAGAAAAAGGTTCTTTTCCCCATATGATGCTGTCCCCAGTCAATCAATAAGTAATTATTATGTGCCTACTGTGTGCCAGTCTGTAATGGGAATGTAAATTTTTAAGATATTCCCTGCCCCTAGGCTAAAGTGCACCTGGAGCCTGGGGTGGGAGGCTTTTTTTTCAGTAGAAATTTTTGATTGGTCAGTGGGTCCAGAATATTGTTACATTTTCTGAGCCAGGAGAAGGCTATATAAACCCTGATTTGAGGTTTTGTTTGGGGGCTCACTTTGAGAAGTGTTCTGTGATTTGATCAGATGAGACTCTGGAAAGCTGTTGTTGAGAGCCCCCCAGCTTTGAAAAACCCAAATGTTGATTTGGTATGGATGTAATGGTTGGACAGTTTGGAAACCTGTCTACTTGATGTGTTTCTTTGTCTTGATAATTCTGTCTGTATACTCTGAAGTTTGGGGTACTGACCTTTTCCCCCTGAACTAGATAATCAATATATATTTGACTGATTAAAGTAAGCTTGTAAACCAATTTTGAGTTGCTTTCCTTTAGCAAAGCAGATCTAAAGAACCTGTGTTGGCAGCCACCCTGGTGATGCTGGGGTGCTTGCTGCTACACAGGAACTATGCTAAGAGCAGTCTCTACCTTCTAGGAGCACACAATCTAATGATCAAAGAAGCTGAAGAGAAGGGGGAACATTGGGATTGGGTGAATGAAGAAGTACAGATGAGCAGGAAATGAGACATCTGCCTTGGGCATCCTACTAAAATGGAGGTACCTGTATAGGATGAACGTTTTCATGTAGAAGAGAGATAAAATTTATTTTGATATGTATAAGAGGGCAAAAAAAGGACCAAATGAGCTAAAATAAACCCCAGCAAGACATATTTCAATTCAATATAAGGAAGAACTTCCTACGAATTAAATGACTCCAGAAATGAATGTACCTCCCCAAGGAGCAGTGAGTCCCTTACCATTTGAGGTCTCTAAGTATAGGTTGGGTGACTATTTGTCTATGGGTAGGAAATATTCATATTTCAGATAGGAACTAGATCAGGAATGGAGAACCTGCAGCCTCAAGGCCACATGGGGCCATCTAGGTCCTCAAGTACAGCCCTTTGACTGAACCCAAACTTCACAGAACAAATCCCGTGGACTAGATACATAAGTTCCATTTCAAATCTGAGATTCCATGAAATATTCTTCCACCTTGTATGCCAAATAAAATGAAAAAAAAAGGATTCAAATCCCCTGCTTTATTTTCTATATATAAGTTGCTTTGATTCATCATGTGACATAAAAAGATGAGTGTACACTGAATCCATGCTTGCGGGATGGAGGCTATTCAGGTGTTGGATATGTTTTGACCCACAATTTAGGTATATGATGGGGTTTATGTGAAGGCAAAGAAAAGAAGCATATGTCTGCCAGACTCTTCAGATAGGTACCAGCTGTCCAGGCTATGAATCTATTCCATGTTCCTGGATTTTGCCCTAACTTGCCATGGATTAGAATTCTTGTCTCTCCTCTGCCAAGCTCCTAAATTGTCCCAATCATGCTAGTATCTGTCTCCCACCCCCAATCCCCCCGTTTCAATCTTCTTGTATCCTCTTCAGAATCACAGGTTACAGCTGGAAAGAACTTTAAGATCACTTTGTCAACACACCTCCTTTTTACTGGAGAAGAAATGTAAACTCCAAGAGGTAAAGTTATACACTTATTGCCATATAGTTAGAAGTAGCAGAACCAAGGGCACAACCAAGGCATCAGCAGCTCTGCTGGGCTTCTGCTCTGTGGAATACCTTGCCCCATTCCCTGATAAGCTGATCACCTGAATCTCATTAATTTACCCCTGCCCTCTGATTGAAGGGATGGAAGATCCAAACATTCAAATCCTCCACAAGCCTCATAACCTTTCAGGTAACTCCACTTTCCATCAGCAGCTCTGCTTGGTTTGACTCCATGGCACTCCATACCCTTACTCTGGGTAGTTGGCGTTTCCCTCCTCTTGTAAGCTCCTTGAGGGCATGGTCCATCTCTCTTGTTCATATCTCTATTCCTAGTGCTTAACACAGTGCCTGAGACATAGCAGGCACTTAATAAATATTTATTGAGTTGAATGCTGAGCCTTTTAATTTCTAATAAAATATTCTTTCTGCCACACTGTGTGGAGTCCACAAGTTCCAAAGACATTTGAAAGGGAATCAGTATATATATATTCCAGGATCATATCCTCATCCCCCTCTTCTTTATATGACCTTGGACGAGATCCTATAACTTTCTTCTCATCTATATAATGAAGGCATTGAGCTATACTATTTTTAAGATTACTTGAAGCAGAAAGATTTCATTATTGTTTGAAATCCATGATCTTTGGAAGTCAAATAGATGAGTTAGGATAAGAATAAATAATACTCTATATTAACACTTTTCATTTGAAGGTTCCAAAAGGGCTTTAGACCTATTAGTGATACTACTAATCCCGGCAGCACACATTAAATAAATAATTAACACTGACTTAAATGTTAACACTTAAATGTTGATGTGAGTTTGCTGGATTAATTGAGAGCAACATCCTCATATTTAAGCTATTATGTCAAAGAAAATAGTTCAAATTAAAACAGATAGGAAATCTGCATCATTAAAAGAAATGAAAGGGAAAACACCGATAGTATTCTTGAATTTATGTTATATAATTGAATAAATAAGTTTCCAGATTTATTGGAGAAATGTGATAATCAATAATAACCAAATCATAAACATAAAAATTGAGTATTGTCAGATGCTAAAAATGAGATTCTGGAGTGACAACATGGGAACAAATGAAAAAGCAATCCTCTAGGAGTCATTGTAGCAGCAAGCACCCTAGCATACACAGGATGGCTGCTAGCACAGGTTCTTAGATCTGCTTTTCTAAAGGAAAGCAACTCAAGATGGATTAACAATCTTACTTTAATCAATCAAACATATATCATTTACCCAGTTCAGGGGGAAAAGTCAGCACCCCAAACTTTAGAGAATACAAACAGAAGTTACAACAGAAAATAACACAATTTAGCAGACAGGGCTTCCAGTTGTCTTACCATTGCATCCATACTTAGTTACCAGAGAGGGAAGGACCAACATCTGGGTTTTCAAAGCTGGGGGTTCAAAGGCTGCCCAGAGTCTCCTCTGGCCAAATCACACAACTCTTCCCAAAGAGAGCCCCCAAACAAAACCTCACATCAGGGTATATATAGCCTTCTCCAGGGTCAGATAATATCACAAACCTCTTGACCCACTGCCCAATCACAAAGTAACAAGGTATGGGCAATTCTGAAAAACAAGCCTTCTGCCACAGGCTCCACATGACCATATTCAGCCTATTAGGGGGCAGAGTACATTTTTAAATCAGGGAAAGTTCTCAGATTCACTTAAGCCTATCAAAGGGACAAAGGGCAGGGAAGATCTTCAGATTCCAATTACAGTCATGCAGATATCTTAACAAACTATATTTTGGGGGCAAGTTATTTGATCCTTGCAGGGAGCGGGGTGAGGGGAGATGAGAAACATTAGATCAGGGTGGTGAACCTGTGACCTAGAAGCTACCTGTGGTCCTCTAGGTCCTCAAATGCAGCCCTTTGACTGAAATCCAAACTTCACAGAACAAATCCCTTTAATAAAAGGATTTGTTCTGTAAGACTTGAACTCAGGCAAAAGACTCCATCCAAGAACCTACATGTGATCTTGAGGACACACGTTCGCCACCCGTACATTAGATGTTCTCCATGGTACTTCCTTGGTCTCAATTCTGTGAAACTACTGGCAGAAGTCTAAACTTTCTAAAGGAAAAACAATTAATAATCTGCTATTAATTTAAGGAAGCTTTTTTTTTTCAAATTCTATCCTGCATGAAATTACTCATCATTAAGTTGGCAACATGGCTAAAGTGCCAGGCCTAGAGTCAGGAAGACCTAAATTCAAAGCTAGGCTTAGATACTAGCTATGTGACCCTGGGCAAGTCACAACCCTGTTTGCCTCAGTTTCCTCATCTGTAAAATGAGTTGGAGAAGGAAATGGCAAACCACTATAGTGACTCTATTAAAAAAAAAAACCCAAATGGGACCATGAAGAGTCAAACTTAACTGAAATGACTGAATAACCAATGCTCAAAATAATGGCAATTTTTACCCCAAACTGCCTCTAAATGAATCTACAACATCACACTCAATTTAGATAAGAAATCCTGTAAAAAAAAGCATGTTATGAGATGTGTTTTTAATTTGCATTTAAAACTAAATGGAAATATGATTAAGGTTGGATTGACAATCGATCAACTAGCAAGTTAGGAAGTTTCTATGTAGCAGGCATTGTGCTAAGTCCTTAGAATACAAATAAAGACAACATATAGTCCCTGCTCTCAGGGAACTCACAGTCTGATGGGAGAGACAAGTGACAATTAGCCCTGAAGAGATGAATGTAACTGACTAATGGGAATCACTAGGGCCACTAAACAAAGCATCCTGCTCCTCTTCTGGCAGGTGTCTTCCAACATAAAATAAGTGCTTTGAGCTTGGGATGAGAAAATCTGTTGAAGAAAACAACGTTTCCTTTAAAATATTAAAGCTTTATTTCATCATCAAGGTTTTTCTTTTGACTTCTCTCTGTAATGACCATGAGGATCATAAGGATCCTGATAGTATAAGCAACTATGGCCTTCATATCTACTTTATTAGAGGCAGTGGATATACACATACCTAATGGATGAAATGCCTAATTGAAAAATTGCCCTTGCTTTAATACTTTCAGAGCAAAGGAACCAAGATCATAGTCAAATGATTGCTTACCTATATGTACAGCCATTTGAATACATGATATGTTTTAGTCAACAAATTCCCAGGATCTCCCAAATTCTTTCCTATCTACTCATTAAGAAAGATTATCTTTTTATGATACTTAAAAGGCACAGAATATTTTCTTTTTTCTGTAATTTTGCAGATGGGAATTGTTGTATCATGAATAAAATATAGGACTTGGAATCAGGAAATCCTTACTCCAAAATTCTATCTGATAATTTTTAGTTTTGTGACCCTAGGAAAGTCACTCCCATGAATCTCAGATGCCTTTATAGGACTTAGTTTACTAAGTCACATATATTTTGTGACACTTCAATTTCTTCAAAGTCAATGAAATCACATATCATTTACTGATTAAATCTCTTATATTTATTTATCATTTTATTACTAAATAATGTCTATCTAAATCAGTAGTTGTCCTCATAAAAAGCTTGAGAAATGTTATTCCCACTATAAAATGATTTATTAGATATACTAATTGCAATATAGATTACAAAGCATCCTCTTATATATCAGCTTACAGAAGCCTCACAACTCTATGAAACAGGTAAGGCTACTATTCTTCTCCACATTTTATCTTTGACTCAGAGAGGTTAAGGGATTTGACAATGTCATTGCTGGACCCCTCTCATTAGTCTTTAAAAGCTCATGAAGGATAGCAGAAATGCCTCAAAGCTAGAAAAGGACAAAATCATTCCATCCACATGCAGATCTTTTTTTCTTTTTTTAAGAGTCTACATACTACAAATCAGTAAGTTTGATTTTGGTTCCTTGATAAATTATAGAATACATTACAGAAGGGATAAGGTTAGTGAATATTTAAAAAATGAAATATCTATGATACGGACTTTGCATGGCTATATCAAGAAAAGGTCGTGCAAAAGAGAGTATAACAATATTCATAGCAGCACTTTTTGTGGTACCAAAGAATTGGAAAAAAATAATAGGTGGCTGGAATGATGGGAAGAACAATGATTCTGGAATCCAAGTCTCCACCACTGCTGCTATCCATGTAATACTGAGCAAGTCACTGGGGCTCATGAGGTTTCCCTACTACAAAATGAGGGGGTTAAGCTAAATGGCCTTCAGGGTCTCTTTCAGTTCTGCATCTATGATTTTCTTATAATCTTATGATTCTACTATTTGCATTTCATTATTCATCACTCACTCATCAAAGCAGTGGAAGCTGTACAGAAAGAGAAGACACTCGAAAATAGGAAATCCATTAAAAAAAGCTATGTCAATTATCAAGGTAAAGGGTGATGAGGAACTGAAGTATAGTGTTGGATGTATGAATGATAAGAAGAGGATACAGAAGATGATGTGAAGGCAGAATCAACAAGACTTGGCAATTGACTTTCAGTGGGGTGAAGGAAACTGAGGAGTTTAAGATGAAAATCGGAGGGATTGGAAGGATGGTAGCAACCTTGACAGAGGTCTGTATCTGATACTAAGGATCTGTAACTAAATATGCAATTTCCCTTCTTTTGAGTTTTTGTCTCTACATAGATTAATCAAGAAATACAATTTAATACAACAACTTCTCTTTAAGGTGTCCCAAATGTAAGTTCCCCAGACTGTACAGGAACATAATATAGATGGGGATCCAGCAAAATACAATAAGCATGAATGGTTAAAGAAGTAGAAAGAGACCCAAAATAAAACCCAGGAAAGAGGGAATATCTAGAAGGAAAGGTGAACAATGTCAGGTTCTACAGAGGCTTTAAAAAGATAAGAAGTGAGAAAAGGACATTTAAATTTGGCGATTAAAAGACCGTTGGTGATTTTGGAAAGTGTAAGGTCTCAGTTGAATGACAAAGTTGGAAGTCATATTGTAGAGGGTTTCAAAGCAGGTGAAGGGGGTAGAAGTAGTGACAATGAGTATATAGCCTGGGTATAACAAGATTATGTCTCTACAACCAAAAGGTACACTTAAAAGACTTCCTATGTAAAAAAAAAGTCAGTGATAATAGGGAAAAATAAATGATTGACTAGAAGTGAATAAAGGTTTTGAACTTCAGCAAACAGAAAAGGTATCATATGTGAAATGAATATGGTGAGAAAAGAAAATAATCATTTTCACATATAAATTAATCACAAGGAATAAATGAAGAATATTCTGCAATCAAGGTGTACATTCATGCAATATCAATTAACCTTGAACATTCATTGATCCATTAATAGATTTTGAGAGTTAATAAATTATAATTATTAAACCTCCAGTGATCCTAGCAATCTTTCAGGACTACATTGGAAACTTTGACAATTATAGCTCCAAGAATCTTTCTCTGATCTCCCCCAGCTGGAGGTGACCTCTCTGCCCCCTCAACTATGACAGCACTTTGAATTTGTATGTATTTATTTTTCTCAGTCATCTTTATAATTTCCTAATGACCTTTCCTATACAAGAGTTTAAGCTTCTTCAGGGCACAGATTTTCTTATTAATCTTCATATTCTCCACAGTTTCTGTATAGGTTTTATACATAGTAAGTGTTCAATAAATATTTGGTGAATGAATGGATACAATCCTCAACTATAATAGCATTTAGTACAAGGGATTTCACTGGAAGATGAAAAATCAGGAAAGCAAATTGCCACAGATGACATCCAATTTTATTCTGGCAAGCACCATGATCCTGAGAGGTGGCAATTATGTCAAATAAATAATGGAGAAAGCAGCTGGATGCCAGGGAAAACCTTTTAGGTGATATCAAAGGTCCTCAGAAATCAGCATTATTGAACATGGTAACTATTAGAGCCTTTCACTATAATAATAACACTGTAAGGATTATAGGGCCTGACATTAGTCAGTTAAGGTTGGAAAATAATCTGTTTTTGAACTTTAACTGTAATGTGTACTCAGTTATTCTCAGATATGAACTAGGGCCCACAATTATATGTCAATATCCATATTCTGTCACACCAATAGCTTTTATCATTATAATTTAAATAATATATCTTTTCAGTTTATTTCCTTTTTTTTACTGTTTTAGGAAGAAAGCTCAAATGGTTTATGGTTATAGACACAGTTAATTTATACATGAGGCTTCCCCTCCTCCATTTTTCCCTCCCTTCACATTCCTATTACCATTAGCTCAGGTCCCTAATATAATGGTTGGCAAAGTTGGAATACACATACCCCAGAAGGATTGCTAACTGAAACTTTGGGCCACAAGAAGAAAATATTTGAGTTTCTTTCTATATTAGTAAAGGTATATCTGATGTTTGGGTTCTGCCTCAAAACATACTACTTGTATGACCCTTGGAAATCACTAAACATATCAGTACTCTAGGAAACTCTAAGAGTAACTTCCAAAGAAAGTGCTAATCACTTCTGATAGTGGTAGTTTCTTCAACCAGGGTTTTCCTTGTAAATAAAGTCATAGGTCTAGTTCTCTATTCCAAACAAAATTAAACTTTTCAAAATGCATGTCTGTTAAAAAGAATCCCACAATTCAATTGCAAACTGAAGAAAATACCAATAGAGTGAACATGAGTGAACCAAAAAATGGCAAAACTAGCACTTCTCTGAGGCCTGGAATGATGTCATCATGAGGTAAAAACAATGAAAATCTAATCAAATCTGACAAGATGTCATTGAAAAAAATTCAGAATTATCAGGAATATTATTTAAAATATGGAAATAAATCAACTATTGTTAATGTTCAATCTTACTTTATGTATATGTTAAGCCTTGAGATATGAAGTTGTGTTGGTATTAAGTCATCACAAATAATGTTATTTTAACAATAAGCATTTAGAGGGTGAAGACAAATATCTACAAATAAAACCATGCAGAACTCAATCCAGTAGTTTACAAAGTTTCACTAAATTTAACAACAAATATTTCAAAGTCTCTTTTAAGTTTTCTTACTTAATAGCAAAATGCTGTCACGTATTGTTGAGTAAACACCGTTTTTCTTACCATGCAATAAAAATGACTGAAAAATGCATAGGAAGAAATATGGTGACAAACTAAAAATGCATTCCTTTGTCAGAAAATACTATTGTTAGATGTACAGCAAACATTGCTGAAAATTGGAAGAAACAAGAGTTAGAAGAAATTACACAGTGTGTGAGGTTTTGCTCTACAGTTGAATGAAAGTACAAATTATTTCTTACATTCCTCAGCTTATGGTGTTTGCTAGATTCTGTTTCAGTGATGAAATGCACAAAGAACTACTTTTTTATGAGCTACCAAATGAAAGAAAAAAAAACACCAGAGAAGATATATAGTCAACAGTGAACAATTCCTTTAATAAAAACAATGTTTGATGGGGAAAATGTGTGTGTGTGGCCACTGCTAAAGCAGCTGCTTTCCAGAGTAAGTTACAGAGATAACACAATATATGAAATTCATTCACTACATCATTCATACACGAGACATCACAGCAAAGATGTTGGAGCCAAAAAATCAGAAAGGGCTACAAGATATGATTAATATAGTCCATTTTCTAAAAAAGAGAGAGAAAATACCTCTAAGTAATGAGATCTTTATAATACTTTTCATTGAGATAGGGAGTTTGCTGTATATATCATGGCAAAATTCTTCAACAAGTTGTCAGCCAAAACATGAGTAATGCATTTCTATGTTACAAAAAGATAAATGTTCCAAATTTTGTGGACTTTTACTGTGATGACTAGTGGTTGTTATTAGTATTCTACCTAATAGATATTTCTCCCCAAAATAAATAAATGCACTTAATATATCATTTCAAGGTAAATGTGACATTTTAATAATCATAAGGAAAACAAATTTTGTCAAGAAAAAACCCATGCATTTTGCAAATGCATGTTCAAAATTGTTCCCATTATTATTTTACTTTTGACCCTAAATTTTGTTTACTACAAATACAACTCCATTTTTTTAACTTTAAAAACTTGGAAATATTTTCTAATCTGCTTAAACATCTTCCAGTTAAAGAGATTCATTGACTTTTCAATGTATTTGTTGAAAATATAAGCATACAGCACCACTTGGTCAATTAACAACTTTTGGACATCAAAGAGGAAAACTGACTAACCTATGTTCAACAGAAAATCTTTGTACAATTGGTGCATAAGTGAGGGATAAGGACTGGATCTGTGAATGAATTGGTATAAGAATCTCAAGTAAGGAAACTCCTACCAATGTACTTAAGCACTTTCTCTGAAATGTATAATTTTGGATAATTTCCTAAAACATTAAGAGATGAAGTAACCTGCCCAGGGTAATACAGCTATGATGTGATAGATGCAGGATTGGAATCCAGGATGTGGTGGCTTTAACACTACTTCTCTGCTTAGTGTTATTGACCTGAAAGATAACATAACATGACCTTGTAAGAAAAGTTAATGATGTGTATCTTCCATTTGGATCTTTATATTTTAGCAAGTATCTTTTTCAACTATGACAGTCAATAAAATTAAACAAAATAAAATGTAGTAATGACCAGAAGTTTAAATTGCTTCATCATAAAGATTAAAACTACCATTAAAAAAATATAAAAGAAATTCTGTTCAGTCATATTGCTCTAACAAAAATATTAGTCAGCTAGTTTAAAAATGATTATTTCATTTTATCTCATCTTTTAGATTTTAAAAATATTTTATAATGTACATAATAATACTCTTGTTTTTGCCCTTACTGCCCTGCTGAGACTGCTTTCTGAAAGGATACATATGATATCTTGATATCCAGAATTCAATTTGTTTTTTAGGCCTGTCTTGAACATTCTGGAGCACTGTTGATTATCTATCACTCCTTCTCGATACTGTCACCTAGCTTGAGCTATGTCACACTCTCTTGGTTTTCCTACATTCTAAATCTCCTCTTTCTATTTTTCTGGCTCTCTATCATTTTTCCAGTGGAACAGATACTCTTCAAGTTCTGTGATTGTCCTTTTCTCTTATGTTTCTACACTTTTCCTTTTCATTCACATTTGTTCTCATGACTCCACTTTCCACCTCTATGCAGACATCTTTAAGCCTTTAACTAGATCTGTTTTCTAAACGCCCTGCCAACAACTTGGACTCAATATGATCCCAAATGGTTATTATCTTCTCCCAATCCCTCCCCCCCCAATACTCTTCTTCCTTCTGGATTCACTCTTTCAGTCAATGAAATCCTCATTCACAATTTCCAAAGTCAACTTTGGAGGGAATAAATAAAAAACAAAGGAGACAGTGACAACAATCAGTTACCATGTTCCATTGATTCCATCATCATAACATTTCTTATATATATCATTCCTTTTTTATCCTGATTTCCACTGCCCCAGCATATATTTTTCTCTGATCTACCTGGCTATCCCAAATACCTTTTTTTAAATTAAATTATTTTTTGTTACATTTTAAGTTCCAAGCTGTTTTCTTCCCTTCCCCCCTCCCCAGAAGGCCACCATTTGACACACACATAAAAATATGTAAAACCATAATGTGCATACTTCTATTTATCACTTGTTTCTTTGGAGATGGAAAGCATCTTTCTTCATAAGCCCTTTGTAGTTGATTTGAATTTTATAATTCTTAGAACAGCATGATCATTCACAGTTATTCTTTGAACATTATTACTTTTAGAATATCCAATGTTTTCCTGGTTTTGCTCATGTCACTCCCATTTCTACTTTCTTCCCACTCTAATCTCTCATTTCCAATAGTACCCTATTCTGTCTTGCATAAATTTGATCATGGTACTTCCCTGCTGAAAATCCTTTAATCCTGTTGAGTAAATTTTACATTTCTTCATCTGTCAAGCCATATATAACCTGGTGCCACCTAATTTTTCCAAACTTATCTCATTCTACTCCCCTACATGTGCTCCATGATCTAGCATAAATGAATTATCATTTAGAAGCACTTGTCATATAGACCCTGCACAACTTTTGTTCCATATATTCTTTCCTATAAAGTATGTTACTTGAAAGTAGGTACTGTCCTAAATAACTTAATATAACATCTATTGCCCAAAACAGTCTTTTGCACTGTGTTGGTACTCAATAAATGTTTGTCCTTAAATGCCATCAATATGTACATGATATGATATCTTTCAGAGCTCCAATGATTAGAAAGTTGTGCTTTGGAAAGGACCCTTGGAGAAGAGTCAAAATTAATTTGTAAATGATCACTTTGGCATTTGTAATATTTTACTATTCAGATAAATAAATATCAAGCTATCTTTAAGATGATTCTCAGCTTTTGATATGGCTATTTCCTCATTCCCTGCACCAGCATTTAACATTAATACCCATTCTTTCTCCTAGAGTGATGTGTTTTTATGCTATTTCTCAAAAATACCATAACATCCTATATAATTGTACTTGGCAGGACATAAAGCACAAGTCACTTTATAAACATTGATTTTCCCCACATCCCGATGAACCAGTGTAATATTGTGCAGGTTTTACAGATTGTATTTAAGATCTATTTTTCAACACTCAACATGTGTATCTGGAGCACTGCCCCCAATAATGCATTGCCAAATTCTGAACCTGACTACATACTAACTACTGACTAACCTTTTTAAAAATAATATAAATCATATGACATCTGCTTCCCTTCTAATCCCTTCTTCTAAGAACATCCTACTCCTCTGTGTTATATACTGTCAGTATTTGTTCTAAAATAAGACATATCCTTCTGATGTAAACATCAAAAGCTCAACAGACTGGGAGATGTGGTTCCACACCTGTATCTTTTTGGCAGGAGGTCGCTTGATTTTGCATAGTAGTACATAGACTAGGAGCCAGGAACAGGCATCTAATGTTCCTTGGCAGGACTTCTATGCCACCATTTCTTTTTTTATTTTTAATCTCTAGAGATAATTCACAGAGAGTCTCTTAATGTGTTGCTGAAATATGCTTTATAGCAATTGTCAACATTTAAATTCATGAAATTCCCTTAAATCATTCCAAAAATATAACAACTTCCAAATGTTACTAGATATTTAAATGGTGACGAAGGGTACACATATTTTAAGATAAAATTGAAATAAAAAATACAAATAATTAAGTTACAGGTTACTAGTTTCCCAATAAGCACCTAATAAGGAGGAATACTCTGAGAAAATGAGTGAACCCATTACTGGAGAAATCTAGAATAACTCTTAATCAAAACGTTCCTAAAAGTTTGATATTCAGAGGACATGCATAAGCAATAAGAAAATACCTTGAAGAGAGTTGGGGGTTCCAAGCAGTGAAAGCAAGGGGCACAGGAAAGAGAGAGACAGAGAGAGACAGAGACAGAGACAGAGAGACAGAGACAGAGAGACAGAGACAGAGAGAGAGACAGAGAGAGAGACAGAGAGATACAGAGACAGAGAGAATCTTCTTTACAAAGACACATAGGCAGAAATAGAATGTCATGAGCAAAAAACATCAATAAGACAGTTTGCCTGGAACACAGCAAATGTGAGGGGCAAGAAGGCATTATTAGCTGAGCAATATAGTATGGATTCAGATCACACAGGACTTTAAATGCTAAACAGATATATTTTCACTTGATTCTAGAGGCCATAGGAAGTCATTCCAGTTTCTTAAGGTGAGAAGTCACTGCCTGACCTGCTCTTTAAGATTATTGATCTGTCAATTTTGTTGGGTTAGAAAGGAGGAATGGCAATTAGCAGGGAAACCAAATGGGAGGCTAATATAGTACTCTACGTTAGTCATAATAGGGGCCTGCATTAGGGTGGTTATCATATGAGTAAATAGTAGGCGAGGGGTATGAGAGATATTTTAATAGTGCATGGACTTCACAATACAATGGGGCCATGTTGAATATCATAATTTTTTAACCTTTTAGAAGTCAATAAAAGATGGGAAGGGAAGGAAGGGAAAGGAGGGGAAGGGATAGCAAAAAAAAAAATATCCCACTTCTCAAGTGCATTGCTCTGGAGGGTTGGAAAAAAGACTATAATATCTACATCAATAAGTTTGTAAACAACGAATTAAAAATAAATACTAAGTAAATTGAAAAGGGAAGGAAATCAGCAACTGGGAGGATCAGTAAATCCTTCAATAAGAAGGTTTTTCTTTGTAATTTTTAAAGAAAAAAAGGATTCTGAGAGGAAGTAAACAATGAATTGTAGGTATGGGACGTAGTATAGTGTGAAGGGTAGATATGGAATGCTGCATATGAGGAAAGGCAAGAATGTCAGTTGGGATGAACTATAGACTACAATAAGAGCATAACATAGTAAGATTGGAAAGGTAGGGAGGGGACAGGTAATAAAGGAAACAGGAATTTATATTTGATACTAGATGTAATAGGAAACCACTAGAGATTAGGAAGTCATTGAGTGACACGGTCAGACATACTTTTGAAAAATTACTTTGGCTTACACATTTATGCAATTTTTCTCTAGACCAGTGATGTCAAACTCAACAGAAATGGGGACAAATTTTACATAAAGATGTCTATGGCATATGTTGACTTTGGAAACCACATATTAATATTACATATGTTCTCTTGTATTTGTATTTATTTTGTTAAATATTTCCCAATTACATTTTAGTTTGGTTCTGCCATGCCCAGGAGTGCTGTGAACCATTATCTATTTGACACCTCTAGACCCTTCCATACACATAAGTAAAGCCTTAAATCACCATACTTTAATCACCACATAGAAATTTCTGGGCCTATCCCCCATATGGTATTACCTTTAATAAAGAACTGTTCAAATTATATAATCTAATGACAGAGTTCCTAGGGACTGAATTAAAGTAACACTACAATGTGTCTACTTAGAAATGCTTGGGTGGAAGATATATACATGCGTATCTAGGTACAAATGTCATATTTAAAAAGTACAGCAAAGGAGGTGTCCTTTCTCTAAGAAAAAAAAAATTAGATGCTAGTCACCAAATCAGAAATTTTAATAACAGTAAAATTGATTAGATGAATAAAATTGACTTTCACAAATATTTGTGGGAAAAAATTGTCACAGGGAAAACAGGCTTACTTAGATTAAATGAAGAGACATGAAATTGATGTTGACATAAGCAGCTAAGTTACTAGACTCATTTTTAAAACCTGTCTTTAATAAGAAAAATGAAAATATAAAATAGGGAAATTGAAATGTGATGAAGCTTTACAAAAATATATATTGATAAAAAGCAGGTAACATAATACTTAAGAAATTTTAAAGTACTCTATCCACTACTTGGTATGAAATGTTCTATAATACCTTATCAGAAAAATTTGCATAACTCTAGCTCAGGAAAAGTTTTTTTTTTTCTTAAGACAATAATCTTTATAAGAAATAATCAAGTATTGTGGATATTTTCTCTAGTCCGTCAGTTTATAAAACAATTTCTCTTTGACTGCTGACAGAATAGTTAAATTGTTATGGTCACTTGCCTTCATTCTTCTCCAATTTTCCATGATCCTATTTGGAATTTTTTTTTTGGCAAAAACACTGTAATGATTTTCCATTTCCTTCTCCATCTCATTTTCCAGACAGGGAAACTGAGGCAAACAGGTTAAGTGACTTTCACAGGCCCACACAGCTTGTAAGTGTCTGAGGTCACCTAGCATCCCAAATAGTTATATACTCAAGGATAAATGAAAGAAGAACTAACTCTGATTAAAAGTTGTTCCTAGGTCTTGGTTTAGCCATTATAACCTCAACTTGTGTCATTCTATCCCATTTCATTTTTCATCTGAATTCTCATACCACATTTTAACCAATGCATGATTATTTTTCTTTCAACATTGTTGGTGTCCCGGTCCCAACTCCAGCCTTATCTTACCTTATACCCAGTCTTCGGACATCTCCGACTTCTTGTCTCCAAGAAGAACTTACCCCCACAGAACACCCAGGACACAGAAAGTATGATGAGAAGCTGTTTATTCCGTTACATCTTAACAGCACCACAAGCAAGCATAGGAACAGGCACAGGAACTAACTCACTTCCAGGCGTAACTGGAACGGAACTGGAACAAAGCAGAAACTAACTCACTTCCTCTATCTCCCCAATTTATAAGCCTTGCTGGGGCACGCCTTGCGGGGCCAATCATGTTCTTTCCCTTCCCGAGCAGGTTGTAAGAGACCAAGGAGCAACGTCCTTCCCAGAAGTCCTTTACGCACTGCCACGCAGAGTATCACTCTCGCGTCACTGCGCCCAAAACTCCCTTGTCCCTGGTTGGTTAACCCCAGGCAAAGCTGTCCCAACAACATCCCTCAGAAAGCCACGTGCACCCCCTCCAGCTGCCCCTTGTCACCTATCATGTGGGAGCCAATCGTGCACTCTCCCGAGTGCAGGGCAAAGGAGTATTTGTTAAGAGGAGTCCGTGTTTATGGGGCACGCTCAGTGCCACGTCGGCCTTTCCCAACCCAGCAGAGTCGGCCCCCACGACCCTGCACTCAATGCCATGTTGGCCTATACGGCCACATCCAAGCCCCCGCCCCTCAGAGGTCACGTGCACTCCCTCTGACATCTTGTGACTGCTGCAGTGTCTCTCACACTTGCGGCCTAATACAACATAGAATTAATTTTTATGCAAAATGAAAATCAACCACTTTTGAACATTCTCAGCTGATATTAGGATACCACACCTTATTAGGTGAGAGCTATGATTGAGATTTATAGCCACAGCTTAAACCAAAGAGGTACGGTTGAGTGACATCTAAGTAATCTACTGGTTTAATACTCTACATATCCATCATGTCCTATTTTCTTTTTCTCCTTTCTACTAATCTATATCATAAACCAGCAAAGGACAACTAATAGTTTTATTTAATCTTCCTTAAAAATCATTGGGACAAAGTGACTAATTCTTGGTTATACTACCACCTTCTCCTTTTTAAATCACTGAATTTCTTGTTTACTAACTCTTGGGATGAGCTGGCATATATAGTCGCACAGCTGATTCTATCTTTTTTCAACTATTTTATAAAATATTTATGAAGTAGTGTGACATGGTGGAGGCATATTGTATTTGGAGTCAAAGAGAAATTTGGGTTCAAAATTTGATCTTTTGTACATTAACTATATGACCCCGGACAAGGCATGAAATATCTATGTGTCCCAGTAAAATCCCAAGGCTTTATCTGTTAAGTCATAGAGTAGTTTTATATTCTTAAGGTGAGAGATTTCCCACAACGGAAATTCTACTGAGGAAATCATGGATATTATTGTAGATCTATGTGGACATAATTGAGTTTTCTTGGAAGATGAGGGCATAATCCACTGGTTAAACAGTCATTTGATTCCACATAACTTTTGAGGCTTCTATAATAATAATATAATATGAAATGATATATGATTAACATAATATAACATAGCATAGCATAACATAACATGATATGATTATAACAATATAACACAATACAACAAAGCATGATATAGTATAGTACAGTATATTATAGTAGAATATAATATGATATGACATGATATAACATGATATAACACAGCATAATATAATGTAGCATATTATAATATAATAGCTATTTTCCTATTTTTCAGGAGGGTATTTGCTATGTTTACTTCTGTCTCTCTCATTAAAAATTTGCTATTGGATTTGATTCTATGGCTATTTGACCTCTGGTTGATATTTTGAAACTATATTTAATGCTGATATGATGCTATTTCTCTGAACTGGAAAGAATGGATCACATCTCTCTCTATTAATATATGTATATTTAAAGATGGGAAAACAATGGTGTATATCCTGCCACTACAATTTCAAGAGAGCTCTCTGCTGACCATTTTGATAGCTATTGACTCTGATAGTCAAAATGCTTAAGTTAGAAGTATTATGAACAACTAAGAAAGATTTAAGTAGCCAATGAGGGAAGAGCAAATTAGTGAGATCACAAATTTACCAGTAAATATAACCTTGGAGACTACTCAAGTTAATTCTCAAAGGCAAATACTTAAACTCCATCAAATCACAGAGCACTTAATGAGATTTCTCATTAATCAATTTGTATTTTGACTCCTCCCTGCACTGTCTAACCAGTCCTTGCTATATATGTGCAATTAAACAGCCAAGCTTAGGTTAATCTTCTTGTTGGTGGACATTCCCTCTAAGAGTGCAAGAGTAGTTGCCACATACTTGTTCCTATACAACTAATCTAGTCTGACCAAAAGGGACCCAGGATATCTGGAATACCTTGATCTAACATGATCACCTCCAAGTCTAGGCATATCCATTTTGGGATAGATATTAGTTCAACTAAGATTAATAATGAACACAAACAGGTCAGCCCAAACCTAGAGTCAGGATTGCCTAGGGCATGTTTTAGACACCAAATATGGATGGCCTTGTGGAGGTTGTAGCAAGGAAATAACAAACCACGCATTTCCCTGCAGACCTTAGCAGCTTGAAGGCTTGGACATGATTCATGGTTGGAAAGGAAAACAGACTTGAAGGTGGTGAGCTCACTCCTTTTTGAAAATGATAGTCATTAGTGCTGATGGTCCTATAGGCAATAAGGGGACTCATAATTTCAAAGTTCAAGTCCATTAGCACTGAGTCCTCCATATAAATAAATAGGCCTCCAAGTTCCCATGCAATTGGCTAAATCCAAGAATAGGAACTTTGCAGATCTTCTCTGATAGGGCTTCATTACACTTGCAAAATCAGCTCTAATTGGATTGGGAAAATGCCACAGCATGAATGAAAGATTGTCTTATGTATGCTAAATAAGAAATATAGCATGAATGGGAATCCATGCATTTAAAGGAGAATTTTAATCAGGGTCCATAAAACTGGTTTTAGATCTGGGTCTCCTAACATCTTTATTAATGATTGGAAAGAAGAAGAAGAAAATGGCACAAAAGGGAAATCTATAAACGAATCCAAATGGAGAGATGTGATAAACCCTATTTTGGATAAAGACATATTACAGAGAACTTAGAAAAATGGACATGAATATCATTTTGTAACTCATTTAGATTAGGAAATGTTACTCAAAGCACAGGATGTCCAAGAGAGGAAAACTTAAAAACATTAATGCCAAATTAGAAAGTAATGCCAATGGACTGTATATGAGGTATTTCTCTTGCTTTTTTCTTTAGTTAAGAAATTGTACCACCACTTATTATCCATGATGTTGAAAAACATCTCTAAATACCTTAGGTACAGCAGAATCTTAAGCAAAATCTTACGCAGAGTCCCAATCCAGCAATGAAGATGGCATTGCAATAATTTAAAGATAATCATACAAATACTGGTTTAATGAAGAAAAAAAGATCACAAGTACATTCAAAATAAAATAATTCTATAACCAATGCAATTTTAGATGCTCTAGGAAGAAAGGCAATATGGTATGGTGGGCATTATAATATGGTAGGGTGGATGTTCTCTGAGTCAAAGAAAAAATATGAGTACAAGTCCTCCCTCTGAAATAAATGTGTAATTATGGACAAGTCACTTAAACTCAGTGTCTTAAGCAGCTCTGTCAGACTATGTTATTGATAAAATGAAGCTTTTCATTGGTGAGATTCTTCTAATTCCACACTAGTAAGTCTGTATAGTAATAAAATCACAGGTCCAGACATTGCACAACCACACACACACACACACACACACACACACACACACACACACACACACACACACACACACACACACACCCCTCAGACCGTGTGTAACCACTATGCCAATCAATTAAATAAACCTCCCAGCTGGCTCCTGAGGTTAAGAGCCTGTTTACAGGGCAGGGTATGATAAACTATTCCCTTATGGCTACTAAAGCTTCTTCTTCTTTCTAAATCCTTGCAATTGATAATTGAAAGCTGATCACTTAAAAATACTTTTTTCCTCTTACTTTAATACTTCATACAGCACTACCCTTCTATGTACATATCTACTTCTCCTTCCCCTTTCCATTGTACCTTCTGGAATACCTGTTCAATTTTCAGCAAACTGTCCTTCATGCTAGACCTCTTCCCCTCATTCCACTCCTTCATTCCTTCTTGTAATTGTGGAAATCTGGCTTCCCCTGTAAGACAGTGCATCTCTGGCTACTCTTGCATTACTACTTTTCTCATGTCCCACATGACATTCTGAGAGAACAAGAGGGTTTACTCCTTATTCCTCATTTACTACTTCCAAATTCCATGCATATACATTTTCCTTCAAGATACACTCCATCCTATTCATAATTCTATTCAGATCTTGATTACACTTATCTCTTGCTCTCAGACTTGAGACACACACACACAGAGAGAGAGAGAGAGAGAGAGAGAGAGAGAAAGTATTCAATTCCTGGTTCACAATGGCAGGTATAATGTGTGTTTTGCACTTGGATGGTTTCCCCTTTAAGGAAATAAAGAGTCTATCCTCAGAATCTGGTTGGTACAGAGGACTAGAGAGATAAAAAGCCATTCTATGGGGAGTCAGTGTCCATGCAATCTGGTAGAGTACATTACCATATATGTTTCTAACTCAGTGTTATTCCCCTGGAGGATCCAGTGGCAGAGAGAGGCAGAATCTATTTTTACTGTAATTTTATCTTTTAAAATCCTATTGTAAAAATTTTTAAATTTTCATTTCCTATTCTATGTGTGTTTCATTATGTGCCAATCCTGAGCCTGAATTACTCAACTGGAGTAAACTATATCTGTCCCAGAATAATATCTTAACTCCTATCCTCATCCTTGAAAATGTCAAGATATATTTTAATGTCCTCTCAAATACATTGGCTTCCCAGTTCATCATACTCCTCAACTCCCATGACCTATGCCTCCACCCTATCATAGCTATTCATTGGTAAGCTCATATCCTCGATCTCATCAACCTCAAGTGTTCTGCTTACAATACCCCAAACCCTGAAATTACTCTATCTGAGCTATCTATCTATATCCTCTATCTATTTTTCTGACTTTCTAATTTATCATTACACTTCACTCCCTCCTAATCTAATGTTGTCCTCTTCACTTCAGCTGTAGACACTCCACTCCTTTTCTTGTCTCCTAAAGTTACCTATACAATTATCTTTTCTGTAACTTTCAATAGAAAACTTTAGCATGTATTATACCAAAAAAGGTCCCTATTTTCCACTATTATGCTTCAAATTATATTAACATCCTCCTCCTTCTTCTCCTCTTTTGTACCAGTCTTAGAGAAAAATGGAGCATTCCTCAAATTTAAGATTACATGGGAATTGTGGCCAATAAAAGGAGTGCCTGAAGTATAACTGGGATGGTGAATAGAACCATAAGATAATCAATTAATACACTTATTTCAGGAAAAATTGCAGCATGGTGATATTGATTTGATTTCTGATTGCAGAAAAAAAGTATGGGATGAATATGTAGGTGTCAAGATGGAAATGGCAAGATGGTTGTAGTAGACAGGATATTAAACATGATCTATTCTGTTACCCTGGGGTGGGTTGGCTAGATATAGTAGACTGGTTGAGTTTGCATTAATCATTTACCAATCACCACAGACTGAAGTTATAAAATGGAGTAAATTAACTTTGCTCCAGAGTCTGGGGACCCTTTTTTCTGTCCTTTGTTCTAAACATGCTGAAAAAAGTGAAGAGGATAATGGTAGAGGCAAAGGGTATGGCAGGATGGCTAGGGTAGATTCCTGGACATAAAGCATGCTATAGTTTTGGGGTTTTGTTACTGTTATTCAGGTATTTCAGTCATGTCTGACTGTAATCATACTTGGTGTTTTCTTGGCTGAGATACAAGAATGATTTGCCATTTCTTTCCCCTCTAATTTGGGGTAATTGTTACCAACTCACAAATGAATCCTCTTCAACCTCATATTTTTTCCTCTAAATTCACCATAATAGTTCAGGCCTTTAATGCCTATGACTTTGACTATCACAATGGCCTTCTAATTGCTCTCTTTGCCTCAAGTTTCTGCCTCCTCCAAGCCATCTTCCATGAACTTGCCACTTCCCTAATGTCACTACTATATTCAAGAAGCTTCAGTGATTCCTTGTTACCTCTAGTATGAAACAAAACTGTTAAATATTTAAGACTTTGATAATCTACCTCTAATTTATGTTTCCAGAAACATTTCATATCGCGCATACAATGTCCCAGCAAAATGACCCTATTTGATATTACCCATACACAATATATGTCTCACATTTGTACCTTTTCCCATAATTACAAATCCTGTTTCTTCTCCCTTTCACCTTTTAGAATGCCTAATTTTCTTAAAGCACAGTTTGGCTGTCACTTCCTCTATGTGGTCCATCGAGTGCTAATACATTTCTTTCTCCACAAAAGCACTTTGTATCAACCTTTCTGTCTTTTGCAAATACTTATGTGCCCATATTTTTCTCCACTTTAGTAGAATGTAAGCTCTTTAAGCATAAGACTTATTTTATTTTTGTGTTTTTGTAGGAAATATGTTCTGGCTCACTATTGCAGAAGTAGGCTGCTATATCTAACCCACTCAGGGTTACACGTATGCCTGAGGAGATATGGTGTCTCTTCTGCACTACTGTCAAACTCAATCTCTTATTTAAAATGTTTCCCTTATAGTTAACTGTCAATGATAAGCAATATAACTCTATTCCACCACTTGCCATTGATTAACTTTTACAAAGGGATATTTATTTTGAAGATGTAGCAATAACCAAAGTATACACATTTTCCCCTAACACCTATATACTACCTCAGTTTCTTGAGAAAATGAGCTTACTCTTAGAGCAATTGTTACATAGCTCTAGTCCCAACAAGTTCACTTCCACAAAAAGTATTGCAAGATAAGTCTAGTCTCAGTGACATTGGATCGGGTCTTAAATGTCAGTCATAAATACCCAGGGATTTATGTATCAATGTTTTAATGATTTAAGATCAATGGATACTTCAAAACTCCCCAGAAACTTCTCAGGACTATACTCCAAAAGGCTCACTCTCCTGGCCTCTAAAAACCATCAAGTCATAACCTTCAGATCACTTTTTTTTTTCACCTAAATCAAAAGAATGAAAATAAAGATGAGCAAAATTCCGAGGCCAGTATTCACAGGGACATGCATTGACCTCTCAGGGAAAGGTCCCAAATCATTCTTCTCACAGCATTGTCTCTCAGTTAAGGAGACAAACCCAGAAAGTGAGATTTTTATTCCAAGGCCAGCTAAAATATTTTGAAGGAACTCTAGCTCAGGTTAAGGGGCTTCAGCTAATCAAAGAAGCTGCTGTCTACCATGGAAGTAGCAGATCACAATCAGTTACAAAATATCTCCCCATGCTTCAAAGTCTCCCCAAAGCACTTGCATTACCAATTGTCATTACTCTCCCAAAAGCAAGATCCCCATTGGCTTTTTGCATGTGGAAAATTACATCGGCCAAGTACAATAATGTAATCTGTGCAGGCCTATAAGGATTGGGCTTATGAACCATTCTTTATTTACATTTACATCCCAATACCTAGCACAGTCCCTGACATACAGTAGGAACTTATTAAATACTTGTTGAATTGAAATAATATAGTCAAACCATAATAGCTATATAGCATGAATGTGATGAAAATAACATACGGTTACCAAAAGAGCTTTAAGTCTAGTTGGGATAAAAAGATAAAAGGTCTTCAGAAAAACAACAACTTAAGAACAATCTAAAAGTCATCCATAAATAAGAATCTTATCAAATCCATATAGAAAATGGAATGTGCAAAAACGAAGGGTATTCATTTTTTAAATAAATTCTAATTTCTGGCACATATGATATTGAACCTACCTAATCGATGATTACTGACAATTAATTGATTGATAGATACATGACTTTTTTAAAAGCCCACTATCATTATTATAATTGGTCAAATTGGCTATATATTTAGCCCCCACATTTGTGGTAAGTGTTCACTAAGAAAGCACAAGTAAGATAAATCAACAATAAAATAATTGTTGGATCAGGACTACTATATAAAAAAGGACATCATTAAGCCAAAATATCTCAGTGAATCTTTGGTTAAGTAAATTATAGAGACCTTAGTTTGCAATATAGTTGAATTCAATAAAAAAAATTAGCAAATTATATATATAGCCCCAAAAATGAAATATAAGGTTATAAACATAGAAAGCTATTTACAAAATATCAACTTATTTGGAAAGGGGGAAAATTCAAACAAATGTTTCTTTGAGACCATCTGAAGTAAAATAAATATGCCTAGCCTGAATAACTAACAAATAAATTATACAAAAAGCAACACCAGAAGAAAAGAGAATGAAGTACACAATATATAGTGCTATGAATAATCTAATGAAGTTGAGGACCAAAGATCATAGGGTGACTGTGCGATGCCAAGTTAATTGATAAGTTTATTCAATTCACTTGAAAGAGAGAGAGAGAGAGAGAGAGAGAGAGAGAGAGAGAGAGAGAGAGAGAGAGATTTAAACTGATTGTCTGGTGTCAGATGAATGAAACAATTGGCTGATTTTTTTTTCTTTTCAACTGTGTGTATATGCTACTCATCTACATTGCGAAAGCACAGCCTTAGGCTGAACATCAGCTAAGATGCGTGACGTTGAAAGCTAATAAATCATTACAATGCTGAAACCCATACCCTTCCCCCCATTTCTCAAGACATTTTTAATTATAATAGGTCAGCTTAGATTGATTGTCATATAATTCAGTCCTTGTTCTAACAGGGATCCATAATGATTGGTTGATTCCACCAGTGTTTTAATTGTTGATTTTTAAATCAGTGTAAGTAATCAATAAAAGCACATGTTGTATTTTTATGAATTTCTTCCATACTTGCTTGAAAGGCCTGCCTAACACTTTCATCAAAGCACTTAATTTGCTACTACAAGCAGCTGACACTTATGTATTTGGGCAAGATGTCACTCAAAATAAACTTGGCCTTTTTAAAAAAAAACTGAGTCAAAGGAGATGCATCAACAGTCACTAAAAAATAACTGAATGGGGTAGATAAACAATACTAAAAGCCAAGAGAGTTTTAGAGACACACCAAGTAAGGGTATCAGAGTCAGAAAAGCACCTAAGATTGATGAACAGATGAAGAATGTTCAAAAATACCACTGTGGAAAGTGTGAACACTACCATTTTTTGGCATAATAATTAAGAAGAAAATAAAATATATTTATACATAAATTATTAAGTGTCTATAACATAGCCCATAAGTAGTATGAGGACTTTTTAAAGTGGTAGAATCCTTGACTTAATCTTATTTAAATATTTGGTTTCAACTCCCTGAATCCACAGATTTCAGGATCAAAACAATCATGTTAGTTAGAAAGGTTTTCCCTAGTTTAGAGATTTGCTTCATCAAAGTACTTGCACACATTGTTAAGGCTCAAAGGGAAGGGCTAACTTATAACTTTGGTTTGAAATACAGACATATATAAATCATTGCTGGGATTAAGAATATCAGTGTTCATCTAGGAGAATGAAACTGTCAGAATCTGCTTATTAGAACTCCTTGCCCACCAATCAATTATCTGAAAAATAAAAATAAAATTGTTACTATTAGGCTCCTGTCTATAAGGCTTTTTATTTATAATAGCCAAAGAGGAGGGCAGCTTTGCCTTCTAAATGTAATTATTTAGCATCTCATGATGATACCCCCAGAAAGAAAAGAAATAAATGGCAATAACACTGGGCTAGGAGTGGATCCTGATTCCTGATATCAGAAAGGTCCCTCCCTGTATGTTTCTCTAAATTGTGAGACATAAGGCAAGGGAAGGAAAGGGTCAACCACTGGTATTTTTGAAAAGTAAGACTATATACATCAAATGCAGTCACTAAGATATTTTTTTAAAGATACTTAGAAGCAGAATTAAGCCAAGAGCATAGCAGGGACTAACTTCTCTTGTCTGTTTTCCTGCTTTCCAGATCTAGCTTAAAATCAAACAAAAACCCATAAACGTGTTCATTTGAAGTTTATTTCTCACAGTCCTCTGCAGAAGTTTGAGTCTGTAGAAGCCTGTAGGTGTTACTGCCATTAGTTACTCAGCCTGCTGCTTAACAGTATGGAATGATGTGTTTGTGTTTGGCAGGGGATAGGGTTGGGGGGGCAGAAATGTCACCTTCTTATTTCTCTGTTCTTTCACCTCCATTTCTTACAAGAGATCCTCAAAACTCTCTCTATTGAGAGAAAACCTACTCTTCAGTCCTGATCTTGTTAGCTTTCTCACTTTGGGGGGTAAGAAATGCAACTCCCAAGGTCTTTCCTAGTTCTGCTACACCTAGGATGACCACTAACAGACATTGAAAATAAGGACATATGCTGGTTCTGTTGGGATTAGTTAGGGGCCAAACAGGAGCCATGTAATATTTCTTGGCCAAGAAGCAAACATCAATTTCAGATATAAAGATATTTGTTATTTTACCCTACCCTTTCAACTTCTTCAACTTCTCTGGTTTCTGTTGTCTTGTGCTTTTCTCTACTTATCTTGTCACATTCTTTTTGCTGCTATATACCTGAATTTATGACCATCTTCTTTATTCCACCTGCCAGATTTGTGCTCTCTTGCTTCTTATCAACCACTGTCTCTGATCCACTGTGTGCTATGAGTCTCACTATTCATTTATGTCTTGACTCTGCTTCATCTACCTGGTGCAGACATGTGACTGGCTTCCGACTTTTATTATACCTAGATGCAATTTCATCTATGGCTTGCTGGTTCTTGAGTTTTCAGTTCTTATATGAACACAATCTTATTCCTTAATTCCTTATTTAATTAGTAATTAATTCCTAATTTAGATTAGTTTTCTCTTGTGCCTATTCTTTATTTATTATCTCAGATTTAAAAAAAAAATCCTCTCAATCCTAGCTTTAACATACAACCCATCTATGACTCAATGCCCCTTAGAGTCCTAGCATTTTCAAAACTAAGTATTCAAGAACCCATCTTTAATTTTCCCTTTAAAAATAATTTTTTAGCTCTCCCCCTTCCAGAGAATTATTGCACATAACAAATAATGTTTGTTTGCTTGTTTGTTTTCTTTAAGAGGGGAATATAAGAATTCCTGGTTGATACATCAAAAGTTTGAAGAAAAGTTCAATACACAATACTTGTGAACCATCCTAAACATCTGCAAAGGAGTAATGTGTGTGTTTGTGTGTGTGTGTGTGTGTGTGTGTGTGTGTGAGAGAGAGAGAGAGAGAGAGAGAGAGAGAGAGAGAGAGAGAGAGAG
>NW_027186473.1:17817221-17833392 GCF_028583685.1 Petaurus breviceps papuanus
AGAGAGAGAGAGAGAGAGAGAGAGAGAGAGAGAGAGAGAGAGAGAGACAAAGACAGAGACAGAGAGACAGAGAGAGACAGACATTTTGGATATATTTTCTTTTAAATTATGCTTATACTTTGTAATTTTTCAACATATAATTTTTGGGAATTGTTCTTTCCATTAACAGTTGCATATACTGTATATAGTCCTTTACTGACTCTGCTTATTTCACTCACATCAGTTCATGTAGAACTTTCCATGCTTCTCCATATCAAAAAAAGTAATTTCTGATAGCATAGTAATATACCATTATAATCATGTCTATTTGTTTAACTATTTCTGCAATTCATAGGCATCTCATTTGTTTCCAAATATTTATCACAAAAGCACTGTGTGTGTGTGTATATATATATAAATATTTATACATATACACATATGCATATACTGATGTATATGTATGTATTATGTATGTATGTATTTCTTCTAGTCAATGACATATTCAGGGATAGATCTGGTAATGGAACTTCTGGGTGAAAGGGTATGAATATGTTAGTCACTTTATTTACATGAAATGTTTGTACTGATTCACAATTCCACCAATAATTCGCTAGAGGGCCTATTTTCTACAACTCTGCCAACTTTGATTATATCTATCATCATCTTGCCAGTTTCCAAGGTGCAAGGTGAAACTTGAAGTTGTTCTAGTTTGTATTTATTTTATTAATGATTTAGAGCTTTCTTTCATGTGATTGTTAATAGCTCACAATCTTTTCTTAGAAGTGTTTGTTTATATCCTTTGACCATATATCTTTTGAAGATTGGATTTTCATCACAATACGCATTTGTGCATATGTATCGATGCATATGTTCATATATGTGAATTGTTTATATATGTACATGCATATTATGGCAAATATCTATGAGAGAAATGTGCTATGTAAATTATGCTGCCCTTACAAAATGCAAAGTGATAGAGTGCTAAGACGTTTTCTTAGGGGTTAGGATAGGCCTTTTTTGGTGTTGTCAACTCATTGGGCTTTTACTTAGTGATCTTTGTGTCAGAGTAGATCATGGAGATGGCTGAAATTGCTTCATATCTTATACATAATCCCATTTTGGAGAGGACTGATAAGTCATGAAGATGAGTGTCTAGTCCTCTGCCACATTGGTGGCATCCTCCAGAAGTCTGCCATTGTGTCTGTCCATTATTGACAACAGGTTAACCTCAGATAAAATCTTCTTGTAATGCTTATCATTCAGTAGAAATGACTTTGGTTGCTTAAAGACTTTCTGAGGTCAATGCAAGCTTTTCTAAGTGATGTGCACTGGTAAAGTTTCACATAAGTCCAATTGATGGAGTTTTTGCCCATTGCCAAATGACCAGCTTCATTAAATTGGGCAATGTTATTCATCAGGCCAGAAATATAATAACATACATTTCCATCAAAGTAACTTATAAAAAATGACCTAATGAGTTACAAGTGGTTTGTATGCTGAGTTAGTATTCAGAGCACTCTCATCAAACACATACACACATAACCCAAAGAAATAATAGGCTTTGAATAATTGTTTAATTTTCAATAAAGTCAAAAGTCAGAAATACTTTGTTTTAATGTAGAATTGAAAGTAGACATATTAACAGTATAAAGGTAAGCTGACTTGACAATGCCTTTTAGTGTGTCTTTCTAGAATTTCCTTGGCCCACTTTATTTCCATCTTCTCTCATTCTAGCCTTCCATTTCATTGTTTTTCAGAGTGATCTAACCCAATCATTCAGCAGATAAGAATTTTAGTAAAATCATGAATCCATGGTTTCAGCTGCAAAAATAATTAACAATATATTTTGGTCTTCTCATCTTCTGTGGACATTGTGGATACTTCAACTATTAATAAAGGATTTGAATACTATTGAAACAATATATGAACTCTGTCTCTCCAAAAAAATGTTTTAGTGGCACCAGAAACAAAACAATTTCAGTACCCAGGGCAACCTCTGTCCATGGCTAGTATCATGAAGTGAGCCCGTAAGTCAACTCTATAATTCATGATGTGAAAATAATATAAGAAGTAACTTTAAAACAGATCAGGTAAGTGGGATGCAGAATGAATAACTTAATTAAGTTAGGTTCTCGCTACTCAGAGTAGGACGAGACCTCAGGGATCCCCTGGTGCAAACCACCCAATTTAAGATCTCATGTTTCTCTTCTCTACACTACAGACTTTTCTGAGTCTCCTTATCATAGATAGTATGCATGAGGGAAGGGGACATTAGGAATAATATTTGCTCTTGTTTGGGGAATGTTCTGGGGGGGCAAATGAGAAAAGCTGATTGGTCTAGAAAGGAGTGAATGAAAAATGGTGCTCTGCCAAGAAGGAGTAAGAAGTGCTGGCTGGGAATTTGTTCATGCAACAGAGGGAGAAAGGAAGAGAAAGTACCGATTCTTAAATGTTTCATTTTTTCTTACAGCTACCAAGAATCTGAGGCTCCCCAAATTCTCCATTCTTCCCATATGATGTAGGTTCACTCCCTTCACCTCTTTCTATTTTTTTTTGGTTCTCCCTTTATATTTCCCTTTCGTGGGAAAAATTCTGGTAGCCCTTTCCCTATTAGTTATGGCTATTTTCATTAAGATTTAAAAGACCAAAACTTCATAAAAATATATTGAATCTGAGCAGTTCCTAATGGTGATTACAATTTTAAATTTTCAATAAATGATCAGAATCAGTGCTGGTATAACATGGACCTATAGTGCACCTACATTGGAGACCCTGAATAAATGAGCCTAAAGTTGATACTTTGGAAAGTGGTATAGTAATACCTTTATAGGTGAAGTGACATAAAAACTATATTTAATTCCTTTCATTATTTATAATAATTAACACCTATTGTCTCTGTTTTTGAAGACAATTAGAAAAGAGCACATTTGTGACGTTGAAATACAGGAATCAAGTTGTTGAAATTTATTGTTTACTGATATTGAATATCTATTAGGAACATATCAATTTTGTAGGAACATCTAGTTCTGGTTTTTATTTATCAGTATTATGCAACAGTTCATTTCATGGTGTTTATTCCATTCGTAAGGGAAAAAGAAGATCATGAAAGGAGAATTGCAACACTCATCCTGTGAAATTATTTACAATGCTTGCATTTACAAGTTAGAATCATTAGAGGCAAATAAAACTTTTTTATTTAAATGTGGAATTTTCATTAACAATCTGGAGAAGTGAGGACTAAAATAAGGCTCTTAGAGATGTCAACAAAATCCTCATTTGATAATCATCAGTCAGTGCCCCCAGAGAAACATTTTGTTTAGTTACTATTAGTATTCAGCAGAAGAACATATTGCAGTGGAAATCTTTTTTGGATAGGTTAAGATATCCTGAAGCTATTTGCTACTGTTAAAAAACAAATTCATCATTTACCTTTTAAATGCCTATAGTCAAATGAGGCATTGGTGACCAAAAGAAAAAAAAGAAAAATCACACAAATCAGAACACTGCTGAAATGAATGAAAACTGCATTTGGAAAAGTTGGAATAAGATCAAGTATAGAGTTAAGCATTAATAAAATTGTCCATTTAAACATATTCTGCCAAATTCTCCAATATGGCATATTATTACTAAATTGGGTTATTATAGAACTTCAGAAGGGGGGAAAGCCTTTCTTGGGATTACATATGCATAAGATAATTTATTTTTAGTCATATTTCAGAAAAGGTAGGGGAAGACAGTAGTAGTTGAGGGCTTTTCACAAAACTAAACAAAATTTAATTATTTTACTGAGATATAGATGGATACATACATTCATATATACATACATACATACAGCATAGTACTAAATAAAACATGGTACCTGCCCTTAGGAAGTTTACTATTTAGTGGCTTTCCATAGCTGGCAGGGTATGAGGTTGCAACCAGCAATTTAAAAATCAAATCTAGTATTAAGTTACATCAAGTTTCATCTTATTTTTCTGTGTGGTAAACCTGCTTACAAGAAATATATATTTTCTCCTATAACCCATACTTATGTCTACAAAACCATAATCACCCATAATACCTGAAGAACTATAACAACTGATCTGCTCTAGACTTGCACCAATTTTCAAAAGACAGACTAGGAGTATGAAAAGTCAGCTCAGAACTTCTTTAAGAAGATAGTTTTATTGCAACTTAGGTCCCTGATAAAAATTCAATTCAACAAATACTGAATTTTGACTACATATGAAGGCTTTTTTCTTTTAAAACTGGAGAATACAAACAAGATGAACAAGAAAAGGCTCATTCCCTTAAGGAGCTTACAATCTCATTTTTTCTCTTCTTTTATTTTATTTATTCTCCTTCAACTACTGAGAAAAGTTTCATAAGTTACAATTATTGTTTTTCCTTGTAGGAATGTTAATAGTTCAACTTTGATAAGTACCTTATGATTTCTTTTCCCTGTTTACCTTCTCATGCTTCTCTTGCTTCTTGTATCTGAATGTCAAATTTTCTATTCAACTCTGGTTTTTTCAGCAAGAATGCTTGAAAGTCCTCTATTCCACTGAATGACCATATTTTCCCCTGAAACATGATATTCAGTTTTTCTGGGTAGGTGACTCTTGGTTTTAATCCCAGTTAATTTGACCTCCAGAATATCATATTCCAAGCTTTTTGAACCCTCAGTGTAGAAGCTGCCAGATCATGGGTTATCCTGATTGTGTTTCAACAATATTCATATTGTTTCTTCCTGGCTGCTTGAATATTCTCTCCTTAATCTGGGAATTCCAGAATCTGGACATAATATTCCTAGGATTTTTCTTTTTGGGATCTTTTTCAGGAGGTGATTAGTGGATTATTTCAACCTCTATTTTGCTGTCTGGTACTAAAACATCAGGGCAGTTTTCTTTGAGAAGGTCCTGGAGGATGATTTCTAGGTTCTTACTTTGTTCATGGCTTTCAGGTAGTCCAATAATTTTTAAATTATCTCTCCTGGATCTATTTTCCAGGTCAGTGGTTTTTGCTATGAGATATTTCACATTGCCTTCTATTCTTTCATTTATTCGTATCTGTTTAACAGCATCTTGTTTTCTCATAAAGTCATTAGCTTCCATTTGCTCCGATGAAATTTTTTTTAAAGCAATAGAGGTTAAGTAACTTGCTCAAGGTTACACAGCCAGTTATTTCTGGGTGTGGTGCTAAATATCAGAGCCTGGATTCGATCCCAGGTCATCCCGACTCTGGGGCCGGTGCTCTTATTCGCTGTGCTACCTGGCTGCCCCTCCAATTTAATTCTGAAGCAATGATTTTCCTTTTTGAGCTTTAAGATTCTTTTTCCATCTGACAAATTTGGCTTTTTAAGGCATTCTTCTCCTCATTGCCTTTTTGAGCCTCCTTTGCCATTTGAGTTAGTCTATTTTTTAAGGTGTTATTTTCCTCAGTCAGGCTGTTGACTCTCATTTTATAATTTTCTTTCATTGTTCTCATTTCTCTTCCCAATTTTTCCTCCACTTCTTTTATCTGCTTCTTAAGGTCCTCTATGGCCTGTAACCAGGTCGTATTTTCCTTTGAAGCTTTTGGTGCAGGAGTTCTGACTTCACTGTCTTCCTCCTGTTCCATGCTTTGCTCCTTTTTGTCCCCAAAATAGGAGTGTAATGTTGGAATCTTCTGTCTGCTTTGTTTCCTTTGCCTGGTCATGCTGCCCCTCAGTCACTTGACCCCTGGGCTTTTTGCTACAGTAGGACTCTGCCACCAGACAGGGAAGCTTTCATCCCAAATGCTGGGGTTTTCTCAGCTGCCAGAGGTATTAGATGGGTGCCCTCTCTGAGGTCTCCACATGCTCTGGCAAGCTGGATACATACCCCAGGACCTTCACCCTAGACTGCAATCCAGATACAAGCAGGTTAAAGCAAAAGTGATTACCCCTCAGACTGGTGCTTGGTCTCCCCTACACTTTGAAGGCCAGGAGCTGAAGCTGCCATGTGTTGCTGGCTGGCTGTGTCCATGTCTCAGAGGTTCCTCGCCCTGGGGGCAAAATCAATGCTCTCCCACTTACTGGGTCCCAAAGTCCAGACTGCGATGACCTCTCACTTTGTCCTTCACATCTGTGTGTTGATAAATCTGGAAACAGCCACAGCTGCTGGTGATCTGGAGCCCCTCTGGATGGTGGTTGGTCAGGCCCAACCTGGGGCTAAAGCCTTGGTGTGGGGCTGGGCTCTGCTACGAGAGCATTGCTCTGGATTCCTGCCTGCCTGCCAGGCTGTCCTCAGTGGGAGGTTAGCTTCTCTGTGTAATTTTGTGGGTTCTTCAGCTCCAAAGTTTCTTTAGAGTCCCATTTTTACATGGATTGGTGAAGGTGGAACCCGGAGCCACGGGAAGGTCATGCTTCTACTCCACCATCTTGGTTCTGCCCTCCTATTCTTGTTGCTTTTAACATGTTGTCCTTGGGCCGATGCTTTTGGAATTTGCCTATAATATTCCTATGAGTTTTCTTCATAGGATCTCTTTTAAGTGGTAAGTGATGGATTTTTTTTCTATTTCTACTTTCCTCCCATCTTTTAATGCCTCAGGACCATTTTCTTTAATTATTTCTTGTATTATTGTATTAAGATGCTATTTTTGATCATAGCTTTCAGTTAGTCTGATTACTTTAATATGTTCTCTTTTTGATCTATTCTCCAGATTTTTTTTATGTTTCACTACCTCTTCCATTTTTTCATTATTTATATTTTATTTAATTATTTCTTTCTCTCTTATGATTTTGATGGGTTCACCTTTCCCAATTCTAATTTTCAAGATATCATTTTCTTCCTTAAGGTTCTGGATCTCAGGGACAGAGCCAAGAAGGCTAAGTGAAAGCAGGGACTCACCTGAGCTCACCCATAAATTCCTTCAGTTACCTCTAAAAAATGAATCTCAAAAAATTTTAGAGTGGCAGAATTCACAGCCTATGTAAACAATTCAGAAAATCCTCAGGTAGGATTTCTTGAGCTAGGCAGGGGTAGGGGAGCCCAGAGCACTGACCACAGAACATGTTGACTGCACCAGCATAGACTTAACCATAGTGGAGCTGAAGCTATCATGGGCAAACTTATTCACCCATTGCCAGGATGATTCCCAAACCTCTCACTACAGGGGAGGGGTCAGAACTGGGTAAGAGTAAGTACAGGGGCTTTGGCAACAGCAGTTACTCCTGAGCTATCAGCCCAAAGTCTGGATGTTTAAAAATCACATAGCTGAACTTCCAGGAATTGAGATGGCAGAGTAAACCAGAGCTGTTCCCATCCCCCTCATTGACCCTGAAAAACTGAGAGAATATTGCCCCAGTGTAAAATGGTGAAACCTGAAATGGTGAAACCAGTGGCAGATTGGGAGACCTACATGAAGGGTGTGGCTGTGGCTGTGCCACAGCTGAATTGAAAGAAAGGAGGGGTCACAACAAGCCCCATCTCAGTCTACCAGTTGTAGACCCTCAGCCCCAGTGGGGAGGAGCCAGCAAGCACTAACACCAGAACCCCAGGTGTGCCTTCACACAACCAGGAGAATCAGTAGACAGCAGTTCAGCCTGCCCACCAGCAGCTGAGCCTGACTGAGCTAGAGCCCAGAGGCATGAGGCAGAAACTTGAAGTGGACAGACCACCCCTCCCCAATATTTCACACTGTGAGCTTCAGTGTAACCCCATAGAAATGCAGAAATCCCTGACCTTGTCCTCAGTCTAGGCACTGAGAGGCCACAACCCACAAAGCCAATAACCAGGCCCCTAACTCTCAGTATAAGAATTGTGGGTCAGAGTCCTCTGTTCCCAAGAAGCAGAGATTCACTTTAAAAGCCAGGAAATAGGTGATCACAAATTGCAAAAAAAAAAAAAAACGAATGGGAAAAACAAAGGCTTCAGAATCCTATTAAGGTGAAAGAGAAGAGCAAGGATCACATTCAGAAGAGGTCAGCATTGACACTACACCTACATCTGAAGCCTCAAAAGGGAATATAATCTGGTCTCAAGTCCAAAAAGCATTCTTGGAAGAGCTCAAAAAGTATCTTAAAAGTCAAATTAAAGAGGTAGAAGAAAAACTGATCAATTATTTAAAAAATACAATTAGCAAAATGGAAAAAAAATCACTGAAGAGAACAACTCCTTAAAAAGTACAATTAGCCAAATGGAGAAGGAAGTTCACAACCTAACTGGAGAAAATAAATCCTTGAAAGTGAATTCTTGGCCAAATGAAAAAAAGAGGTTCAAAAACTGAGGAAAACAATTCTTTAAAAATTAGAATTAGAAAAGTTGAAGTGAATGACTCAATGAGACATCAAGAATCAGTCAAACAAAATATTTTAAAAATAAAAAAAAGTAGAAGAAAATGTAAATATCTGGTTGGAAAAACTGACATGGAAATTAGACCCAGGACAGAAAATCTAAGAAGTGTTGGTTTACCAGAAATTTATGATGAAAAAATAACCTAGACAGTATCTTGCAAGAAATCATCAAGGAAAACTGCCCTAAGGTCCTAGAACTATAAGGTTAAATAGTCATGGAAAGAATCTACCCTTCACCTCCTAATAGAGATCCTAAATTGAAAACTCCAAGGAATATAGTAGCCAAATTACAGAATTATCAGATCAAGGAGAAAATACTGCAAGTAGCCAGAAAGAAACAATTCAAATAGTGCAGAACTACAATCAGCATCACACAGGACCTTTCAGCTTCTATAGCAAAAGATCAGAGGGATTGGAATATTATATATCATAAGGCAAAAGAGCTTGGACTACAACTAAGGATCAACTACCCAGCAAAATTGAACATGATCTTTCAGGCAAAGAGATGGCCATTCAGTGAAATAAAGGACTTCCAGATCTTCCTGATTAAAAAGGTCAGAGCTCAAAGGAAAATTTGATCTCCAAATATGAGACTCAAGAGAGACATTAGAAAGCTAAATGGAAAAAAATAAACCAAATGCAAAATGGATAATTTTTATTACATTAAACTGAAAAGGTTTTATACAAACAAAACCAATGTAACTAAAATTAGGAGGGAAGCAAAAAATTGGGAAAGAATTTTTACAACTGGTGTCTCTAATAAAGTTCTCATTTCTAAAATATACAGAGAAATGTACCAACTTCATAAGAACACCAGTCATTCCTCAATTGACAAATGGTCAAAGGATATGAACAGGAAGTTTTCAGAGGAAGAAATCTAAGATATCTATAATCATATGAAAAACTTCTCTGAATCACTATTGATTAGAGAAATGCCAATCAAAACAACTCTGAGGTACCACATCTCATTGGCCAGATTGGTTAACATGATAAAATAGGAACATGATAAATGCTGGAGAAGATGTGGGAAAATTGAAAAACGAATCCATTATTGGTAGAGATGTGAACTGATCCAACCATTCTGGAGAGCAATTTGGAACTTTTCCCAAAGTGCTATAAAAATGTTCATATCCTTTGATACTCCTAGGGCTGTATCCCAAAGAGATCATAGAAGTGGGAAAAGGACCTGTATGTACAAAAATATTCATAGCAATTCTTTTAGTGGTGGCAAAGAACTGGAAATCAAGGGGATGTCCATCAATTGGGGAATGGCTGACCAAATTGTGGTATATGAATATAATGGAATACTATTGTGCTATAAGAAATGAGGAGCAGATGGACTTCATAACAAACTGGAGAAATTTACATAAACTGATGCTGAGTGAGGGGAGCAAAACCAGGAGAACATTTTACATAGGATTATAGACATATTGTATCAGTGATGACTTGTAATAAGAATGTAAATTTTAAAGATCTTCCCTGCCCCTAGGCTAATGTGCACCTGAAGCCTGGGGTGGGGGAGGCTTGTTTTTCAGTAGATACTTCTTGATTGGCCAGTGAGTCAATAAGGTTGTTACATTCTCTGAGCCAGGAGAAGGCTATATAAGCCCTGATGTGTAACTTTGTTTTGGGACTCACTTTGAGAAGTGTTCTGTGATTTGATCTGAATTCTGGGAAGCCGTTGTTGAGAGTCCCCCGGCTTTGAAAAACCCAGAATGTGGAAACCCAGATGTTGACTGGGTATGGATGTAATGGTTGGACAGTTTGGAAATCTGTCTACTTGATGTTTCTGTCTTGATAATTATACCTGTATACTTTGAGGTTCAGGGTGATGACCTTTTCTCCTGAACAAGGTAAACGATATATGTCTGACTGATTAAAGTAAGCTTGTTAACCCATTTTGAGTTGCTTTCCTTTAACAAAGCAGATCCAAGAACCTGTGGTAGCTGCAAACCCTGAGGACGCTTGGGGTGCTTGCCGCTACATGACTGACGTTGATATTAGCAATATAATGTTATAAAACAACCCCAAAGCAGTCATGATGCAAAAAGGCTGCCCACATCCAAGGAAACATTTACAGAGTCTGAATGCAGATTGAAGTAAACTACTTGGTCTCTCTCTTTTTTGTTTTGTTTTGTTCCTTCTTTCTCGTTCATTCCATTGTTTATAATTCTTCTTTACAACTTGACTAATGTTTAATGTGAAGGTATTTGTAGAACCTATTGGATTGCATGCCAACATGGGGGACAGAGGTGGCACAAGGAGGGGGAGAAAATTTGGAGTCAAAAACTTGTGGAACTGAATGTTGTAAACTGAAAGCATATAAATAAATATTCAAAAAAAAAACACCTACTGGAAAACAGTAAAAAACAGTCTATAAATGCTAGCTATTATTATTACAATTATTAAGGTCATGATTGCATGAATTGTTCCTATTGTCTTTACTTTTAGAGTCAATTTGACAAATTTGTAAGGAATGTGAAAAGCTGAAGTGGTCATTGGACAGCAACCTTCAGACATCACAAGGCAAGTAACAGTGGATAATGACTATCAATATATTTTTATGAGAAAATTTTGTCTCTCCCTTATCCCAATCAGTCTCTTTGAGGTTATATATTGATTTACCTCATATTAGGGTAAGAAGGGGGAAAGGTAGGTGGAGAACATGTGAATCAATTAAAATTTTATTGTATAACTTTAAAAAACAACTACGCTTTAGTTTTTAAAATTAATGCAGTCATAAACTTGTATACTTAGACAATTCTACACTTTCCTTGCTGTGGAGTCACCAGTACAGATAAATACATATCCTCAACTCCTCATTCTAAGCAGGATTTCCCTGGGATCCTCTTAATGTTTGGAGAGTACAAGTGTAGCACAATAACTATCCAACTGTTGTCTCATCT
Organism: Petaurus breviceps papuanus; assembly: GCF_028583685.1. Taxonomy (NCBI): domain Eukaryota; kingdom Metazoa; phylum Chordata; class Mammalia; order Diprotodontia; family Petauridae; genus Petaurus; species Petaurus breviceps. The sequence continues at coordinate 17,828,403 of NW_027186473.1, forward strand.
TCACTTCATCTCTGGTCTAAGTACATTTCCAGTGCTAAAAATCTTTGACAGGTAAAAATGTAGTAAAGCATCCTGGGAAACAGCCCTGTGCCTGTTCATTCTAGTGACCAATGTAGACATTCATGACTATAGGTATGGAAAACAGAGTAAAAGATAGTTAAATATCTTAGTGGGTAACACTGAATAACAACAGCTAACAAATCAATTTATTAGCTTTTGAGGGGCAATTAAAAATCAGTAAGCCATATGCTGTTCTACGCCTCAGGGAAGATGCAGAACATTTATAAGGGATGGTTCTTGCACTCAAGAAGTTTGCAGTTTTTTTGAAGAGATAGAGCTAAGATTTGAATCAATGTACAATTTAGAATAAACCTGATAAAGTATGTTGAACTGAGTCAGTTTGAGTGGAGGATTTGTTCAGTCTTTTTTTTTTCAGTATTGTCAAACTCTCTGTGACCCCATTTGGGCAGTTTTTTTGGCAAAAATATTAAAGGCAACTAAGTGGCATAGTGGATAGAGTGCCAGGCCTGGAATCAGGAAGATCTGAGTCTAAATCGGGTCAAGGACACTTATTACCTGTGTGACCCTAGACAAGTCATTTACTATTTCCCTCAGTTGCCTCATTTGTAAAATGACGTGGAGAAGGAAATGGCAAACCACTCCACTTTCTTTACCAAGAAAACCCAAAAACGTCTCACAAAGAGATGGACATGACTGAAAAACACTTAAACAGCAATTGGTAGTGATACTGGAGTGGTTTGCCATTTCTTTCTCCAGCTCATTTAACAGATGAAAAAACTGAGGCAAAAAAGGTTAAGTGATTGTCCAGGGTCACACAGCTAGTGAGTATCTGAGGCCAGATTTGAACTCAGGAAGATGATTGTTCCTGACTCTCAGCCCAGCCCTATATCCATTGTACCAGCTAGCTGTCCTAAGTGGAAGATGTTGTTGAGTCATTTTTTCAGATGAGTTCCTCTCTTCATGACCCCATTTGAGGTTTTCTTGGCAAAGATACTGGAATAGTTTGCTAATTGCTTTTCCAGCTCATTTTACACATGAGAAACTTAAGCTAACAGGGTTAAGTGACTTGCCCAGGGTCACACAGTAAATGTCTGGGGCCAGATTTGAACTCACCAAGATTAATCTTCCTGACTCCAGGCCCAGTGCTCTATTCACTACATCTAACATCACTGAGTGGAAGATATCAGTACATAAAACATTTCTAAGGAAGAATGAATGACAAATAAATAATGAGAAAGAGATGTATCAAGTAGATATCCCTTAGATGTGGAGCCCAGATTTCTGGTAGAGTGGTAATTTCACTTAGGAATAGAGATTAAAATATAATAAATATATAATAAATATAAAAATAATAGAGATTAAAAATGAAGGAATGTTATTGTTGTTTCTAAGAAACTAAAGTAAGAAAGATTTATTAAGCACCAAGAGTTTGTCTTTAATTGGTGCCCCCTCCCCTTAATCCTCTTTTCTCTGCAATCTCTCTGATGTGTAACATGGAAACAACTATTTTTTGAGCACCCGAGTATGTGAAAAATATCAATAGTATTAATTGTGTACACCAAATTTCTGAAAGATAAAGTTGGTATTCTCTAGATGAATACAGGAATGGATGAATAGTGAAAAAATATTCAAGTGTTTCCTCTGCTCCAGGCATTCTCTACACTTTTCAGGTAGTTGTGCCTTTCATAGCTTCTTCAGAAAATGTTCCACAAATAAAGTCAATTCTCCAGGCCCACTTAGATGCCACATGCCTAAAATGTTGCTATCTTGGAAATTTAAGCATTGTATCAAGCACTGATTAATAAAGAATCAATTTTCCCCAGTTTAAAAAAATACTATTTTATCACTTTGTGCTTCCTCTTTTCTTGTGGTCTGTACTGTGTACTTTCCTTCATCTGTTATTACACTAGACATTTCATACCAATGATTTCACTGTCAAAGTCTAAGTTTCAGTTCCAAATCTATGAGTTGTGCAATCATTGTGTCTCTGTGTGTGTATTTGTGGGTGGGTGTGTATGTACGTGTATGTCTTAAAAGGTCTTTCATTTGTAATGGATTTCTATTTTCACATGCTTAGAAGGCTCATTGCATTTACTGACAGATGGACTTGAAAGTTAAAATATTTAGTTACAGGTAGGCTATTTGGAGGTAAGGCACATGTAGAAGCACCATCAATTTTAGAAAAATCAGAGAACATGTGAAATTACAGATAGAATACCAGGTAGGATGATTACTTGAAAAATTGGAGTATTGTGCTTTGAAAGGAAGGCATATACTGAACAACAAAGACAATTGCAACTACATAATTAAAGCCTTTCATGAAAGAGAATTTCCCCCTCTTACCAATAGTTTGAAGCTGTCTTTAGCATAAGAGATAGGGTTGCAATTAGAATGATATACAGTACAAGTAGCAAATTACGTTTATTAGGAAAGAATCACATGCAAGTATTTTTGTGTTGTTAAAGAATGGAAATTACATGAACTGTCTCTGTTAGAACATAATATAACATTCTTGTTATGATGATCTATTTTCTTTTTAAATAGCCCTAGCAGAAAAGCTGTGTAAGAAGTGACTTATCTATAGCAATTCCATTAGGCACTGCCAGTTAGCATCTTAAGGAATTTATGGGAACTTAAAAACAATTGACGTGACTTTTGTAAAGATTGCAGCTGAATATGTGTGAAGAAGAAGAAAATAAATGATTTAAACACAGGGAAGAATTATCAGCAAATCATCTCATTAATTTTATTTCTATAATAATCATAAATCTTGTGGTTTTGCTAGTCACTAGTTAAATTCCACCAACATAGAAAAGAATGTCTCAGTTAATATCCTATTAAAAAATGGAGGGAAAAAAAGCAATATTGGCAGGTAAGAAGAGAATCATTAATTTCCTTAGCTGCAATCACTCTTTGTACCTGTGTGGTGCCATTTAGTGTAACAAAAGAATATGTTCGTTGTATCTAAAATTCTACATATGCGCAGTAAGTTTACAGGTCATATAAGGTAAATCCTAATCTTATGATTCTATATAATGTGGACATGACATTAAGTGCTCATATGATGTTTCAGAAGAGCAAAACAAATCTGACAAACTCAACCAAGTCAGAGATGTTTTAACCATGGGTTCAATGGATGCCTGTTACCTTCAGCATAGCCTACCTAAGTTTGGAGAAGTTAGTCATTAACTAGGCTAAATAGTGATGATTTTTTAAAATATTTCAACAATTCTGGAATATTGTATGCAACATCTGAGAGAGCTAGCAATCTACACTGGTGGAGGGTGTCCTCATACTGACAAAACCACAGATACAGTATCAAAGTATACATGATCTCCCACCAACTATGTGTGGATTATTGCTTTTATGGATTTTTCCCAACAAATTTTAACCCCAACTTATTTTTCCCATTGCCCATAATCACTGATCACTACATTTGAATAATTGAAAGGGGGAAGCACTTATCAAGTATTTACTATATGCAAAGCACTGAACTAAACACTGGGGATTAAAATTAAAAAGCAAGAGAGTCCCTGCTTTCAAAGTGCATACCATTATCAGTTTGTGTGTTCTCAAGAAATGCACATTAATTTTATTATTAAACATAGCAAAATATAATTAGGCTGATAAGTATGAAACATACACAGAAACAAACTCAAAAACATATAGATTACTCATGACTACAAGAAAAGTCATGGGGAAAACGAAGAGGAAAGACACCAGATGATTTCTCTGATCATGGGCAAGAAGAAAATAGAAGAACAAAAGCTGAGAAATTGTCCCAAGTCGGATCTCTCAGCTTTTCAACAGAGTATACTATCTACTGTTCGTAGTATGATGTTGGCACTAATCTGTTGCTAGACAGACTGAAACTGAGAACTAAAGTAAAAGGCAACATATGTCATGAGAAAATATAATGAGGTTCCAGATCAAAACAAGATGTCCAGGGATGGAGTGAACTTCCAGGATGAGGGAGTTTTAATGGCATGGTAATGTCTGGAGAGTCAAGATCAGAGCCTAGAGAACATCAGAACTGGGATTTGAACCCAAGTCCCCTGAATACAGAGCCAGGGTTCTTTCCATTACACCATGCCACCTTCTGTTCAAATTGAGGTTGGTAGAGATGTCCTCTGAGATCATTGCTACATCCAGGATAGTGTGAGAAAACAATGCAAAATTTTCCCTCTCTTAATATTGTAATAATTTACATTTTTATTTTCCATAACTCAAACTATATATAATAGTCACCTGGGTCCTAGATATTTATTAGAGTTCAACCAGAAGGTGAAAAAAGTTGTAAATAAAATTATTGAGAAGAAAATTGTCAGACATTGTTTAAACATAGCATTCAGCTGGGCTGCAAACCTTCAGGAAGTGGCAAGTCTAGATTGACTCAATCAGGCCAGGACCTAAGGTCTGAGAATGAATTTAAATGAGACACATGTAGTATAGCTAATGGTTAATAAAAAGGAAGTTTACTAAGTCATTGGAAAGAAAGATTCATTCAAACAAGGGTGCAGCATGGACTCAGCTGAGCATAATTCTCCTATCTCATGTTGCCCATGATAATTCATCAGTCAGAAGACTGAGGGAGGATTTTCCCCCATGTCATGGGTTATGTTTGTTGATTTTTTAATATACTTAGACACCTAGAAAGCTATAGAATGGCCCCAGGCTCAGTTTCCTGAGGCAATAAAATCATAAGGACAATTTCAGTATTATTTATAAAAAAACTAGCCTAGTTTTCATGTCATAGAGCTTGGGAATATTATTATGACCACAGAAGGATTTCTCATGTCATAGAAATGTTTAAAATGGCAGAGAATATTGAGATTATCAGTATTAGATGAAAAAGCAATGACAGAAAAGAAGGGGGGCCCTAAAATTTATTGTATGTATTCATCTAACCTGAGGCTAAATGGGGGGTTTGTAATTCCTGATTATATTGGGATAATACAGAAAAATAAAA
>NW_027186473.1:17833402-17882735 GCF_028583685.1 Petaurus breviceps papuanus
ACATTAAATGTTGATGCTATTATTCTTCCCAAAGGTTGTACTCTACTCTCATGATTTTTTCCTTAGCTTTCTGTCACTCCCCATTGCTTTTTTCTTGCATATTGGCTCAGCATCAGATCAACCATTGATCAATATTTTAACCAACTGAATGAACTAACCACAAATCATGAACATGAATAAGACTTATAGATATACTTGGATGCCATGGACTCCCATAGGCTTGAAAATAACTTAGATGTCAATTAGGTCAACCTTTAGCCATGAATTTTGTTTATAACATACCCCCAAATTGACTAGACTTCACATCTCTACCACTGCCACAAAACGTATGTGTGTACACACACACACACACATACACACACACATATCCACACATTTTCCAAGATTACTTATGAAACACCTGGACAAAAATACTTCATGTAAACAGTAGTATTTAATTCTTCCAAAGAGATACTGAATTGTCTTAATTTATCCAAGGGTACAATGCTATCATTAGCATTATACTTAACCTAACACAAAAAAATAGAAAGGGTTCTTACTATTTTTACAATACATTTAGGATGATACTCATATTTGCAATATGTAATTACATTTCTCATTGTTTTACAGTAAGAATGAAATTTCAGTACAGAGTTTTGATTTTCATTTCTGTGGCAGGCCTTTGGTTTGAACAGATATATCAAACCAATGCTGATGAAAACAAAATGTTCTATATCCAGAATTTTCTGAATGAATATTTCTTTTTGTCTAGCATTTTGTTTGTGATATTTATATCCCTCCCTCACAACATTGGAGTCTTACTGAGGCACAGACAATTAGATATTCAAAACTATTCTGGTTGCCAATATCTAGGGGACTTATTATTGAAGCTTCAAGCACAAACTTGGCAGTATTTATAAAGTAGGCAATTGTTAACAAAGCAAATATTTTATCTCAGAGTTAGAGGATGATTTCTACATTGGGAATTGGTGACCTCTCCTGCAATAGAAGTGTATCTATTGAAAATAAAATCAAGCACTTTGAAAAATATTACATATGTATATACATATTATATATGGTGATATTATATACATATACATATATATTTAATTCCATATCCTAAATCTGTCACATCTCTGCAATAGAAAGCATATTTCATTAACCAATCAATAAATAAACATTTATTAATCACCCACTATGTGCCAAACACTGTTCTACTTCTTGGAGATGCAAAAGGAGGAAAGAGATAGTTCTTTCCCTCAAGAACCTACAAACATAATGAGTTAGGAATTGGTCTCAGAATATGTTTGGTAATTGTCTTCATTAAATTTCTTATAGCTGTCAAAGTTGTTTATATAACATTGCTGTTATGGTAGAAATTGTTTCCCTGGCTCTCTTCATTTTATTGTTCACCAATTTATCAATTTAATTTATTTTTTTTATAAACATTTGATAGTATAGATTATTCTTCTGGTTCTACTTACTTCATTGCAAAAATATCATATAAGTCCTTCTGTATCTTTTTAAATCACCTATTTCCTTTTTTCTTATAGAACAATAACAGGTCATCCCATTCTTATAGCACAATTTATTTATCCATTCCCTATTTTTTTTAACATTCTTTTAGTTTCCTGGGTTATTTTTGATACCATAAAAAGAGTTGCTATTACACATATAGGACTGATCTTCTTTCTTGATATCTTTTAAGTACAGGTCTAGCAGTGGTACAGGCGGGCCAAAAGCATGCACCATTCAATAAATTTTGTATAAAATTCTAAATTGCTTTCCAAAATGGTTGAACTTATTATTGACCTACCAACTTGTTTTCTACAATGTTTTTACTTGTTTTCTACAATGCAAGGAACATTAATCCTTTTCTGTCATCTTTGCTACTCTGATACTATTCTTATTGACAAGTTAGAAAAATGCATAACAAGTAGTACTACACTGGAGTAAATTCAGAAGTGATTGAATGTGTTCATCCAAAGTGTAGCAAATGGTTAAATGTCAACTTAAAAAGAGTATGTGCTAATCAAATGACCCAAAGATTTGATCTTATTTCTGTGCAATTTAATGGGTTTATCAATGACTCCAATGAAGGCATGGATTGCACAGTTATCAAAAAACAAGTGACAAAAATCTGGGAAGAATCGATAACATACTAGCCAATTAAGTAAGGATATCTAAAGTTCTTGACAACTGGGTAAAGTCAGATTTGGTTGAAATTTAAGAAAGAAAAATGTAAAATATCTTGCATTTGAGTTAAAGATTCAACTTCACACATGTTACATGGGCAAAGCATAACTTAATAGCAGTTCATTTGAAAAAGACCTGTAGGTTTTAGTAGTGTACAAGCTTAATAAGTATCAACAGTGCGATATGGCAATCAGAAGCAAAGAGGGAGTTGTGCCACATGATCTTTAAGGTACCTTCCAGATCTAGGTCTCTGATCCTGTTTTGATCCCATGATAACATAGTTAACTGTGAATTTAGACTGTATAAAAATGGACATAGTAGCCTATATTAGTGGATTGATAGATATATTCTATTCTGCCCAAGTGTATCAGCAATGCCATATTCACAATGCCTATAGAGATTATAAATATGCTGATATAATTATCCATCACAAAATACATCAGGTTTGCCATTTGGGGAAATAAACTAGAAAATTTATTAAGATACCAAAAGACTGAGTCCCAAAACCAGAAAGTGAAAGCCATCAGAGTAGTTATGATATTGGCACAGGTAGATAAAGTAGAAAGCACCCACATTTTCAAGCCTTTAAAACAGAACAGGCTACCTCAGGCAAAGGTCCTCCTCTCCCCACTCACAGCAACCACCCAGCGTCCTGGAAGAGCGCTCCCAGCAGCTCCGGCCCCTGGCAGTGCTCAGCAGGAGTCCCAACTCAAAAAAAAAAAAAAGGCAACTGCCACCAACTGCCAACCCCCGGACCGTTTAGCGCGGCTTTTTTTTTTTTCTTGCTCTGATATGTCAGCACGTCCATGGGGCATGGGAGATCTTTAAGTCCCATAACCCTTACATTCGGCCCCAAGATCTTTCATGTCCCTTTCTTGGCAAAAATACAGTAGGAATAACTGGTGTCAACAAAATTTCACAACAATATAACAAGAATAGCACACAATAAACACAAAAAACCATATTTTAGGGTGGGGCTTGAGCACAAGCTCCCCATCATTCCCCCCACCCCAAACAAATGGGGCCCCAAAATCTTGTGGTAAGGGGTGAAGATCTCTTCTTCTATGGCTACTTGCTGCTGAAATCAGATGTAGAGCTGTCCCTGTCCTAAGGGGTCCCATTTGAGAGGTCAGTTCTTAATATGCTTGATGCCAGGTCCAAGGGTGACACATCACAGTTGCAGACAGGGGGTGACATCCAGCTTAAGCTATCAGGCATCTACAGATGGAGGGTACCAACCTGTGGAAACAAATCTAACAAACAAGGTGAACAAACAAAAAATCAAGAACAATAACCAGACTATTGTAGCCTCACTCACGGTAGAATAAATGATTTAAGGGTACAATTTTGTAATCATCTTCTCCAGAATAAACAATAGTTACAGTGTTATCCTTCCCATATGCTATAATCTCTGCAGCCTTTGGAACATCATCTGGCTTCCGTTTTACCCATACTTTAGCTCCTGATTTTATTCTATCAGTAGAACCAAATCCTTCAGTTCCTGTGACAGATAGTGGGGCTATGTATGTACCCTTGTGGCAAGCGAGTAAATGTATATTGTCTACCCTGCCAAGTGAAAGCGAAGTGGTCCCATTGTTTAGAGTCTATTGGGATGGTGAAGAAGGCATTTGCCAAGTCAATAACTGCATACCAAGTCCCATTATATTTCTGGATCCTTTCTATTAAGGTGATGGTATCTGGAACAGCAGCATACAAAGAAGGAGTCACCTTATTCAACTGTCTATAATCCACAGTCATTCTCCACATCCCATCTGATTTTCTTACTGGCCAGACAGGATTATTCCATCTTGTGGTTGTAGGGACTAACACTCCTGCTTCAACATATTCCTTTATAGTAGTGGCAATTTCATCTTGCCCACCTGGCACACGATACTGTTTTAAAGTAATTACTTCAGAAGGTTCAGGTAAAGTGATTGGGTCCATTTTTAGTTTTCCCACTAAAACTGTATAATTCCTATCTTCCTCACAGCAAATTGGTATCTTCCTTCAGGTAAATTCAGAGTCATGCCTCTCAATACATCTATTCCAATGATGTATTCAGGAATGGGTACAACAACCACAGTATATTCCTTCTTAGATAACTGCCCAATTTTCATTGTTATTTTAACCTGTCTGGTTGATATTTCAGCGTCTCCTAGACCTGTGATGGTAATAGGAGTTCCATGTTTAAACTTATCAGGGTTTCCATAGATAAGCGTGGCCTCAGCCCCAGTATCAATCAGTGCCCTAGTCACAGTAGTTGATCCATTCTTCCAATAGATTGTTAAACCAATATGGGGTCTGCAATCTCTTCTGCATATTTCTTTTATCTGGGCTGGGGCTTGGCCTATCTCCTATTCCCCCTGAAGGTGGGGCAAACTTGGATACAAAGATTCAGATTCAGAAATACCTGCGGGGGTGGTTCCTGCTTCCCTGTTCATTCTAATGCTAAGTACCTTTTCTTGGTACAGCTTATGCAGCTCTTCAGTTGGAATACCATCTATTCTTGTAAAGGCCACCCCAGCTCTTAATAGAGCAGTAAACAGTTCCCTTCTTGTGGGTCTATTTTGTCTCTGAATCCTCTGGCTGTTTACTCTTCTCTCTCCAGGCAATTTGTCTTTTTCCCATTCCCCTAAATCGCTTAATTGTGAAATCTTATCCAGCACCTCTGAAAGAGGGCGCCCTATTTCTCCAATTAAAAGAGTCAGAATTAGGTGCTTATATGCAGGAGGAGCCGTCTTCACTATGATATTTCTATGAGGAACTCCTAGGGGGGTATCATAATATGCATTTGCATCTCCAATCAGGATAGCAGTTTTCATTACCTCCTCCTTTAGTTTTCTCATACAGTCTCTAAGTGAGTACCAGGGTCTGTCTCCCCTAGGCCACATAGATTCAGTTGGATATTGCTTTTTGCAACCTTCTGCAGCTAAAGCTAGAAGACTCGTTTTGTTATTTCCTCCTTGCATATGGTGATCCCTAAAAGCCTGGTGTACAAAAGGATTCTGACTGATACTTATGAATTTTAAACAGTCCTCATTGTCCAGTGTTATTCCTCCGGCGCCTTCATCAGTGATTCTTACTATCCAAGACACTAAAGACTCCCCCATTCTTTGGGTAAATCTACTCAATATATCAGTGATCTCCTGTTGAGTGAAATCCTCAATTATCTCCCTGGACTCTGTTTTGCCTCGGTGGTTCTCCTGCCTTCTTCTTCGCATGGGGAGAGCTTCTACATTAGGAGACTCCTCATCTAACCTTGTTCCATTCTCCTCACACACATTCTCCTGGAAGCTGTCAGGGCAACTCTGCCCAGCCTGTACAAAAGCTGCATGCACATTCCTTCTGCTAGTTTTTTGCTTCCTTTTAGCTACATGAACAGTAGCTTGCTCCTGGACCACATGGGTCCCTCCAGTTTGCTCTTCTGAGTGCTGTGACACAGAAGAATCCTCAGGCAAACCAGCTGACTCCCTAGCCATCCGAGCTCTTTCCTTCAGCAGCTTATCCCTACTTTTACACATAAGGCGATAACTTGTTAGCAGCACCCAGCCTCTCCTGCACACTCCTGCCAGTTCTTTGCCTGGTTCTATGGGTATTGCTTTCAAACATCTTTCCAGATCTCCAGGTTCTCCCTCTTTTAGCCTTGGTTCCTAGTTTTCACAGGGCCCTGTGCTTTTAGCCCATTCTCTGGCTAGAGAGGAATAAGGCAAATCCTCCCATCTGGGAATAGCCATTTCTCCCTCTAAAGCCCCACTGCTTCCAAATAGAGGCCTGACATTTTGTGATCCCATCCTCGTCGCCAAATGTATCAGCAATGCCATATTCACAATGCCTATAGAGATTATAAATATGCTAATATAATTATCCATCACAAAATACGTCAGGTTTGCCATTTGGGGAAATAAACTAGAAAATTTATTAAGATACCAAAAGACTGAGTCCCAAAACCAGAAAGTGAAAGCCATCAGAGTAGTTATGATATTGGCACAGGTAGATAAAGTAGAAAGCACCCACATTTTCAAGCCTTTAAAACAGAACAGGCTACCTCAGGCAAAGGTCCTCCTCTCCCCACTCACAGCAACCACCCAGCATCCTGGAAGAGCGCTCTCAGCAGCTCCGGCCCCTGGCAGTGCTCAGCAGGAGTTCCAACTCAAAAAAAAAAAAAAGGCAACTGCCACCAACTGCCAACCACAGGACCGTTAGCTCGGCTTTTTTTTTTTTCTTGCTCTGCTATGTCAGCACGTCCATGGGGCATGGGAGATCTTTAAATCCCATAACCCTTACACCAAGTCATGCCACAGCTGTAGTACTGTCATCAGTTCATGCAAATAAAAAACATCAGTGGAAGAATGCTCAGTCTAAAGAAAAGAACCAATCAATCAGTTAATCAATCAATCAGTGTTTAGTAAGTTTCTACTATATGCCAAACACTGTGCTAGATAGTAAGTAAACAAGGACAAAGAATGGAACAATCCCTTCTTGAAAGGAGTCTACATTATAAGAAGGGAAACAAGTATATCTATCTATGTATCTATCTGTGTATCTATCTATGCATATATCTATGCATGTATCTATGCATCTATGTATGTATGTATGTATTGATCTATCTATCTTTCTGTCTGTTTGTCATCTTTCTATCTATCCTTATATACAATATATAAAATATATAGAAAGAAGAATATTAAGGGCCGGGGAAATGTTTACTGGGGGTGCATCAGATTTATATGTATATGTATCTATTCTTAACCATCCCAGAATAATATTATTAATAATAGTAAGAAACATGTATGTGGCACTTTAAGGCCTATAAAGTACTTTACAAATATTATCTCCTTTTATCCTTATAACAACCCTGGGAGGGAGGTGCTATTATACAGATGAGGAAACTAAAGCAGAGAGCAATTAAGTGACTTGCTGAAGGTCACATGACTAATAGGTGCATAAAGCCAGATTTTAGCTTAGGTCTTCCTGATCCCAGGGACAGTGCTCTATCTGCTTCACCACCTAGCTGCCATTTTACTGAAAAGTAGAATGCATGGTTTTGTGCCTCCTTAACAGCTGATGAGATTTGAAAGGAATTATGTCTGCCTATTTTTTTCTTATAGGTCACCAGTGTGAGCCACAAGGCAGAGGGAACTTTGTGAATATATTTAATAAGGGGTTTTTTTAGAATATCATCATAAAACACTGCTTATCTCTAATAATTAAGATTCCTTTGATCATATATTTCCTACCCTTTCAGACTTTTATTCCCCCCCTTCCCTCCTCACAATCTTTAGTGCTGCAATGCATATACAAATGTGTTTAGGCCATACGTGTTCTTCCCTTTTTCTTTTTTTTCATTCTTGTTCATAGCTGGGTCACTATTCCAACTTCAAGGTCACATTGACCCTCTCCCTATATCACAAGCAGAAAATGAGATCATGACATGGACATTTCATTCTGAACTTGACCTTTCTTCTAACCAGATCTAAACTTTACTAAGATTGCAGTAATTAATTTGGACGTTCTTTTTGCTGTGACATTTCTAGGTTTTCAGTGAAGACAGAACCTACCAGTTGAACGACATTGAGCTTGTAAGGTTAGGGGATTTGCAGTTCCTGTTAAAAGACACAAATTCTGAATTACATTCTAGTTATTATTGGCCTAATCATTGTTTGCCAAATAGAGAAATAGAAGGTAGCTTTTAAGGAAAATTCTTTTCTTTCTTTTTTTTCTGTATACATTTTCCAGCTATTGCAGTGAAAGTGTTATTTGATTTCTGGCAAGGTGGTTCTAACACTTATTTTGTGTTATTAGATAATAATGATGAGATGAATTTATATACATTAAATAAGAAGAAATTTATTGATAAATTCATATACCTATTCACTCTACATTCAAGTCAAATAAGATGATTTGGCATATTCCTTTGATTCATTTGACACGTTCCAATCCCATTCATTCTTTCTCCTACTTCCATGCTTTTACCCAGTCTACTCCCATATCCCAAACTGTGATACGGCTATTTCTGTATCCATGCACTGGCTCGTCTGCATGCCTGAAATGTACTCTCTTTTCACTTGTGTTTTGTAGAATGTCACTCTTCCTTCCATTTTCAATTGCCACATTCTACAAGACTTTTCTCATTTCACCAGTTATTAATATATTCCCTCCATTCTGAAATATATGGGTAAATATATGAATATATGTGTATATATGTATGCACATGTATATGTGTGTGCATATACATATGTACACTATATACACACATGTTATATACACAGGCACATATACATATGCACATGCATATATACGTGTATATACATACATAATATGTGCTTGTATACATATATATACACAGACACATACTTAACTATATGTGTGTGTGTGTGTGTGTGTGTGTGTGTTTCCTCCAGGAGAATATAAGCTCCTTGAGGGACGAAATTACTTTACAGGCCCAATTTCAAACATAGTTTCTAGTATGTAGCAGTCAATTAATAAATGATTATTCAAATGAATTGAATTAAATAGGCAAACAAAAGGGATTTCAGATAGCTCAAATAATGTAGGGAAAGGAAAATTACTGCAAAATTAGCATTTATTTTGTTCCAGCATCACTTCTCTGTTCCTATTTAGGAATTTCCTTTGAAACCAAATTTTCTATTTACTGTTAATCAGAGCAAATAGATGAGCCTCTCAAAATTGTCTGTGCCTTGCTTTTTGAATTAGTTCTCAATCTCATAATGAGTTTCTTCATTGTGAAGAGTTATGAATGCTTCTTTTACCCCAAGGACAAATCAAAGTCCAATGCCATTTGAAATCCAAGGGAGTAACTCTCTGAATGATCTGATTAAATAGAGTTTTATGAAATTATACTAAGTGTGTGAGGCTCATAGATTATGACCCTCCTCAAATATTTTTGGTGTTTATGAGTGATTCTTATTCTCAAAATCACACTCTGCCACAGTGTCAAATAAAAGTATTTTCATTCAAAATCTGAAAGCTCGATTTCAGACAGGCAAACTTTTATGTCTACATAATGAAATTAAAGTCATTTAAAGTGAATGAATAATGCAACTAGAGATTCTTTGGTAGGAGGTATGAATTAGTACAATTAGGACTCATATTAGTATAGATTTGGGAAGTAACCAATTTCCAAAAAGAAATGAAATCTCAAAGACATGGACATTGAAAATCATTTAATGTCAATAAAGGTAGATTTGGATGAAAATTTATATTCAAAAATAGGGGAAAAAGACTCACAGTAGTATCAGTATTTATAAGAAATATCTTATATGCTCTTTATTTTTAGCCACACTATTTGCTTATTTTAATTGCATATTGAGACTATGTGGAAAATTAATATGACTCCCCTCTTGTTCAATGGAAACCAAAGAAATTGAACTGTTCTCTTAGTCAAGGGCAGAACTGATATGCTTCTTCAAGTTCTGATTTTCAGGTCATCTAGGACAGAGATGTTGAACACTCAGTTCACAGGCTGCAATGGGGCTCACAACACTCCAAAGTTTGATAAGAACCAGGTTGAAATGTAATTGGGAAATATTTAACAAAATAAATAAAATACACTAGAAAATAATGTTAATTTGTGATTTTCTAACTCAATATGCAGCCCAGAGGGACCCTTATTTATGGTTGTGTCCCTGTTTCTACTAGAGCTTGACACGTCTTGTCTAGGAGAACACAGTAGAATTAGTGTCACCAAGAGTTTCTGGCATTCTCACTTGCTATGTTATCATGTAGAACAACAGGGATAACAAATCATTTGAAAATCTTGTTGTACAAAGGGTTTGGGGCAGGCAATTCTATGCCTGTTGATGAGACCAGTTCCTCTTCAAATGCATGTTGCTGTTCACAGTAGAACAAAGACAACAAAAATGGATAACTCAGTGTAAAAAAAATCACTGCTCATTGCAATTTTAATTAATTTGAACTCTTTCTAACCCAAGTCAAAAATATGTAGATTAATTAAAAAGAAAAGCCTCAAAACTAGCCATGTAACCTTGGGCAAGTTACATAACCCCAATTGCCCTCCAAAAGGCAAAAAAAGAAAAGCCTCAGTCAGAAGTCTAGGTATGTAATTCATGCAATGGGAAAGATCCAAGTGTTTGTGTATTTTAAATACCCACTGGATCAATTCTGTGTTACATTTTTCTTCATGTTAAATGGAGGGTCAATATTGCCATAAGCAGCGATCTAAGACTCTTCTGTGTCAGAATCTCACAATTTCTGATGAAGAACATACAGGAAAAATGTCAAAGGACCCAGAAAGTATATGAAAAACACAGGTATAACTGACCTTATAATAATGTATCATCATGATACAAATTGATATTTTCTCCTTTTAAGGCCTTAAACAGTTTATGGCCCAGATTAAGGCTTAAGATGTTTCCAAAGATGTACTCATTATAGACAAAAATAGGAATGTCAACACAGCTAACTAGTCTCTCTAGACACTATACAGCAATACCCTGCCAGAGCCAAAATGTCACATGGAACTATTTTTTCTAACATTAAAAAACACACTAAGTCACATTAGACACCAATCAGAGACCTGACCATGCCCTGCTTTTATATACTACCCGCATGCAACTTCAAAAGAGGAGGGATGCTAATATCCTGGCTAGACCTATTGACCACAACTGCTACCTTTGTCTCACAAATAGCTGCTGTGCCTCCTTGATGGTTGTAACAGCTATTCCATTTGAAAAATATTCAGAACAATGGTTTTCCTAGAGTTTTATTTTCTAGAAACTCTGATTTGAGACAGAGAGGGCAAAACAATGTTTCTGTTTCACTAATATTGCCACATTCATTCAATACGCATGCCATTACATCCTGTTAAGATGAGTATTATAGCACCTGACCATTTGGATATAAACAAGCGGAGTTACTTTATTAGTTATTCCCTTTCTTTTTGCAGGTGGTCAAGAGTTGATTTGTAGGTTCTTAAGCACGATATAAATAATTATTTTTGGAAATATCTCTGTTGTTTTAGAAAAATTAATTTACTCTTCTTCCTTTAATCACACTGTGTATTTTGAAAAAAAAATCCTTTCTTTTTGTCACTTTTCTTTTTTGAGAAGTTTGATTTAGAGTTATTAATAGCAGATTTAGCCTTTCAAACTAAAACAGAACTTAGAGATTTTTTTTGTTCATTCATGTCTGACACCTCATGACCCCATTTGGGGTTGTCTTGGCAAAGATACTGGAGTGGTTTGTCATTTCATTCTCCAGCTCTTTTTACACATGAGGACACTGAGGCAAACAGGCTTAATTGACTTGGCCAGGGTCAAAACAGCTCGTAACTGTCTGAGACCAGATTTGAACTTGAGTTTTTGTGACTCCAGGCATGGCACTCTATCCACTCTACCACTGAGCTGCCTGACCTTAGAGATAAGTTAGTATAATATGCATCTTTTCAGTAGAAGAGACAGACACCCAAAAAGCTTAAGTTTTTTGGTTGTTTTATTTATTTATTTTTACTTAGTTCACAAAGATAGAAATAGGTAGAGTTGAAATTTGAACCCAGGCTCTTTAACTCCAAAGCATGTTCTTTAGCCCTATGTCACTATGAAGGTATTTGTAATGAGTATACATACATTATCAATAGGTATATAAAAAGAAATTAACAGGTATAGTCACTACCCTATATATGCTTATAGAGTCTTATCATATCTAGTATAAAATTTAAAACTAGAAGGTACTTTGGAAATCATATAATCCAACCTCATCATATTTTTTTAGAAAATGAAACTGAAGTGCAAAGAGGTTGTATCCCACAGGTCACCATAAGTAGTGAGCCCAAGATTGCACAGATAATAAATGTGAGAGCTTGGAATCAGACTGGTGATTTTTGGCTCTAAATGTAATGTTCTTTCCAGTACACCATATAAATCTGATTACAGTAGAACAGAGAAGAATGACAAACAAGACAAAGTAAATATTAACACTTTGAATTTGTGACTACCCTCATTTCTTATGTTACCAGATGGCTCCAGTGAGGAGAAAGAAGAAGATCTATCAGAGATCAAAATGGAACTCAGACTACTCACTCTTTTTAAAGACATAGATAGAAGAATAAGGTCAAGGGTAGTTAATAGAATATGAATACAAAAGCATTCCATGAGCCTATAGTGTCAATGGCACTAAAGTCAAGATGACCTGAGATAGGTAATGGAGGTTTAAAAAGGCTGTTTTTAGATATCAAGACAAAAAAAAGATCAAAGAAAGGAAAATACTGCAACTCAGATAGTAGGCACAGAAAAAAAAAAAGTTAAACTGTTATTTAACTCACTTTCCTTCTGTTTTCTCTGCCATAGAAAATGATCTTCAGATCTTTGGAAAATACAAGCCAAACATGGCAAAAATTGAGTTGAAAGTGAAAGATAAAAGATAACACTACACCAAGCCTGTTATTGTTGAGTTATTTCAGCCATGTCCAGCTTTTTGTGTCTAAGGCTGGATTTGAACCCATGAAGATGAATCTTCCTGATCCCAAGACCAATGCTCTATTGATTGAACCACCTAGCTGCCCCCATTAAAAATTTAAGTCAATAGATCTGAGCAATTGGCTTTTTGGTGTATTTAAAGAACTTATAGACTTGATACCTCAGTCACTGATAGTGGTTATTGATTGTTCATAGAAGATAGGAGGAGAGGCTACAGGATGAGAATGAGACAAATGATGTCCAAATTTCAAAACTAATAACTAGCATTTATGTTGCATTTTTAAGTTTATGAAAAAAAAACTATGCACATACTATTTAATTACAGAGAAAGCTCAAAAAGAAAAGAAGTTTGAGAGGAAGATAGTTTGGTATAGTAATTAGGGTGCTAGATTAAACTTAGGAGGATCCTGATTCAAATATCAGCTCAGAAGCTTGTTTGTTCCATGAACCTGGGCAAGTCACTTAACTTTCCTGTGGCTAAGTGTCCACACTTACAAAATCATAAGGTTGGATTTTAAAGCCTCTAAAGTTTCTTCCAGTTCTAACCTATCATCCTTTGAGTCTACAAACAATAGAGGAGTAAGTCTATTTTTGGTTCCTGGAAAAATTTTCAGATTTTACTATTGATGGAATGATTTATTAGAATGTCAGAAGGGTAGTAATGAAGAAAATATGTATTTATTTAAAACTAGAGAGAATAATTGAAATTTAGACAAATATATAAATAAATCAAATTGGAAATGCCCTTAGATACCATTAAGTCCAATTACTTTATTTAGACAACAGGAAACTGAGGCCTAGGAAGGTTACAGGGTTTTCTACAAAGTGACTGGGACAGGATTCAAACCCAACTCCTCTTGACTTCCAACCTAGAATTCAATCCACTTTTAACCTAACAAGAATGAGGTATTACCACAATCAGTAACCTAGACAATTGATCTTAGCTTAACCTAATTTTGATTTTGGGCAGCATTACTAGATGAGCAGATCAATAGAGCCCTGTAGACATAGCATATCTATTTTGTAGATATATTATGGCTAGATCTCAGTACGGCCTTTGATAAGGGCCCTTGTGGTATTCTTATGGAAAAGATGGAAAGAGGAAGGCAAGATTATAATATAGTTGGGGAACTTTGAAATTGATTATGTGACTGGACAGAGAGAGGAGTCATTAATCGGCTCTTGTCTAATTGGAAGGAGATTTCTTATTTGATGCCTTGGGCATCTAGCGTTGGCCTGCTGGTGTTCAACATTGTAAACACTGACTTGGATAAAGTCTTAAAAGACATGATGTCAAATTTTAGATCATATGAAATTGGGAGGGATAATTGTCATGCTGGATAACACAGAATCTCTAAGTCTCTGTAAAGTTCTATACTCGAATTAAAAAAATCAATTTCGCCAGCGTGAGATATAGTATCCACAGTCAGGTGGGGTTTTTTTGTTCCTATTAATAGGATATTTAGGTTTTAATGAACTAAAAACTCAATATGAATGATATGACTTACTATATGATACGTCATCTAAAAAAAACTAAGATGTTATTTGACTCCATTAAGAAAGGAAGAATATCTGGAAAGAAGCAGGTCATACATAGTACAGATACATCCTATTATGATTAGGTCATGGCTAGAATATTGTGTTCAGTTCTGGGTACCACATTTTAAAAGGCACATAGATAGTTTTACTGAATCCAGAGGAGGATGCCCAGGGTAATGATGGGACTTAACTCTGCCATGCAAATCATAGTTGAAGGAAATAGTGATGGATGCAAAAGAGAAAATTAAATATGAATTGTTAGTAGCTTTCAAGTATTTGAAGCACTATTATGTGAAAGAGGGATTATACTTTTTCTAGTGAACCCCAGAAAGCCAAACTCAGAGTAATGTTTGGAAATTCTACAGAAATAGTTATAGACTTTATATAAAGACAATTCCCTAATAATTAGAACTGACGAAGTGTGTGATGGATTAACTTAGGAGGTTCTCCCTCAGTGGGTGTATTCTGGAGAGACTAGATGTACATTTGTCATGGATATAGTTGGAGAGGGTACTCTTATTTGGGTACAAGTTCAACATTTGGGTACAAGTTCAACAAGAGGGCCTGTAAACATCACCTCCAAGTGCGAGAGTCTATAATTTCTAAAAATTATGCCATCATTTGTTTTTATTCTTTTTTTAACGTGAAAAAAGTATATGCTTCAATATGAACTCAGAGTTCATTAGTTCTCTCTGGAGGTGTAGAGCATTTTTCATCATGGGGTATTTGGAATTGTCTTGTATTATTGTATTGATCAGAGTTCGTCTTTCACAGGTGATCATCATTGCAATATTGCAGGTACTGTGTACAATGTTCTCCCCATTCTGTTCACTTCATTTTCCTTCAATTCATGTAAGCCTTTTCAGGTTTTTCTGAAACCATCCAGCTTGTGATTTATTATTGTAACATGTGTTCACTCTTTACATGTGCAGTAGTTATGATTTCATAAAGAAACATCTGCCTTCTAAGCATAATGTCATCTTTAACTCTACCTATTTTCTTGAATAGTTTGAAGACAGAGGTAGTTTGAAGATAAGACAGATCCTAGCCTCCTTTTCCTGTCAAATAATTTATTATTTACAAATCTTAATTTTTTTTTTAGTTACAAGAAGATACTGTACTAGAGTAATTCCAAGGCTGATCTTAATTGCAGAAGTCAGTGTGGAGATGATAGCAGTCACATTTCCAAAATCTCCATCCAGTAGGAAAGCTACTTGTTATGTGACTTTCCAGATGCATTTTCAGTGATATGTGTGTGTGTGTGTGTGTCTTACAAGGAAAAAACGAGTCCCAATGGGTGTGCTTCTCCGAAGTCTTTGGAGAGAAGCATTTGCACATTCTGACCTCTACCATTTCTCAGACTTTTACCACTGTTGTACAACCCCATTTACCTAAACAAGTCTGTCAATCAGGAAAACATTATCAAAGGTAGTCATTTGGATGCAACAGAAAATGTCAACATGTATTTTTTTTTCTTGCTAGCCCTATTAAATCTTTTCTAAAGAATTTTACCATGATTATAAATACCATGATTTACTTTATTTTCAATTATTTTAAATCATTTAGGATTCCTTCGGTGAAGTGTCTGTGTGTGTATGTAATATGCATATATATTTTGAAAAACACATACATAGATATATAGCTTAAGATTCATGTGTTTAAGTAAATATGTATGTAAATGTCTATCTACTACCTATCTATATTGCATAAAATTTTTGAGCCATTCACCAAGGAAACAACTCATTGGACTAAATTTTCTATTTAGATATCATTGTATAATTTAGTTAATCTTCATATGATTGATTAATGTAGTGTGACATAGTGGACAGATCTCAGGACTTAGAATCAGGAAGGACTGAGTTCAAATTCTATTTCAGAAACTTACTAGCTATGTGACCTCGAATAACACTTTTAACTTCTCTCAGTCTCATTTTCCTCACCTGTAAAATGGAAATAATAAGAATACCTGCTCCATCGGGTTGTTGTAAAGATAAAATAAGATAACATATGTAAAGCATTGTGTAAACCTTAAAGTGCTACATAAATGTTAGCCATTACCATTACTATGATCATCATTATCCACATCATTATTTTTACTACTATTCCATTCCACAGGTTTATTTCCTCAAACAGGTCCATTCTATTTTGCAAGGGGTTGATGCCTTTGTGAGAGTGAAGAGAAGAATGACATTTGTGTTTCATGAAACTGTCACATTCCATTTACTGGAGGGGAAGCTCCTTGAAAAAAGAGGTGATGAACTCCCTAGAGTTAGGAATGAAGTCAGGAAAATATACGTTCCAATCCAATGTGAAATAATTGTGAATTATATGACACTGAATATATTACTAACAGTATTCAAATTTGAAAAAAAATGGGAACAATATCACCACTTACCACAAAAGATGGCTATAAGTTTCAAATATGTGTGCTTGTTGTTCTATTGTTTCAGTCATGTCTGACTCTGTGACCCTGTTTTAGATTTTCTTGGCGAAGATACTGGGGTGGGTCATCATTTTCTTCCCCAGCTCATTTTACAAATGAGGAAACTGAGGCAAACAGAGTTAACTGACTTGGTCAGGGCCATGCAACATAGTAGGTGTCTGAGGCTAGATTTGAACCCAGATCTTCCTGACTCCAGACCCAGCACTCTATGCCCTGTGCCACTTAGCTGTCCCAATGTGTGTACTTGTGCACTTTGCCAACCCTGGACAACTATATAAATGCCAACTTTTATTATCATTCTCTCCTCTAGAATCAAGTATAATACTCTATACTTCTTGGATACTTTAGAAATGCTCATCAAATTGAATGAAAATAGAATCAACCATTAGCTTTACTTCCGCGTAGATATTCCTCCATTTTACTTGAAAGCTTTCATTGACATTGTATTATTCCAACTTTTAGGGATGGAAAGGGCATACAATTGTCTTTTTATCTTCATTTCCATATAGTGACTTGCCTGTTCCACTCAGTTCATCTCATAATACTACAATCTATCTAGAGGCAGGAGGCGGTACCAAAACCTATCCTCATTTTATGCATAATTTTAAACACATTAAGAACGTACAACAACAAAGGGATATTTTAAGAAGTATCTGTTTCTGGGGAAAAAAAAAAAAAACTCCAGTTAAGAATCCTAGATGAGACACACAGCAGCAGTTGAGAGGCACTTTCAGAGTGCATTACAATTATTAGGTATTCATTCTTTGTACTTTCCCCATGCCATTCTTGGCAGTGATACAGAATGCTAATGAGGGGAAAAAAATGTGACAACTCAAATTGTTTTGCAGGGATGCATTGAAGTACACAGCAACTAACCTGAAGCTTTGTGATTTTCCAGATGGGACAAGTGATCAGATTACATGTGGGTGTTTCAATAGTACCCAGAGGGTATACCATAAAATCACTCACCATATGTTTAATATCCATACAGCTCTATTTCTTTGAACTCTTACTTTAATCTTCCTTTTTATTTACTTTTTATTGCTACACACTTAAATTGATGTCTTTTCTTATCTACAGATAAACTTATGGGCTATGTGAGTACTATCTTGTGTTTTCACTTTTTTCCTTTACAATGTAGTCTTCATTATTTCCTTTGTAGGTTGTCTACAATGCTTATACAACAGTTTGGTGTTTTCTTCTCAAAAATATTATTTTAATACTTCTTATTTTATAAATTTTGAGTTCCAAAGCATTTTCCTCCCTCCAACTTCTCCCCCACCAAGAAAGAAGCAATGTGAAATCAGTTATAAATGTAAAATAAATACATTTCCATATTACCTATATTACAGTAAAGCAAGAAAAATTAAGAAAGTGAGAAGAATTATACTTCAATTTTCACTCTGGGTTCATCTGTTCTTTCTCTGGAGCTGGACAGAATATTTTATCATGAGTCCTTTGGAATTTCTTGGATCATTGTATTGATCAGAGTAGCTAAGTCTTTCACAGTTGATCTTCCTTTCAATGTTGTTACTGTTTATGATGATCTGTTTGTTCTGCTCACTTCACTGCATCATTTTGTATGTTTTTTTTCCATGTCTTTTTCTGAAACCATTCCCCTTATCCTTTCTTATAGTACAATAGTACTATATCATAATCATATGCTGCAACATGTTTAGCCATTCCCCAACAGATGGACATCCCCTCAATTTCCAATTCTTTGCCACCACAAATAAGTGATGTAAACATCTTTATACATATATGTCTTTTTCCTTTTCCTTTGATATTTTTAAGATACAGGCCTTATCTAAGGTACTTTACTTTAAAGTACCTCACTGAGGTACTACAGTAATAGTATTGTTGGGTCAAAGGTTTGGTAAAGCCTGGGTCAAATTGTAAGTATCTTATCTAACTAAATAAGAATTTTAGGTTTTCAATGGAATTTTACCTTTATTCTTTGCCTCTTGATCAGATTAGTGCTGGAATTAGTTCACCTAACCTGACTTTCTGCTCTGATCTCATCACTGGGTTCTGATGATTAGTTGATATTTCAATGATAGAACCTAGAAAGCTAAATTATCCTTTCTATGTGCTTGTCATGATTCCTGTTTAAAGGTTTAGCTTCTATATGTCTTTCTGAGTTAATTTAAGTGAAATTTATTTTCTGGTTGTAGGTTCTGAACATTGGCTTAAATCTAGTATTCTGATGGTCAGAAATTGAAATTGTAGGGATCCTGTCCTTGAGGCCTCAAGATTTGACTTCTTGTGTTTGAGTATATTTATCAAAAGTTTTGAGGGGCGGAGAAAAGATGGCGGAGTAGAAGAATGACCTTCCCGATGAGGACAGCACAGCAGGCCGGCAGGAATCCAGGGTGGTGCTCTGGGAGCCCAGCCCAGCCCCATGCCAAGGCTTTAGCCTTGGGCAGGGCCTGACCAGCCACCAGGCAGAGGGACTCCAGATCAGCAGCAGCAGGGGCAGGTTCCAGATTTATCAACACATAGATGCGAAGGACAAAGTGAGAGGTCAGTGCAGTCTGGACTTTGGGACCAGTAAGTGGGAGTGCATGGCTTTTATGCCAGGGGTGAGAAGCCTCTAAGACGCCAGCACAGCCAGCCAGTGCCACGTGGCAGCTTCAGCTCCTGGCCTGCAGAGTGTAGGGGGACCAAGCACCAGTCTGAGGGGTAATAGCTCTTGCTTTAACCTGCTTGGATCTGGATTGCAGTCTAGGGTGGAGATCCTGGGGTGTGTGTCCAGCTTGCCAGAGCATGTGGAGAACTCAGAGAAGGCACCCATCTAATACCTCTGGCAGCTGAGAAAACCCCAGCATTTGGGACAAAATCTCCCCTGTCTGGTGGCAGAGTCCTACTGTGGCAAAAAGCCCAAAAGTCAAATAATTGAGTGGCAAAATGAGCAGGCAAAGGAAACAAAGCAGACAGAAGATTCCAACATTACACTCCTATATTGGGGACAAAAAGGAGCAAAGCATGGAACAGGAGGAAAACAGTGAAGTCAGAACTCCTGCACCAAAAGCTTCAAAGGAAAATACGAGCTGGTTACAGGCCATAGAGGACCTGAAGAAGCAGATAAGAGAAGTGGAGGAAAAATTGGCAAGACAAATGAGAACAATGCAAGAAAATTATGAAATGAGAGTCAACAGCCTGACTGAGGAAAATAATGCCTTAAAAAAGAGACTGACTCAAATGGCAAAGGAGGCTCAAAAAGGCAATGAGGAAAGAATGCCTTAAAAAGCAGAATTTCCCAGACAGACAAAGAATCTCAAAAGCTCAATGAGGAGAATCATTGCTTCAGAATTAGATTGGAGCAAATGGAAGCTAATGACTTTATGAGAAGTCAAGATGCTGTTAAACAGATCCAAACAAATGAAAGAATAGAAGGCAAGGTGAAATATCTCATGGGAAAAAAACACTGACCTGGATAATAGATCCAGGAGAGATAATTTAAAAATTATTGGACTACCTGAAAGCCATGATCAAAGTAAGAACCTAGAAATCATCTTCCAGGAAGTTCTCAAAGAAAACTGCCCTGATGTTTTAGTACCAGAGGGCAAAATAGAGGTTGAAAGAATCCACCAATCACCTCCTGAAAAAGATCCTAAAAAGAAAACTCCTAGGAATGTTATAGCCAGGTTCTGGAATTCCCAGATTAAGGAGAGAATATTACAAGTAGCCAGGAAGAAACAATTTGAATATTGTGGAAACACAATCAGGATAACTCACGATCTGGCATCTTCTTCACTGAGGAATCGAAGGGCTTGGAATATGATATTCCGGAGGTCAAAGGAGCTGGGATTAAAACCAAGGGTCACCTACCCAGAAAAACTGAATATCATGTTTCAGGGGGAAATATGGTCATTCAGTGCAATAGAGTATTTCAAGCATTCTTGCTGAAAAAACCAGAGTTGAATAGAAAATTTGACATTCAGATACAAGAAGCAAGAGAAACATGAGAAGGTAAACAGGGAAAAGAAATCATAAGAAACTTACCAAAGTTGAACTATTAACATTCCTACACGGAAAAACAATAATTGTAACTTATAAAACTTTTCTCAGTAGTTGAAGAATATAGAAATTTAGAAATGTATATATATATATATGTCTATATATGAGGGTATATGTGCATATTAATACATATGTGAATGTGTGTATATATGTTTACAGGTATACATAGATAGAGGGCACAGGACCAATTTAACAGGAAGGGATGATACTTAAAAGGTGAAATTAAGAGGTGAGAGGAATATAATGAGTGGAGATGGGAAGAGACAGATTGGGGTAAACTATCTCATATAGAAGAGGCAAGGGAAAATGTTTACAATGGAGGGGAAGAATAGGAAGGCAAAAGGGAAAGGGTCAACCTTATTCCCATTGAATTTGGATTGAGGAGGGAGTGAAGTACACACTAAATAGGGTTTCTCACCTTCCAGGAGAATGGGGGGGAAGGGCATGAGAGGCGGGTTGATGGAAGGGAGGGCAGGCTGGGATGGAGAGAAGTTGTAAGCACCCACTTCTGAAAAGGGGCAGGATCAAAGTAGAGAATAGAAGAAGTGGGAGGTGGGATAGGAGGGAGGGAAATATAGTCATTCTTTTACAATATATCTACTATGTTATTGTTTTGCTTTAGCCACACATGTATGACCTATACTGAACTGCTTATCTTCCCAGGAAGGGTAGGTGACAAGGAAGGAAGGGAATGAATCTGGAATTGAAAAATTTAAAATCAAATTATCAAATATATATGTATATATATATGTGTGTGTGTGTGTGTGTGTATACTATTATTAATACCATCATACAAGTAATTGGGAAATAAGATATACTGACACTGAGGCATAGAGATCCACTGGAAAAGTAGAAAGGGGTATGGGAGAGAGCAGATTGGAGGAGGGGATATCCTGTGGGACTGCTATTTTGGTGTGGTGGGTAGGGGAAAAACAGGGATAAAATTTGTAACTCAATATCTGGCGGAAACGAATGATGTAAATCAGAAGTTAATAAAGCATTAAAAAATGTTTTGACCTTTGTCTAGTATTTAAACTCTAAGTTCTTAAAATTAGGGCAAAAACCCTTTGTGTACCATATATATATATATATATATATATATATATATATATATATATATATGTATCATGAGCCATTAAGGAAAATAGTAAAAAAAATTCTTTTTCACGCACACATATAAACAGGCAGTCAGTACCATCCTGACACAGTTGTATCTATTGTGTTGTTTCCTATCACAAATATATATGTATATGTATAAATTTTTCCTTTGAAATTTAAAGAGTAGTAGCAACTGAGAAGATCAAAGCAGTAAAGATATTTCTGACGTCTTATCAGTTAGAAAGTATAAATCATACACAAAGATATATCAAGTGACTGGTTATTGGGCCCTGTTCGAGACATCCATGCCAACAATAGTTGTTGGAAGTTTCTGTTTACATTGGAACTTTGTCAAGAAGCTGCTAATTGCTGAAAAAGGATGTGGAAGATTTCAAATCATGAACTATGGAAAATATTGAACAATCTCTCAAAATATTCAAGAAGGCTTGTATGAAATACATAAAGCATAAGAAAGAAACTATCCCACAAAGCAGTGAAAGCACTGAGCATATTAATGATTTGATAAGACAGAAAAAAGTAGTAGAGTGCTAAGTATCTCACTTGCAATATAGCTGGATAGAATAGGAATTTGGCATGCATCTTTTGCAGTCTGCTATGTTTGAAGAAGCAGGAGGAGGAAAGGGAGAAAGAGGAAGAGAAGCAGGAGGAAGGGAGGAAAGAAGGAGGAAGAAGAAGAGAAGAAAGAGGAGGAAGAGGAGGAAGAAGAGGAGGAGGAGAAAAGTTGTTTGATATCCAGAAGTGTGCTGGAGTCATCTCTAACCACCTTGTAGGAGCCAAATATTAGGTTTTCAGTATAAGCCTTTACAACTCAGAAATTGCCAATCACTACTAATCAGGACTGGACAGATTATCTTGTTGATTTCTAGACTTAAGAAAGAGGTAATAATGCAAATTAAACCTAAAACTATGTGTGCACACTACCTTCCCACCCTGGAAAGTCTGTTTGATAAATATTTAACAGCACATCCCTATGCTGTTCTATATTGAGTTCATCAGGAGTATATTAGAAGGTTTAAGAATGAAATCATCACCAAAAGGGTGATGATGATGATAACTATGACATTTATATAATGCTTTAATGTTTGCAAAGTTCTTCTCCTCCATTATTTCATTTGAAATTGAGAATACCTTTGTTGCTATCCCTTCTAAAAGAACAGAAAAAGGTAACAGCACAACATCTTTACTCCTTGTTAAAAGGAGGAATGCAGTTTTCCTTGAAAGCATGTAAAAACTACTTCAATAATATGGGAGGTGGTATGTAAAAAAGAAGAAAGGAATCCTCAATTCTGTCAGGGAGTTGGAGGGTAGAAGAATGTGACATTGAGAAGGAAGGAAAGAACATTTGGAACAAAGAACCAGTCATGGGGCTCTTCCTATAATTGAGGAAGCAGCTTTAGGAGATCATTCAATAAAGGTCAGAAAGTGATATGATCAGTAGCGTTTCTTGGTGACTCTCTGCTGAGAGATAACAAGGTGTCTCTTCCCTTGATTCAAATTCACACACCTAGTGAAAAAAACAACAGAAAACTGCTGATATCCTGAGACATATATCGAGGACCTAATGGAAAGATTCTCCAAGTCTTGTCAAAACTGAAGAGCCCACTCTTGATGATTCATGATTCAATTCTTGATTCATAGAAACAAATTACTATTCTAAGAATCAAGGAGATGTTAAAGAATGTTAAAGTCCTGAACAAATATGTGAAGAATATTAGGATAAAAAATTTGTAATGGTAAGAGACTTTAGAGGTAATCAAGTCCATCCCCATCCTTTTACAAATGAAGAAACTGAGGTCCAGACATGTTAAGTGATTTGCCTTTGGCTGCACAAATACACCTAAGTTCCAAATCCCGTGAAGTGGCTTCATTGTTTGAAATATAACTATGTATTTTCATTGAGCTGGGACCAATTACCATGTTCACATAATTATATCTTTGAATAGTGCAAAATGTGAATGAATACAACTATCACACTAATTGGGGCCAATTTATAGTAAGTGTCTGAGGTGGGATTTGAATCCAAATCTTTTGGAATCCAATGTTTCCAAGTCCAGGGTTTTATATATACACTACACTATACTGATTCTTATTTCCCTATGTATAATGAGGAGAAAAAAGTAGATCTGGAAAGTGAACCATTGTGGATGATGGTGTGAGATGCTTTCTGACAGCTTAAAATATAGGAATTATGGAAGTTTGGAAGCAGTGAAATAACATGGGTTGATTAACATATATTTGCCTAAGTCTTGTGATTCTCATCAAGAGAGTTTTAAACTGAAAAGGTTAAGGAAAGAAAAAGAGACTGCTTTCATATATCCACCAAACCCGATGTCATAATGAATAGCAGGCATGACATGGGAAGAGGAATAGTAGGAAAGGAGTCGTAATTCACAGAAGATAATATCCAAGAGGAGAATTAGCAATAAACCCATGATATCAACTGTCTATGCACAAAAGAATAAACTATGGATAATAAACACTGCTGCCAACAGAGCTAATGGGATCTTAAAATGCACAAAGACAGAAATAGGGTCCAGAAAGAATGATAGTTCTGATGTACTAAGTCCTGGAAAAATGGCTGTATCACTGGAACCAAAGTCAGAAAGACCTGAGGTCTAATCTAGCATCAGATACTTACTAAATGTGTAATCCTGGGTAAATAATTTAAGATCTGTTTGCCTCAGTGTTCTCATTTGTAAAATGGGGAAATAAGAGTACGTACCTTCCAGGGTTATTGTGAGAATAAATGACATACTATTTGTAGTACTTTGTAAACCTTAAAGTATTCTATACGTGTGCATAAAGTTCTTTAAACATCTAAAGATCCCAGTAGCTTTACTTGCAGTCATGCAACACTGCTGGGTCATATGAAGGTTTTCTTTTCTTTTTTCATGTGAATCTTTGTTTGGTCATTCTCTTCTTTCCCTGTCCTATATTCGTGAAGTTGCTTTATAAAATTCAACTCAACTATGTAACAATATTTATCCACAATACCTTTCCCAATATTAGCTATTAGTATTAGTATCATTCTGATAAATAGGGAGGATATTAGCAAACTGGGCAGTACATTCACTTGAAAGTTAGTATTACATTTAGGGATCTAGAGACCATTCCATATAAGAATTGGTTAAAGGTGGTTTAGCCTAGAGAAGAAAAGGCTTGTAGAAAAGAAAAGGTTGATTGATTTCTCAGATATCTGGTCAATGTCCTCTCAGAATACTCATACACCTAAGATCAGGTAATAATGAACATAAAAAAATAAAGGTGACATGCACTCATGAACACATGGTAACTGAATGAGAGAGAATGAAACCTCTCTTCCCTTCACATGGCAGCTCACAGTGGTCCTACCACATTCATGTCAAGGAAAAGGAGCAAAAGGGCAGAAGGAGAAGGGACAGATCACTCTTTGTGTACATACTCTGGTCTAACTCAGCAACCTACAAATTGACAACTTTCTGGTTTTTCAGTCAACCAGAAAACTCTTTGTCATTACATAGTATCATACCTTCAGTCATTCATGGCTAGAAACAGACCCACTAAACATCCGCATGTGATTGTATTACAAGCAGACAGAGCCTATTTGTACATAGTTAAGCACTGAAACCAGGAAGAGGATCCATATGCCTGTTTTAAGGACTGTTCACAATTGTTCAATCTCCCTAATACAGGGTAAAATGAGATAATATTAATAAAGTGGTTTTTCAAACCTTAAAGCATTATATAGGTGCTAGCTATTGCTAGAAAAGAAAGAAATATAAAACTACAGAATATATATACACACATGTCAACCAACATTTATATCCCTATGATCTGGCCAATTTCTGAGTTCTCATAGTTTGTACCACATACTCAAGCAATTGTAAGGGAAACAACTATTTCTATTAAATTTATATAATTTCTTTGCTATGTATATTAGTTATGGACACATATATAATCATGAGAATTTGGTGAAAATTGTATAATGAAGTCTGAATGGAGATCAAAGAGTACTATTTGCTTTCTCTTTTTTCTTTCTTTCTTTCTTGTGGTTTCTCTCATTCTAATTCTTCTTTACAGATGACTAACGTGAAAATATGTTTAATAAGAATGTATATGTAGAGCCTTTATCAGATTGCACACTGTCTTGGGGAGGGAGGTGAAGGAGGTAGATAAAATTTAAAACTCAAAAGGTTATGGAAGTGAATGTTACATAGTAAAATTAAATAAATTAATATAAAGAAAAAAATTAATATTCTTCCCTTCCTATTTTTCCAATGTGTATGAAGAAAAGTCTTACTTTATTTGAATATCTTGTCCTTAGTATTTAAATGTCTCCCTTCTAATGGATTGCAGAACTTGTTGGGTTTTAATTAAATTGTTAAATTTTGCCCCCTGTCCCCCCCCAAAAAAAACTGTATAAATTTCTTGAGAACAGGAAGTATCCTTTACCTATCTTTGTACATCCAGCGTTTAACATAGTGTCTGGCACAAAGTTGGTGATTAATAAATGCTTGTTAACTGATGAGGAGTCAGGATAATTTGGGGAAGATCCCCAAAGAACATTAGAAATGGAAAAGTCCATAGAGATGAGCTAGCCTAGTTTATTATTTTATAAGAGACAAAACAAAAATAGAGAAGACAGAGAATAAGTAACTTGAGGAGGGTATGACAGATGGTAAGTGGCATAAATAGCACTAAAACCCCAAACTCAAGATTCCTGACTCTCAGACCATGACCACCAATTCCACCTATGGGCTTAGTCATATACAGCTAAGACATAACTGAACAAATCTTGGAAATTCTCTAGAAGTAACATTTAGAGACAAAGGTAGATCTGGTCTTTCCATAAATGACTACTAGACTCGATTAATAGTATGGTCAAAAAGGAAACTAGAAAACTGGATTGCTTTGCACTTAAAAAAAAACGTATTTTATGTTTTAGACCTCAAAGGAAGCTAGTAATTCACCAGATGAGGTTAAAACACAACACAACACACACACACACACACACACAGAGCCTAATCTAATGCAAGGAATAAATAGTAAGTGATTAATGAATAATTCCAGTCATGGGACCTCCAAGGTCTGGCTTTATTTCAAGTAGTAATGATTGATCAAGAAGTGGCATGAAGAAGGAGGCACTCAATCTAAAGTATTACCTCAGTGCCTAACCTTTACAGAAGTTCATCACTATAAGTCCTAAAAATCCTTTGAAAGAGCAAACAACTTGTAGAGTCTAGACAGAAAGGTCCTGAGTAACAAGCCGTTTCATTTTAATTAATTGCTTTAAATGATTTTCTATCATTGTAACTATCAAGTTATCCAGTAGCATCTAGTTATGTGTTATTAATAAAGAATTGATTCATTAAAAGAAGTGATTATTCTGAACTTCTCAAAGTCAACCATTTGTAAAAGGAAGATTAGGGTTGCAGAACTATGTAAAAGTTATCAAAGACTGGATGGCTATGGGAGAACCCAGTATGTTTCAGTAAGTTATGATATTCAGAATGCAAAAGTTAAAGAAGTCTAGAATTATATTGGTACAAAATTATGATAACATAGCAAAAAATTAACATTTCTAATAGCTTCAGATAGCTAAGTGTTTTTACCTTGGAAGCCTGTTAAAGGTAGGAGACAGAGGAACCAGATATGCCTTTGTGTTCCTCAATGCATCCTTTACAATACTGGACATATAATGTATACTCTAGAAATGCTTGAATTTGAATTTGTGGTTTAGAAGCTAATCTTTTATAAACTACTTCTAAAGAGAGTTTATTAATGATGCTCTATTCACCTTAGAGTGGAGCAAAATGTAGGTAATTGAACTAATCTATTAATATACATATTATATATGCATACATGTTACTGTGGATACAGATGTTGATATGGAGATAGATGTAGATATATCCTTACTATATTGACTATAAAAATTTTCAAACATAGCAACTCACAAGGATTGTCTAATAATGTATAGAGGGGTTGTCGTTAGTGTTGGATGTAGCAGCTATATTGATACGTTACATGTCAAAGAAGTATCAATATATACACACACATATTTGAAATGTAGGTCATTGTTCTTAGGTTTTTAATATAAAGAAGAATAAAAGGCAATTAAGGTTGAAAATAAAATTAAATCAGGCACAAACCTGACTCAGTAATTATACTTTGCATAATGACCTGAAGGTCACTAAACAGTATCATTTAAATTAGAAAAATGAAGTCCATTCATATGCAGTGGTCCTTTAATAATATTTTTTTAAAGCCCAACTGCAAAAGTTGAATGCAAAGTGTCCTTTCACAGAGAGTTACAATGGGTTACCAAGTAGAAGTCCAACCTGTAGGAGAGAGATTCAAAAAAGTCATAGAAAAGGTATTAGGAAGCAGAAAATAGTGAGAGGTCCCAACAGGTGAGTGGAATAGCCCATTAATGAGGTCTCTCAGTAGAGAGTGGGTGGGAAAACAAGCAAGAGATGAGTCAGTGTTAGCAAAATTCACCAAAAAGGTGGGGGGGGAAGGACTCATTCATTTGGGGCTAAAGTTCAGGAATTAGGTTCCTATGCCTGAATGGACTAGTAGAACAATGACATTTTCAGGTACTATCTGTTCTTCAGCATTCCGCATTGTATTTAGATGAGGCAGGGGTTTCAGGATCATTGTCTCAAACATGATACAGCAGAACATAAATGGAGTTAGTTATCATCGGTGACCATCACCTCAATAACCTAAGTACCTCTGATCAAATCTTAATTCTTTTACCACCCATAGTCACAAAGAAGATTAGCATGTCTCTACTAGATGATATTCTATGGGCAGATACACATACAAAATTAGGGACATACAAAATATATTCAGAGTAGATAGAAGGTGATATCACAGGAGAGCGCACTTGGAGCTAATGGAACAGGCGAAGGTTGTCATTGTTGCTGTGTTTGTCCTTCATTCTCCAAGAGGATCATGACATCAGGGAAATGATGACATGCCTTGGGTTGACTTGGATTTGAGTGAGGCAGGGCTGTGAAAAGTCAACAGCCTCACTATCTCCTCCAGAGCCATCTGGGTCCAGTGGCATGATATTCATTAGAACAACTGGAAATGGTCTAGGAAGCAATGGGAGACCTTGGCCCTTTTAGACTAAGGTCTTTTCAGGTACTCACTTTGAGTGAGGTAATGCCTATTCACTGAATAGGCCTCTTTAAGAAGTGAGTCAAGGGATGGCCCCTTTAAGCAAAAAAAAAAATAAAAAATAAACAGAGTAGACAGAAGGTGATATCAAAGTAGAAGTTACTTGCAGCTAAAGGAACAGGCAAAAGATTAATGAGAAAGGTGAAATTTGGCTGTGGGGATTAAAAGTGCCCAATCTACAATAAAAGAGATTGAGGCAGAGCTCGGTCCCCTCTAATTAAGTGAACATCAGATCTTTCTCATTATCTGAGATGCCCCCTTCTTCTAGGACATTGCTTTTATAGGATTTCATACCCAAATATGAAAAAGAGGCATAATAAAATACAGAATCTCAATGGTTGGCAATATTTTCTCGAGGGTCAAAAATGACATATCAACAGGAGAGGGTATGGGTTCTAGGTTGCATGAAGCATGGGCCATCTCCATTGACCAGCGGGTTATAAAATGTTCACCTGCTTGTGCTAGAGGAGCAAAAGTAAATTAAAAGACTTTCTATGTAGTTGAGTCACCTCCTCCACACTGGGATTGGTCACCATGACAAGGAAATCAAGGGTACAGGGGCTCTAGTTAGATTTCTATGATTTTACAATCTGCATCTCACAGTTCTGGAGCCTGATATACAGAACTTATAATTACTACCCCTATAGAAGCATATCTAATTGATTGATACTGATTAGAGTAGAGTAGGGATCCAAATAAATTCCTTCTCACAAGCTGTCTTAAAGGAAGCCAGGGAAACCAAACCAGAGGTAAGGATTGAGAACATTCCAGAAAGGGAGAATCATGTGGGAAATAACAAGGAGTCTTCAGATTGGGGTCTGTGTTAAAGGAACATCAAGAAGGCCAGTGTGGCTGCCTCAGAATGCATGGAGGATAATAAAGGTGCAAGAGAAGTGGGATAGTGGGAAAGGATCATGTTGTGATGAAGTTTAAATATGAAAGAGGACTCTATTTTTGGTAATGGAAGTAATAAGGAATCCCCTGAGTTTAATGAATGGGGGATGACATGGGCAGACAAGCTGTAGAAAAATCACTCTGGCAACTACATAGAGAATGGATTGGAGTGGGGAGAGTCTTCAAGATATCAGGTGGCTTTTGAAATGTAATAGTGGCCTGGATTAGGATGCTGTTTGCATGAGTGGAGAGAAGACAATATATGTGAGAGATGCTTTGTGGGTAAGAAATGTCTATTTGACACTTTTTGGCTACATGACTTAAGTGAAAGTGAGGATTTGAGAATGACATGAAGGTTTTGAACCTGGTTGGCCTTGAAAAGTTATAGGGACATTTAGAAGAGGGCAGGTTTGCAGGGCTAAGCGTGAGGTAGTATGAGTTGGATGTGTTGACTATAAAATGCTTATATAACATCCAATTAGAGATGTTCAAAAGGCATATGATTGTGCCACACTTCCCTGAATATGCTTGATCTCCCCTTATTTTCATGATAACTTGAATATTTCACACTGCTACTTGTAATGATTATCTTTTTTCCCCCAACATAAACCTCATTTATACCCAAGTTCAATATTCATGTAGCTGCTACTCTTTACTTAAATATACATTATAGTTTTATAATTACAGTGTTTTTGAATATTCATTTAGTTTTAATAAATTTTATTTGACTTTTTTTACTATTACTAGTATGGAAAATGTTTACGTTTTATCAATTTGGTTTTAATATAGCTATTTTCAAAGGCTAGCTGATTGGCAGCATATATATAAATAATGTGATACTTTTCTATGGATAGTTACTCAAACCTATCCAATAGATTCCTTGAAAAAAATTATTTTGTGGCTTTCTAAAATTAATATTTTATTTTCATAGATGATTTTGTCTATTTGTATACAAATGGACCCTCATTTTGGTCTCCTAACATAATTATAGAAATAATCCATTAAAAAGTTTATCAGTTCATTTTTAAAAGTCTATCCCATTAATAAACTAGACTTAAAAAAAAAATATATATATATATATATATATATATATACTCACTGCTAATGAAGAAAGTGTCTCAAAAGCTATCGTGCTAACACATTTATGGTATAGGGATTATAATTTGCTGTTGCAAATATCCTTCTATTTTCAGATACTTAACCTCAGAACACAATAGATATTGATTTGTGATTGATATTTATTTTGTTAGTAGTTTGCATATATGATTCTAATAAATTTCCTGAAAATAAGTTGAGTACTTAAAATTACTTGAGTATTGCGTGCATAAATGGATGGATAGACAAACTTTTCCACCACTTGCTTTACTCTTCCTTCTGCTTTCCTACTATAACTCTAAGAACAATAATCAAATTACAATGGAGATCTGACTAATTAAGTCTCATCTTCATAAAACATGAAGTACTCTCTTTTTGCTACCATTCCATATGTAAGAGACCGGGCATCCTGCTTCCTGAAAAACATAACAATGCCTACTAGAAGAGACCTGCTTCCTAGGTCATTGCATGAGCAATTATTTTGACTCTTGTTGTTATAGCCAAGTAAAGAAGAGAAGCTTTTCAACTGGCTACTAAGCAAAAACTGAGATTGAATTTTAAAATTGTATTTTACTTATTGAGATAAGACACAAATTTCCATAAAAATCATAATAAAAATATTTGCACATGAATCTGAAAATCTATTAGGTAAAACTTGCTATTCCACTTAATTATATATATATATATGTATATGTATAAATTTTTTTCTTCTTTTTTTCTTCCTCTTCTACCCTAGAGATGTCTACCATTAGACACAAATATATACATACACACATATGTAAAATTATTCTATGCATCTATTTATCATTTTTTCCCCTGGATGCAGATAGTATCTTTCTTTATATGTTCTTTGTAGTTAATTTGACTATTTATAATAGTAAAAAAGATTTATCACTCAAATTCATTCTTAAAACAACATTGCGGTTCCTATATACAACGTTCTCTTGGTTGTGCTCATTTCACCCTTCATTATTTCGTGCAAGTCTTTTTTTTTTTTAAAGCAATCGGGGTTAAGTAACTTGCTCAAGGTTACACGGCCAGTTATTTCTGGGTGTGGTGCTGAGTGTCTGCGCCAGGGATTCGATCTCCAGGTCATCCCAACACTGGAACCGGTGCTCTTACTCGCTGAGCCACCTGGCCACCCCTTCGTGCAAGTCTTTCTATATTTTTCTAAGATCATTGAGTTCATCATTTCTTATAGCACAATAGTATTTCATTACAATCATATACTGTAACTTGTCCAGCCATTCCCCAATTGATGGGCATCCCTGCAATTTCCAGTTCTTTGCCACCGCAATGAGAGTTGCTATAAACATTTTTGAGCATGTAGGCTCTTTTCCTTTTTTCCCCAATAATCTTTGGAAATAGACCTTGTAGTAGTATTGTTGAGTGAAAGGATATTGGCAGTTTAAAAACTCTTTTGGCATAATTCCAGATTGTTTTCCAAAATGGTTGGATCAATTTACAATTCCACCAACAATGAATTACAATTCCAATTTTTTCACACTCCCACAAACATTTGTTGCTTTCCCCTTAAATCATTTTAGCAAACCTGATAGTTATAAAATGATAACTGAAGGCTGTTCTAATTTGCATTTCTGTAATCGATAATTTAGAGCATTTTTTCATATAACTATAAGTCATTTTGATTTCTTCACTGGAAAACTGACTCTTCATATCCACTGACCATTTATCAACTGGGGAATGATTCCTATTCTTATAGATTTGACAAAGATCCTTGACTTGAAGTCAGGTGATAATGTCATTCCCTGTTCCTTTTACTGAACTCTGCTGAGCTCATGTAATATTTATAGAACTATACTATGCTGGTAAATGTTTAACAATCAGATTCTCAAGGGAGAAAAAAAACAGACATATGTATGTGTGTGTGTATATATGTTAATACATGCATACTATTAAGCATAATCTTCATTATTAACAATTTCTGAGGCATAGACAACCAACAAAATAAATCAAGTTTGGATTTGAAACTTGATGTCCAAGGTATAAAAGTTCACACTTAAAATTTAATAATCTGTTCCTTCATGACAGAATTGCCTCCAGCACACTCCTGGTCCAATTACTCAGGGCTATGTTTAGGATACTAAAGAGCAGACAGAGACTTGCTCGAGGATCAGACTTATCAGTGTTAGATGGGTGGGGGATGCCCAAATCTTATCAAGGTTACTATATCAACAGTACTAAAACATTCTTCCTTGACCAGCAGTCTCCTATTATACTTTGTTTCTCCTTGTCATAAAGCAAGCTATTTTGGTCAGGGACTATCTTGTTAGCATCTATATTCTCAACATACAGCACATTGTCTGACATACAATAGCCCTTATTTTTTTTCTTTCCATTTATCCCTCATTTTCCCTCTACTCTCTAAATATTACTAGAACGTGAATTTTTATTATTTACAACATATAGAGAGAAAAGAAAAATATGATAATAAACAAAAGACTTTCCACTAAGTCTAAAATCTACCTTTTCCTACTATGTTCTTGGATAAATCACTTAAAATGGCTAATTGTCAGTTTATTCATCAGTAAAAAAGAGATAATGCTCATACTAACTATTTCACAAACTTGTGGTGGGAGAGGACAAATAAAAATAATACCTCTAAGGCTCTCCAAAAAGGCAAATTTCTGATACCAAACTACTTATCCTTTTCCAGCTTAACGTTTTTTTTTTTAATTTTTCATCTGTAAATAAGCAAAATTACATGTACATTGTCCACAGGTTAGTTGACAGGAAGAACTTTGTAAAACTTAAGGTCCTATAAAATGTGAATTATTAATAAAACATTCCATTATTATTTAAAATTCACTGGGTCAGAAGTTCCTGGAGGGAAAGGATTAATATACTGTTCCTCTTTCTATCATTCATAGTGTCTCAAATACAGTGGACACTAAACAAATTGCTTGCCAATGAATGAACATTAAACATTAAAGAATGTTAATGACTTAATAAATAAAAATCTACAAGAGAAGTCAAAGGCAATAAATAAGCAATTGTTACCATAGCTTTCTAGCTGGGGGAACCTTAGACACCATGGAGTCCAGCTTCTCATTTTACAGATGAGGAAATTATATTGAGTTTGGTTTAGTGACTTGCCCAGGGTCACACGGATATTAGACAACCCACATAGGATTTGAAGCCAGCTTCTCTGACTTCTCTTTTCCACTGTGGTAGTTGCTGAACATTTAGATTGCATAGGAGAGAA
Source organism: Petaurus breviceps papuanus (assembly GCF_028583685.1). Lineage (NCBI taxonomy): Eukaryota > Metazoa > Chordata > Mammalia > Diprotodontia > Petauridae > Petaurus > Petaurus breviceps. The sequence goes on from NW_027186473.1 coordinate 17,867,529, forward strand.
GTTTTTATATAGTCTGAAAGAATTTGTATAGACTTTATAGAAGGAGCTTTTGAAGAATGTATAGGTAAGAGAGGAAATAGGAGAGAATTTAGACAAGAAAAAAATGCAGACATAACCGTGGAGACCTGAGTGCGTAAGAAGCTTTTGAGTAGACCTGATGGGCAAGTGTCCATACTTCATTTGTATAAGAGAAAGGCAAACGATAACTCAGCCTATAAAGGTTGTGTGAGACTAGATTCTATTTATTACATGATAGAGTTTGACTAAATTATTGAGAATTGGGAGGGTGCATTTATATTTTTGATACTGTAGTATGAAAATGGTACTTTGGGAAAGACTAATTGCAGCAATAAAAAAAAGATGGCTTATCATAAAGAGACCTCAGAGGCAGGGAGACCAGGTAGGAGACTATAGCCCTAGTCCAGGGATGAGATGATATGGATTGGCTAAGGGGGAGTCGTATTCAGAATTGAAAAGAAGAAATGAATTACGTAATAAAGCCATGTAAGCTACAGATGTGGAAATTTCCAGGTAACTCTTGTAGCTAAGCAAAAGCAAAACAAAACAAAATAAAAACACTATTGGCAACATTAATCTGATAATACTAATCTTAGTCAAGTTCCTGATAATTGTATGTCAACTAAAGTCTGAAATTTTAATTTCTCAAACACACAAAATATATGGAAACAAATAGAACTATTTGGATTAGGGACATGGGAGGAAGGTTTGCCATTTAGCCGTGATATACACCAAGGTACAATGTGACATAATGAAGAGAATACTAAATGTAGTATCAGAGATCTGAATTCAAATACCTTCTCTCATATTTTTTCCTATGAGACCTTGGACAAAGCCCTTAATCTCTCTTGGTCTTGGGTTCATCATCAGTACAATTATATGATTGCAGCAGGTAATCTCCAGGGTCTCTGCCAGCTCTAAAACCTATGCTCCTATGCAACAAAAAAATTGAATATGAACAGGAATTCATTCATGATTTTCTCTTCATATAAATTTGCATCTGTTTATCTATTTCTCTTTCCTTTACTCCTCACATCCAATGAACTATTATTTTTTTTTAAGATTCTTTTCCAGTGATACCTTTGGTTTTTTCCTTTTCCATTTCTAGTCTGAGGTTTTCTTGTGCCATCTGAACACAGCAGCCTTCCATTCAGGAAGCAGAGGAACTGAAACTTTCCATTCCTCGGCCACATCTGGAATATTGGTGATGGGCGTGGGCTTATGCCAACATAACCATCATTTATAACGTCAAAGGAGTGCTGAGTGTGACAAATTATTAAAATCCCTTGCCTGAGAATGGAACTTTCCTGTAACCTCATTATTTAGTTTTGTTAACTTGGATCTTGACTTTAAATTATTTATTCTTCTCACTCCCTTATTTCTTACTTGTTCACACTTGCTGACTATTTTACCATAATATATTGACCCTAGATTGAGCAACTTGTCTTTGATATTGTTGCTGTGTATACAGCCTAAGATTCTGTAGATCAGCCTTCATTAACTCAAACTACTGCCCAACTCATTCCACCCCTACCCTCCCACTCTTTTATCCCTCTTCCTGGTCAGGAGACAGAGAGAAATAGTACAATGCAATTATCAACCCTTGAACCCATTTTTTATAGGAGCTTCCTAAACAACATCAACTCTCTAAAGTGATCCTCTGCTCCAATCTCAGCTAACTTCATTCAGTGTCTTAAAGATGTCACTCTCTTGATCATGATTCCACAGTGATTTCCTTTTGTAAATATTTTAATTCAAAATCTAAACTCTTTGATACTAATCTTGGGACTCAATTTATATCTTATCTGTTGTATTATAAATTATGTCACTATAATTTTGATGCAAATTTTTTGAAAATAGGCTTTTTGTCTTCTTTACCTTTTTATATACTCCCATTACATCACTGACTCTATCTGTCCTTACACAATTGGTTCCAGATAAAAGCTTACTGGAAGAGTGAACTTATTTCTTTTCAAATGGCCTGACTTGGTATTCCTTTTGTGAGGTTTTTCATTGTATGTTTTACCTAAAGAACACAATTCAGCATGAATTATTTTCTCAGTTCCATATGAATTTTTTTAAATCCTTCCATTTCTAAGTGAATTAATTTAAAAATCTCCACATATTTTGCTAATAATAAGTCACACTCTCCATCAGTAAATCATTTGAATTGCATTATTCAGAAAAATATAAATACCACTAATGAAATAAAGAGTTCTATTAAAATGTAAATTTTAAATTGTAAATAGTTGGAGCATAATACGTCTAGCATTTAAGGACATTATAGGTTGCATTAGTGGAAAAAATGGACATGCTTCTAACAATGGGATATCTATGTATTACATGAGTGTTAAAGGGATAACAGTAATACGATGTTGCTGTTTGTCCTTCATTCTCAAAGATAGCCATGATGTCAGGAAGGTGATGAATGATATGATATGACAATATTGAATGAAAAGGGTTTTTATCTGATATTCATGTTGGATTTTAAAATGACAACCAGAGACATTTGAAAGCATTTAAATAATTTACAAGATTTCCCCCCTTAATTTGATGATCTATCTGTATGTAGAATTTGCTACTTTCAAAAATTTTGTTTCCGCAAATGGAATAAGACATGTAAGTGTGATTAGTTTTGCCAGATGAAAAACATCACACTTAAGGGTTAAATGACTTGATAGAGGCCACAGCCTTAGCAAGTCATCACAGCTGGGACACTAATACATCTTTCTGTCTCAAATTTAGTAGATTTTATTCTTATTGTCATCTTGTTTTGTCTTTATCCCACTATAAACCAAAAAAGATAGTTTGGTCCTATGTGGAAAAACATAATATTTGAAAAAAAATCAAGTTATATATATGATTCTTAGACAATTACAACTAATAAATAATTTCTTTAAAGTGGTTTCAGCTGTCTTGAACAAAACTGAATGAAATAAAAAATTAATCCACAGGAACAGGAATTGTTTTTAAAACATTCTATATTAGGCCTCTAGGATCATAGATTGAGAGCTAAACAGGCCTTGGAGGAATCCAACCCTCACATTTCAAAGATAAGGAAGGAATTCCAGACAGGTTCAATGATTTCCCTAAGGTTCCAGAACTAGTCAATGGCAAAGGTAAAATGTGAACCCTGATCTTCTGATTCTTTATCCATGCTTTCCCCACTTCTCCATGCTCCCTCTCCTATAAATTTACCTAAGTATAAACGTGGCAATTTTTTTTTTTAAAAAGAAGAAAAGTAAAGAAGAGAAACTTCAAAGTCTTGCTGATTTTTTATTTGGTTAATAAACTTACACATCCAAGCAGAACAGAAATTTATTTTAACTCAACAAATTGGCATTGTGAAAGCAGTATGGCATAGAGTACTGAATGAATACAGCCAAGAATAGATAGATTAAATTTTACCTCTAACATTAGCTGTGTTACCATGGTTAAGTGATTTAACCTCTCTGAGCCTCCCTTTCCTCATCTATTAAATGAGGATAGTAAGGTAAATAATGCCTGCTTCCTCACAAAGGGTGGTGTGAAGCTCAAATGAGAAAATGTATCTTAGATACTTTGCAAATTTCAGAGTACTATATGATGAATACCACCACAACCATCACCACCACCACTACTATTACTACTGCTATTACAACTACTACTAATACTACTACTGATATAAATGACAAAAAGACAGAAGAAATCTAGCCAAAGGAAAATGGATTGTCATCCTTTTTTTCATAATTTGACTACATTTGTTCTTAGATGTAATTGCAATATCCCTCTCCCTCCAATATACAATGTAAAAAATTTATTTTTGCAAACTTTAAAAAAATCATCACTCTTTCAATTCAGCATTTGGGGTTTATTATACTGATAAAATAGTTATCAAATAGAAATAGAATATTAAAGTAAAATAAGACTATTACTCTTCCCTGGATAAAGATTTTGCAGCATCTATGCAAAGATGGAATTAAAACTTGCTCCCTCAAGCTTCAAACTTCCTAATTGCGAAAAAATTTTGAAAATTTTGTATAGCACATTAAAAAATCAGTATATTTGAATTTGATATTATAACAAGTTACCTATCCAGTACAGCTTTGAAATTAATACTATATAGATAAATTTCCCTGATACATGAAATTTAACTCTGAGCACATGAAATTATGTATAAACTTTAAAAATGAAAATCTTTCTAAAATGTACTTTATACTTCACTATTTGTTTAGTAGTGCATCTTCAAAATAATTTCACTTTTTCTTGATGTTTCAGAGTTATGAGCTTCCATTATGGTTTTGTGTTATAGAATGTCTGAATGAACTGACCAAGATCCCACACTACACAATAAGGTAAGGTCAAAATGGATACATTATTTAGACAAAAGGGGTAAAGTGACAGGCAAATTAGAGGAATATGAAATGTTTTATTTTTAAGATCTATAGATAAGAGAATAATTTATGACCAAACAAGAGATTGAGTGCATTACAGGATATAAAATGGATAATTTTGATTACATTAAATTTAAAAAGAAAAGGTTTTGCACAAACAAAACCGATGCAGCCAAGATAAGAAGGGAAGCAGAAAACTTGGACAGGGGAATTAAAACAATTTTGTCTGATAAAGGTCTCATTTTCCAAATGTATAGAGAACTGAGTTAAATTTATAAGAATATGAGTCATTCCCCAATTGATAAATGGTCAAAGGATATGAACCAAAAATTTTTGGGAGAAAAAATAAAAGTTATTTATAGTCATATAAAATACTCTACATCACTATTTTAAAAAAATAATTCAAAAATAATTTGCATTCAGAGTTCATCAGTTATTTTTTTGGAAATAGATAGCATTTTTTTTTATCATGAGTCCTTTGGAATTGTTTTGGATCACTGTATTGACCAGAGTAGCCAAATCTTTTACAGTTGATCATAGTTACTACATTGCTATTACTGTGCACAGGGATCTCCAGGTTCTTTTCATCTAACTTTCAATTAGTTAATACAGTTCCTACCATGAGTTTTTTTAATTGCCCCCTCCTTATATAATAATACTCCATCACAATCATATGCCACATCTGATTTAATAATTCCCCAATTGATGAGCATCCACTCAATTCCCAATTCTTTACCAACACAAAAAGTTGCTATACATATTTTTGTGCATATAGGTCATTTTTCCTTTTTCTTTGATGTCTTTGGGATATAGATCAAGTAGTGGTGTTGCCAGATGAAAGGGTATACACAGTTTTATAGCCCATTGGGAGTAGTTCTTAATCATTCTTTAGAATGATTGGACAAGTTCACCATTCTACCAGAAGTTCATTAAGGTACCTATTTTTTCCCTCATCCTTTATAGCTTGTTTGTTTGTTCATTGTTGTTTTCTGATTAGTGTGAGGTGGTTCATTTCTCTAATCAATGTTGATTTAAAACATTTTTATACAATGATAGATAGCTTTGATTTATTCTTTCGAAAACTTTTTGTTCATATTCTTTGACCATTTATCAATTGGGTTATTTTTATAATTTTGACTCAATTTTTTTATACATTTGAGAAATAAGGTCTTTAGAGGGTAGAGCCAAGATAGCAGAGTAAAGACTCAGTTGAGCCCTCCAAAATCCCATTCTAAACAACTATAAAATAATACTTTGTAATGAATTCTGGAGTGGCAGAAATAATACAAGGAGGGGGTGAAACAAATTTCCAACCCAAGACAACTTAGAAGCTTAGTAGAAATGTATCATCTCACTGGGGTGAGAGTGGAGCACAGTCCATCATAGGCCACACTGATAAGCCAGTAGCAAGACTTGGGGAAAATTGGACCAGAAACAGGGGCTTCCAGAGCTCCCAGCCCAGATGGTAACGGGAGTCAGACAACTGATCAGAAGAAGATTGCAGGGAACCTTTTGCTAGCATTGAATGCAGGACTCTATTGCATTGTTCTGGGTAAGGAGGAGCACTAGCATACCAAAGCATGTGGCCTCAGGGGAGTGGAGACTGGTCCCAGTTCTAGGGCATCAAAGAATGCTTGTGATAACTCACAGACCAGAACACAAGCCAAAAGAACAGTGACAACCATAAGTCTCCTTAGATCATACCACCTATAAACCCCTAGAACTTATATAACACCAGTATATAAAACCTGAATTTTTGGGACCAGGCCCCTTCTGCCCTAAGAACAGAGCTCAACTTTATTCATGAAGCTAAAATTCAAGAAATAGGCTGAAAAATTAACCAAAAAAAAAAAAAAAACCCTGGGCCATAGAAGTTACTATGGTGCAAGGAAGATCAAAACACAAACTCAGAAGAAGACAATAAAGTAAACATAGTTAAATTCAAAGTCTCAAAGAAAAATGTTAATTGGTCTCAGGCCTAAAAAATAATTCCTGGAAGAGCTCAAAATGGATTTTAAAAATGAAATAAGAGAGGCAGAAGTAAAATTGGGGGGGGGGATAAATGAGAGTTATGGTACATAATAAAGAAATAAGATGGTAAGACTAGTAAAGGAGGCACAAAAAAAATCCTAAAGGAAATAATACCTTAAAAAAAAGAATAGTCCAAATGGTAAAAGAGGTACAAAAATCCAGTAAAGAGAACTCCTTAAAAATAGAATTGGACAAATGGAAAAAGGAGGCACAAAAGCTCACGGAAGTAAGTAATTCCTTAAAGATATCAACTCCTTATTCTCACTCACCCCACATACTCAATCTATTGTCAAACTTTTCATGGCTATTTCTGCATTTCTCTGTACTCATAGAGCCATTAATAGACTTAAATTTCCTATGAACTCTTGAACAAGTCTCTTACCTGTTCAATTATTGTATACAAAAGTGTCAAGGTGAGTTTCTAAACCACAATCATGTCCATGCCATCTCCCTACTCAAGAAACACACACACACACACACACACACACACACACACACACACTGTAGCAGGAAGCACCCTAGCATACCCAGGATGGCTGCTAGCACAGGTTCTTATATCTGTTTTTCTAAAGGAAAGCAACTCAAAATGGATTAACAATCTTACTTTAATCAATCAAACATATATTATTTACCTAGTTCAGGAGAAAGAGTCAGCACCCTGAACTTCAGAGAATACAAACAGAAGTTACAACAGAAAATAACACAATTAAGCAGACAGGGCTTCCAACTATCTGACCATTACATTCATACCTAGTTAGTTACCAGAGAGGGAAGCACCAACATCTGGGTTTTCAAAGCCAGGGGGCTTACCAGATGCCCAGAGTCTCATCTAGCCAAATCAAACAACTCTTCCCAAAGTGAGCCCCCAAGCAAAACCTCACAGCAGGGTATATATAACCTTCTCCTGGGTCAGATAATGTCACAACCCTCTTGATCCACTGTCCAAACACAAAGTAACAAGGTATGGGTATTCCTGAAAAAAACAAGCCTGCTGCCACAGGCTCCATGTGACCACATTCAGCCTATTAGGGGGCAGAGTATATTTTCATATCAGGGAAGATTCTCAGATTCACTTAAGCCTGTCAAGAGGCCAAGGGGCAAGGAAGACCTTCAGATTCCCATTACATACACACACAGACACACAGACACATATATGTTAGCACTTATGAATATATAAATATACATATATATTTGTATATACACGTGTGAATATGCATATATATGAGATCCCCTTTCATACATGCCATAGTCCAGACAAACTTGTCTTCATACTGCTCTTCATACTTGACAATCTTTTTCCCATCTCAATGCCTTTCCATGACTGAAATGCACTGTCTCCTCATATTTGTCTGCTAGAATTGCTATATTTTTTTTCTTTTTTCTCCACTAAAATGCAAAGTTCTACATACTTTCCTATTCCCCCCAAGTATTAATTCTCTTCACCCAAAAGTCACTGTAGTGTCAATGCAATATTCACAATGCCCACGATCACTATAAATGTACCTGCATGGTACTCAAAAGAAAAATATAACAGACTCTTCATATAAAAGACAGAAGCAAAACTGTATTCAGATACCAGAAAAACAAATCCCCAAACCAGTAAAGCTATTCCATCACAGCAGCAAATAAATTAATAAGCCACAACACAAAGAACTACACCATTTTTTAGTCTTCCCACAAACCAACCAAATTTTACTCACAAGCCTACCTGACTCCCTCTGTGTGCTCTCCTCCCAACTGTCTACTTTAGCTCTGACTCCCAGTTTCCTGGACTCTGCTCTATCCTTCAGCTAACTGGACTCTGCTCTACCCTTTAGCTAATTCCTCCTACCACTGGCTCCATGTGATTACATTTGGTTTATTAGGGGGCAGAATTTATTTCCAAAACAGGAAGGTCTTCAAATTCTCTTAGGATTATTAAAGGTCAGGGAAGATTTTCAAATTTTCATTACCATTACAGTAACCTCAAATATAATTCATATTTAATAAAAGTACTGAGCCTACATCAATATGTACATATAGTATCTCTTCCAAAATAATGTAAGCTCCTGTAATGGCAACCAAAGATGTACTTAGCGCCTTGTTTCAGCTATTTAATTATTTAGTACCTTATTTCAGTTAAAGTTTCTTCTGAGCCCTGCCCATGATTATATCAAGTCTTTTTTTAAGAAACAGAACTCTTGAAATCCACAATGGGACAATGGGAGGAACTTGCCAAAGACAGGAACAGGAAGGACTTAAGAGGTAGGCAGAACAGGGAGGAGCTAATGAACAGATAAAAAGCTGAGAAAAAGCAGGGAGAGAGAAGAACTGAGCAGGAGAAGAAGTTGAGAAGGAGAAAACTTGTGGTATCCCAGAGCTCTGTTTGTCTGTTCTGTCTGTGTTGATCTGTGTTTGTAATACTTTGTACAGAAGCCCTGTGATCTTACTGGAAGCCCTGAAAGATAATTTTTTTTGTTTATTTATAAAATTCCTGGAGGAGGATTTCAGATGTCCTGGAACTTGACTGATGATTTGTGTTGACCTATCAGATCTTGTTTGTGAGTCTGTGTTGATTTCTAGGCTGATGATTTGTATGGAACTTTTGGACCTTGTTTTGGGGTCTCTGTTGATTTCACAGGCAGATGGTGAATTGATTATGGTGCCGGCAATGTGAATGAATGTTGTTTTGGCTCTGTTAAGCTTTGTCTTTCCAGAAACAGAAACTCTTAAGGACTTGAGGTAGACTGGACACTGTGCGCTTCAATATGGAACTGGATGAGAAACTGGATGAGTAGCTGAGAGCTGCCTACCTGTCAATCCAGGTGATGAAGGTGTAGATTCAGGCAGGAGCTGGACCCATGGAAGAGGAACAATGGAATTTGGGAGCTAGCCTTGAGTCAGCATGAAAAGACCTCTCTTTGATTACTTAATGCTTACTGAGATCATGATTAACTGTAGCTTAGGGGTGGGAAAACTTTGCACTTGGTATCTACCTCTTAAGGATGATTGAGTTAAGGATGATTGTAAACTAATCTCCAGTCAAGAAGAAAGAAGACTTTTTGATTGATAGAGGAAGACAATCTGACCTAGGTGCAGAGAACTTTGACCTTTGTACTTTGTGTCCCTTAAGGAGGCTTGTTTCTTAAGGATGATTGAGTAAAGGACTTACTGAATGATATCTTTTGTTTAAAATTATGTGACCATTTTGGGGAAAACTATGTGGCCACTTTAGTGATAAATTGTTATGTTATAACATTATGAATGCTGTACTTTGGTTTCTGTGAATGTTTTACTTTAGTTTACTGCTGAATAAATAGAGAGTTCCCTATACCATATGATCAAAACCTTAAAGTTGTTCACAGCAGCAGTTCTCTGGAAAGCTGCTCATGTTTGGCTTTATAGCTCCTTAAGGGCAGAGAATGTTTCCCTTTCATCTTTATCAGCACCTAGTGTAGTGCCTGGAAAATAATAGGTGCTTGATAAGTACATGTGAGGCTACCTTCAAGAGCCCATATATATTTTTCCCTGGTCTGGCATACAGTCCTGGGAAGTAAAACAGTTTCTCAGAGAAGGTAATCTGCTATGGCACACATTCCTGTTAAATCAGAAACATATGAGACTCTTGTCTCTCACCACAGAAATATGTGATAAAATAGCACTCCCTCCTACCCTCCCACCTACCATGGGAATGTTATTGTTTTTAATAGCCCCGATTATTTCCCTTTTTATGACTGAATCAGCTGCCTTTCTCTTTCACTCCTATTTAATCCTTCCCCTTTACTGCTCTTGCCATATTTTCCCACTTCCCCCTCAAAAATTTGTTTAGAGACTGAAGAAATCACTGCCACTTCTCTGCTCATTTTAAGACTGAGAATGAGAGTATCTCCAGTTACCTTCTGTCTTTTGCTTTCATGTTTGAACTTTATTAGATTTCCATTGTGTTTTCCTGCTATGTCCCACTAAACATATTCCCTTCCTACTCCCTACTTATAGAGAAGCTAGCCTCTTACAACTATTTTGTGCCTTGTTGATACCTTTGTTCTTTCTATTCCCCCCTTTTTTAATTTTTCCCACTTAACAGTATTTTTTCCAATTACATATAAAGATAGCTTTCAACATTCACTTTATAAGATTTTAAGTTCCAAATGCTTTTCTCCCTCCATCCTTCTCCTCTTCCCTTCTTCCCCCACTCCCAAAGACAGCAAACAATCTGATATAGACTATATATGTACAATCATATTAAATATATTTCCACATTACTCATGTTATGAATGAAAAATCAGAACAAAAGGGGAAAAACATGAGAAAGGGCAAAAAAATAGAAAATAGTATGCTTTGAGCTGCATTCAGACTCCATAATTCTTTCCTTGGATATGGGTAGCATGCCCCACCATGAGTCTTTTGGAATTGTCTTAGATCAGTGTATTGCTGAGAAGATATAAGTGTATCTAAGTTGGTCATCACACAATTTTGCTTTTACTGTGTCCAATATTCTTGTGGTTGTCACTTCACTCAACATCAGTTCATGTCTTTCCAGGTTTTTCTGCTAATCCCATTTGAGTATCACACCTGATTTCTGAAATCTGCCTGCTCATCATTTCTTATAGCATAATAGCATCCCATTACATTCATATACCACACCTTGTTCAGCCATTCCCTAACTGATGGGCATCCCCTCATTTTCCAATTCTTGGTCACCACAAAAAGAACTGCTATAAATATTTTTTGTATATGTGGGTCCTTTTTCCTTTTGGATGATCTCTTCGGAATATAGACTTAGTAGTGGTATTGCTAGATCAAAGGGTATGCACAATTTGATTGCCCTTTGGTCATAGTTCCATATTGTTCTCCAGAATGGTTGGAACAATATACAACTCCACTAACAATGCATTAGTGTTACAATTTTTCCACATCTTTTCAAACATTTATCATTTTCCTTTTTTTGTCATATTAGTTGATTGGGTAAGTGTTAAGTAGTACTTCAGAGTTGTTTTAATTTGCATTTCTTTAAACAATAGTGATTTAGATTTTCACATCACTATAAAAAGCTTTAATTTATCCTCTGAAAACTGCCTGTTCATATCCTTTGGCCATTTTTTCAATTGGGGATGTGGCATTTTTAAATCTTTTGCTAATCCCATTTCAATATTTCCTATAGTTTTAGAGTTATCATGGCTTAGTTGAAATGTCATCCCTTGTAATGCCATGAACAGAAGCTTTCCAGAAGAACTGCTGCTGTGAACACCTTTTAAGCTTCCGATTACTCAGTATAGTGATCACTCTATTTATTCCATAACAAATCAAAGCAAAACATCCACAGGAAATCAAGGTACAGCAGTCCCAATATTACAACTTATCACATAAAATCACAATATAATATTCACAACATAGTGTCAAAGTAAAATAGTCACTCTTAAGTTAACTCAATCAGTCACTTATCAGTAGTCTCAAAGTACACAAAGTCTTCCACTCTTGGGGCAAAGTCTTGATTAACTCAATCAGTCACTTATCAGTAGTATCAAAGTACATAATCAAAGTCTTCCACTCATGGGGCAAAGTCTTGATTAACTCAATCAGCCACTTATCAGTAACAATTTCTCAAAATACTCAAAGTACAATCAGTCACTTATTCAGCAAAGTCTTACTAAATATCATACACAAAACCTTCCACCCCTTAGGTCACTAGTAAACTATAATTCCATAATTACTCAGTACCCAAGGAGAGGTCTTATCATCTTGACTTAGGGCCTGTTCTCAAGATTCCCTGGATCCCCTTCCATGGTCCCAGATTCTACCTGGATTCACCAGACTGTCACCTGGGTTCAATAGCAGACAACTCCCAGTTCCTTGACCATCTCTCTGGGCAGGTCCTGCTCCACACTGAAGTTCACAAGGTCTGGTCCATGTCAGATCCTTCATCATTTCTGCTCCAGAGAATTCAAGGCTTAACCAAGCCACAAACAAAGTCTCAGCATATCAGTCATGCTTCAGTCACCTGGGCTTCTGGCTCCTGGCTCCTGGCTCTGGCTTCCTGGCTCCAGGCTCTGGGTTCCTGTTGAGAAGAAGATCCACCACCACAAGTTTTTAGGACTCAGTTCTCCATTCTTCTGTAGCTGTTCTGACACCAAATCTTGGTCTCAAGGAAATTCTGACTGTGCCTTTCTGGAGGTTTTCCTTATATATACACAGCCTGTTTCAGCCAACCCCTTCCTGTTACAACAGTAACAGGAGACAGGAGTTCATACCTTCTGTTTCTGCAACAGAGGCTTGATCAGTTACTAAGTGCTAAGTACCTGCTACTTTTGCCAACGCAAAAGGGATTTTCAAATTCAAAATTACATTACCATTACATCCCTTCATAGCTGAAGGTCCATCTAATGGATGCTTTCAAAATTTCTTATTTGACATTGAAACTGTGAAATTTGACCAGTTCATGTTTTAAAGTTTCAAATATTTTTCCCTTAGGTGGCATTCATTAAATCAATAATTGTAATATGCTTTCAAAGTTTTAGACAGATTTTTTTCATATTATTCCTTATATCATGGTATAGAAAGTTTTAAAATTTTATCTTATTTTGTTTTATAACATCTTAAGAGTATATGTGCATATTCTGTTTCCAAGGTGAGTCATTTTAACTTATATTGAACTTATGTGTTGTTTCAAGGTTATTGTCTTGTTTGTATTCTACCAATCTTTCTTCCCCCTCTATATTTTGAAATTTCACATCTATATATCTCTGTTTCTGAAACTTTACTAGTTGCCCATGTTTCTCCATAGTGGGTTCTAATTTGTCTGATACTCATCTTAAGCTTTATTTCTCTATTAATACATTCTGGATTTTCTTCCCCCCATATGAAGAATGTATATAATTACCTCATTCATGGGCAGGGTGAGGTGGTCCATTTTTCTTAAAAAATTAACACATTATAATTTTGCTCTGAACTTTTGTTATTTTTAATTTTCTATCTTTTTAAAAAATTATATGAACAGAAGACATACTGGACCAGATTTTGAGGAGGAAGAAACATTAAAAATTTAATTTATTATTTTTTTTTAAATTTTCCTTCTGTGTTTATTCTATTAACTTTAAATTATCTTCTTCAAATTTAAGTTTATACTCAACTCTTTCCTTTTGTAATTTTTTTCTTTTGGTGTTTTTGTATATTCCCAAAAAACTCATCACTGTCCTCTCTCCTGAGAACTATTATGAACAGATTCACTCCTACACATACCCCTAAGGTTGAATCTTCTCAGCTACCTTCATTTGCATGATCTGGAGGGCAGAGTTGGTCCTTGCTCTGAGTAAACTACATATGGAGGAGGACTGAACACAAATAATTACCTAGTAGTTTTTCTCCTGGGTGTGAAACTTTCTTCCTCCTTACCAAAATCTGGTCTAATATGTCTTCTGTTCATATTCCTTTCTCTATACCACATATACATATAGACTCATGGTCTGTCTTCTTTGCATACATTTGTATTGCTGGGTAGAACTTACTTTTTTGTGACCCTTGTGAAATGAAGGTTTCAGAATAAGTTGCTGTCATTGGAGGTAAAAACAGATGGACCCTAATATTCAAGCCATGAGATTTCTTATGCTGGCTATGCTTGTCATAGAAGGTTGAATGCCAGTGTGAATAGTGAAAAGGAACTTAAAGTATTTCACTTCTCTGATGGAACTAATACAGATTTTACCTTATATAATACTTCTGTCTCCTTATCATATTGATTCACATTTAATTACTATAGATTTGGCACCTATTTCCTTCTGCTCATATTGTTACATTGAAAATATATGTTGAAAATAACCTTACCATCTTGCTGATCATATGACCTTGGTATTGATTTTTATCTTTGCTCTAATTGACTATACATAAACAACTGATTCAAGAGTGGCTGAAGCATCAGCAAATAGTCATTCTCCATCTATTAAGACAAAATCATTTTGATTTTTTGGAGGGTCTTTTTTGGTTCATTCTGTGTCATATGCCTGCTCACCCTTTTCTTAAGGTATTTGTAATGCTTGGGAAGTGTGAGATTGCTCTTTAAGGCTTTAGAAGCCTTTGACCTCTCTTGTCACTGAGTCTTGAACCATATTTTCTGACACAGTCTTTGCCAACTTCCCCATGAGCATTTTTTCAACTGCAGTCAATAAGGGACTTCAAGTGTAAGCTGCTATAATTTGGAGCATATTATTAGATTCTTTATAAAGAATCTTTCTTTCTTCTGTAATATGTATTAAAAGACAAGCTCCAGTCATTTGCATAGTAGTTGTTTTTTTTTTTTTAATGGTTAGCATGACTACTGGTATGTGAGGTGATCAAATATCCCATAAAATAATGTTTTTTTGTTGCCTTCATATCTAAGTTTCATAGAATCATGGATTTGGAGCTAGAAAGGACCTTAGAACTAATCAGTTCTCATCCTCTCATTGTCCACATAAGGAAATAGAGGCTTGAGGTTAAATGACTTCTGTAAGATTGTGCAACTAATGCCTTAGGAAGGCTTTTAACTCAGATATCACTGACTTCAAATCTCACATCCTTTCTACAAATCCACAATGTCACCTCACTGCCTGTGGAGTTGAGACAAAACACTCTCCAAGGTCCTTAGTCCTGTTCTAAATCTAGCAGCTAGGTGGTGCAGTAGATGGAGTGCAGGGTCTAGAGTCAGGGAGACCAGAGTTAAAGTCTGTACTAAGACACTTCCTAGCTGTATGACTTTGGACAGGTCACTTAATCCTGTTTGCCTTAGTTCCTCATCTGTAAAAAGAACTGGAGAAGGAAATGGCAAACCACTCTA
>NW_027186473.1:17882835-17888038 GCF_028583685.1 Petaurus breviceps papuanus
TCTCTCTCTCTCTCTCTCTCTCTCTCTCTCTCTCCCTTTCTCTCTGTATATGTGTGTATATTATATTATTATATTATTAATATAATAAACTTAAATACTTGAAATTTATTTACTTCAAAGAAAACCATTGAGCCATCCATCCATTTAACTAACTTTCTTTTGTTTTCTCATTCCATTTACAAAGAGAACATCAAAATTTATATAATTGAGCCCTTCCAGCAGCTTATTCATTGGACACATATCTCACATTTAGAATATTACTAGTTCAGTTAGAATTTATTGACAGTCTAAAAATTGTGTAATTCTCAGCACTATCTGTCCTTTTTCATATTCATCGGCAGCCATCTGCAGAAACAGAAGTAGACCACATAAGACCAAGGGCTATTTTGTAATTTTCTTTGTTTCAATTGCTTTCATAGCTAAATAATTCAGTACCTCTAGTCTTCTTGTGATGAGTCTCTTCACATTTATTTAGCTAGATAAGTCCTTGGAAAATAGGAAGAAAAAAAACTACACTGTTTCCTAACTCTACTCTAAATTTTTCCATCATGGTAGACCCTGTCCTAGCTTGGGCTCCACTAAAAATAATAAAATATAAGTAGAAGCTTAAAAAAATGTTTTTTTTTTCAAAATATAACACTTATGTACATATATTTAAAATGCATAGAAATAAAAAGACCTTTTTTTGTAAAGACCTTTGTTTTAACAGTTAGTATGATAGTTTATTTAATACAAATGTATCCATCTATTGAGGAAATATTTGACTTTTTCCCACAAGGATCATAGACTCATTAAAGACCCAAAAATTATTTGGCATAGCAACAGAAGTGGAAGAGATCAAAAATAAAATTCCACTGAAATAACAACAAAAATCCACTAAATATTTATGAGTTTTCCGACCAAGTCAAGGATAGAATTCATATACATATAAATATCAACTATTTACACAACAATAAATGGAAACAAATAATTATAGAGAATCAACATTCTTAGGTTCAATCTGCCAAAATATGAAAAAAATGATGATACTATTCAAATTATACTGGTATAAAATTAGATAAAATTTAAAAAATTCATTTGGAGAAATAAGATAATATCAAGGGAAGTAATGAAAAAGTCTAAATGATTATCTAATCTCAAATTTGATAAAAGCAAAAAAAAGGCAAAAACACTAGAAAAAAATGAATAAATACAATAAGATAAACAATACTCAAAATTAAACATCCTAGTGCTTTCCCAGTCCAAAACAACTTATGTTCCTCATATCTTCCATATAATTTCCCCCCATAGTTGCATTTAGATATCCCTAGGGTAAAGCCTATCACATTTTTTGGTTTGTATCCCTAACACTTAAAAAATGGCATATGAGTGCTTCTTAATGCATTATTTAATTTTTAAAGGGGAAAGGAAAATAATCTTAATTGTCCTATCAGTAAAAAAAAAAATTAGAATTTTTCAAAGAAATTATTCAATGGTATTTGAATATTGACAAGGGAGTGAACAAGTGAATGGGACTAATCATAGAAATAGAGTTGTCTCAGCAACTATTTCTTGATTGCTAGGAAGCAGTCAAGGGTTCTATATAGCAATTTAGAGATGTATAGTAAAGCAGTACATTTTTTTCTACTTTCTTTGAGCTAAATAGAAGAAAAAAAGTACATAGAATGCATAAGAAGACTCTAGGATAAGGCAGCTAGGTGGTGCAGTGAATAGAGCACTGGTCCTGGAGTCAGGAGGATCTGAATTCAAATTAGTCCTCAGACACTTAAAACTTATTGGTCATGTGACCTTGGGCAAGTCACTTAACTCTAGTTGCCCTGCCTTCCCCCCTCCAAATAGCCCCCCCCCAAAAAAAAAGAACAAAAAAACTCTAGGACATTTGATCCTTGAATATTACAAAGTACAGTCCCTGGTAAATATTTTGTTTTGTTTTCCTGAAAGGTAGTAATTAGAGTTACCATCAAAACACACACAAAAAGTTGCTCTGAAAGGTAAAGGAAAGCAGAAACTATTTTTAGGCATTCTGATTTCCCCAAACAAAGGTAAAGTAAAAGTAGGAGGATAATAAAACATTTCTGATGAATGTAAAAATTGGAAACTACAGCTGAATTTAGAGACTGAAAACTTATTTCATATGATGAAAGTTTTGTTTTTCCCTAAATCTTCCTCTATATAACATCTTGAATTATGTTTCTAAACAGAAGTAATGATGATCATTAGCCAAAATGTTAGGTTCAATCCGGTTTCAATGAACATTTAAGGGGACATTATATGGGTTATTGTGATAGAGGCATTGGAGGATATAAGCAGTTCCTGATCTCGATTAGAAAAGATAAGGCAAGTACAAACAAAAGTACAATGGGGGTTGTGAGGAAATGTGCTAAAAACCAAAGAAGTATAAAATGCACTAAAAGGTAGCATCCAATTGAAAGAATCTAAATGGAATTTGATCTGAAAAAAAAAAGCGTGGTAATCTCCTGACACGGAAGAATTAGCATTCTAGTTAGAAGTAAAGGCATGAACATGATTCACAGGTAAGAAAGCTCAGGGTTGGTTGGGGAAAATATAGCTAAACCCACTATGATGTCCTTTGAATTAATTTTGAAATTCAGAACAACTGACAACTCTTCCAGACCTGTACCTTTTTTTTTTATCCTTGCAGTTACAAACCCTTCCCTTCAACTTTTAAAGACCAAGTCTTTTAAAAATCAAAGTAATTCTGTTAGTTGTTTGCATATCCCCATTAGCCCCTTTAAGCAACAGCTCCCTCTTTTCTTCCTTACCAGAATTACTTCCGCTTGCACTATCAGAAATTCATTTTTGGAAATCTTTCATTCCTCTTTCATGGACATACCTGGTAGTATTTTAGGGTAGGAAATCCTGCATGTTATATTTTTATACTTCAGGCAGCATTTCTGTCCTTTTTGGTGAAGCTCAAGTCAAAAGTAGCAATTCTCTTTGTTCCTTCTTTCATCTTTTGAAGACTAAAATTATCATTATAGCATGTCAATAATTAATCAGCTATACAGAGACACACACAGAAACACAAGGAGAGGGAGAGGAGGCGGAGGGAAAGGAGGAAGTAGAGGAAGAGATTGTCATTCTGGTTGCCTGTATAAAACCAGATAGCTCTTCAGACAGAAAACAACTTCTAATAAGTTATCACAAAAGGTTGGCTCTTAGGAATGTTTCTAACAAAGTTCATCAAAGAGAAATAGGGGATTTATTTCTCTTCCCTCCCCTGTTTCCTCATGTTAGCTTCCTATAATAGGGCAGAATCATTTCTGGGCATCAGAAGGGAGAGAAAAAGAGAGGGGTTTGGTGAGAGGGAGGAGGAGGGAGAGGAGGGAGGAAAAAGGAGGGGGAGACTTCTAGTACCCTCATGTCAGATTTATATTTTTTAAAAGAATTATTTTTTTTCTTTCTGTCCATATGTTCACTAAATTATTCCCGTGACAATGTCTTTTCTTTCTCCTTATGTTCCTCTACCTTCCTGACACAGGTTAATATTCTTTTCTGCCTCTTAAAATCCCTTTTTCTTCTTTGTTTTCCTTTTGAAGTATTTTTTTATTTCTTTTTTTTTTAAAGAGGCTTCATCTTCTCAAATAATCTGGAGAATAGGAGAGGATTCCCTCAGCCCTTTCTCATCCTCTAATAAAAAGACTGCTTCTGATCTAATTACTTACATAATTTGTGCTTATCATGGCCAGAAATACAAATAAAATACACTGCTAGACACCACTTCAAAATTCCTCTAGTCCTAAGTCCTTGCTGGAAATGAGTGTCTTGGGCCTCTGTAAATTCAACAATTTAATTCAAAGGACTTTAGTCACTATCATCTAAGCTCCACACCCTATTCTAGGCACTAAGAAATCAAAAACAAAACAGCTTCTGCCTTCAAGGAACTTATATTGAAATGGAGGGAAGTGATATGCCTGTATAAAATTGAGTACAAAATATAAACCAAGTTATTTCCTGGGGTGAAGACACTAGTAGTTAAGTGAATCACAATAGATTTCTTGTCTGAGGCTGCACTTGATCTTAGCCCTGAACCAAATTAGCAGTTCTCTGAAAATTATTTAAGGAAGGAGACAGACTGTGCAGATACATAGAAATAGGAGCTGGAATAACAAAAGCTCCAGTTTCAGAACATAGCAAGTGGAAAAGAGAGCTACATGCTAGAAAGCAAGTTGGAGCCTGAATGTAAAAGTTTGGAAGTCCACTAAGAGGAGTTTGTTTTTTTACCTTGGGGATAAAGTGCCCCTGGAGCTTTGTCTGCAAAGGAGTGTCATGGCATTGTTCCATTGGACATATCTATGACCAGTTGTTAATGGGAACTACTGGGTTACATTGTCTTTTTGCCATATCTGTTCATTGAATTGGTGGTGTTGATTCTACAATCTCCGGAGCTTTTCTACCTATTTATAGTCTGCTTCCCACCTTCTCCCTTGATAACAATGGTGCTGAACAGCTGGCTTTGATTGTCAATGAACGTATTCCATCAATAAACCAAAGCAAACAGGAGTTACCTAACAGCTGCCCATTGGGTTTCCCATGACAGTGAGTCAAGCAAAATCCAATTACCAGCCATTTCTCACCTCTTCCTATGTTTTCTCTCTTCTTCTCCTTGCAGATCATTTATAACAAGTTCCATTTTATTGCTTCTCTGGATGTCATCCCTTCCACCATGACTTAATAGGTAGCAACTATAAAAATACTAAGTATCTACAGTGTCCATGTTGCATTTCTATATCTATTAATAGTGAACTAATGTCCACACACAAGAAAGACCTACACAAATTCACATAAATGTAAATGTTTTATTCTGTGCCTAAATAAGTCATGCAACACATTGATTAATAAAAAAAGAGAGTAGACTAGGGAAAGAAATATGAAGGGTAAAGATTTGTTTTAGCAACTAGATATAGTCCAATTTGTAAATCAATATATTTTTTTCTGGTTGACTATGACCTAGAATAATCAGCTGATTAAGTTCTAAACAATAGACATAGTTACATAATGTGTAGTTTTCTTCTGAAAATGAGCTGCACTGTACACTCCGTTAGTATGACTGTTGTGTCCAAAATAGATTTTAGCCTTTTATGAATATGAACCTACTTTTATATTTATGCTTTTATGAATCTACTAAATTTGTTAGTTATCATTGGATATTCTCTCTCTCTCTCTCTCTCTCTCTCTCTCT
>NW_027186473.1:17888138-17953138 GCF_028583685.1 Petaurus breviceps papuanus
TCTCTCTCTCTCTCTCTCTCTCTCTCTCTCTCTCTGTTCCCCCCCCCACACATACATAGACAAACATAAATATATGTATGTACAAGTATAACATACCTCCATCATCCATCTGCCCTGAGAATCACTCTGATAGGTTCAAGTTACTCTACAGTTCCACTCTCCTTAAACTCACTCCACTTGACATCTGCTGCTCTCCCTGGTTTCAACTCCCCCTAACAAGATTGGGGGAGGGGGGAAGCAGTACAGGATAAGTTCATCATTTCTTAACTCAACATGTGTCTCGGATTAGAGAGCTGGAGAGCAGAGTACCAAATTCCTCCCAATGCCTTCCTTTATAGAGATTTCAAGGGGATATGAACTTGTATTAAAAACAAACAAACAAAAAACTAAATCTTTATTATCACTATACTTCTAACTGAAATTGGGCACTTATTTCCTTCAGTTATGAGAAGGGCCCCATGGTCCCTGTAACAACTATGTAAGCCAAATGCTCTTAGGATTCCCATTTGCAGATGAGACACTTGAAAAGGAGAGATAAAGTGACTGCCCAGGGTCATGTAGCAAGTAAGTATGTGTCTGAGGCAGGACTTGAATTCAGATCTTCTTAACTCCACGTCCGTTATGACACCCTCTCTTCCCACAATGAATTGGTGTTGTAGTGTATAAAAGACCTACTGTTAAGAATCAGGAAGATAGCAACTGTGTATCCACGCATAGGGATACAATTACCGCTAGCAAACTGGAAGGAACACTGGAGGTTTTAGGATGATATGAAGGAGTTTGCAAGGCATGATAGACAAGATTGAGTTATGATCTGTACTACTGAAAGGATTACTCAGATCAATGAGATGATAGATCCATTCAAGTATTTTGATATGATTGTCAAAAAGATTTCATTTTGATTGATAGTTACGGATAGCCCAAGTAGCACCAGATTTGGTATAAAGTAGCAACAGAAAATCCCTAAGATCCTATATAAGTCTTAGATATTATGACTGCAGGAATAATATGCTCTTTTAAAAATTCAGGTGTAAAATTTGAGCTTACCAAACATAAACTAGCGAATGATTACAAAAGAATCTTGAATTTATACTCACCAGAAAGAGAGGTTGTTTAAAAATTAGGATTCAGTTTAAAACTGTGAAATATGCAAACTGTTTTTCAAAAGCACATATAAAACATAACGTAATGTGAAGTACATGTGTTCTGCATATCCTTCTGATCAAAAGCAAAGAGATGCCCAGGATTAGCTCAGCAGCTAAAGAAGGATTTGCAAAAAGTGAAAGCTGATTGATAGCAGGACACCTGTAATTTGTAACTTAATGACTGTACAAGATGCATTATTCAGGTGTTTATATAAGCTTTCATTTGCCAATATTGTTAATGGTGGAGCTGGAGGAAGTAACTTTAAAGTCAATGTATAGTAGACTCAGAGGTTGCTGAGCTAAGTGACTTGAGAAGATAGAATAAAAAAAAAGCAACTCATCTGAAGGGCTTAGGTTAAAGGAGACTAAAGAGACAGATATATTGCTTAATAGATTTTAAATGGTCTTTTCATTTATGGGCATTATAAAGTTGTAATGTTCAATTATGGCTTCAAATAAGTTTGCAGCAAAATACTATATTAGAACAACATATATAAGTGTGCTTATATAAGTAAATGCTTTTTCCCCTTCTTTGTTGCAAGTGATAAATTGACATACTCCCATGTAGGCTACAGCCCTAAAACCTAAATTCTTTTACTTTACATGTCTTTTCTTAATTGTATTTCCACCATATATTATGTCAAATACAATTTTAAACTCTAAAAAGGGATTGCTATGTTATGGAAAGGGTGTTTTCTGTTTGGACTCCTAGTCATTCTCTATCTAGGAAATGACCTATAAATGTTTTATCAAAATACAGCATGAAGTCATTCAAATCATACTATTTATGGTAACCTTGGACCAGATGACTATGAGAGAAACTGAAAATTGAAGAATAAATCTTCTGGAGCCATTCACCTATATCAACATTTCTTAGGTCTAGGCAGATATCATTTTAACAACCCTACAAAAACCCAAACATCCAGGTCATTTGACACAAACTATTGATTAGCTCAAATCTCTGGTATTTATTTTTATCCTTCAGTTACCATCAGCTCAAATTGTTGCAATATGAATAGTTTATAGGATCTTGCATCTGAAGACCAAGGATACCTATCCCTTAGATGTCACTTAATTTATAGTGACCTCTCCAGTAGCTACTAACTAGGTATTCTAATATTGATATTTTTCCTTTTCTTACTCTGTAGGATAATATATAATTTTATTTTATTTATTATCAGGATGCTGATGATGATGACGATGATGATGATGATGATATTTAAGAACAAAAAAATGGTGAACATTTACATTATATTGTTAGGACTGAAGTCAACCCAAACCATTCCCCAGCCAGTACTATCCCATGCCATTCACCCTCTAGCTATCATCCTCAGCTTCCTTCGGCCTGAAACTTGGACATAGTCCCTGGAACACAAGACTCTGATAAATGAGCTTTTGCCTTATCTTACTGAGGCTAAGACACTCCATAACACCTAATTCATCTCCCTACCATGCCACCAAATAAGTTTCCAACCCTGATGCCAACTTTCTACAACTGTTTGTGTGTTACATTTCCCTACTAGTATTTAAGCCTCTTAAAGGGAAGTTTATTATTTTTATTGTATATGTATCCCTAGTACTTAGCAAAATGCCTAGAACATTATAGTGTTTAATAAATGCTTATACTGTTTAATAGATATAGTATTCAATAAATGCTCTCTTTGTCTCTCTCTGTTTCTCTGTCTCTCTCTCTCCCCACCTCCAACTAACCATCTCTCTAATTATCTATCTTACCCCAAGGGCTAATGTAAGAAAAGATTGGCCCAGAACCAGAATGGAAGCAAGAGGACACATCTTGTTCCTTGTTTCATGTTAATCTTATGGTATTTTAAAAATACCATCTCAAGACTACATTAAGAGATGGGACAGGAAAAGAAAGAAAACTGATTATCTTAGAAACTGATAGACATCTGCATGGAGGACAGTACGGAAGGATAGCAGCAAGAATGACCACAAGAGTGGAGTACCAGTGGGACACAGGATAAAACAGTCAGAATTTGAACCCAAGATAAAAGAACCTAGGCAATGATAGGTAGATGAGATCAGATTTTAATTGCCAAGACATTGGAGACTGAATGGCCATTTGTAAGGCTATGCAAATTTCCACAAATAACAACTGAATTGGGGGTGTGACTGATATCTGAATGACAGGTGGAAGGACAAGGCAAGAGTTGTGTCTACCTACCTACCTACCTATCTACCTACCACCTATCTACCATAGGATCAGAGGAGAATGGGAAGTGACTTGGTGTACACAAAGGTAGGAATCCAAGCAAGGATTTGGACTTGAGTTTTATAAGTTCAGGAAGCTAATTAGCTTTAGCTGGAGCTATGTATGCTCAGTAAAGTACTCAGATAAATCCCAGCTCCTCTACATTATTCTCTGCAACTGCAGAGGCCATGAGAAGAGGGGAAGTCAGGGAGCAACAATTAGAAAGATGTTTAAATTATTCATGTTATTTGGTGGTAACTCGGGAAAACAATAATAATATTAATTAATTTTCGTGTTTGCCTATTGGAAGAGGGAAACTAAATAACCTTCTTATTTCTTCATATTTTAGTAGTAAATATAAATCTGAGCTTGCTTTAACTGTTGTGGATTTAACAGACTGTTTCTGAGAATTTTCTGTGTCATTGAGCATTCAGATGAGAACGGCCATATAATTAGGCACTCAATTTTACTAAATTGTGGAAAAATTGTTTCATGTGCATTAATCTCATTTTCTCTAGAGCATAGCATTTTTAGGCAAGATGCTATGTGGTATAAAAAAGATAGAACAATTTGCCTTAAATTGGTAGGATCTGGGTTCAAATCCTCCCTAGATACTGATTAGTTGGGGGATCCTGGGCAAGTCACTTAACTACTCTATGGCTCAATTTGTCATCTGCCTTTGGTGAATGGGGTTGGGGGTCGATTCAGCCCCTCTAAGGTCATTTTCAGGTCTCAAGTATGATCCTACAATCTTTTCCAATATTTCTTTATACCTTTTATATGCTCTATATACATCTCACACATATAGCATAGTTGGCATGCTGTCTCTGTTTTTACCTTTCTTTGTATGCCCAGTGCTTAGCAGAGTGACTTACGCATAGTAAGCAGAAAATAAATGCTCATTAACTGACTGGCAGTGTCCAAAACAGTGCTGACCTCCCATTAATTGTAGCTGCTGCCTCATAGCCAGCCTTCTCAGGTGAGAAGATCTTGTACCATGAGTATGTTGGCACCCTAAGTCTTCCATCTCCTGCTGGGTACAGTGAGGAAAAACAGGTAGGAATTGGACCAGGCATCTTGTAACTTTCCCAAAGCAACCACTTGCATCTGTACCAGAAAAAGGCATTTTCCACCTGCTGTGAGAGCACATTCTCCTAACTGGGTTGTGGAGAACCTTCATTGCAAAGAACAACTCTCCCTTAGAATTTAAAGCTCCCATCTCTTGTTGTGCTGTCCTTGAGGGAAGAGGAATAGTGCTCTTGACTCAAGGATGGATATTATCACACCTGGCTCTCCTCTTCACAATGCAGCAACTAGGAACTCCTGTGGATCATCATCTAAGAACCATTTCCCATCACCCTCAACCTTCCCACTCCAAAGTTTCACCTTGAATACACCCAGTCCTTCCACTACACCCCCTGGAGCGCCTGCTCTATAAGGAACAGATTTCTCTTCATTTAAAATTTTTTATTTCCCCACCCCTTCCTTCTACTAACTCTTAATAAAACCTAGCTTCCACCAGATGACATAGCCCCCATGGCGACCCTTTTTAGTAACAGCTGTACCTTTGTTTATTCTCTTGAATTTATTCATTCTCCTTGAGGCAAGGGCATTAACATACTACTTGCTTCCCATTGACACTTCAAGGTTCTTCTCCTTCCTCCATCACTAAGTAACCTCTATTCCTTTGAGGTTCATGTTGATCACCTCTACCACCCAAATACGGGTAGCTGTGGTTGACAGACCCCCAGATTATACCCCTTTCTTCCTCAATCTGTTCTATATTTGGTTCACAATTCTTCACTCTTTCCTAACTCTTTTCCTCTTGCTAGGGAACTTCAACATACATGTTGATTCTCCCTTAAAACCTCTATCTACTCAGTTCCCATGAGCTATTATTTCAACCACCTTCAGTCACACAAAGACAGTCATATTTTTGATCCAGGATTACCCAGATATTTATCATTGCTATGTTCAAGAATTCTACAATTCCTTTATCTGGACATTGGCCTTTCACCTCTCCCTCTGCCTTCCTTACAGAGGTTCCCAAAGAAGGTGAGCCCACCCCCTTGGGGGGCACTGGAAAGATTGGGGGTAGGGGTAGAATGGTGGTAATAGCCTCAGATGCAATCGAGGGGGCACTGAATAAAAATCAATTGTGGAAATAAATGGTAGAAAACTAAATGGTGGAAATATAAGGAAAGAAGAGAAGAAAATTTTGAAAAATTGTTCATACATGTTCCATCTATTGTGTAATGGAGTTAAAAGCATAGCGATTGCATTATTTTTTCTTTTTTTTCCCCTATTGCCTCTAATATACTTTTTAATTTTTAAATTTTTTTTCATTTTCCAAATGCTTTGTTAACTTCTGATTTACATCATTAATTTCTGCCAGATTTTGAGTTACAAATTTTCTCCCCATTTTTCCCCTACCTGCCACCCCAAAATATCAATCCCACAGGATATCCCCTCCTCCAATCTGCTCCCTCCTGTATCTTCTCCCATACCCCCTTCGACTTTTCCAGTAGGTCATGGTGGATCTCTATGCCCCAGTGCCTGTATGGCTTATTTCCCAATTACATGTAAAATAGTATTGATAATAGTATATAAAACTTAAAACATTTGATTTTAAAACTTTGAATTCCAGATTCCTTCCCTTCATCCTTTGTCACCCACCCTTACTGGGAAGATAAGCAGTTCAGTATAGGTTGTACATGTGTAGCTAATGCAAAACCTTAACATAGTAGATATATTGTAAAAGACTGACTATATTTCCCTCCCTCCTATCCCACCTCCTACCTGTAAACATATATACACACATTCACATATATATTCATAAGTCTGTATACCCTCCAATATAGACATATATATTTCTATTCCCTTCAACTATTTTCATACTGAGAAAAGTTTCATCAATTACAATTGTTTTTCCATGTAGGAATGTTAATAGTTCAACTTTGATAAGTGGCTTATGATTTCTTTTCCCTGTTTACCTTCTCAAGCTTCTCTTCCTTTTTGTATCTGAATGTCAAATTTTTTATTAACCCTGTTTTTTTCATCAAGAATGCTTGAAAGTCCTCTATTCCACTGAATGACCATATTTTCCCCCAGGGGCTAAAACCTCAGGTTAATGCTGGCCTGGGCTCAGCTCACAGAGTGCTGTGATAGCTGATTCCTGCTGGCCTGCAGGGCTGTCCTCAGTAGGAGGTTAGCTTCTCTGTGTCATTTTGTGGGTTCTGTAGCTCCAAAGTTTGTTCAGAGTCCCCTTTTACATGAATTGGGGAAGGTGGAAGCTGGAGCCTCGCGGAAGTCCTGTTTCTACTCTGCCATCTTGACTCTGCCCCATTGCCTCTCCATTATTTTTCAAATAAGCACACAAAATGCAAGTTGCAAGGGATCAATGATCAAGTTTGCTGACACAACTTACCAAGCAAGTGTTGACAGGCGAGTGTGCAGCATATTGTCAGGAAGTCCAGAATGCAATGCCATAAATGTGTGTGTTTAATGACTTATTTACAGCATGATGCTATACAGTTATATGATGTAATATTGCATCATCAAAATTTCAAAGCAGGAAAAAAAACACAAAGTTACAAGAAATTATTAAATTTGAGGTGTATCATTTAAAAATATATTTTTGAAATGATGCAAATTACAAAATAAAAGTTGAAGGGGTAAAGAAAGTAGATTTCTGGGTGGGGCCACTGAGAAATTTTTTTGAAAGGGGGAGTAGGCCAAATAAATTTGGGAACCTCTGCTTTACATAATCCTACTCTTCTTCTGGGCAGGTATTTGGCTTAGTAGATAAAATCTGAATTCAAATCCCACTTCAGACACTAACTAGCTGTGTGACCCGGAACAAGTCATTTAATCCTGTTTTCCTCAGTTTTCTAATCTGTAAAATGAGCTGGAGAAGAAAATGGAAAACACTCCAATATCTTTGCCAAGGAAACCCCAAATGGGGTCACAAAGTGTCAGAAATGACTGAACAATAACAGCAACTCTTTTTCTGCGTTGTGACCTCTAATTCCTTGACCCCTCAATTTTGTTCCCAGGGCATCTCCCCTTTACTAGCCATTTTCTCCTCTTCTCCCCATCTTGACCCATTGTTGAACCCATTCAACTCTACATCATTCTCCTCTTTTGAATCCTCAGCCCTTCTATCATATTGCTTATTACTCCCAACCAAGCCTTAGTCCTGGATCACTTCCACTGCTTGTCACCTTTGCTTCTACAAACATGCTGCTCAATGAAGGCAGAAAAAACCCAACATTCTGACTGTGTCCACTACAAATATATATTACATGACTTCATCTGGCCCTTCATTGTCACTGGGCAATTCTTCTATACCTCCCTTATTAACTTACTCTCCCACTCTCCACATTAAATTTCCAACCTGGTCATCCCTCTTCAAACCTCCCATGACTCACCTTCACCACCCCCACTCTCTCAGCTAAGAACCTTGATTCATTGAAGAAATAGAGGTCATTCACTGTGAACTCCCTTTTCTTCCTTCTTCTTCATCTGTCACTCAGATACCTTCTGCCATTTTCTCCTCCTTCACCTGTGTCTCATAATGAAGCATCCTTCTGTCTTACCAAGGCTAACCTCTCTACTTATTAAAGCTATTAAAGGTATCCCATTCCAACAGAATGCTCCTCTTTGAAACCCATGTTTCACTTCTTTTCAAAGTCTTTCTCTCTACTGACTCATTCCCTGCTGACAAAAACATGCCCTTGTCTCCCTGTCCTAACAACAAAACAAACACAAAGACCCTCAAGTGTTCCTTCCATCCACCACTCACTATTGCCCCATATCTCTTCTACCCTGCCTTGCTAAACTCCTCAAAAAGACAATCTACAATAGGTGCCTCCACTTTCTCTTTTCTCACTTTTCTTAAGCCCTTACTATCTGGCTTCTGGTCATTCCTCCAAAACTGCTCTCTCTAAAGTCATTAATGATATCTTAGTTGCCAAATCAAATGGCCTTGTCTCACTGTTCATTCTCTTTTATCTCTGCAGCCTTTGAAAATGTTGATCACTCTTCTTGATAATCTCTTCTCTCAAGGTTTCCTGGATATTAATCTCTCCTGGTTCTCTTCCTAAGGGTATGACCAGTCCTTCTTTGTCTCCTTCACTGCATCCTCCTCCAGATTATGCTATCTAGTAGTAGCTATCCCTTAGACATCTGTCATGGTCCCTCTCATCTATTCTATATTACTTCACTTGTTGATCTCATCAGCTCCCAAGGTTTTAATTACCTTCTCTATCCTGATGATTCTTGTATCTACCTATCCTGCCCCAATCTCTATGCTAATTTCCAATCTTGCATCTCCAGCTGCTTTTCAGGCATTTCAAAGTTGATGTCCAATGTATCCCAAACAGAGCCCATTGTCTTTCCCCCTAAACCCTCACTTTCACCTTCCCTATTACTGTAAAGGGCAAAACGATCCTCCCAGCCCCTCAGACTGGATCCTGGCCACCTCACTATGTCTTACTCCCCATATCTAAGCTGTTACCAAGAGTTGTCAATTTTGTCTTGGAAACATCTTTTGAATATACCTCTTTTATCTTCTGATGCTACCACCAAGCTAGTGTGATCTTCATTACCTCACACCTGGATTATTGCAATGGCATATGATGAGTTTGCCTGCCTCAAGTCTCTCCCCACTTCAATTCATCCTCTATCTAGTCACTAAAGTGTTGTTTTTCCTAAAGTGCAGGTCTGATCATGTCATCTCCCTAAAGTCAGGCAGTTTCCTAATAACATCAGGAGCAAATACAAAATGCTCTGTTTGCCATTCAAATCCCTTCACAACCACTCCTCCTCCTACCATTCCAGTCTTCTTATATCTTACTTCCTGGTAGTTGACACTTGAAAGTCTCCTGGCAGTTCCACAAACAAGACACTCAATCTGTGGGCTCTGGATTTTCTCTCTGGTTATCTCCAGTGCCTGAAATGTTCTTCCTTCTCCACTCCAACTACTGACTTCCCTGGTTTCCTCTAAGTCTCAACTAAGATCCTGCTTGCTACAAGGAAATCTTCCCCAACAGCTCAATTCCAGTGCCTTCTGTTAATTATTTACTATTTATCCGGTATATGCATGTTTTTTTTTTTACATATTTGTTTGCATGTGGCCTGCCCCATTAGATTGTATGTTCTTTGAGAGCAGGGTCTATATTTGCCTTTTTTTTTTGTATCTCCATTACTTAACACAGTATATAGTGAGTGCTTCACAAATGTTTATTGATTAATTGACTGTATAGGAGGTGATTAACATGATTTTAATGATTTATTTATTTTAATATGGTCTAAATGAGGTGATCCAAGAATTTAGCTTTACATTGATGAGAACCTTCACACGTACACACACACACACACACACACACACACACACACTTTAGACTTTTGTTTTTGTTTTGCTTTTTTTGGAGGGCAATTGGGGTTAAGTGACTTTCCCAAGGTCACATGACTAGTTTTTTGTGTTAAGTGTCTGAGGTCA
The DNA here is from genome assembly GCF_028583685.1 of Petaurus breviceps papuanus. Taxonomy (NCBI): domain Eukaryota; kingdom Metazoa; phylum Chordata; class Mammalia; order Diprotodontia; family Petauridae; genus Petaurus; species Petaurus breviceps. Next base: position 17,897,998 of record NW_027186473.1, read on the forward strand.
GATTTGAACTCAGGTCCTCCTGACTCCAGGGCCAGTGCTCTATTCACTGCACCACCTAGCTGCTCCAACATTTTAGACTTTTAATAAGAAAGTGATTGTCCAAGGCTACTTTTTTTTTTTTGAGATGAGACTTCTACAGAAAAAGTGAGCTAACTATTAATGCTAAGAGCAATTTCCCTTTATGATGGGTGTATGCTACCTCACAGCAGGAAAGCCATTTAATTATAGACATTTATCTAGATGAGGGAGAGGAGGAGATAAAAGGCAAAGACACATTAACATCACAGTTACTCCATCGACAAGAAAACAACCAGATCTCAAGGCTTGTGAAGGTGGCATCCGAAACAGGTCTTGGGTGAGGTGATTTTGATGACACAGAGAAAGCAGAAAGGAAAGATCAGCTGTTTTATAGAGTGAGGTTGGACTTTACTCAGATGCTTCTGATTATGTTCCCATTTCTTATATCACTATTAAATGGGCACTAATTAGGAAGCTGGAAATTTCCAGCCAGGAATACATGATTTCCCTGAAGTGTTGTGCAGTTTTAAACTTTAATAGCATTAAGTTTAAGCTTTAAAAGCTATAAACGACATTAAGACTTTGGGGATGCCCCATTTTGGGGAGGGAGAGGAATTGAAAGGGGTCAGGACAAGTTGGAGGGTTAATCACTATATTTATATAATAGTATGTGCACATATATGTATGTATGTGTGTACACATATGTTTACATATATGCATATATACAAGTTTAGTGGTTGCCACTCAAATTAATAGAGGAGAGCTGTGTGAGTAATGTAAAAAATAATTTTGAAATTCTATATTTCTCTGGTGTTATTCTAGGAAAAGATAGTGAATTAGGTAGTGTCAAGATGTTTAAAAAAAAATGATGTGCTTGGAACTTTTGTGCATTAACACAGTTAAGGATACCTGACTGTGTCTAGGTTTTGAGATGTTCACATTATGCTAGATGTCCTCTTAAGTCAAAACATTTCACTTGAAAAAAATAAAATAACCTGAAGGGCAGGTTCAAAGGCAACAATGACTCATATTATTAGCATCCTATCCTCATTCCACTGAATAAGGCTGAATTCTTAAATTAGAGGAGAATATGATTTGTAATAAGGCCATAAAATTCATGTTCAGTACAACCTCATAAATTCCAAATTCAACAATTCAAAATATTGGGATAACTCAACATGGGGCATGTTGAATTTTTCTCTACATATGATGAAAGATTTTGCTAGGCAAACTAGTAATATAAACACAGTTTAAAAGTTTAAATTTGTTTAAAGAGCTTTAGTATATTGTTTGTGGATAGTGTAGTTAATTTTTAAATGATTTTATCTATTTATCAATTCATGTGCCTGTCCCATAGCCTGAGTTTTGAAACATTGTGGTAGTAATTAAAATATTCATTGTTCAGTAATAACTCCATTTGGAGGCCTTATCATAGTGTGGCAATACATAATTGTTTGTAGGTCTTACCAAGTGGAAAGTCTTTGAGCATGGATCCAGTTTGAGAAAAATTATCTATCATCTGAACATCTACTTAAATTCAGAGGGAGTTCTGGGGGGAAGGAGGCAAAGGGGAATCTACTACTGCTTTGTTGACTACACTAAAGCCTTTCACTGTGTGGATCACCAAAAAAAAAAGTGTGGCAAAAAAAAAAGTCCTCAAAGAGATGGGAGTACCAGATCATTTTACATGTCTCCTGAGGAACGTGTATTCTGGCCAGGAAGCAACAGTCAGAGCTGAATATGGAACCAGTAATTGGTTTAAGATTAGAAAAAGAGTATGACAAAGCTGTATATTGTCACCTTATTTATTTACTCATATACAGATTATATCATGTAAAATGCCACAACGGACGAATCAAAAAACTGAAATTAAGGGGTTGCCAGGAAAAATATCTACTGTCTCAGATAGAGAGATAATACTGCTCTGATGGCAGAAAATAAAGAACTAAGGCCTCTTGATGAGGGTAAAAGGGCAGAGATTAAAAGCTGACTTGAAGTTTAAGATCAAAAGACTAAGATCTTGGCAACTGATCCCATCACTTCCTGGAAAATATAGGAAGAAGAAATGAAAGTAGTGTTAGATTTTATATTCTTGGGCTCAGATATCACTGTAGATGGTGACTACAGCCATGAAACTAAAAGATGCTTGCTCCTTCAAAGGAAAGCCATGGCAAATCTAGACAGCATGCTAAATTGTAGGGATACCTTGCTGACAAAGGTCTGTATTGTCAAAGACGTTTTTTTGGTAGCGATGTATGACTGTGAGAGTTGGACTATAAGGAAAGCTGAGTGCAGCAGAACTGATGCTTTCTAATTGTGGTGCTGGAGAAGACTTTTGAGAATCCTTTGGCTAGCAAAGAGGTCAAACCAGAATTTGGCTTTTCGCTGGAAGGTCAAATACTGAAGATGGAGCTTATGTACTTTGACCACATAATAAGAAGATGGGACTTACTGGAAAACACCCTGATATTGGGAAAGATTAAAGGCAAAAGGAAAAGAGGATCGCAGAGTATGGGATGGATAGATAGTTAAATAGAAACAATGAACATGAACTAAGATAGACTTTGATAGATAGTGGAGGATAGATGGGCCTAGAGTTCATGCAGTCAGGAAAAATTGGACATGACTGAACAACACAACATCTGTAAAATGGGGATAATAATACTTATATTGCTAGCCTAACTCAGAGGACTGATGAGTCAAAGATCTTTGCAAGTCTTAATGATGTTATGTAAATATCAAGGTTTGTTGCTATTAAAATAATACCTAATTTCTATAATGCCCCATTTCCTTTGGCCTATCCCAGTAAATAAATCAGCATATACTTAGTCTATGGGGCAGCTTCTATGTTCTATGTTGTTTAAATGAGGCAAGAAGAACCAGCCTCCTACCTGCCAAAGAAACTATGCTTGATGGCTTAGTATCATTGAAATTTGCCCAGCCTGACTTATGGAAAGAATATAGCCCTGCCTTGCCTAACCCATAACTCCTCATTAATAGTGTATATTTTGTTAAAACCTAATTTATTTTTTTCTTCTTCCCTAGCTATTTTCAAATTTATGTCAAACAACCTACTTATTAATGATAAAAAATGAGTTTACTACCATTTGAATTCAAGAAATTAGGCTATCAGGCTAGGGAGTAAAGTAATGAGACTGAGTATTACGTTAATGACTTATAAGGATGAAAAGCTTTTAGAATCTTGAATTATACCATGATATATATATATATATATAATATATTCATATGTATACATGTGTATACATATAAATTAATTAGATTCAGGAAACTCCTTTGTCATTTGAAATGATACAAGTTGTGTTTAGTTCAGGACAATGGTTTTTCATCTTTTTATTTACATAGAACTAGTCTTTGCAAATTATATTATATACATACATATATGTGTGTATGTGTATGCATATACATATGTATGTGTGTATCACTAGCATTGCTGCTTCTGACAACTGTTCACATGTTAATTCTTGATAAGCATATAATTAATTTGTGTTACCATTTCATCAATTAGAAATAAGACAAGATGATATAACATTTTGGAAGACACAGGGAAGAAAACATGAGGGCAAAGAAGCCTTACATCATGATGGTGACCTGTCAGCAAGATATTTAGTAGGAATTATCCCACAGAGTTAAAGCCTAAAGAGCACAGGGCATTAAATAGCTTTTCCACTCAACACATTGGAAATAAAATTATTGCTATTCATCAGCTATTAAAACCCCACTAGCTTATGTTTTGAGAGCACTATTCATGGGAAATGCCAAAGCTATACTTAGCAAACTTGAAATTGGTCATGTTCATTAATGGATGTCTTTCCATTAGGTCATCCAGACTAGTAAAGGCCCATTTAGTAAATTATAATTGTAGAACAGTGGTTCCCAAATAGTCGTCCATGAACTTTTATAATTCCTTTGCAAAATTTGTAGATTTACATAACTTTTGCTATTAAAATTCCTTAAGTTATAAAACCTGTTCACTTTGAAAATTGACTCCTCTCCTTCTCTCTGTGTCCTGGTTCCTTTCCATTCTCTTCCTTCTCTTACCTTTACCTCCTTCTCCTTCACTCCCAATTTGACCCATATGAGAAATCATAAACTACCCCCACTAAATCCGAAAAAATGATGTGCTATTGTCTGCATTTAATTCTAACAAAGAACCAATTTGTGATGAAATGATGTGAATGTTGGAAAAAAGTGATTTTTATTAACTTTGAGTTGGAAATAGCAAAGGATAGACAATCTGGGCAGAAACTGAACTGTAAACTAAACTTCATGAAAGTAGCTTATTTCTGTGAAGGTCTTGACCAAGAGTACAGAACAATATCAAGTAACCACTGATCTGATTGATTTCAATTTATCATGTCTCAACTTCCAGGTGAAAATGTGGGGTTTTGTCTGATGTGATATGATATGAGACAGTATGATGATTTTCTGCCCATGACTCTCTCCCAATCCTGCTCCCTTTCCCCTACTCCCAAACTGCTCAGTGTTTATTTTATGATCCAGACATCTGTGAATATCTACTATACAATGCTGTCAATTTTTTTTTCAATTATCTTAGGATGTATTCTTCAGTATTTAGTCTCTTTTACTTAGGTAAAATATTTGGTTTGACCAGTTGTCATTCATTTTATCTTAACACCATTTTGTTAAGTTTCCTTTTTATTTATATATTTTTCTATTTACATAGGTAGTCCAGCCAAGCCAGGGGTAATTTGTGGACTGCTGCATATTCAGAAGGACATTCCAGCAGAAAATGATGTTTCTGAGTTACAAAAGTTGCATGAAGCTAGTCAGTTTCAGGCAAACTCATGCCGAGCTGAGTGTATGGTTTCAGGGAAGAAAAGGTGTATGGTTCCAGTCTCTTTTGGGGGAAAAGACTTTTAGAAAAAGAGCTTGGAAGCTGAAGACAGTTGAGAAAGCTGTCCTGATTTCCAGATTGTCTTTCTAGAAATTCAGAGACTATGGTATTGCATTTGCCTCTCCCTGAAGCTCTTCCCGGAAGAATGTCTGCAATCAACTGCAAGTGTCATGCATTATCCTCTCAACCATTTAAGAGTCTCCTTTCTACACAGCAGCATGCAAAATGCCTCGGGCTTGGATAAAAATCCAGGTCACATTCATATTATTTGCATCTTATTTTGTTGTAAAGTGGGGACAATAAACACTAAAGTGATGAGTGCCTATCACTAAGGATTCCCTAATCATGTTTTTTATCCCTCTTTTACCTGCCCTTCCTTCCCAAACTTCTTGAAGGCCCCCTTAGACAAATTCAAATATTTACCACTTCATACACAGTAGTTCCCTTTACACAAGGGACAGAAACTATGCATAGATTTCTGAAGCGTTTCATTCCACCCCCTGGGAGGCTCTGGGACAATCCAGGGGGGCAGTAGTAGCCTCAAGTGCAATAGGGGGAGGGCACTGAATAAAAATAAGGGGGTAGTGGAAAAATAAGGAAAGAAGAAAAGAAAGAATTTGAAAAACCTTCTGTAAATGTTTGATCCATTGTGTAACAGAGTTGAAGTCATAGTGATTATATTATTTTCCAAATAAATATAAAAAAATGCAAATTATAACCAATCAGTGATCAAGTACATTCACAGGTCTTAAAAAAGTGTTGGTAAACGAACATATAGTGCATTGTGGGGAAGTCCACCATGCATTGTCAGGAATATGTGTATGTAATGACTTGTTTACAATATGATACTATGCATGCATGACCCAATATTGCATCATCAAAATGTCAGTGAAAGAATGTAAATGCAAATTTACAATAAATGATTAAATTTAAGATACATCATGTAATAGAGAGACAGAGACAGAGAGAGAGAGAGTTTATGTATTTTTTGAAATGATGCAAATAAAAAAAAAATAAAGTATTAAAGAAAGTAAATTTCCAGGAGGGTGCTGAGCAATTTTTTTTTTGAAAGGGGGCAGTAAGCTAAATAAATTTGGGAATTTCTGTGCTAGAGGAAGCAATGAATAGCAGGCTGAATTTGTAGTCAAGAATTACTTGACTTCAAATCCTGCCTCACCTGTGTTACCCAAATAAACTCTTCTTGTGACAATATGATCCTGAGCAAATCATCTACATTCTCTTAGCCTCTATGGAGAGGTTAGACCCAACAGTTTCTAAGGTTCCATTTTGCTTTTTATCTATAATTTGCTGTAGAAGACACAAGGGATTCAGCTAATTTACAGGATAAAAATTCACCTGTGTGAGGATTGAGCCCATTCTAAAGATAACTCAGGAAGTTATTGAAATAGTATGTTCTTTCATATCTATGGGGAGGAAAAGAAACACTATTAAATGTTGCTTCTTCTTTTGAAGTGAAGTACACTAGGGGAAGGAAGAGTGATCCCTGGAATTATTCTTTCATGAGTTAGACACCTCTTTCTATAGAAACTCTCCACAAAAATGCAGAGTAGCTATTAATATCTTCATATGAATTATGAATTATGCATACTAATTACTTTTTGTAAGATAATTCCTATCTTAATTTTTAATATCACTCAAGTTATCCAATCTTAGCATTTGAATATGAGCAAGACCTAGTCTATTCCACTAATTTTTATAAATAGACAATTTGAGGCCTTAGTGAACTAATAATCATTCTAAGAACACAGCATATAGTGTAGGAGAACCGTGACCTCTAGATGCCAAATTCAGTCCTCCTTATATACCATCCTGCTCCTGCATACTTTATTTTATGGGGTTATTTTATTGTGCTTTACTCTATATGACATGTACTGATATCTCTGTATAATCTGAGGATTGAGAAGGCTATTAAAAAAAAGTCAACCCTACAGAGGGTCCTACATAGTCTTAGATTATGGAAAAATCAATCTCTCAGTGCCTCAAGCAATGCTCTAAGACAATAAATTGCAGAAAAGTTTCAGATCTGCATTTGCAGAGCAAGTTCCTTCAAAAGTAATACCATACCAATGAAATCACAGATCAAAACAATAGCAGCACCAGCAGCAACAATGACAAAATAACATTCCTGAACCATATTCATTTCATGGGTCTTATCCTACTATATCTCTATGTTATTTATCAGATAAAATTCTCCTCCTTAAATTAAGATTTTATTTTCTTCTTAAAAGAACTAAAATTCACTTTGTTTATTACCTGTTCTTTGTGCACTAATATATAGACATCCTAGGATCTCTTAATTTCTTCAAGACTAAGTTAAAGCATTAAATTTTACCATAAAGTCTTTCTAGATTCCTTCCCCTTCATCTAGCTCCTAATGCCCTCATCCATCCCAAAAATACCTTGTAACTATACTTATATGTGTACATATTTTCCCTCCAGCTAGTATGTAATCATCGTAAAGGCAAGGATTGTTTCATTTTTTTCTTTGTATCCCTAGCATCTGTAATAATTCCTGGGCAAAAGTAGGCACTAAATAAATATATGTTGATTTGCTAGATTGGTGAATAGAAATCTGAAGCCATACTTTTATTGGTGGCTCCCCTTTAGAATTTTGTCTGGTGTCGAAGTCTTCATTCTTTTTTCTTTTTTTTGGAGGGGGGAAGGCAAGGCAATTACGGTTAAATGACTTGCCCAACATAACACAGCTAGGAAGTCTCAAGTGTCTAATATCAGATTTGAACTCAGATCTTCCTGACTCCAGGGCTAGTGCTCTATTCACTGTGCCACATAATGGTCCCCATTTTTTTTCTACTGATAATCTTCTCCCTGCACATACACACTGTAGCTATGGACTGTGGTATCTAGTTTAATAACTATATGTAGAGCATCATCCATAAGATTTCTTCCAATATCTCAAGAACATAAACATTTATATGTAGGTTATTCTCATAAAATAGATACATGGAAGAAAGCTACAAGGTTTTCTTTTATAAAAGTAAAAAAAAAAGCAAATTTCCATAGCAGAAAGCACTCGATGTACATAATGAATAATCCAGTTTACAAGGATAGTAGAGCACATGGGGAAGAGAAGGAGACATAATTAGAAAGACAGACTTTATTCCTCAATGAAATGAAGCAGAATATAGAGGTAATTGTTAATGTAATATTTGCCTATCACCTGATCGCTTCTCATACAAATAATAGTGTAAGCTCCTTGTTTGTAGGTTGTCTCATTCTTTGTATTTGTGTCCCCAGTGCTGAACAAAGAGCTTGGCACATAATAGATACTGTAGTTGATTTCCCTTTTGGAAGATGCAGAAGACCCCTTTTTGCATTGATCAGCAATGATTTTTTTTTTTTTTGCTTCTAAGCTTTTTCTTGAGAAAGCAACATCCTAGCTATAACTACTCATAAGTATATTGTCATATGTTACAATAAAATTTGTTTGGAAATGGTTTCATTTTGGTTTCATTTTTATTTATTTAGACAAAAAGATTGACTTTAATAGCTTTTTCTAATTCCAGTTCTATTTCAGGTATAGTTTTAATGACATTTCCAGAGGTTATTTTGTCATTTTTCTTATTTGTTTTTACTTGTCTTTTCTTGCTTCTTACCAACCTTTAATTAACCAAGAAATAAGGAGACCAGTTCTCTGGTCTGGGCAGTTACCACTGGTTTCAGTATGTCAAAAAACAAATATATTCCATAATGCAATGTGGGGCAAGAAATGTATTCATTCCAGTTGATCATGAAATTAACAGCCTCACTGCCTCATTCTTCTTGTCCCTATAATCTCACTGGTCCAATTGTTTGTGTCTATTCATAGGGACCTCTTAAGACTTGACCATGTCATTGTATAGATCTATTTACAAAACCCTTTCCTCTTACCTGGACTCTGTCTCATAGAGAGTTATAGACTTTTAGAGCTAGGAAGGACCTTAGACAGAACATAATCCAACACAATCATTTTACAGATGAATAAACAGATGCTGAGAGGTTAAATTATTTACTTGGCCAAGGTCATAGAACAAGGTAATGGTAGAAATAGGGAAAGAATCTTGATCTCCTGAATCCCATCTCAGTGGCCTAGCCTTCTTACTTATATCCTTCTGGCCTACTGAAACCATTGCCACCCACATAATACAGGCACTCACGCATTTGCTTTCTATCCCAGTCTCCCTCTTTCCCTTCTATGACTTCTCTCCCCCTTTCTTTCATTCCCTGTCCGTTTTTGCCTCCCCCTCCTCCTTTCTTCCTTTCTCTTTTTATGATATATGTATATGTACATATACATACAAATTTGCCTATGCATAGTATTATCCACATGTATTATATCATATATGTAAAAACCCTGTTTCATTATTTCCATTTATATTATAAGCTCCAAGAATAATACTTGACACATAATAATCACTTGACATACATGTATATTATGTTATATAATATTTTATCATATATATGTTGAAAACATCCAGTGAAGAACAATATCGTCATTAAAGACAGGGAGTTTTAATGGCAAGTACACTGAATTTTGGTGCCAGAATAAATCAATTGGAATTCTAGCTCTGCCAATTAAGTGGCTACATAACTATAAAGACTAATTTCACCTCTTTGTGCTGAGTTTTATTCTTTGTACTATTTGGAAATCACACTAGATCTATAAGGTCCCTTGCAGCTCCTACTCCTATGACAATAGATGAATAGTTACCTTGGCTAATAAGAGAAAATCTCTATCAAATAATGGCATAACTCACTTTGGAGTAATGTAAGCACTTAACACACTACACATAAGGGTGATCCGTTTTCTAATTTGACATGATTTCAGGCATATTTTCTCTAGCAGCATTTTTTCCCTCATCATGACAGTTTTAATTTTTGAATATAATTTGTAGTTTTTGGTAACATCAATTTGCATAACTTAGACTTTTTTAAAAAATTTTACATAGTCTGAGTCACCAAATGCAAAGTTATCCAAATTTATCTAGTGAATTCCGCCCAGAATATTTATAAATAATACATGTGGTAAGATAAATTACTTCTTTACTTAGAGAAAATTTTTCTATTTTCTTATCTAATATAATAAATAGCAGTTTGGCTCCAATTTCTTTCATACCTAAAATTTCATTACTTTTTTTTCTAATGAAAGAATCATCCTAGGTTTTAATAATTTCATTATTTCTCATCTTTTATCAAGTGGAAAACAAGTAGGCTTATTTCCATGTGCAAATGCGATTGAAAACTATTTTGTTTCTTCCTGTTGGGGAATATGTCATGGGTGACAGATAAGGACAATGCAGTTTTTTTCCCAAGGAAACATGACCCCAATCAACAGATATGAGGTATAAATTCTCAGCTTCAAAACTGCCTCAGAAATTAATAGAAGTTGGGGAATAGTACTTTAGATGGGATACTAAGGATATATTAACTTTGAAGCAGTTTTAAACCTTTTATCCAGGGGAAAACAAGTAGGCTCTCTCTCTCTCTCTCTCTCTCTCTCTCTCTCTCTCTCTCTCTCTCTCTCTCTCTCTCTCTATCTATCTATCTATCTCTCTCTCTGTATATATATATATATATATATACACATGTGCAAAAGCAGTTTGCTTGTTTGAGTCCAGTGGGGTGCAGTTTGCTTGTTTTGAGTCCAGTGGGGTGGGGGATGTATCTTGGACTTTAGGGTTACTCTGCTTGACTACCCTTCTAAAATTATAGCTCATGAGGTCCCAGTGCTCAATTTTACCTTAATCAGCCAGAAGACACAATTTATGCCAACCTATTTAGTAAGATAACATGGTGAAAGTGGTATGCACATAATTCTACCCCCTACCCAAGCAAAATCTTGGGTATGCAATTTCAAAAAACTTAAAATGGCATTGTGAAGAATAAAAATAATATGCAGTGTAATGATAGGGAGATATGTGTAAATACTACATGTGCAAACACACACATGCATATGTGCACATGTGCATGCACACACACACACACAAACACAAACTTAGAACTCTGGAACTACAGGGCCTGAAAGTGCTTTCTTTCTTCTTGAAGTCTTTGTATCTTCTCCAGGGGTATTCCTCTCTTTAGTCAAGAACTGACTCTTTTCCCTGCTACCAGTGGTTACACTCATGATTGTGTCCATCTTTATGCCTCTGTACGTATGTATGTAGAATTTGTGTGTCTGCTTCCTCATTTGGGCCAACCTCTCTTTAAATCTACACTGTTAGGGTTTCTCCTTCTGGGAAAGTGAATTCATTGCTAGGTGTCATTGCTGAGAGAGAGAGAGAGAGAGAGAGAGAGAGAGAGAGAGAGAGAGAGAGTTCTTCTTCCTCCCCTCCTTTCAGGAATCTCTATGAGCTTTGGCCCCTTCCTTTCTCTTCAGGGTTTGGAATTTAAAGACCCAAGGGGCAAGGTGAATTTGTTTGCTCAATCAATCAAACTTTTGTTCTCTTGTAATAATCAGAGAATTGTAGAATCTTGTGAAGTATCAATGGACATTAACACTTTATATTATAAACATCTTACTATATCACCATCACTGTATATCCTTGAGTACTAATCTGCAGGATTTGTTAGGAGGACAGCAACCATGATAGCTGTGAATTCCTAGGTGCATCTTTTATTTCATTCTTAAAGGCAGCTCAGCAAATTTTTAGATCATGGAAACTGACTCAGTTTGGGAGTCATGGGAAATATCAGATGAGAGCATCTCAGATGTTTCATAGAAAACGAAGGGGTGTGCCTTGGAGGGAATTGATTGCTTTTTACCTCATCAGCATTGTACCTCAATTTCATGACAGCATGTTTGCCCAGATTCTAGATAATGGACAATGCTCTCATGCTTTCCCAGTCACCAATGGAGTGAAACAAGACTGTGGACTTTCCTCCATACTTTTTAGCATGATGTTTTCAGTCATGTTGTTAAATGCTTTCAAGGTGAGCTACTGCACTGATAGTAAATGCCAAGACCAAAGTGGAGGGAGTGTTGGTACGTGATTTTCTGTTTGTAGATCATTATGCAGCCTCTGAAGCTGAGTTGCAATAACGTATGGATCAGTTCTCTGCTTCTTGTGCTAATTTTGGCCTAACAACACCAAGAAAACACAGGTTCTCCATCAGCCACTACCACACCATCCATATGTTGAACAATCAATTACAGCAAATGGAGAAGTTTTGAATGCTGTGAATAAGTTCACTTACCTTGGTAATGTATTTTCCAGGGATGTACACATTGATAATGAGGTTGACACACAAATTGTCAGAGCTAGTTTAGTGCTTGGGAGGCTCCAAAGAAAAGTATAGGAGAGAAGAGGTGTTAGAATGACTACCCAGATGAAGGGCTACATAGCTGCTGTGCTAACTTCATTGTTTTATGCCTGTGAAAACTGGATAGTCTACCAGCACCATGGCAGGAAACTGAATTGCTTCCATTTTAATTGTCTTAGGAAGATTCTGAAGATTACCTGGCAGGATAAGATATCAGACACTGAGGTCCTTACTCAAACTAAACTGCCAAAAATTCAAATTTTGCTTAAGAGAGTGCAATTCCAATGGGCTGGCCATGTTGTCTGAATGCAAAATGTACACTTACCATAGGGGCAACCAGGTGGAGCAGTAAGAGCACCAGCCCCAGAGTCGGGATGACCTGGGATCGAATCCGGGCTCAGATACTTAGCACCACACCCAGAAATAACTGGCTGTCTAACCTTGAGCAAGTTACTTAACACCAATTGCTTAAAAAAAAATGTACACTTATGAAAAAGACTATTTTTATAGAGAACTCACACAGGGCATGTGTTCACATGGTGCTCAGAAGAAGTAAAACAAGGACACTCTTAGGATCTCCCTTAAGAACTTAGGAATTGATTGTGTAACATGGGAGACACTGGTTCAGGAACATTCAGCATGGCACACCCACATCAGAGAAGGTGCTGTACTCTATGAGCAAAGCAGAATTGAAACAGCTCAAATGAAATGAAGGATGTGCAAATTTGGAGTATCCACCCTAAATGTTCATATGGACTATCTGTGCCTGAACTGTGGTAGAGTATTCCGAGCCCATATTGGTCTGATTTACCACAGGTGGATACATGGAAATTTATAGCATAGTGATGTCATTTTGGCCCTCTTCAAGAACAAAGGACAACAACGCAACACCTCTGAGATTGTATCCAGAAAGATACCAACTAGACTATCAGCTGGGAGAAAGAGGTTAAGATTGCTGGGTTTGGAATCAGAGAATGTGGGTTCAAATCACACTTCTGCCACTTAGTAACTGTATGACCCTTTGACAAATCACTTAATGTTTCTATACATCAGATTCCTCAAATTTAAAATGAAGAGGTGCGATTAGTTCATCTCTAAGGTCCTTTTCACTTCTGAATCTACGATCTTATGATCCGATGAATGTACTTATAAGAAGGAAAAGGAAAAAAAAATATAAGTGAGAGAGAGGATTATAAAAAATCCCTTTAAAAACCAAAACTTTGAAAGTGAGATACATTATAGGAATAAATTTAATAGAATATTCAGTAAAGTGGACAGACTGCATAAAATTTTAAACTTATGAAACAATTTAAGTAGAATAGTGATCCTCTATTAATCAGTTCATTTAATTCTAAGGATAGGGAAGGAGGTGGGGGTCCAAAAAAGGGACATAAGAAAGGAGCAAGTATGAGACAGGAAGAGCAGACACAACTGGGGAATAGATTGTCTTTTAAATAGAGAAAGATTAGGTCACCAAAGGTAAAGTTGGTTTTTGTTTATTTGTTTGTTTTCTAGACAACAACATTCCATAATTCACAGCCTGAAACAATTGTGGAATATTGATGTTAAAAAAATAAATAAACTTTTGTGAAACTACAGACTTTAGAATCATTGAAAGCAAAGTCTTACACAACCCTGTGAAACTCACATAAAATATCTAAGACCTAATTCTCCATTTCTATTCTCTCCCCCAATGGGGTTTTTGCCATTAAATCAGTAAAATCACAATGAGTTAGTTACTTTCTCTTCTACAAATTTGCCTGTGTTAATAGTTTGGCCCCAAAAACCATTCATTCACCAAAATAGTGAATAAAAGAATCAGAGAGGAAGAGAAAGGACAGCCCTTTGAAGGTTGGAAAAGATAATACAAGGAAATATTAAAGACATGTGGCTTTAATAGAATAAGAAAATTTATGAAAATTCTTACCAAAGTGTTAAAAACAATGGGTTTAAAAAAGAGTGGTTCGTGGATGAGGCTATAATGAGCCCAGGAGAGTTTTAAATATGCCCTTAACCTTCTGAGATTTATGCTAAGGGGGGACAAAGGTGAAGTCCCACAAAGTATTCTGTGGAGCCACTGTGAGAGACACAGTAATGGTCAGAGTCAATCACTATTCTGATCCAGAAATGGGATTTCTATACTCATGTTCTAGGCCTAACTTGAAAAACTTCTTGTCTTCCGTGTTTTTTTTTAGAATAAGATATGAAAAAATTATATATGAAGATGGATTTGATAGTCTCTATACTTCCTATATACCACTGTTTTTAAGAAATGATTGTAAAGATCAATTTGTAAAGGTTAAACCTTTCTGATGTTAAAGTCCATTCCACATACCCAAATTAAACAAAAGTATTGCCTTACTGGCATGTTTCAAGCCAATTTTGGAGTTATTAATATTATACATTGAAAATGGGAACTCTTTATATTTTCTGACATGACAAAGGAATTATTTTATTTTTTAGACTATACTTATTTGTTATAAGAGAGAGTTTATTTTTACCCCAAGAGGCAAACCTTATGTAGGGTAAGAGGAAATGATAATGACACAAAAGGGAAAAAAAGAATAGAAAAGAGACAAGAACATAGATGAACATTGAAAAATAAACACAAGAGAGTAGAGAATAAAGTTCAAAAGTGGACACAGGCAAGCAGGTTGTGACCACACTACTGTGTGAAATTTAGTAGATATTTTTGAAAAATATGAGTTATATAAAAGGAAATCTCAGAGCTTCATGTGAAAAGTCCCCCCCCCCCTTTTTTTCTTCTTTTTTGTATTTAGGAAAGTTCATGTTTTCTGAATTTTGTCATTTGTAATTTTAAAAAGAAACAAAATACGAATTTTTCCAACAATCCGTTTTAAAGGCACTATAGAAGGGACTGTAAATTGCCATTATTTATTATGCAAGCATTTAAACCAATATGTTAAACAGAATTAACTGGTATGTAAATGTTTTGATACTTAAATGGATATCATCAGTGTGAGCTGGGCATTCCCTTCCATGGTCCAAGGGTGCACTTAGCATTCAAAAGGCTAGGAAAATCTTTGATGAAAGTTTATCAGATAAAGATCACACTTTTTTTGAGGGGGAAAAGGAGGGCAGTTGGGCTTAAGTGACTTGCCTAAGGTCACACTGCTAGGGAGTGTTAAGGGTCTGAGGCTGGATTTGAACTCAGGTCCGCCTGACTTCAGGGCCATTGTTTTATTCACTGTGCCACCTAGCCACCCCAAAGATCTCATTTCTAAATTACATAAAGTCTGTCTTTATTTCCACAAAGTGTTTTAGGTTCAAGATAGAAAATAAGATGCACATTTTTGGACACAGCTAATGTAGGAATTTTTGTGTGTTTCTTATAGGAGTTTCATTTTTCCTTTCTTGTTTTTGCTAATGGGAATAGATAGGGAAAACAAAACAAAACAAATGCTTGGTAATTTATTTTTTAAGCACAAAAAAAGGGACAAGAATAACAATCCAAATATATAAGGAATTGCATTTATAAGAAGAGAGCCCATTACTCAACTGATAAAGCACATGAATAAAAAGTAAAGTCCAAGTCATTAGAAAGCATATGGAGGGACAAAATCAACCTGCAACTTTCTTATCCAGTACCTTCTCTGAATTCTCCAAAAGGCACCTACCAATATGCTAAGGACCTTCCTCTAGATTGACCTACCTGTTGCTGTATTAATGAATGTTCTACCATTACCTGCATACCAATTCCTTATCCAGCCATGCAGCTCTTTGATAAGGTATCATGATGTGTGGCATTTTAAAAGGTTTGATAGATATAATTTCTGGGTAATTTAATCATTTTATTAATAACAGCAGCATTTTAATACACAAATGGTCATTTGTCTGTCTCTCTCTTAGACCAAAGACCATCATGTGCTCACAGTTTTTTTTTTTCCCTTTGAAGAGTAGGAATTTCCCAGGGTGGTAATCAAACCTGACTGGTTAACAATTAATGAGAGAATGAATATTACAATGAAAGGGCTGGACCTGAATATTGATTATGATATCCACTTTGAAATTCCCCATATCGCCATCACCTCTAGTCTTGGGCAATCTATTCAAAGAATTTATGCCCCACCCAAGCCTGAGCAGAATCCAATGCCTGCCCCACCTGGATGGGGTCTAGATCAAGAAGAAGGTAAGCTCAACCTTCAGAGACTGAGGTCTTGAAATGAGGATTAAGAAAAGTGGGAAGGAGTGGCCAGGTAGCACAGCAAGTAAGAGCACCAGCCCCAGAGTCGGGATGACCTGGGATTGAATCAGGACTCAGACAATTAGTGCCCACCCAGAAACACCTGGCCATGTAACCTTGAGCAAGTTACTCAACCCCAATTGCTCAGGGGCATCCAGGTGGCTCAGTGAGTAAAAGAACCATCCCCCTAGTCGGTATGACTTAGAATTGAATCCGGGCTCTGATATTAAGCACCACACCCAGAAATAACTGGCCGTGTAACCTTAAACAAGTTACTTAAACCCAATTTCTTTAAAGGGGGGTGGGGGGGACTAGAATCTCCTTGAATCATTGGCTATTAATAATCATTTCTCTCAGCTGTTTCTCCAGAGTGATTCATTTTATAATATACTATAACCTACTCATACCCACTATATGTCTTGCCATTGTCCTTTATGTGTCTTGTACTTTATATTCCTCAGACACTATGGCATTCTATGCTTAACAACCATAAAGCATTACCAAAATGACATGCTTCTGCATATAAAAGATGCAAGAAATATTTGTCTATGGTAATAATAAGGATCGAATTAAAGGACAGCATGATGTAATGAAAAGCACTGAACTAGGAATTAGGAGACATATAATGCTGCCTCTGTCAGTAACTAGCTGATTACACATGAGAAAATTCCTTACCCTCTGTGGTAGTATTCAGTTTCTTCATTTGTAATAAAAAAAATCAGAGAGTATAGGGTAACCTAGATCAAGGATTCTTAACTTATGTTCCATGAATTTGCATTTTTTTAATACTTTAGTAACTGCAATTGAATAGAATAAGTTTCCTTTATAAGATTATATATTTTGTTTATTATTTTAAAGTACTCTTAAAAGGCGGGGGAAAGGAGGAATCCATAGACTTCAACTTGTGTGTACTGAATAAAATTAAGAACCTCTGGGCTAAATGATCTCTAAGGTCTGTACTGGTTTGAAAATCTCAAGTCACTATGATCATGTGGGTAAAAGTATTTGAAAAAGTATAAGTTATAAAATATAACATAGAAATATTGTTAATAATAAGGCAATGTGATTCTTTTATAACAAATAGCAGGGACTATTCCTATTCTTAAATTGTTCTGAAATTTGGTTGTAGTCATATGGCTTGAAATAAATAGCTAGACATTGAATATGTTTTTTTTTTATATAGGCACTTAGGTTAAAATATTATTTGTTATAAGAAAGTTGCTTTTATGAAAATATTCCAATGGTTAGTATATAACAAGTCATTATTGTTACTGATATTAAGTAACTAACCAGAGCTTATTGCTATGTATAACATATTTCTGCTTTCAAATGACATATTTACTGGTTTATAATAACATACAAACTCAAGCATAGCATTAAATTAATTCATAAGTATTTCTCCAATGAATTTCCTTACTAAGTGGAAAAGAGAAAATTTCCCCTATCACATCTGAACTTTGAGATCTCAAGATTCCTCTTCCCTGGGGAGGCCAGGTAGCACACTGAGTAAGAGCATTGGCTCCAGTGTCAGGAGGACCTGGGGATCAAATCCGGGCTCAGACACTCAGCACCACACCCAGAAATAACTGGCCGTGTAACCTTGAGCAAGTTACTTAACCCCGATTGTTTAAAAAAAAAAAAAAGATTCCCCTTCCCTTACAATCCCATAATGTACATTTCCCTCTGTACTGTTAATATTCAGTACATTATCTTTTTATGTAATTGTACAAATGATTCTTCAGTTCTTCTCACCTAGGTATAGGAAAAAAAATTACATTAGTCTGCATGGAGTTTAGAAGGCCACTCTTGGTGTCACAGTCCCAGGTTCAGGTCTTGTCTCTGACATACTACTTTATGAATTGCCTATGGCAAGTCATACAGATTCTCAGTGCTCCAGGCTGTGCTAAGACTATCATCAATCAATCAATAAGCACTTACTAAGAAATTACTCTGTGCCAGGAACTTTGCTAAACTGAGGATATAAAGAAAAAGGGGGAGACCCGGAAGGCACAGACGGCAGACACAGAGGCAGGCCCGGAAGGGGCCTGATCAACTTGGAGGGCAAGTCTTCCCACCAACCACAAGGGTTACTATCAGGCCTATCACCAAAGGGCTGGGACTGGAAAGAGCAAGGTAAGAAGCAAATACAGGGGCCCCTGTCCTGGACAGTAAATATTCCTGGGGCTACCACTTCATAGCCCAGAAATTAAAAAAAAAAAAGCCCCTATCAGGATCTCCATAGACCAGGATGACAGAGTGAAACTCACCTGCTCCAAACCCCCCCTCTGACCCTGAAAACATAGTAACTCTTGCCCCAGGGCAAAACCCTCTACAGTAAAGGCTTGGGATCCCTAGACGAAGGGCTTGACTAGGGCCCTGCCTCAAAATGGGTAGAAAGCAGACTACAAAGACAAAGACTCAGGAGTCCTACTATCCTCAGAGGGAGGAACCAAACTCAGAGGGAGATAATGTGGACTCTACACCTACAGCTGAAACATCAGTAGGGAATGGGTCCCAAGCACAGAAGGCTCTCCTAGATGAGATCAAAAGGAACTTTGAAAACAAAATGAGAGAGATAGAAGACAAAATGAATAATTCTCTCAGAATTAGAATCAACCAAATTAAAACAAATAACTCTATGGGGAACCAAGAATTAGTCAAACAAAGCAACAAGAATGAAAAATTAGAAAAAGAGGTAAAAAAAAACCTCAAAGAGAAATTAACTGACCTGGAAAACAGATCCAGAAGAGATAATCTGAGAATTATAGGCCTACCAGAAAATTATGATGAAAAAATGAGCCTGGACAACATTCTCCAAGAGCTCATTAAGGAAAACTATCCTGAGATACTAGAACCTGAGGGTAAAACAGAAATCGAGAGAATCCACCAGACACCTGCTGAAAGAGATCCCAAACTGAAAAGTCTTTGAAATGTTGTGGCCAAACTCCAGAACTACCAGATAAAAGAGAAAATACTTCAAGCAGCCAGAAAGAAACAATTCAATTATCGAGGGTCCACAGTGAGGATCGCACAGGATTTGGCAGCCTCTACACTAAAAGATCAGAGGCAGTGGAATACAATTTCCCAGAAGGCAAAAGAGCTTGGGTTACAACCAAGGATCACATACCCAGTGAAACTGAGCATATTCTTCCAGGCAAAGAGATGGTCATTCAATGATATAACAGAGTTCCAGACCTTCTTGATAAAAAATTGTATTACACTGCCCCTGATCTTTCAGTGTAGAGGCTGAATTGTTTCTTTCTGCTTTGTTTGACTAATTCTTGGTTCCTCGTAGAGTTATTTGTTTCCATTTGGTTGATTCTAGTTTTTAGCAAATCATTTTCCTTGGTTAATTTTTGGAGCTCCTTTTCCATATCATACACTTTTCTTTTAAGAGAGATGTTTTCTTCATCATAATGTTTTTCTAATTCTGCTATTTTGGTTCTGAGAGTCTACACTGTCTCCCTCTGAGTTTGGTTCCTCCCTCTGAGGATAGTAGGACTCCAGTCTTTGTCTTTGTAGTCTGCTTTCTACCCATTTTGAGGCAGGGCCCTAGCCAAGCCCTTCCTCTAGGGATCCCAAGCCTTTACTGTATAGCCCTGGGGCAATAGTTACTATGTTTTCAGTAAAGGGGAGGGGTTGGAGCAGGTGAGGTTCACTCTGTCATCCTGGTCTTTGGAGGTCCTGATAGGGGCTTTTTTTTTTTTTATTTCTGGGCTATGAAGCAGTAGCCCCAGGGCTATTTGCTGTCCAGGACACATACAGGGATATTTGGTTCTTACCTTGCTATTTCCAGTCCCAGACCTTTGGTGATAGGCCTGGTAGTGGCCCTGGTGGTGGGTGGGACGACTTGCCTTCTGAGTTGATCAGGCCCCTTCTGGGCCTGCCTCTACATCTGCCAGCCACGCCTTCCAGGCCTGCCTCTGCATCTCAAATGGTCTCTATTCTTAAGGAATTTACTTCCTAATGTGGGAAGCAAAATGTATAAATTAGAACTTATGAGAGAAATGTCAAGCAGAAAGAAGGAAACCTGTAAAGGCATGGGACTTGTAGCTACAAGTCTTGGAAACAATTGCCTATCTTCTTTGATGGAGAGCTTCCTCTATGTCAGTGAAATCACAGACACAGACTAATTGTCTGCTTCAGGTTTATGCTGTCTTCTATAGTACTTGGGCATAATGGGAAAAACAACCCTAGCTTTCCACATCCTGATGAGAGGGTGGGGGCAATGCACTCAAGATGCAAAACAAGAGATCAATGTTTGGACTTGGCTAAAGTTGGAATTTGTTTTGCTTGACTATGCATATTTGTTACGAGGTTTTCTTTTTCTTTTTTAATGAAATGAAGGTTAATAGGAGGGGGTAAATAAATCCTTTTTAATTGAAAACATAATATAGGGGCTGTTAGGTGGCACATTGAATACAGCATCGGCCCTAAAGTCATAAGGACCTCAGTTAAAACCTGACCTCAAAGAGTTACTAGCTATGTAACCCTGGGCATGTAATTTAACCCCTATTGCCTCCAAAAACAACAACCAAAGAAACAACAAAACAAAACCCGAAATAAATGCAAAAAAAAAATCACTGCTTGTATTGACATCTTTCAAACAAGAATTCAAAGTTTGGTTCCAATTTTCCTCATATTTGAAATGAATAATTTTCATTAGATGAGTTGTGAGGTCCTTTCCTAAGATTCTGTTTTGCTTAACACTTTGTTCAGGCAGTTGTTCACTGAATGTTTTTGTTTTTAAGGATAGTAGGATAAGAGGAAGAGAAAAGGAAAGAAAAGATTACTGGCAACCTCACCTAAACCAAGGTGTTCTTATCCAAAGCTTGAGAGAAGATTAAGATTTTTGTCTTCATATAGAAAGCAAAAGGGAGTTGATGAAATCTTTTGAGGTAGAGTATAGCAGAACTATACTGTAATATAGAAAAAATAAGATTGGTCACAATGAGTAGAATTTTTTGAGGAAGAGCTCTAATTAAAGGAAATAAGGAAGCTAGTTACAATTCTTTTCAATCATCAATTTAAGTGACTGGCATGTTCAACATCTACCTTAAGCCTACGCACCAACAATGTCAGATAAAAGGCACATTGCCCAGTATTCACTGAAAAAATGCTGAGCAAGGTTGATTTACTGAATAATGCAGAGTACAGTAGTGAAAACATGGAGTCAATCAAAGATCCAATAACATCAAACATAGCAATTCCATTCTGTGATTAGCCAGCATCTACCTTCCTGTTGCCTTCAGCAGCTTGAAAGAATCAGTTGGCTTTTAGCCACATTTGACAGCATTCTCTCATCCAGCACCAAAAGCAAGAAAAATGTGTCCTCCAGATGTGTTAGCAGCAACATCTGGTACTGCCAATCCAGAAAAAAAAATAAGAAAAAATTGTAAAGCAAAAACAAAATATGTACCACTCTTAACCCCCCTCCCCCTCCATGACTGGTGCATATTTTAGATTTTACTATGACACAAATTTCAGCTCTTATGATTTAGCATTAGTCTCTAGTTAAAGCTTGCCAGCTGCAAGATGCATAGCTAAAGGAACAGACCCAAGAAAACCTAGGTGTCACTACAGTATGAGTGTTGTCCTTGCAAATATGATCATCACATACACTGATTCAAAAAGGAAGGAAAATGCCAGTATCCTCAAAGAACTTCAATCATATTTTCAAATACATCTACTTTTCATAGTTTTTAATTATGGCTATTATCAAAGAAGATAACCAAAGAATTAAGTCTCCATCGGATTTTGTCTGATGTATCTTAAGATCCACAAACTTTTAATGAGCAAATGAAAGAAAAATAATAAATGGGATATACTAGACACCTGAACACCACCAGCATCTATTTTATTATTATAATTATTATACAATACCAATAAGGGAAGAAAATCAGGAACTTTTTGTAAGCATGTGTACATGCAACATTTACATGAGAAAGAGGGGTATATTTGGAGCCTAAGAATACTAGGAAAGTCACAGCCTCTCTAGGCCTTGTTTTCTTAATCTGTAAAACGAGGAGATTGGACAAGATAGCCCCTAAGGTCCTTTTTAATTCTATACTGATGAGTCCCTGATGAGGATTTTCAATGTTTCTCTGACCTGTTTCCACAGAACAGATAATAGATGTTTTGAAGTTTAAGAGTAGACCTGAAGCTAAAAAATTCAATTCACCATTAAGTGACAAACATGGTGGTAACCTTCAAACCAGTTGTAAGTAATACTTAAATGACAGGAACATAATCCATCACAGGGTTTGTACTATAACCTTTCTGACTTTGTTAAACTTTTCAATGCTTATGCTTCACCATTAAAAGCTTTTCTGAGTCTAAAGTAACCTCCCTTCCATAATTAAGCATTAGGAAAAAAAAAAGTTAATGCAGCATGTCTGTGTTCCTACACACACAAACACACATAATATACATATAAATACATTGGAATTTATGATATATGTATGGCAAAAAAGTTGGTCTGTTTTGTTTTTTAGTGAGAATTATTGTTATTTTTAATTCTCTGGTTGAATGATATCATGTTGTTTAATTGAAATAGTGGGAAAAGGTATTGATATATAGAGAGGCCTTTCTAAAGCACAGGTCTGACCATGTGCTCCCAAGCTCAAAATAATTCAGTGATTTTTCTATTTCCACTGGATAAAATACAAACCCCAGAAGTCTGCATTTAAAGCCCCTGCCTATATGTATCTATTCCACATCTCCCCCATCTAAGCAGAAGTTGTAAAGATGTAAATTTAGTTTTCATATGAGGACCTTTTTTTTTTTAACTAAAGCTACCCCAAAGCAGAATGAACTAGCTAAGAGGTAGCTCATTCCCCTTTACTAGGAATCTTTGGGAAAAAGTCAGATGACCACTTGCAATATGTGTTTTAGGGAGGATTTTTTTTTTCCAATTACACTTTGGACCAGATGGTCCCTGAGATCCTTTCCAAATCTAAGATACTGTGACTACAGAATCTCATAACCCCAAGAAAGACTAAAAAAAAAAAAAAAGACCAAACAAACAAACAAACAAAAGCTTAGGCAAAATCTCTTATAGACTAATTCAATTTAACACATAATTTAAATAACATTGTGTTTTGGAGTTGAGGAAAACATTAGCTGAAAAAAGGTCCCTGAGTTTACTATCTAAAATAGTAATAAAACATGTCCACAAATGACCACATTTTTAACTGGAACATATGTAAGAAGTGTAGTGGAGAGATCAGGCAAATGGGGAGCTTTGATCAGGAGGGGAGTGGTCAGAGAATGATTGATTGAAAAAGAATGTAAAGCTGGAGGGTGAAGGAGCTCCTGAACGAGTAAAGGGATTTTTAACAAGCAGGAATAACAAACATTCATATAGAGTTAAATTTTTTGTGTTACACTACATAAATGATCTCTCTCTTTTTTAAACAACCTATAAGGTAAGCATAGCAGATATTAATATACATTTTTCTACTGAGGAGCTGGGCAGACCGAAATACAAGCATGGTTGTAGAGAGATTTTTTTTCATCACTTACATAAAGGTAACATTTGAAGCCATGGAAGATCACCAAAGGGATGACTGCAAGAAAAGAAGAGAAGGTCTAGCACAGAACTCTGAGGGCCACTCATACTTAGGGGGCAAGTAGGGAAAGAGAAATTAACAAACAAGACTGAAAAATGACCAGAGAGCCAGGACTGGTATCAGACTAGAACAGTGTAAAGGATGCCTTGTCCCTAGTTCCTCATTCATCTCTAGTGCTTATTGAAAGATAACAAGAATAAAATCCATACTGGTAATACACCTCTCCACCCCCTTAATTAACTACCCACATAGTTAATCTATACATAGTTGCCTGAGGGGAAACTGTTGTTTCTATAGTTTATGAGGTAGTATTATCAGTGAAAAAGTTGGGAACAGATGGGCTTTCCTTAGATGAAGATAGAAGTATCATGTTCAGACTCATGAATCAGAGTTCTGCATACAAACAGGAGAAAATCCATGTGTTTTATTTTTCTGTAGCAAACATTATCTGTAAGCATTTCTCTTTTTCTTGGTTGCAGTTGGCTGTGGTTACATGTAATCACTTAAAGAAGTACATTACATGATTAGTAATCAAATCCAGAATTAGACCTGGCTTAACAGAATCTAAATTCCCTTTGGAAAAGATTTTGAGGTTCATAGGCAAGGTAAGATGTGGACAGAGCCCTCTCCTCAGCCACTCAAATTCCATTGTCTGTGACACTCCTCCCATTACCAGATGCATTCTTTCTTATAACATATGAATGCAGCACAATATCAATTTCACATAATTTAAATGAGAAACATATTCTGTTGCTTTTATGCTTATGCTGTAAAAATCAAGATGCATGAGGTCTCAAGAAGAATCAAGCAATGCATGTGTTACAAGTGAAATTCTTATTGGCCATAAAAGTAAGAAAGTTGTGTCATAGGAGTCTTTAAATTCTATCAGAATTACAAATCTGAAAAAGATATTTCAAAGCATCATTAGGGCAATGTTGCTTTCTTCTCAAGTATATAAAATAAAATTTTGCTTCAAAAATCCTCCATCTATAATGATCAACACTGTTCTCTATGCATTATTGTTATTAGAATTAATTACAATATTAATCATTTTGATGGCTCGGATGTGACTTGTCTCAAACTTAAGGTAATAGTATGGGGAATGCTGGACAAGAGCATGACAAATGGTCTATTGTTGAAATAAATATCCTGTAGATTTTTGATAGGTTTCTTAAAGTATAGCCTTCTCAATTGGCACATAAGCAAATTTATATTCCTAAAGTCGTTTTACTTCCCAGCTCAGGAAACTTCAGGGGTTACTTGTCTCTAGGATAAAATATTAAATTCCTCTGTTTGGCATTTATTGCTTTTCACCATCTAGCTACAACCTATCTTTCTGTACTGATTTCACATGACTCATCTGAATATATTCTGTATTCCAAGCTGGTCAAAAGGGCAGGGATTGTCTTGATTTTGTCATTTTAAACCCAATAAAGCCCAGCAGATAGAGTGTAAAGATGACTGCTGAATTAAACTGATGCATATTTCAAAAACAACAACAATAACAACAACAACAAAAGATTTCAGATTTCTTGCAATTTTTTTAGACATTTCTGAGATAAATAAAATTGGATGTGCTATAATATGTCTAAATCATGTGGCCATTTTTGTTGCTGTTCCTTTTCTTTGTATAAACTAAAGCATGCCCATATTAACGGTATCAGTTTTCTTCTCTTTTCATTCCACCCTACTTTATCTGGACTGTAAGTGAACACTGTAGTCAATAACAGTCTTCAATGCTTCCATGGATCCATGATGTCATCGATGTGGTTACTACCTGCAGTGATTCCAAGTACAATATATCCGCATCTTAGACTATTGTACCCCATCCCCTGCCAGAACCCCCCAAAACCATCTGTTCCAAAGACTGATACAGGCTTCTCCTCCTACTGCTGCTCCTCTTCCTTCTCCTTTCTGCATTCTACAAAACTGCACTATAAGTGAAAAAACAATAAAATATTATTTTTCCAAAATGTGTAGCATTAACAAAGTGTCTAAGGTTAAATTGCTTCATATTTAAATCTTGAGGATTAGTAGATTCTAAATTACTTCCTATATACAATAAGAAAAGCTAAATAATTTTAGCATTTCATACCAGCACCTGGGAGAGAACTTCAGAGGCCAGTTAACTCATCCTTAGTTTTAGGACAGGGCAAGGCCTAAGGACTCTCAAACACATGGACTTCTATTTCATTCTGAAAAATATCCAGAGATGTAGCATAACTTTGATTGGTAGTTCAGTGAAATTTTTCAACCTTTCCAGGAAAATAGTTCTAACACAGATCCATAAGCCTTTCTTCTTGAGTCGTTATTTTTGTTTCATTATTTCAAAATAATTTTAGCTTTTGAAAGAATAGGTACTATTAACACCCACTGAGACTGATAGTCCATTGTCTCACTTAGTCACGCATCAATTAATCCAATTAAGCAATGCATTAGAACTGTACTTCTCTAAATCTCAGATACAATTAGTTCACATTAAATTTATGTTCTATAGGCCTGACAATTTAGACGCAGGAACAAGCAATAAGAATGATTTTGAATAGTTATTGTTAAGTAGTATAATACTCTCTCTCTCTCTCTCTCTCTCTCTCTCTCTCTCTCTCTCTCTGTTTCTCTCTCCATATATATGTATATATATATATGTGTGTGTGTGTATATATGTATACACATATGTGTATACATATATACACACATATCCATGCATATACATATTTTAAAAAGAAAAAGCTATACTAAAATTTAAATGAATTGTTATAAGAAAGTATGGTATAGTGGAAACATAATTGTATTTAGCGTTAGGGAGTTTCTATTATTAGTGACTCAGGGAATTTATTTCATGTAAATTTTGTTGGTTTGGTATTTTCCTTTGGAAAATTTCTTCATTTCTTTTTCTTTGCACTGCCTTTCCTCATGTCTCCTCACCTGTGCTTTGGAACTCCTCCCTTTCTTCAAGATGCAGCTTAAATACCACTTTCTCACAAAATGTTTTTTTGAATCATAAATGCCAATCCTATCTGTCTCTAAGCTGTATTTATTTTCTAAATATTTGTATATAATTATATAGGTAAAATTGATCTTCCCTAATAAAATGGAACCTCCTTGGGAGGAAGTACTCTTTAATTTTTTTGTCCTTTTATTCTTAACAATTAATACAGTGTTTAAAACATAATAGGTAGTTAATTTTTATTTATTCTTTTGACCACTTATTTATTGGGTTAATGGTTCTTAATCATCCATTTGTGTTAATCCCCTACATAATTTGATCTCAGACTTTACCTTTCATATTCGATATAAAGATTTTCCTCACTCACTGTTTCTGTTCATCTCATTTCTGTTCTACTGGCACCAATATGATTTATATGAATATTTTTTAATTTTTTAATTCAAGTTATCTTTTGTTTTTTGACTCCCATGATTCTGAATAATTTGTTGTATGAGTGATGGTGTATATATATATAATTTGAAACTGCCAACATTAATTGACCTAGGCTATATTTTTTTAAGGTCTGAAAGGATATAGTGGTTAAGGTGGTTTTATATATGCACACACATACACTTGCCACTTTACTGTTTCAATCAAGTTGGATTGCCTGCAGTCCAGTATCAGATGAACAGGAATAGTATTGATAGTGGCAACAATAGGAGAGCTATGTTACAAAACATTTGTTTCTCTAGAAAATAGGTAATAGGCCAGGGTTGATGTATTAAGATACAGTGCAATTCATGGTCTTATCTGCCCATCAATGGAAATTTGTAACTGATTATTGGTGATAGTGTTGGGCGTGGCAGACCTTTCATTCATGAGGGATATTGCCCTTGACAATGGGTGTAGGGTCTCAACGGGAGGTATAGACAGTTGTCTGATAAATTGTAGTGTTGTTTGGCTTCTTTATGGTATTGGTATAAAGTTTCCTTTCTCTGTCTTATCCCTCCCTTGTTTTGGTAACCCGATTATATTTGTCTGATTGTTAAGATGTCATAATTCTCTATTGCTACAAATGATTTGCCTAACAAGATAGTATTTGTTCTTTAAATGTTTGACAGAATTCATTTTAATTCCATCTGGACTAAGATAATTTTTTTTTTCTCCTGAATTTGTTTTTGCTCAATTTCTCTTTTTGAGACAGAGTTGTTTAAATTATCTATTTGATAGTAACATCAAACTTCATTGACATTTACTGAATAGTGGACTGAAATTGTCAGATTTATGCTTAAGCATAATCATTTTGGGAGCTTTGTGGAAAATGTTCTATAGTAGGGGAGAAGCTTGAAAAAAAGGAGACTAATCCCTTAGGCCACTGCTGCAATGATCCCTGCTAGAAGTGTCCTAAACTGTTATGAGGGTTGTGTGAATAGAGGCATATAAAGCAAGAGATGAAGAAATGGCAAATTTTGGTGACTGATCAGATGTGTGGAGTGAAGGCAAGTGAGGAATTGACTATAATAATGTTATCTAAAAAACTGTAATTGGGGGTGACAAGGTGGAGTGAATGGAGCACAGGGCCTGGAGTCAGGAGGACTTGAGTTCAAATCCAGACTCAGACACTTAACACTTATTAGCCACATGACTTTGGGCAAGTCACTTAACTCCAATTTCCCTGCCCTACCCCTTCCAAAAAACAAACAAAAAAAAAAAGATTGTAATAAAAGTGGTGGCTTTGGCAAACAGGGAAGTTTGATATGTCTCCACAATATCCAGTTTGACATATCCAATAGGAATGTGGTGATGAGGGACTGAAGCTATGGAAAGAGATTGGGGCTACATTCTTTGAGTCTTCTGCATAGAGATGATAACTCAACATTTAGGAGCTGATAAGAAGAGACAGACAGAGAGAAACAGAGAGAGACAGTCAGAGAGAGAGAGAGTCAGAGACAGAGAGAGACAGAGAGCAAGAGACAGAGAGAGAGAGACAGAGAGTGAGAGACAGACAGAGAGAGACAGAGAGCGAGAGACAGAGAGAGAGAGAGAGAGAGAGAGAGAGAGAGAGAGAGAGAGAGAGGAGAACCCAAGGAAAACCCTTGAGGATCACTGAAATGTAGGGTCATCATATGGATGAAGAACAAAAGAAACTGAGAAGATTATCAGATAAGTAGAAGGAAAACTAAATAAGCACAATATTGTGAAAACCTGGAGAGTGTATGTAAGAGAAATAATGGGTAAATTCCTTCAAATGCAGAATTTAAATAAAAAGAGATGAGGGATTAGAAAAAAAAAATTAATGTGGCAATTAAGAGAGCATAGGTTACTTTGGAGAGAACAATCACAGTTGAGAGATGAGATTGGAAGCCAGATTGAAAAAAAAAAAGTCTGACGTATGAAAGGAAGCAAAAGCAAAAAGTATATACTTTTTTCTTCTAGGAATATGACTGAGAAAGGAGGAGAGATGTAGAAAAATAACAAAATAGAGGAAATGCCAAGGTCTAATGAACATACTGGGAATGCATTCCTTCTTCGCCTATAGAATCCTTTGTTTCTCAAGCTTGCAAAATTAGGCCTTTCCTGACCCTCCCTCTGACTCCAAAAATCATCTTGCATGAGACAGTGAAAGATCATCTATTTGTAAAGCATTAAAAGAAAAACCATAAGAGCAAAGGTTTTGTATTTCAGTGCAATCTATCCTTGAGAAAATCATAACCACAGACATTTTGTGAATTTGATACAAAATTAGAGAAACAGAATAAAATAAAAGAGTCACTTGCTTTGTGTTCCTCAATAGTAGCTGAGAACATATTCCCTAAGTATAAAAAGCCAACAAAGATTTCAAAATGTATTTGATGTCACTATTTTATAATTTGGCTCCAAACTGGACAGAGTGCATTATTTGGTGACTCTCCCAAAATATTTGTTGAATTACCCTTTCAAGGCATGTTTAGTTTTATGCCAATGGTAAATATTGCAGTTCTAAATATGATCTGAAAGAGAATCTCCTTGATATCCCTTGTATGTTCATTTTTTTAATTAATCTTTTATTAGAACTTGGTGAAATTGCTGCTCTCATACATTTTATATACTGTTCAGCTGAAATCAACTAGATAGATTAAACATATTGATAGATGATTATATATATACACATGAATATATATGCAATAAAAGGGCTATTTACATTTTAAAGTCACTTCACACTTTTAACTAACCACCCCAAATCTACTGTTTATATGTGAACTCAATCCCATTTTGACAACATTTAAAATAATTGAGGCATACTGCTAGAACTTTGAAATTAGAGTTAAGAAAACCTGAGTTCAAATTCCAGTTTAGCCTGGGCAACTCATTTATTGTGTCTGCCTCTATATATATGCCCTATCTATAAAATAGGGATAATAATAGGACTTACCTCCCAGGGTTGTCCTGTGGATTGTGAGATGTTATCTGTAGATATCTTTTCAAACTTTAAAGCAATATGTAAATGTTGGCTAATCTCCATTCCTTTTGAGACCATTCTCAATCCTTCCCTTCAAGAATATAATATTTCTTCCCACACAGGTCTACAGCAACTTTAGAGGACCCCGCCCCCCAAAAAAACTGTTTAAAATTTTTTTTAAAAATGGAACTTTGTTTCAAGGGGAACTCTAAGTCATCAAAAATAGCTTTGTCAAGGGGGCAGGGTCAAAATGGAGGAGTAGAAGCACAACCTTGGCATGGGCTCCAGCTCCAACCACTTCCAATACCTGAAAAAAATTGACTCTAAATAAATTTTAAAGCTATAGAACCCACAAAGCAACAGAGAGAAACAAATCTCCAGCTGAAAACAGCTCAGCAAGTCAACAGAAAAGTTCTATCACAATGAGCTGGGAACCAAGTGCAGCCCTGCGTGAGACATAAGCTTCTTGCCCAAGGAATTGTGATGGTTTCCATAATTCTCAAAACATGGACACCAAAGACAAAGTAAAAGTTCAGTGTGGAACTCTGTTGGAACACGGGTGGACAAAAAGTACAGTCCTGCCCCCAGGCCCAGGGCAAGAAGCAGCTGAAGCATGGTGGCTGTGCAGCTACCTCATGGCTGCCTCAGGAGCTCCTGGCCTGCAGATCATAGGGGGACCAAGCAAACATTCAGAGGGTAATCTTGCTTTAACCTGCTTGGATCTGGATTGCAGTCTTGGGTGATGGTCCTTCGGTGTGTGGCCAGGTGTCAAAGCTTGTAGGGGCTGTAGAGAGGTCTCCCTCCTAATAGCTCCAACAGCTGAAACAACCACTACAATTTGGAACAAAGCTCTCTCCATTCTGGAAACAGAGTTCTACCATGGCAAAGAGCTCAAAATTCAATTGGCTGGCAATATGAATGAGCAACAGAATCACAAACAGACCATAGAATCCTTTTTGGGGGACAAAAAGAATCAAGGCATGGAGCAGGAAGAAGACAGTGAAGTCAGAACTCCTGCATCAAAAAGCCTCCAAGAAAAATATAAATTGTTTACAGGCCATGGAGGAGCTCAAGAAGGATTTTGAAAATCAAGTAAGAGAAGTGGAGGAAAAATTGGAAGAGAAATGAGAATGATGCAAGAAAATCATAAAAAGTGAGTCAACGGCCTGCTAAAGGAGACCCAAAAACACACTGAAGAAAATAACACCTTAAAAAATAGACTAACTCAAATGGAAAAAGGGGCCAAAAAACTCAGTGAGGAGAAGAATGCCTTAAAAAGCCAAATTTGCCAGATGTAAAAGGAATTTCAAAAACTCACCGAAGAGAATAACTCCTTCAAAATTAGATTGGAGCAACTGGAAGCTAATGACTTTGTGAGAAATCAAGATACTATAAAACAGATCCAAACAGATGAAAAAAATAGAAGGCAATGTGAAATATCATATTGGAAAAACCACTGAACTGGAAAATAGATCCAGGAGAGATAATGTCAAAATATTTGCACTACCTGAAAGCCATCATCAAAAAAAGAGCCTAGACTCTGTCTTTAAAGAAATTATCAAGTGATGACTAGGTGGCTCAGTGAGTAGAGCATCGGACCTGAAGTCAAGAGACCTGAGTTCAAATCTGGTCTCAGACATTTAACACTTACTAATCGCGTGACCGTGGGCAAGTCACTTAACCCCAATCACCCTGCCTACCCCCCTCCAAAAAAGAAAAAAAAAGAAATTATTAAGCTAAATCTCCCTGACATTCTAGAATGAGAGGGAAAAATACAAATTAAAAGAATCCCCTGATTGCCTCTTGAAAAGATCTTGAAAAAAGATCCCAAAAAGAAAACTCCTAGGAATATTATAGCCAAATTCCAGAGTTCCCATGTCAAGGAGAAAATATTGTAAGCAGTCAGGAAGAAACAATTTGAGTATTGCGGAAACACAATCAAGATAACACAAGACCTAGCAGCTTCTACATTAAGGGATCAAAGGGCTTGGAATATGATATTCCAGAGGTCAAAGGATCTAGGACCAAAACCAAAAATCACCTATCCAGCAAGACTAAGTATAATGCTACGGGAAAAATATGGCTATTCAATGAAATAGAGGATTTTCAAGCATTCTTGATGAAAAAACAAGAGCTGAACAGAAAATTTGACTTTCAAATACAAGAAGCAAGAGAAGCATGAGAAGGTAAACAGGAAAAAGAAATCATAAGGAACTTATTAAAGTTGAACTGTTTACATTCCTACATGGAAAAATGATAATTGTAACTCAAAAGTTTTCTCAGTATGAGGACAGCTGAAGGGAATATATATATGTGTGTGTGTGTGTGTGTGCATGTGTGTGTATGTATGTATACATATATATGCATGCATGTATATATAGGAAGATATGTGTGTAAGTGTGGGCATATGTATATTCATATATATATATATATATATATATATATATAGGCAGAGGGCACAGGATGAGTTTAATATAAAGGGATGATATCTAAAAAAATAAAGTTAAAAAGTGAGAGAAAATTAATGGGAGAAGGAGACCGAGAGAGATAGATTAGGGTAAATTATCTCATATAAAAGAGGTAAGACAAAACTTTTACAATGGAGGGGAAGAGCAGGAAGGTGAAAGGGAATGGGACAAACTGATTCTCATTGAATTTGGCTTAAGGAGGGAATAACATACACACTCAATTGGGTATCTTATCCTACAGGAAAATAAGGGGGTAGGGGATAAGAGGGGGGATGATAGAAGGGAGGGAAGATTGGGGGTGAGGGTAGTTAAAAGCAAACATTTTTGAAAAGGGATAAGGTCAAAGGAGAAGATAAGAATAAGTGTGGGGGACAGGATAGGATGGAGGGAAATACAGTTAGTCTTTCAAAATATAGCAATTATGGAAATGACTTGGGTAGCTACACATGTATAACCTATATTGAATTGCTTATCTCCCCAGTGGGGGTGGGTGAAGAGGGGAAAAGAGAAAAAATCTGGAACTCAAAAGTTTTGAAAACAAATGTTTTAAAAATATTGTTTTTTTACATGCAACTAGGAAATAAGATATACAAGACTGGGGTATGAATCCATGTTGCCCTATTAGAAATTCAGGGGGGTAATGGGGGAGGATATAAGGGAGAACAGATTGGGGGAAGGTGTATTCAGTAGAATTGCTATTTAGGGGTAGGGGTAGGGGAAAGTCAGGGGAAAATTGTAACTTTAAATGTTGTGGAAATGAATGTTGAAAACTAAAAATAAATAAACAAATTTAAAAAAATGATAAATAAAAAAATACTTTAAAAAATAAAAATAGCTTTGTCATTTCTTCAAAATATATCACATTTTCCTTCTGTTTAATTCTCAACCAAACTCAAGGTCCAAGTGCAGTGTCTGTCCAAGATAAATGTGCTGATAGATAAGCACTATAGCTTACTGATTATCATCTTCACCATCATTCAATTGAGGTAGGGACTGGACCTGTGATTTAATTGATATAGATAAATGCCAAATGAGGAAAATTACTCTAGCAACGCAAGCTGATACTTTCACTAAAATTTGGAGTCTTAAGAGACACCTAAAGTTCTAACAAGGTAGTTGACTTGCTCAAAGTCATGCAGACAGTATATGTCAAAAGTGTGATATAAACTCATATTGCTCTGGTTTCAAGATCAGTTCTCTATCCCTATGCTATATCTAAAGATGTATTAATTACTATATTTAACAATTTGGGAAAGAGGTGAAAATAGCATGTACTTGAATATAATCTGGGTATTAGTTACTACGGAATATGTGTCAAAATATCAATTTCTTGATGGTGGCTCTTTAGCTTAGCATTTATTATCGTTCATTAAAATACTGTAATATGGCTGTATATTACTGTTATTACTGATCAGAATTAATTCTACATGTAAATATCTTTGTTACCATTTTGTTAATTTCAGTTTAAATGTTGTGTTGTAAATCCCAGAAAATATTTCTGTTCTTGGAATTTTACAGACTTATTAAGAACTTTTTTTTCCCCCAAAAAGGTTTAATTCAACTATCAAGCAGTAACACAACAAGCTTTTTGTTTGAAAAATTGTAATTGTCTTAAAGGGAGTGACTATAATTCAAAGAGCTTAAATGAGTTAGATGTTACATATAAAATTGTTTTAGTTGGAACATTAAATGGAATGTAAAGTGCTTTACAAACCTGAAAGTGCTATATAAATGGTAGCTATTATTATCATTAATAGTAGTGGTATCAGAACTGATAATAATGATGACTTAAAGGAATGAAAATTTGGATTATCAACAAGGATTGTTCTTTTTAAGAAATAAAAGGATTTATGTAGTTTTAAGGAGATAATTATATATATATAGAGAGAGAGTCATACTAACTGGGATAAAAGCCAGAAAACTTAATAGATTTGTTCAAAAAGAAGTATGAGAATTTGCTTACATGAACTTATACAAATGAAAATGGATCATTTTATTTATATATCTACATGCAAAAAACACTCCCACTTAGATTTATATATTTGACACTGAAGCAATCCTTGGGTTAGTTAGCAATGGTCTGGAATTAAACACATACCTTTAACTAGTGGATCTATTTTTTTTTTCCTTGAGAGACAAGAACTTTAAATTTAATGTTATTTTGGCTGTGAACTTTGGGTTTTAGTATGATGGCATTTACCAAATATTTATTTTAATTATGTTGCAGTTGATCAGTATCAGGAAAACCACAAGACTTATTCTATAGTACATATCTGTCAGACTGTGATACCAATAGTAATGTTCAAATGAAAAAAATAATAGCAAAGCATAAAAATAAGGGAGAAATTGAGGTGGGGTAGGAATTGACTTGAGGTTTATCTTACGCTAATGAAAAGTCAAGATTTCCATTTTATCCCAAGATACTATCATTCTGTTGAGCTTCTTTCAAGAAGTGTTCACACAATTCAGAATCTACCACATATGAGACATATTCTTTTGTTAAGAATTAAGATGTCCAAACACATACCTAAATTGTCTTCCAAAATACATTTTTCTTCTACTGCTTATTATCTTGACAACACTGCCTTTATCCTCTATCTCCAACGAAAGGCTCAACTGCATTGTAGCAATTTCTATCACATACATATGCTCATGGTAGGAATTTACAATGAATTTTTTCAAATCAGGAAAGAGGACTATCAAATGGGAAGCATAGTGTTCATGACATCACACATATAATCTCATCTCTCCATGGGGAGACAAGTTTGGGCTAGGTTAAAAGTACAGATCATCAGGTCACAGCAAAGAAATCTCTAAGGTACCTAGGTAGTATTATGTAGAGGTATTCATAGACTCGAGGTGAAAGTGCAGTCAAGATACTCTTACCAATATAAAATAGGCAAACTTCTTTAAATATTTTTTAATGCTTTATTAACTTCTGATTTACATCTTTTGTTTTCCACCAGATATTGAGTTACAAGTTTTCTCCTGTTTTTCCCCTACCCACCACCCCAAAATAGCAGTCCCACAGGCTATCCCCTCCTCCAATCTGCTCTATCCCATATTTTCTCCCATACCCCTTTTGAATTTTCCAGTGCATCTCTATGCCTCAGTGCCTGAATATCTTATTTCCCAATTACAAGTAAGATGGTATTAATAATAGTATATATATATGCATATATACACACACACATATATATACATATATATTTGAATATTTGATTTTAAAACTTTCAATTCCAGATTCATTGCCTTCCTTCCTTGTCACCCACCCTTATTGGGAAGATAAGCAGTTCAGTATAGGTTGTACATGTGTGGCTAATGCAAAACAATAACATAGTAGATATACCGTGTTTCCCCGATAATAAGACCTATCCCTAAAATAAGCCCTCCCCCAAAAATAAGCCCTATCGAGATTGCTACTGTAGTGAAGGTGATCCCCTGCACTACACGCTACATTATGGTACCCTCTGTATGCACCGTCTCCCCCCCAAGGTGAAAAGCACGCCGTGCTCCGAGCTGCATCCAATCAGAGCTGCAGCAGTGAGCATGTCATCCTGTTCTTCCCCAGTGATTTGCTTGCTGGTGCCATTGAGAGCAGTGCCATGGAGGAGAGCTGGGGCAGGAAAACATAAGCCCTCCCCTGAAAATAAGCCCTCTGGTGTTTTTCTTTCCAAAAAAATTAATAAGACAGTGTCTTATTATCGGGGAAACACAGTATTGTAAAAGACCGACTATATTTCCCTCCCTCCTATCGCACCTTCCACGTGTTCTATTCTCTACTTTGATCCCATCCCTTTTCAAAAGTGGGTGCTTCAAACTTCCCTCCCCCCAAGCCTGCCATCCCCTCCATCATCCCCGCTCTCATCCCCTTCCCCCCCTACTCTCCTGGAGGGTGTTACCTTATTTAGTGTGTATTTCACTCCCTCCTCAAGCCAGATTCAATGGGAATAAGGTTGACCCATTCCCTTTTGCCTTCCTATTCTTCCCCTCCATTGTAACCATTTTCCCTTGCCTCTTCTGTATGAGATAGTTTACCCCAATCTGTCTTTCCCCATCTGCTCTCATTATATTCCTCTCAATTCATAATTTCACCTTTTAAGTATCATCCCTTCCTGTTAAATTGGTCCTGTGCCCTCTATATATGTATACCTGTAACCATATATACACACATTCACATATGTATTCATATGTCCATATACCCTCATATATAGACATATATATTTCTAATCCCTTCAACTACTGAGAAAAGTTTCATAAGTTACAATTATTGTTTTTCCATGTAGGAATGTTAATGGTTCAACTTTGATAAGTTCCTTATGATTTCTTTTCCCTGTTTACCTTCTCATGCTTCTCTTGCTTCTTGTATCTGAATGTCAAATTTTCTATTCAACTCTGGTTTTTTCAGCACGAATGCTTGAAAGTCCTCTATTCCACTGAATGACCATATTTTCCCCTGAAATATGATACTCAGTTTTGCTGGGTAGGTGACTCTTGGTTTTAATCCCAGTTATTTTGACCTCCAGAATATCATATTCCAAGCCCTTTGAACCCTCAGTGTAGAAGCTGCCAGATCCCGGGTTATCCTGATTGTGTTTCCACAATATTCAAATTGTTTCCTCCTGGATGCTTGTAATATTCTCTCCTTAATCTGGGAATTCCAGAACCTGGCTATAACATTCCTAGGAGTTTTCTTTTTGGGATCTTTTTCAGGAGGTGATCCGTGGATTCTTTCAACCTCTATTTTGCCCTCTGGTACTAAAACATCAGGGCAGTTTTCTTTGAGAACTTCCTGGAGGATGATTTATAGGTTCTTATTTTGATCATGGCTTTCAGGTAGCCCAATAATTTTTAAATTATCTCTCCTGGATCTATTTTCCAGGTCAGTGGTTTTTCCCATGAGATATTTCACATTGCCTTCTATTCTTTCATTTGTTTGTATCTGTTTAACAGCATCTTGATTTCTCATAAAGTCATGAGTTTCCATTTACTCCAATCTAATTCTGAAGCAATGATTCTCCTCATTCAGCTTTTGAGATTCTTTTTCCATCTGGGAAATTCGGCTTTTTAAGGCATTCTTCTCCTCATTGCCTTTTTGAGCCTCCTTTGCCATTTGAGTCAGTCTGTTTTTTAAGGTATTATTTTCCTCAGTCAGGCTGTTGACTCTCATTTCATAATATTCTTGCATTGTTCTCATTTCTCTTCCCAATTTTTCCTCCACTTCTCTTATCTGCTTCTTAAGGTCCTCTATGGCCTGTAACCAGCTTATATTTTCCTTTGAAGCTTTTGGTGCAGGAGTTCTGCCTTCACTGTTTTCCTCCTATTCCATGGTTTGCTCTTTTTTCTCCCCAAAATAGAAGTGTAATGTTGGAATCTTCTGTCTGCTTTGTTTCCTTTGCCTGCTCATTTTGGCACTCTATTACTTGACTTTTGGGCTTTTTGCCACAGTAGGACTCTGCCACCAGACAGTGGAGCTTTTGTCCCAAACGCTGGGGTTTTCTCACCTGCCGGAGGTATTAGATGGGTACCCTCTCTGAGGTCTCCACACACTCTGGCAAGCTGTTCCCACACCCCAGGAACTCCACCCTAGACTGCAATCCAGATCCATGCAGGTTAAAGCAATAGCGATTACCCCTCAGACTGGTGCTTGGTCCCCCTACACTCTGCAGGACAGGAGCTGAAGCTGCCACATGGAACTGGTTGACTGTGCCGGGTTCTCAGTGACTTCTCGCCCCTGGGGTAAAAGCCAAGCACTCCCACTTACTTGTCCCAAAGTCCAGACTGCACTGACCTCTCACTTTGTCCTTCGCATCTATGTGTTGATAAATCTGGAAAAGGCCACAGCTGCTGCTGATCTGGAGTCCCTCTGGCCAGCAGCTGGTCAGGCCCGCCCTGGGGCTAAAGCCTTGGCATGGGGCTGGGCTGGGCTCCCAGAATGTGTGCTGGCCGATTCCTGCAGGCCTGCCGAGGTGTCCTCAGTAGGAGGTTAGCTTCTTTATGTTATTTTGTGGGTTGTGCAGCTCCAAGGTTTGTTTAGAGTCCCCTTTTTACATGGATTGGGGAAGGTGGAAGCCGGAGCCGCAAGAAGGTCATGCTTCTACTCTACCATCTTGGCTCCACCCCCCCCTCCATTACTGTGATTTCTCCAAACTTCTTTAAATATTAGTCTCTATTGCTTCCTAGAATTCCTCCTAATTCTTTTTAAAATCATGGCATTTTTTAAATCTGATTATCTGTCTTTTAATTTCTATTTTAAAAATGCATGTAAATAATAGAGATGTTTCATTTTGTTCCTATGGCTTGTAGACAAAACATGACAGAGAACCTCCCAAGATTTGTCAAAGTTAGTGTCCACTAATCAATTCTGACAAATTATAAAAGTAGAAAAATTACTGATAGAAAAAAAATAAAAATTTTGCTAATTTTTACCAAAAAAAATGAGCAAGAAACCAAATCCCTTAGGGGCAAAGATGGCATTTTTATCACTG
This sequence comes from Petaurus breviceps papuanus, assembly GCF_028583685.1. Classification (NCBI taxonomy): domain Eukaryota; kingdom Metazoa; phylum Chordata; class Mammalia; order Diprotodontia; family Petauridae; genus Petaurus; species Petaurus breviceps. The sequence goes on from NW_027186473.1 coordinate 17,937,266, forward strand.
CTGCTAACTGAAATCATGAGCTCCCAAAGAGAAAGAGATTTAGGAACCGAGGTGTTGTTCACAAGGCTAAAAAGATAAGGACATTGTGTCTAAGAATGTATTTTGGCTAAAAATAAAGGTAAGACATGTTCCTAACAATAGAAAGGAATGCACACAAAAAAGACTTGTAATTTAGACTTGCTTGGTTTCTTTTGGGTTTGGTTTAAGTTTTTGTTTTTTTTTTTTATTTTGTTATTTTTTTAATTCAAATAAAATGTGATTTAAATTGAAAAGGACTGAAGAGAGAAAGGAAAAAAAAACACTATATCCATTCATAAAGTCATATACTAAAAAAAATTCAGTTACGATGTAAGAAGAAAGGTTATGGTACAGAAGAGACATTCAGAAGTTCCCAAGAGACAAAATTCACAGAAAAGGAACTAGTAATAAAACCCATAGCCAGGAATATTGATACATAAATAAACAATGAATGCTACCAATCAAGATGAAGATGAGAATCTAATGCAAAGCAGCAAATTGAACCTCTTCAGTCTCAAGAAATCATATGATTGAAAATCATATGGTTCTGGAAATATATACGTTTTTCAAAAGGGATACTGTATACAAAAGCCTGGAGGCAGGGGGGGAACGTGCAACATATTAAGAACATATACTCATATGAGGAAATCCAGGAAACAGAGTAGAGAAGCATGTGGAGAGCATTTAGGTGAATTTCAACTGAATAAGGAACAGAAAAGAAGCTGTCTTTGGAGTATACTACAGAGAACCTGGAAAGAAGAAACAGATAAGGAAGGAATCCAGGAAACAGATCACAAGCCTGGCATAGAGACAGAGAATAGTTGTGATAGGGGACATCTGCTGGAATTCTCCCTGCCAAAAAAAATAGTACCACTAGGAATTTCAATACATGACTTAATAGTAATTTCACTTCTTAAAGTGAAGAGGAAAGAAAAAATTAAATCGTATACCAGACCTGATTTTCAATAAGAAAGAACTTCTTGATGTCAATAATGGAGAGACTGAGGGAAAGTTATTATGCCATCAAACAATTTGTCAATCAATAAACATTTACTAAGCACCTACTATATACCAGAAGCTTTTTCTAAGTGGTGCAAATACAAAAAGAAACAAGAGACAATCTCTGCCATTAAGGGAAATACGATCTAATGGGGAAGACAGCACACAAGCAAATATATAGAAAGTAAGATATATACAGGACAGGAAATAATTAACACAGAGAAGGCAATAAAATGAAGAGGGGTTGGAGAAAGCTTCCTGTAGAAGGTGGGATTTTAGCTCGAACTTAATGGAAGCCAGGAAGGTCAGAAGTCAGAGTGGAAGAAGGAAAGCATTCAGTAATTCAGGACAGCCAGAGAGAATGCCCATAGCTGAGAAACTGACTTGTTCAAGGAACAGCCAGGAGGCCAGAGTCACTGAATTGAAGAGTACTTGTCTGAGAGTAAGGTGTAAGAGAACTGGAAAGTTAGGGGGAGGCTGGTTATGAAGGGCAATGGATACCAAGCAGAGAATTTTGTCTTTGCTCCTGGAGGCGAGAGGAGGCCACTAGAGTTTATTGAGTAAGGAAGTGATATCACAGGGCCTGTGTTTTAGGAAATCACTTAAGTGAAGATGGAAGGATTCATTGGAGTAGGGATGTACTAGGAGGCTTACTGTAATAATCAAAGTATGAGGTGATGAGGGCCCTCTGAAGACAGGTGGCAGTGTCAGAGGAGAGAATGAGGAATATTCAAAAGGTATGTCAAAGATGAAATTAACAGGCTTTGGCAACAGCTTCAACATGGGGGATAGGGATGGAGGTGAGGAGAGATGGTGAGGATTCCAAGATGACTGCTTGGTTGTGAGCCTGAGGGATAGCAGGATGCAGTTGCCTTTCACTGTAGCAGGGAAGATAGAAGGGAGAGGAAGATTTTGGAAGAAAGATAATGACTTCTATTTTAGATGTATTGAATTTAAGATGTCTACTGGACATCCACTTTGAGATGTCTGAAAAGCAGTTGGAGATGTGAGATTGGAGGTTAGTAGGGATATTGGGGCAGGGTAGGTAGTTCTGAGAATGAACAAATAGAGGTGGTAATCAAATCTATGGGAACTGATTATTTCACCAAGTGAAATATTGTAGAGGGAGAAGAGGGCCCAGAACAGAACCCTCAGGGAGATCAACAGTAAGAGGTATGAACTCTTAGAGGAGGCTCCAACAAATGTGACAGAGGAAGAGTGGTCAGATAGGTAAAAGGAAAACCAGAAAAGAGAGGAGTGCCCCAAAAAGCAGGGAGACATGAGAGTGCCAAGGAAGAGAGGGTGATCAATAGTGTTACAGCCTGCAGTGAAGTGGAGGAGAATGAGAACTGAGAAAAGGCCATCCAATCTGGCAACTAAGAGATCATTAGTAACTTCAGAGAGAGCAGTTTTGTTGATATGACAAATGTGGAAGTAGAGTTCAAAGGGTTAAGGGAGAGTGAGAGAAGGGAAAAGGCCTGTACTTGTTGCAGACAGCCTTTTTGAAGAGGTATAGGGGTAATGGAAGGATCAAGTGAGGTCTTTCTCAGGATAGGAGAGACATGGCCATGATTTTTGGCAGCAGAAAACATGCCATTGAAAGAAAGAGACTAAAAATAAGTGAAGGAGTGAGGATGAAAGAGGGGAATTCTTGGACGAAATGGAATGGGATCAATTGAACAATTAGGAGGACAGAGAGAACTCTTCCACACCAGGTCTGAAGAAGCCTTCTTCCCATGCACTGTCAGCTTGGGCTATCACTGGGTGGAGAGAGGTTCTGTATTATGGCACTTTCTCCTCTTACAAGGGCTTATCAGGAAAGCCCTAGACCCAAAGCTCCTGCTATAAGGTTTTTCCAATGAATCCAGTATTTCTACTGGCAGGCTATTTATACAATGCTGATATTCCTGCTGGTCATCCCCTTTCAATGTGCACAATTAGACCTACTCGTAGGATATTTAAAGCAGCCTTTCCTGAGGGTACAAACAGTGCCTGACAAGAAATGAACGACTCAAAGCCCTAATATACCTGCAGTCTGAGGTATTTTCACCTGAGGATTTTTACTGTTAGGCAGCTGTAGGAAGTGATAGATTCCCTCCATAGATGGAAGATATCTAACTTCCTAGCATCCTTTCCTCAGAGGACATGATGGGCCCAGTGAGTGTACAATTAGTGTAAGGTAAGATCAGCATAATATGAAAGACACCCTAGGTTTTGTGAGAGTCATTTTCAAAAGGTGCAAATAAAGTGGAATACAGTGCACTCAGATTCTATAGAAAAAAACTTGACTCTGAAGATGGAAATCCTAAAGTCACAAGGATTTAAAAAAAATCTGAGGTGGAAGAAAAGAGGGAATTGTTTAAGACCATCAATGTGTATAAACAGGGAGCTCAGTAGCATCTTCAATCTTTAAAACACTGACGAAGATGATGGATATGAAGGCAGGTAATGAAGAATGAACACAAAGGGATGGTACAACCATATAAGTAAAAAGTCAGGAGTATTAAAAATAAGAATGAATTGAAACTATCTGGGAAAGAAAAAAAACAACAAAATGGATTGGAGGGTGTGCCATATTTTTGGGGAAAGAGGATCCTAGAATGAATAGAACTACTATTCCATGTAGGTGGGGTATAAGGAAGGAAGGAAGCAGGCAGCTTTACCCAGCATTTACCATGCTTTCCTCTCTCTGTCTCTTTCATCTTGTAATAGACACACACACATATGTATGTCTGTTTGTGTGTATGACTCGGGTAAAGGGACAGATGACATGCTTGACAAATTTTCACATGATAAATAGCTAGGATGAATACTCAACACAGTAGATGATAAAGTTGGGCTTCATTAGTCTAGAATATTGACCTAAACTTAGAGAACTGAAATTTAATAGCAGTAGTCTTACATTAGAGTTTAAAAACAAATTTCACAAGTAGTTAGAAGAGGCATAAATTATATGCATAATTTATTTGAAAACAACTTGGGGATTTTGGAATGGCAAATATGAGACAATAGTTTCATATGGAACCCCCTCACACAAAAAATAAAAAAGCTCATGGCCTCTTAAGCTGCATTAAGAGGAGTTATCTAGCAACTACGGAGGAGAGAGTTCTGGTATATTTTGCCGTATTTAGACCTCACTTAGTATACCCTCTTCAGCTCTCAGCAGTATGCTTTAAATAGGACATTGATAAGTTTAAGAGTATTCAGAGGAGGTCCTGAGTTTGTGCAATAAGTGGTTGGGTTGAAGGAATTGTTGATTCATAGTTGGAAGAGAAGACCTAAGGGAACAAGATAACTATATTCAAAAGGCTATCATATGGGAAAGAGAAAATAATTATTCTGTTTGGAAAAAGAGGACAGGACAAGAAATAATAGATAGAAGATGCAAAGATGTACATCTGGGCTAAATGTTAATGATTAGCAATTTAAGAATAGAATAGTCTGCCTCAGGAAATGTTGGACTCCCCATTATTAATAAAGGCCTTTAAATACTGTATGAAAACTTGCTAGCTATATTTTAGAGGAGATCCTTGTTCAATTACGTGTTGAGATCAAGGGCCCTTAATATTTTGGTTTGTCATCAAACCCTTTAACAATCTGATGAAGCCTCTCAACATCTCAGGAAAAAAAAAGTTTGTTGCCCAGATTTATGACTGAAGAAAGGCTAAATTTCAATTTGAGGTCAGTGAAAATTTTCAGGCCTCTGGATGGGCAAAACATTTTGATAACTGCATTTCAATATTATTGAGTTTTTTGTAATCCTATGTATTTTATTTATTTAAAACCATGATTCTGAGAAGGGATCCATCCATAAGTTTTACCAGACTTGTCAAAGTGGGTCTATGACACACACACAAAAGTATAAGAGACCCTGACCTAGATAAATGACCCTAGACCTTAACTATCTTAACTCGATAGTCCCAGTTCTTAACTGGGAAACTAAGAGGGTCCCAAGGACCCTTTCAAGGAATCTTTAAGTTTAAAATTATTTTCATAAGAATACTAAGACTTTTAATTTCTATTGTAGATAGACAAAACTCATGGTAAAAAACATCTCTTTTGGGGTAGGATAGTCCTCAGTAATTTTTAATAATGCAAAGACTAATGGAAATTTTAGTAACTGACTTGCTAAATAAAATTCTTTAAATACTGAATGAAAACTTGCCAGTTATATTTTAGAGGAGATTCTTGTTCAATGACATGTTGGGATCAGGGGTCCTTAACATTTTTTTTGTGAAGAATCAAGGACAGCTTCAACATTACAAACATTAGTTCCTAGAATTATGGTAATGTAATAAAAAGAAAGTGTAGTTAGTAAGAGGGATAGATTTTTGGGGTGTAAATATGAGTTCTCTTGGGAAATGCTGCTGAGAGATATTTGTGCTATATCAAGGTATAGATTTCCAGTAGGCAGTTGGTGAACTCTAACTAGAACACAGATGATGAATGCTAGAGAATTATTTCAAAGTTATTGCCATAGAGATAATTTAATTCATGGGAACTGATGAGTGCACCAAGGGAATAAATGTAAAGAAAGAGGAAATGAAGGCACACATAATACTGGAGTACACCACATATAGGCAGCAGAATGTGGGTGATGATCAAACTGAAAAGGAACGGTCACATCAGTGAAGGACCAGGAGAGAATCACATCATGAAAACCCAGGAAGGAAAATCTATCTTGGAGAAGAGGATTTTCAATAATGACAAATTGAATACAGTGAAATTTATAATAACCATGGAACAATATGCTCAATGATGTAAGGTTATAGGTCTCTCATGTTATAATAGAACTTTAAAACGAAAAAAAGGACCTTGGAGATCATTTATTTCAATCTCTCACCATTCATAAGTAAACTGAGGCATAAAAGGGATGTGACTTGATCTAAGTTACACAGAGAGTTAAGATTATTTTCTTACATCAGTATACTTCTAACCACACAATGTTGGCTTTGTATTGAAATACTGGAATTCAGTAGCTGGAATATCTGGATAATTCATATTATTCACATTCTCACATTCTCACCAACACAGTAATCACTATTATTACCACCACTACTACCACCACCAACATTTACTTGGTGCAAGGCACTATATTTGGATGGATTTTTGAAATTTTCACTTGAGAATTGACACCATGTAGACATGATGGTGTCATATTTTGGGTGGGTACCCAAGGAGGCATAAAAAAGAAAACATATCTGAAAATCTATTTTCAAGCATTTGCATATAACAAGTGCTTCCCCACCTCCATCTACTAATCTTCAAATGTATTGTCACAATCTGTATTTTTCTTCCCTTCAGGGGATGCAACCTGAATCTTAATTCCTGCCTCTCTAGCTTGCTTCTGAAATGCAATCCAATGTGCATTCAACAAAAAAAAAATGGATCTGTGGAAAGTAAACTATTTCCCTGACCTCGTCCACCCTAAAAAAAAAAAAAAAACAGAATTGGAAAAAAATCCCAGTGGTTAATTTTTTAAGCAAAAAGTCATTTAAAAATGTGCAAAGTATCAGTGAAGATATGAACCAAGATAAATGACACAAAAGGTCTTAAACATTCACTTTACAAAAGATGCTTAATTTCTGCCATATTAAACTTGTTGAACAATGGCTGGAATTCCACAAACTCAATTAGTGGAATGTCAGTTTCTTGTGCCACTTTTATGTTTGTATTTCTATCACTTACCACATTGCCTGAAACATAGCACACATTTAATAAATGCTTGTTGATTGATTGGCAGAAGGAATTTAAAAACCCTAGAAATATTTTATGAGTATATATAGGAAACAAATAATCTTTCATTTCCTAAAGAAAGAAAATATTTTTAAAATGCATTTTCTTCTTTTAAAAATTGAATATTTATAAGTGTCCAAGGTCATAACTATTCTCTCTTTTTCTTCTCTTCTTCTAGGCCTTCTATCTATTCAATACAGAAGGCAGCATGATAGAGACAAAAAAGGATTTGAAATTGAGTCTACAAAAAATAATTATCTTACAAATAAGAAAAGTATCCAACATTTGTCAGCTTCTTTGGAAATAGTTCTTCCTCATTTTGGAAGGTGTTTTCTGATAAGTGGATAGTGTTTTTAGTATAGTACTGCCAGCTTCCACTGTGCTAGACTTGATACTTTCCAGCAAGAAAAGCACTTGAGATAAAGGAATCAGATAATCATTGGATATTTATTCTAAGCAGCAACTGGTTTTGATGGGATTTTTCCAGTTCTCTGCATTTTCCCTCTTTTAGTATTTAATGATAAATGAAGCTTCTTCCCAGGAAATCAATTTTCTTCCAAAAGTTCCCTTCTCATAATATTGATATTTCTCAGCCATACATTTTTTGTCTCATTTATATAATATCCATATGTCCTTTCCTCAGAAAATTTTGAGCAAGGTGGTTTTGTGTGTGTGTGTGTGTGTGTGTGTTTGTGTGTATGAATCTGAACTACGTGCTAACAAGTAACAATTTATTATTTATAAAAATACCAAGGAAAAATATTTTTTTTCTGCTTTATACATTTTATTGGTGGAACTGTATGGAAAATTTCTTTATATCCTTCCTTGAGGTACTGTTGGATGCTACACCATTATGAATCATTTAAGATTGTAGAAAGATTGAATGTAATTCTTCAGAGGAACATAAAGAAATCTTTGGATATTATTTCACTACTTACTTCAGTATCATGTGTTAATATGAAAAAAGAAAAAAAAAAGAAATTTAAAAACAGATGTTAAGAAACAAAAATTAAATTAGGTAGGAAGCTGGGTCCTTAACTGCTCTGCTAGGATTTATGTCATCTCTCAAACATTAATATATCCATATAAATATCTCCTCACCAGCTGCCATTCCATCCAGACTGTGACTAAGTCCAAGAGGAATTATACCATTCAGTTCCAGAATTCATATCCTAGGCCCTGCTTTCCTGATTGACAAATATCTCATTTGACCCAACACACATAGAGAGGCTCCAGTCATGGTTCACATTATACCTGACCCATTTCCTTCCTTGTTGCCTTGATGCCTTCTGTGAATGTCTGGGCAACTTTCCAATGCTGGACCAATAATTTAATCAATATTTCCATTGCTACTGGCAAGGGTTATAGATGTAGAGCTGGAAGGGACAACAAAGGCCATCTAATTTCAATTCCTTTATTTTACAGATGGGAAAACTTAGGCCCAAGGTTAAGTGATTTGTCTAAGGTCATATAGGTAGTAAGCACTGGAGTCTGGAATTGGTCCTCTGACAGAACCAAACATGGAACAGCTGACTGATTTAAGATTAAAAAAGGAGTACAACAAGGCTGTATATTGTAATTTATTTAACTTATATGCAGAGTACATCATTTGAAATGCCAGGCTGAATGAATCAAAAGCTGGAATTAAGGTTGGTGGGAGAAATATCAACAATCTCAGATATGTAGACAATAACACTCTGATCAAAAAAGTAAAGAAGAATTAAAAAGCCTATTGATGAGTGTACAAGAGGAGAGAGTAAAAGCTGGCTTAATTTTAACATTAAAAACAACAACAAACCCTAAGATCTTGGCAACTGGTCCCATCACTTCCTGGCAAATACAGGGAGAATTTTGGAAGCAGTGTCAGATTTTATAATCTTGGTCTCAAAGATCACTGCAGATAGTGACTGTAGCCATGAAACTAAAAGACACTTGCTCCTTGGAAGTAAAGGTATGGCGTATCTGAACAGCATACAAAGGTCCATATAGTCAAAGCTATGGTTTTTCCAGTATCAATGTATGTCTGCAAGAGTTGGACCATAAGGAAAGCTGAACACTGCAGAATGGATGCTTTCAAATTGTGGTGCTGGGGAAGACTTTTGAGAGTCCTTTGGATAGCAAGGAAGTCAAATCAGTCAATACTTAAAGAAATTAATTCAGACTATTCACTGGAAGGTCAAATACTGAAGCTGAAACTTAAATACTTTGGCCATATAAGGCAAAGATAGGATTCATTTGAAAGAAAAAAAAATGATTTTGGGAAAGATTGAAGGAAAAAGGAAAAAAGAGATGGCAGAGAATGAGATGGATTGATAGTATCATGGAAGCAATGGACATGAGCTTGGACAGACTTCAGGAGAATGTGGAGAATAGAAGGGCCTGGTGTCCTATATAGTCCATGGGGTCACAAAGAGTTTGATGTAACTGAATTATTGAATGACCACCACTTCTGACTCCTTACTTTTTCCACTTTGCCATGTGTGTTAAGCTGCTCTCCCACCATGGTTTGCTGTGTTCAGAGAAAACCATCACCTCTGATGTGAGGGCTTACTGAGCCCTTTTCAAGGCTGTCCATCCACCTTTGGTGTCCACATTTCATTCAATTTTTTTACCTGTGGTTCCAAGAGGTTGTAGTATATACAGCGGTCACTCCCTGGTACAATTATCTTGGCAGACAGGCCAAACCAGGTTGAGGTTTATCTACGAGCCTCAAACCCATTGGTGAGGTAAAGGAATGGCTACCCAAGGAATGTGAAGACTTCTTCCAGTGGAGTGGGTGAATGACAACGAATTGTTCCAAAGGCCATGAAGGCAGCTAAAGCAGGATCTATGGAACCCTTAGAACTTTGTCAAGCATTGAAGATGCCAAGATCATCTACTGCGTCCAGGGATAGGGCCATCACCAGTCCTCCTAACTTTTGCCTTACCACTGGACTTTGATGACTCTGGAAGAGAAGTGAGGCTGACAATGTTGTACAACATTGCCTCACTTAAATCCAATTTACACATGAATCTAAAGATCATAGTAAAATGAAGGATGAACAAGTAGAAGGGATAGGAATAAATAGAGTTTTTCTAAAAAATGATAAGTAGGATCTATCTAAAACCACGAGTAAGCACTATGTGTAATGGTGATGAACTAGACACCTTTCCAATAAAATCATAGGTGAAGTAAGAATGTCTGTTATGATCATTATTATTCAATATTGTGCTAGAAATGCTAACTATAGGATGAAGACAAGAAAAGTAAGTTGAAGGAAAAAAGGAATAGGCATCAAGGAAACAAAACTCAGCAGCCAGCATAAACCAGGTTGAGGGTAACTGATAGGCCTCAAACCCATGTCTACCCCAAGCTTGTGAAGAGCTCCCCTGGCAGAATGGGTGGATGAGAATAATCAGTTCTAATGGCCATGAAAGCAGCTGAAGTACTTACTCTGGAGCTCTTATAACTTGGTCAGACATCGAAGAAGCCAAGGTCATCCACTGCATCCTGGGCCCTCTCCAGTCATCCAGACTTTTGTCTTACCATTGGACTTCAATGACTCTGAAAGAGAAAATGGGACTGATGATTTTGTGCAACTGTATCTCACTCAAATCCAGTTCAAACACAAGTTATCACCCCATAATGTTATTAGTCCCCTTCAAAACTGAAGAGCCACTACCACCAAAAACAACAATTTACCATCTCTATAATTTTCCAAATTTAAATACTCATCCATGGCCTTCATTCCCCTGTGTGTTGCCTCCCACTATCAAAATCCCAGCTTTATAGAGAGACAATTTTTCTTTTGTATTTGTAAAAAGCAGAGTAATTGGCACATAGTATGTGCTTAATGTTTTTTTTTATTTGTTTTTTTTCCATTCACTCATTCATTCAAATGTATTTTAATACATACCCCTCTGGTCTCTGGATTTAGCCTTTCTGCTAATCACTTAAAATTTTTCTAGACAACATTTATCCTTTTAGCACCTACATTCTCCATTGCATTCTACTTTCCTTCTACCCCAGAGAAATATTTCTTATATCAAAGAATTAAAAAGAAAAGAAAAATCAGGAAAACTAACCAACACATAGAAAAGTTCCAACATTATGTATCATAATTCCTATTTTTTTAACTTAAGTACATCCTTTATTTAGTCAATCTAGTTGCTTTATAGCTAATATACAAAAATACAATAATGCTACTGTCTCATACCTGAAAATTTATCTCTTTGTTCAGACATATATTAAGGATTTTTATCTAACACATTTAGGTCATAATACTTTAGACATAACTCTGTTAATACATTAAAAGAGAGTTACTTTATAAGAAGAGCTGCCTGCAATTCAGCCTACTTAGGGACCCCTCAAAGGAGCAATTTGCAAACATTCAGGCCAGGCATGCTTGAGTACTATTATTGGATGATCCCAACACTATTAACTCCTGCTTTGCTGTATCCACCTTACTGTGCCTTTCCCTTTAAATTGCATTTCATGCTGATACCTTGGAATAGAATTGTACTGTACTTTCATAGCCAAAAGCTTACATCACATTCTAATGATTTATAACAATCAAAAGCCTAAATGGCATGAACATAAAATTAAAAAAAATACAACCTGAAAACTAAAATTTTTATGTATTTTTTTTGTTGGGGATAATGAATATTTTTTTAAATTATTTTTTAAATTTTACTAATTATTTACTTGACAACACAGGAAGAATAATTTAAAATTTTTCCTCTCAACCAGAAGTTTATTGACCACTTCAACTTGCTCATAGGTCCTATGGATACAAATAAAATGTCTAATGGGGAAGACAAAACAAAGATGTATTAAAATGAGTTAAAATGCTTTTGAAAAAGGGTTAAAAAACAAGTCAAATTATCAGAAGGAATATGTATGATAATTCACATTTTTCCTTTCAATTCTGGAATCATAAGAATTCATAAAGACATACTATTAATTATTGTAATTTATCTCATCTAACTTGAGCTCCCACCAAGTTTTCAAGGATTTTCTAAAAGTCATTTAATAGACTAACATGGAAAGAAGGATGCATTAAAATAGCAAAATGATCAGGACAGAATTGTAAAGCAAAGCTATAGCAAAACATATCAATACCTATTCCCCAATGAGGATCAGCTTAAAACTGATTTGACCAAAGTATCTGGTCTAAACAGCTTTTTCATGATGTTCATCTATGAAATGGAGAGAACATGATATAGTCTTCATGTAACCAGAAAGAAGTTTGACAACCTACTTTGCCAGCAATATTCAAATCTTTGCTGTTATACTGTATTGGTCTCCAAAGTTCTGCCATAGTTATTATATATTTTCACCATGCTCCACGAGGCCTCAGGGACCCTCTATGGTCCTGCAATCTTGAACGTCATTATAACAATTACAAAAATTACAAACACCTAAGCTGTAGTACAAGGATTCCCCCCAAAGAAAACATCTATTAAATTCTATCTTCTTAAGAATTTCCATTGCTCTCATAATGCAATCACCCTAAATCCAGGAAAACAGACCCATAAAAAATGAAGTTATGGAAATTTTAATCAACCCAGTTTTGAGGCCCATTGTTTCTTGAGAAATGCAATCTTTTCCCTTGTACTGATCTCTACTACAAATAAACATATTTTGAGTGTACAGATTTGTTGAGCTAATGATCTAATCATTTGGTCAAGTGGCCAAGAAAGTCAAGAGATAGATGTGTTGAATCAAAAATGACTTCATCAATAGCATGAATTTTAAATACACATTGGTGGAAAGGAGGACATTGATAATTTTACGAATACACAAAGGTTTAAGGACAGAAACAATTAAGTAGTGTTAGTAAAAGACCAACCCAATTAGCTTAGCTGGAATGGAATAGAGAGAGTAATGAGAGATGAAAGCAATTAGATTGTGGAAGGCAATTTGAAGTTCATTATGAAGGTTCTTGAAGCAGACATTACAAAATTTAAATTTCTACAGTGATAAGCAACACAATTTCTATTGGAAAAAATATAAATCAAATAATTTTACCTCTCTTTGAGGAGTTTCAGGGTTGGCAACCTCTTCAAAGAATGATATGCAAGTAGTGTAGAGCAAGAATCCTGTAATCTCAAAGAGACAAATAGAACATCTAAGTGCCTGAGGCAATTTTTAATGAAAGGTTGGAACTTCAAGCATGCCCATTATTATTAATCTTTCTTAGTAAGGAAGTTCAGAATTAAACTTGGAAACTTAAATTTTCCATGGATAAGTATGAGAAAGAAGTATATGCTATAATTTAATAAAACAATGAGATTTTACAAGATTTAGTATTCATTCACCAAATTCATTGGATTAATCTAATACTTCTTTACAATGGTTAAAATGTTCCTCATGGGCATCTGAATCATCTATTAATATTTAATGACATTTTGCTAAGTATTATGTAGGGCAAGTTAGACATGGTCCCTGCATTTTAAAGATTCTAGTGACAGATAAAAATAGTTGAGAAATGGCCATGAAAGGACAAATACACACATATACATGCATATATGTATATGTGTATACATATACACACATGAATGAACATGTGTATATGTGTATATGTATATACATACATATATTTATTCATAATAAGAAACATAAATAGGAGGAGCAGCTAGGAACACGTAATCCTGTTTGCCTCAGTTTCCTCATCTGTAAAATGAGCTAGAGAAGGAAATGGCAAGCTACTCTCTTATCTTTGCCTAGAAAACCACCAAATGGGGTCAAAAATAGTCAGGCACAACTGGTGACAATCTTGTATAAAGATGTAGATATATAGATATATGTCATATAATTTTAGATTCTGTCTAGTCTAACCCCTCCATTTCACAGAGAAGAAAGCTGAGACCCAGAAAGGATAAGTGACTTTCACATAATCAAACAGTATTAGAGCTATGATTTGCACTCCCAACTTTGAACTACTATACCACATTGCCTTGCTAGAAACATAATTTCCACTTGTTTCCTTCTCAATGAGGCATCCTGAAAATTAGGACTATAGCAGAATGGTAGCAAGCAGTAATTTGAAAGTCAGGATAAAATTTTAGTCCGGGCACTGGTACGACCTGTCTGTGAGATTGGGAAAATCATTTCACCTTTATGAGTCTCACGTTCCTCATATGCCAAATGATGAGGTTGAACTAAATTATATCTAAACATCCCATGATGTCCATGATCAATATCTTCAAAGTTCTTTGAATTAAATGCAAATATAAAGTATTTTCACCACAAATTAGTAGTCAAATCAATGATATTTCAATATATCAATAATGTTTTCATTTTCTATGTAGTGCTTTCAAAAATGTCTTTAAGATTATCCTGATGCCCTTCTAGGAAGTAAAAAATTATATATGCTCATTGGTGTACTAGAAAGATCTTTACATTTGAAATCAGAAGATCCTGGTTCAAATTCCAGTTCTAACACTTATTTGCTAACATGACAATAGGAAATTAATTTAGTCTTTCTGAGTTTTAATGCCCTTATAAATAATGTAAGCACAATAATGCATGAATTGTCTATTTAATGGTCTGTTGAGAGGCAAGAGCTTTGTGAACCTTTAAATTCTGTACTGGTGCCAATCACGATCACTTGAGCATTCGAGTCAATATGGTGAAAACTAAAGAACAAAAATTGATATAGAAGATAACAGTGTAAAAGCTTCTTTTTTCTTTATCAGTTTGTTATCAAGGTTTGAGAAGCATAATAGTATTCTAAAGAAAACTGAATTTGGAAGAAGAATGAAGTTTCAATAGAGCCTACAACATTTAGTTCATATGAACCTTTAGCAAATCATATGACCTCTTCAGGTCTTTGTTTCATCATCTATGAAGTGAAAAGGAGATTGAGATCAGTGACCTTAGAAAGGGTTTCTCAAGGTAAATATATATGTATGTACGTATTTTTTCTTAAATAGATTATTAACTTTGTAGTATTATACTTTGTGGTCCTGACCTTGTAAAACCTTCAGAAATCTTTTTTATTATTATTATTATTATTACAAAGAGTGGCATGTATTGAGGTGCAGATAGAATATTTTTTTGCTGATAGAATATATGCATTGCTATAGGTCTCAAAAGGTGCTGTTGGGGCTTTAATCTTGCTCTGCACAAATTCAGCTCCTTTCTCTCTCTTCCACATTGGAAGTCAATCTAACACTGTACTAGGATATGTACTAAGACATCAAAAAAAAAAGAAAAATTCACATAAGCTCCTTTTCATCTTGGTCACCTAAAATCATATGATTTTACAACTTCCTGTTAATAACAATGTTATCAACAAGTAGTTCCAAATAGCACAGAAAATGCCAATAAATATCTACCTAAACCAAATCTTGAGAACTAGTCATTTAGAAACCTCTGGTCACACATGACCTTTAGAGCCAGAGTAGCATGTGCATCATTAGAAGTGGTATCAGAAAGGATCATGGGAGAAGTTCAGCCCCAAACTCAGTTCAGCAGCTATAAGTGAAGGTTCCACTAATTATCTTTATTATAATTACTATCCAACCAATGCAAAGTGCATTCCCAACATCACATCGTTAGATATTTTTTCTTTCAATTCCTCAATTATAGATCACAAATTAAGGATACACCAACTGATCAATCATCAAACATTTATCGTCCTTATGGTTTACATCAGAGAATAAAGGGAATTCAGATGCCCATCTGAAACTAGCCTTCAAGTCTACTAGTTTGATCTGGTATTACAAGGCACAGGTACAGAGATTCATAAACAATTTATCTAAGCACAGGATTTATTGAGAATATGCACACTAATCTAGGTACGTGCTCTGAGCCCATCATCACAACCAGGGAGTAAATATTAAGTTTTGCTTCCAAGAGATGAAAAAGCATAAATGCCTAGAATTTTTCATTGATTCTGTGGCACCCACCCCAAACAGCTAAAGTCTGTGCACTTTTTTTGCTGAGGTAGACAAAGGAATCTGGATGCATAAGACTAGGGTAAGTAGACTAACCATTTTTGAATACATCAATCATGAGCAAGTCAGGCTAAGATATCAACAGGAGTTGGTTTCAGGAACTCCAATTAATAGGGCAATCAGTTATTTTAGGAGTCCTTGTCTTCCCACTTCCACTCAAGGTAAGAGGGCCACCAT
>NW_027186473.1:17954715-17963006 GCF_028583685.1 Petaurus breviceps papuanus
CTATCTATCTATCTATCTATCTATCTATCTATCTATCTATCTATCTAATTTAGTTTTTATCCCTAGCCTACAGAAGACATTTGGACCTATCTAGTCTAATAGATTTAATTTACACATGAGGATACTAAACCTCAGAGAGGAGACATGATATATACAGGTAACTAATAAGTAGAGCAATGATTTGAACCCAGACACCATGTTGCTCTTGTCGTTTTAATCCAGTGCTCTTATTAATATAGCATTTTGCTTTTGACCTATATCAGGTAAAGGGAAAAGATAATTAAACTAAAGAATGGAGGGGAGCAGAAGTAGGGATGAGCAATAAAGGAAGCAACACTTTCTGTTTTTTATATGATACATAGTTCTAGGAGGAAAGAAGGAACAAAGATTTTGATGCTAGATGTTAATTAAGATGTCAAAAATGATATCATTAAACAAGAAACATTACGTGATAAGGTCAAAATCATTTTAAAATGTCTAACTTCGCAAGACTTTGACATGTGAAAGTTCAATATGCCCAGGCTATTAAAAAGGAAAAAAATATTTTATTAGAGACAAGAATGTTAATAATTTTATACATAAGTAAAGATTTTCCAACATAATCCCCTTTGTATATACAATTAATGTACTTTGCAAGGAGAATCAAAAGCTCAATGGTATTATTTAATATTGCTCTGTTCTGGTAGTATACTGCTGCTGCATTTTGAAATCCAGAATCTGGTATTGGAAGAGAGAAAGTGGGCAAATGTACAATAGGGATTAAGATGATGAAATATATAAATATAACTTCATTTTGAGAATTTTTTAATAAATCATAGATGACACTGACTTCAACTCTAAGGTTAATTCATCTCTGACACAGGCTTTCATTGTGGACTTACACAAGGAACAGAGTTTATATATTTTAAATTATGTAAAAACTCAAACTGAAAATAGACTTTCCTGTCTTGTAGGAAATGTGCTGTAATTATCATATAGCAGTAAGGACAGTGCATCTGCAAAAGTAAGTTGATAGGAGAAGTTAATAGTGGGAAAGCAAAGTTTCTAAGACATTTGAATTTTCTGGTTCTATGAGGTTTTTTTGTTTTTCTTGTAATGTGAGATGATTAGGGCTTTCATTTGTTTGTTTCTTTTATTTTTTAGTCATGGAATGAACACTACATTTGAAAAACTAGGTTTTTCTAATGTTGTAATGCTCCTATTTTATAATTTCATTAATTTTCTGCAAGTTCAACTTTGTATTAGACTTAATATTAAGTGTTCTGTGGGGTTTGTTGGGGGGGGAGTATTTTTGCTCTAAAAAAAGGTTTATTTTTTTTTCATATATACAGGGGAGGTGGTAGGAGGCCAGAACTATTATTTCATCAGTGTTTGGAAGTCCCAGTATGAAAACCTCATGCATTCATGCAGATTGCATCTCATCTGTAATTTATTGTCTTAGAGACTTGTCTCCTGCACTAAAAGTTTAACTTGCTTTCCAAATGTCACTCAACTACCATATGTCAAAAGCAATATTTGAGCCCAGGTTTTTTCATCCCCAAATCTGGTCCTCTATCCACTACAATGCATACTGTGCTTTCTCTCATTTAAATGTGTTACTATCTATCTATCTATCTATCTATCTATCTATCTATCTATCTATCTATCTGTCTGTCTGTCTGTCTGTCTGTCTGTCTGTCTGTCTATCTATCTCTCTATCTCTCTATCATCATCATCTATTTCTCTATATGTCTATAGCTATAGATGTAGGACATATACTTATGATATCTCTCTATAGATATGCATGTCATTATTGCTCAGCTGTTAAGTCTTGTTCAGCTCTTCATGAGCCCATGGACCAACTAGTCATGGGGTTTTCTTGGCAAGGATACTAGAGTGATTTGCCATTGCCTTCTCCAGTTATGCAGGCAGGGGTTAAGTAACTTGACGAGAGTAACATCTGCTAAATATCTGAGGCCAGATTGAACTCTGGCCTTTCTAGCCTTTCCGACTCTAGGCCCAGTGCACTTATCCACTGCATAACCTAGCTGTTCTAGTTATAGATGTAGATATAAATATGATGTGGATTTACATGACATAGTCATATAATTTTCTCAATTCCAAATAATGACACCTACCACACAGGGTTATAGGTTATTAGTTAACATTTGTAGAGAGCTGAACAAAGTGCTTGATATGTAACAAATGCTCCTTCTCTGCCCTCCCCTCCCCTTCCCTGTCCTGCTCTGCCCTTCATGGAAAGTTGCCCTAAGTTTAGGGAGAGGTTTAAAAGCTTATGCTTAGTCAATTAGGTGGTGCTATGGATAAAGTCTCAGGCATTTATTAGTCTTGAGAACCTGGGAAATTAACCTCTGTCTGCCTTATTCTCCCCTTTTATAAAATAGTAGCCCCCACCTCCCAGGGTTGTAAGAGTCAAATGAGTTATTAAGTGTAAAGTACTTATCACAGTACCTAGGCTGTAGCAAACACTATATAAATATTAGCTGTTAAAATTAGAGAGATATAGAGATAGATATTTGCTGCTTGCCATTTCAGTCATTTGTTGATGCACTCACTCCATTCATTTGGATCCTAACAATTCTCTTTCAATTGAAAACCTTAAGATTCAGCTAAAATACTGAAAGATTTATTTTCTTGCATGGTATAACAGTGTCAGAAGTAGTATTTGAACCCAGATCTCCCTGATTCAAATATCAGCCATTTATTCACTACACTCATTTCTTTAAAAATACAATATGCTAAAACTTGGCTGAATCAATTTGGAAAACATTGCTCATTTTTCTAAATATTAGCAGCAGTCATTGACATTTCAAAGTCACCAATTTTCTTTTTAGATTCTTCTTCCTCTGTGATCAGATAGATGAGACCTGCTTTGCCACATGGCCAATCTGCAGTCATGTCTGCTATCCCCATATCTTACATATTCATTTCTGTCTAAACTTTAATCACAAAGGAAACCCAGGGTGATATGAGTGATTGGAATTAGTGGAGAAAACAATAGTGTGAGAGAGAACGGACAACAAAATTGCCAGAACTAACATTCTCTCTTTTTACTAGTTGGGATGTTACCAAGTATAGTTAAAACTGCCTCGTGAATTTTAGTGATAGGATTTTGGTGAACGCCCCTACATCTAGGGATGCAGCACACCCTTTACTTCTACTTTGGGGGAAGACATTTGTCCAAAATAATAGGAGTACTCAAAAGTAGTTCTCTGCCGATAAAACAAAAACAATAACCACAGAAAATGAAAACATAGCTAATTTACTTCTTAAATATTTCCATTACAAACTGCATAAAACAACTTCAAAAGAAATATTTTTGCAAAGAAGAAATAGGCTAAATCTGCTCATCTGGTGATTGATATGCTTTTGCAAAAAGTTTAGCCTTAATTTGGAGAGAACACCCTTATACATTTTTTCTTCTTTTGAATGTTTACCCTGAGGCACATTCTTATATTTTTGAGTTATCTTGATGTACTTGATGTACAGCTCTCATTTATTAAGCACACACACGTCTGTATATGTGTGTATGTGTATGTATATGTGTATGCATATATATGTATATGAGTATATCTATTTATATGTATATAATAGATACAAAATAAGTACTTCTTAACTGTTTGACAGGAAATAGGCACTAGCAGCTAAGGGAGATCAGGAGAAGCGTCATGTTGAAACTGACATGTAAGCTGAGTTTTGAAAGAAATTCAGGGTTCGACAAGGTAGAGATGAGAAGAGCATGCCTTCTAATCATACAAACAGATGGAGTATCACATATTAGGAATTGCAAGAAGGCCACTTTGTTTGGACTACTAAGTACATGAAGGAGAATAATATATAATATAGTTGGAAAGGTAGGCTGAAATCAGTTTGTGAATGACTTTAAAAGTCAGAGAGTTTGTATTTTAACCTAGCAGGGGTTTGTGGATCCTATTGACAGCCTGGTGAAACCCTTCTCAGAAAAATGCTTTTAAATGAATAAAATAAAATGCATAGAATTACAAAGGAAACCAATCTATGTTGAAATACTTATCAAAAGACATTTTTTTTTAAAGTTCGCAGAACCCAGGTTAAAAACCTCCACAACTAGATAATAGGGATCCATTGGTGTTTAGTGACTAGGGGGATGGTGTGGTTAGAACAGTAATCTAGGAAAATAACCTTGGACTATGATGAAAAATGCTCTACACCTCCAGAGAGAGGATTCTACATGCATATTGAAACTTTTTTTTTCACTTTCCCTATTTTCCTTGATTTTCTTTTTCAGTATGGCCAATATGGAAATGTATTTTGTCTGACTTCGCTTGTATAATGGGTATCATATTGCTTCTTCTCAATGGGCTGGGGTGGTGCCTGAGGGAGAGAGAGAATTTAGAACTGAAAATTAAAATTTAGACAATTTTTAAAAATGGAAAATAACCTTAGTCTTTGCATGAGTATAGACTGGAAATCATTAATTAGGAAGCATGAGAGACTTTTCCATCAAAATAATTTTGTTGCCACATTCATTTATTAATTGCAGGTCTCTGTGTATAGTAAATAAGTTTCTTGGGATACTCTTCATAGGTAACATCCAATCCAATTAAAAGAATTAAATTATTCAAGCCTATTACAAACAAAAACACTCCACAACTTCACCATGGTATTACCTCCATGAAAGGCATAAAAATATAAAATCTTAGACTTTCTAGGTACCCCATAGCACCTGAAACAATGTTCTGAGCATTTTGTTGTTGTTCAGTTATTTTTGATTGCATCTAACTCTTTGTGATTCCATTTGGAGTTTTCTTGGTAATGTTACTGGAATGGTTAGCCATTTCCTTCTCCAACTAATTTTCCAGATGAGGAAACTGAAGCAAATAGGGTTAAGTGAGTTGCCCAGGGTCACACAGCTAGAAAGTGTCTAAGGTCATATTTGAACTCAGGAAAATGAGTCTCCTGTCTCCAGGCTTGGCAATCTAACTACTGTGCCATCTAGCCGCCCATTATGCACATAGTGCATTTTTAAAAGAGAGAGAGAGACACACAGAGACAGAGACAGGGAGAGACAGGGAGACAAAAATAGATAGAGGCAGAGACAGACAGAGACAGAAAGACAGAGAGAGAGAGACAGAGACAGAAACAGAGACAGAGAGAAAGGGAATGCTCAAGAAACAAAATCTGCCTATGTAGATTGTCACTGTCTGTCACTGTCAATTATCAACCAGTCAAGTGTGTGCATCTCCCTCTAAAATCCTACCATCATCACTTTCTATCATGAGTATAAGTTCAGTGGGAAATCTTGAAGGTTCCATAAATTAACCTCATGGTTTGACAGGTCCTACCCAGCTGGAAAGGCTTTGACCACAGGCCCAGCAGCAGATTCTTTCCCAAAGATCATCCTAGCTAGATACACAAAGTGTCCTCATCAGAAAGCTGAATACCAGGTCTATTTTTTAAAGGCATAGAGAGCAAAGGAGAAAACAGCAACTCATAAAATTTAATTATAAGAATTGAGGGATTGTGATCTGCATTGGTAGGTGAGCTCCTCAACCAGTGACATGATAGATTAATTGACATATTGTGAATAAATGTTTATACCACTTAAATTCTTAATGTAGACTGAAGGATTAAATTACCTCACAAAATATGTACAATTGTTAAAATTGTATACTTATGCTCAGAGCACTTCTCAAATTTCTAAATATTCTCCCTATTCCACAGGGATCCATAAAACATATTTTAATAAAGAATGAAATTGGGAGAGCAATTAAACATATTGTAATCAATTTATCAGTGATAATAATCCAATTAAATATTTAAGAAATACTTATTAGCACATAAATAAAACTTATAAGGACATCCATAACATTAATTAAAACATTCATAAAATTTTCAGTCACCTCAATAAAAAGTGTTATCTATATACCTTAAAAGGGTAAATGTTTTTTTTAACCAGCTAATACTTCCATTCCTTAAGTCATAGTTTATATATTTTTAATAAATGAATGAACACAAATTTTCAGATTTTGAGTTCTTCTTTGAAAGTGAATCCACTCACTACTGGGATAAACTGCAAGATTTGAAGGAGTAGACAAAATAATTCAATATCTGTGGGAGACAAAAACTAGAGTTTTTGAAGGGAGGGTCTGTGGAATGGGGAATGGTTAAATTAATATTATTGAGCTGTAAGCAGCAACTACTATAAGGGAGCCAGAGAAATATGGAAAAGTTGGTGGAACTGATGCAGAGTGGCCTTGAAACAAGAGAACAATATACATAATTCTTTTAACAACATAAATAAGAACTCTACAATCAACTGTAATGTTGAGTAATTATAATCTTGGCCCTAGAACAGAGACAGTTTAGCATTTATCTCTTTTTATCAAGAAAGTGTAGAACTCTGGGTCTGAAATGTTACATATATTGTATTGTAATTTTGTTTTTTTTTCTTTGTTACAAGATAGGTAAGTCTCTGCGTCTCTTGGCAGGGTGTAATGTAATGCCAAGGAAAGGCAACTTCCCAAGGTTCAAAATACCAGCATAGGTGCTCTCCATTTTATTCAATGACAAACCAAGAACAGAGAAGATCAAAACATGACATCATTCAAAACACAGCATTTACTAAGTGTGATTAAATAAACTCCAAGTACTACCCCACCCCAGGACCTTCCAATCATTTAATCAATTACAAAGTCCCTGGTCTAAATACTTCTCCACCCCTAGGCTATACCTTCATTTAGTCCACCACAAAGCCCCTCTTCTCAAATGGAGATTACTTTCCAAACATAAGTAAAGTACCTTCATTTGTTCAATCACAGAGCACAGAAAGGTCAAAAGTTCCCCACCCCTGGATCACAATTCAATCTACCCCAGAGTTACATCAAGTTTAAACACAGCACTTAATACCCAGATGGAGGTCTTTTCTTCATCTTGACAGGAGGCAAGTTCTCAGCAATCTTAGTTCCTGGGGAGACAAGGCTTAGCAAGGCCACAAGATACATTGCCAGTCCCTTCATTAATTCATCCTCTGTCTGTAGAACAGTCCTAGAACCCCTGAAAACATTAGCAAAACCCTCTCCCAGGATTTCTGTAAACATACAACAAGAAAATCCTTCTTCAGGGCTTCTGAACCAACAGAAAGGCTCCCAGACCCCTGCAACAACAGCACTGTCCTTCACCAGTGGACAGTATTCACTCTGTCTGCAGGACAGTCTCCAGACCCCTGCAACAACAGCACTGCCCTTCACCAGTGGACAGCATTCACTCTCTGTCTGCAGGACAGTCTCTATGAACCAACAGAAAGGTTCCCAGACCCCTGCAACTACAGCACTGTCCTTCACCAGTGGACAGTATTCACTCTCTGTCTGCAGGACAGTCTCAGGGCTTCTTAGCCAACAGCCAGGTTCCAGGACTTCTTCAACAGGGCTGTCTTTCACCAGTGGACAAATCTGGCAAAACAACATCAAAACAGACAGACAAAGTACCAGCAAAACAGCCATGTCTCCTCAGTCCTTGGCAGCTCCAGGGTCAGGTCTCAAAAGTCCAGGGCTATTCAAAGTGTCCCTCAGCAATCCTTCTCAGTCTCTCTCTCTGCCTCCACTAGGTGCTGCTTCCACAAAGTCCTTCTGCCTCTCTTTTGTCTGTCCAAATCTACGTCACCAGCTCCTCCCAGTTCAGGACTTTCTTTTCACATCAACAAGTCCATCCCACAGGTGGGATTAACAAGCTCTGGGTTTTAACACAATCAATTTGAAAACCAAGCCAATACAGGGGAATCTTTATGTTCCATTACTATCACACAGGGTCAAGGTATGGTGGAGCTATTTGGAAATAACTGATAAAACATATTATGAACAGGAGTCACTGAAAACATATGGGAAAAAAAGTTAGCAACTTTGATTCACCACTAAAACTCTGTACAATTGTACACTTCAACTAGTGGTAGAAATACTGAATTTCTCCTGTTTCAAAATTATGTACAATTATGCAATCAGCTCCATACATGTATTGGAACCAATGAATCTTTACACTGAACTAGTACTGCCCCACTTCATGTGGATGTACCCCTACTCCCATTATTCATTAACCATGTGTGTGCATCTTAGAGGGAATCTTTACATAAATCTTTAATTACTTTTAAAAATAAAACCTTTTTCATAAACTATATAATGACCATTGGATGCTCTCCATGACAGAAATATCCAGGTTTTATGGTGCTTCAAGTAAAACGCTGTAAGGGTTATGGGATTTAAAGATCTCCCATGCCCCATGGACGTGCTGACATAGCAGAGCAAGAGAAAGTGAAAAGC
>NW_027186473.1:17963016-18051517 GCF_028583685.1 Petaurus breviceps papuanus
TCTAGTTTATTTCCCCAAATGGTAAACCTGATGTATTTTGTGATGGACAATTATATCAGCATATTTGTAATCTCTATAGGCATTGTGAATATGGCATTGCTGATACAAACGCATTTGACTCAATCCAACAAAGTTTATTATTTGTGATATAAGGTTTCTAAATTGAATCTATATAACACAGTAGAACAGAATTCTACCAAGAACTCTGAGAGGACATAGATTACAGAGTTAGAGCTCAGAGAATCCTTAAAAATAATATAGCCCAACCCACCTTACTTCACAAAGACACTTTTTGAGTGTTAGTTTGTTAATGTGCTCTTCTACCTAGTTTTTTATTCTATATTTCTTTTTTTAATAATTTTTAAAGATATATATTTATTTGCTTTTTGGAGGGCAATTGGGATTAAGTGACTTGCCCAAGGTCACATGGCTAGTATGTGTTAAATGTCTGGAGCTGGATTTGAACTCAGGTGCTCCTGACTTCAGGGTCGGTGCTCTGTTCACTACACCACCTAGCTGCCCCTATATTCTTTATTTCAAACTTCTCTAAAGCAGAGTTCTTTACTTTATCCCCCCAATGTTCTTTCCTTCCTCCTCTCAATGTATTCATTTACACTTAATACCAGGTTTGCAAAGGGAAGCAGCTGGGCAATATAACCTTCCCAGCTCTAACATCTGATATATCTATGAGTTTATGGGCCATGGTTGAGCTTAAATATATGTGAATACCTACACTTGCTTTTGGGTGTAGGCTTCTGATAATAAAAAAAAATGATTTTGTAAAGTAAAAAATAAATGATATGGTGGGGTAAGCTGATGGTGGTTAAATCATTGAAAGGATTTGAAGATAGAATCTGCAGAATTTTTAGTCATTGTTTTAAAATGAGAAGAGATGATTGATTAATTAGCACATTATGACTATGAAGAGGTTATTCTCTGGAACCATTAATTTGGTCACTTATCTGCATTGTATCATTAGCTAGGTAGATAGATACATACAGAGATACTTGACACAATACACTAGGAAATTCTCTAAGTGTCTAAGTGCCTTCTAGACGCATAATAATAACTAAAATTAATTATTTTTGGACTTGTGATTTCTTCACTGTAGGAAACTCCCTGGGGTGGAAGCTTCCCCACTGATGCAGATTGGCAACTCATCAACTCCATGCTGCCTCTCAACTGGCATTTATATCATATTTAAAGTTTGCAAAATCCTGTAAAATCATTATCTCACTTGAATCTGACAATAACACTGAGACCTAAGTACTATTGGTTTTATAATTCTCATTTTTTAGAATGAGAAAAATGATATTCCATGAAATTAAGGGATTTGCTCATGGTCACAGATGTGATAAGTGTCTGAGGCAGGATCTGAACCCTGGTCTTCCTGATTCCAGGTCCAGGACTGTAGCCCTTTTTCACTAATGATTCTCATTGTACCAGGTACTAGAGAAAATACAAAAATAACTGGTGCAATTCCTGCCATCTGCTCTAACTCTGTTTCAAAACTTAAATCTCTTTCTATCAATTTGTACAATTTTCTATGAAGACAAGGAGAATATATAAAATATTAAGTAAAAGTACATGAGTTAAATAAGGAGCTATCAAAAAAAAACATGAATAAGTACCAAGCAAATGGAATCTACAAGAGAACTGCTATGAGTGAAGTCAAGACAGTCATTGTCCTAGGTCGGAGTGATAAGGGAAGGTTTTATGGAGTGTATATATTTGATCTGAGCCCTGAAAAGTAGATAGACTTTAGATGAGTGGAGATAGAGGGATACTCTAGACTGCAAATGACTTGAGCAAAAAAACTCCAAAACATAAAGGTATAAATGTTTATGGTGTGTTTAGAGTTTGGCAATTAGATGAATGTGGTTGAGTTAAACCATTTCTTTGGGGAGGTAGGAAGAAGTAAGTTTGTAAAGGCAGGCTATACACAGGTTGACTATGGCCTTGAATGCCAGACTAAGGAGTGAGACATTTCCCATAGATAATACTTTTATTAGGTTGATGCCTCCTAGGGAGTTATTTTTAAAATAACTTGTGACAGGGATAATTGAATGTGAAAATTTTAGAGAACACTTTAACTTAATAAATGTATCACTTAGCATAATGGATTGAATAAAATGATTGATTTTAATGCTAGTAGTTACAAATGAAGTTGGTGTTTTAATGAAAATGATTTGATTTAATGAATTAAATTGTAAACTTACTGGGCAGGATACCTAGTGTTGGGGAGAGGGGAGTTACAGTGTTTAGCATACTGTTTGCACTTGAAATGCTAGCATCAAGTTTGCCAAAACTCTGGGGTAATAAATTCCATTAAACCCCCTAGAGTGAGAAAGACGACTTTGCTCTCAGCTCCTGGGGGCTCAGTCCCAAAGGACTAGCTAAGAGCTAGTTAGCATATTCACAAATAATAGAATGAACACATAATTTAACACCTTACTTGCCCAACCCCCTACCCCATGTAAAAGGGAGGCTTAAATGTGTGACGCCTTTAAGATGTGTGGGAAAACACCCCCCTCATAATCACTGAAGGAAATGGAATGTGCTGGCATCTGTTTAATCAGTACAGTATAATCCAATCAGTCTTGGAATCAAGGTTTTGATTATATATTATTCTTCTTTTTGCACACAAATTACTAAATTGTTGCTGTCACCTCCCCAAGTATGAAGGAGGACAGGGGAGGGGACTGGTCTATTTGGTAGCATGGGGAAAGATGATTAGATTTTATGTGATACCTAACACAACTTTCTTATCTATTCTTCATTCCCCTAATACAGCTCAAATTGCTCAGTCTTCTAACTGTAGTTCACTAAGCTTGTCCTAAAGGGTTGTAGCCTGTACTCAATTTAGAAGATTAGATTATTTCCTAAAATTCACTTTTTAAAGCTCCTTAAAGAAACACCAATATGCTTCTCCTCCTCCCCCCCACCAAAAAAAAAAACAGAGCAGGATTTTTGCCTTCATCCTCCAATATGAAAGTGAATCCCATTTACCCATGAAGATTTCAATTGAGAAAAATAAAATTAATAGTCAGCCCAATACCACAAAAGACATTTTTTCAAGGTTTTAATTTTTCATATGTTCATCACATCAGGTTTTATATGATTATAGGCAAGTATGTATTATTGTCTATTTTGTCTATTTGAATTATTTTGTTAATTTTGTGAGTAAATTAATAATCAAGTATTAAAGTGCCTGCTATGTGTAATTCATTTTCCTAAGAAGTGGGGATACATAGGCAGTGAAACACTCCTAACTATCATGGTTCTTACACTACAAAGGGAGAGATGACTTATATATACCTATTAAATATATGTAAAATATTTACACAATGAGTACAAGGTAGCTCTCAGATGGAAGACATTTGTGGGGGGCGGGGGGGATTATAAAAATATTTTGGTTTGAGCTGAGTCTGAAAAGAAACCAGGGATTGCAAGGAGAGGTTATGAGGGAGAACATATCAGAAGAAAAAGGGATATCTGCTAATAATTTGTTTACGGTGTTGTAGGATGTTTCTGCCAAAAGAAAGGCATTTTTTTATTATTAATCAAGAGTATAATATCTACTTTATGGATTATGGTAATCTTGAGCCTATTCTTACAGTAAAGTACTAGGTTTTCTATAGTAACATCCAATCAAATGAATACACATGGCATTGGACATTTTAGCTTTTGAGCTGATAAGTGTGAACTAATTGAGCCCTAAAGCTTTAACTAGGAATTCTGGCAATTGAGACCAGCTCAGTTGAACTGTGTATAAGGGCATTAGGAGAGAAATGGGGAAGGTTCAAAGGGCATCTAAGTTATGAACATGGTTGAGATAACTGGATACAGATGTCATAACAAGTGAGAAGGTTGAGGAATTGGGATGCCAGGTACTCAAAGCTGCTGGAGGCTACTGTGAGATAAAGAGGGTCTGAAAATTATAATGGGCAGCACAGAGTATGAGAACTCTTCCTTCTGGCCCTTTGGTCCACAGAATGTGAGAGAAGTAGCAACCAACTTTGGAGAAAGTGCCAGATGTGGTGTTTTCAAGAGAAGGCCAAGTTTTAGTGGGATGAAAGGAAGAGGTCTAAGATAATAAATTTGCAACTGGAAAGGATCTTGGCGACCATCTAATCCATTCCCTTAATTTTAAATATGTGGTAACTGGTGTCCAGGGAAAATAAGGAAGGAAGGAAACCAAAAAGGAAAAAAAAAAGGAAGGAGAGAGTGAGGAAGGCGTGGTAAAATGTATGACAAATATATCTAGATGTCTGAGGATAAACCTGTACAATGTGGTTGAAACACTATTCTACCTTCTATAAAAAGTCTTTCCCAATTTTCCTTCATGCTAGTGCCTTATTTCTGCTGAAT
This sequence comes from Petaurus breviceps papuanus, assembly GCF_028583685.1. Classification (NCBI taxonomy): domain Eukaryota; kingdom Metazoa; phylum Chordata; class Mammalia; order Diprotodontia; family Petauridae; genus Petaurus; species Petaurus breviceps. Next base: position 17,967,388 of record NW_027186473.1, read on the forward strand.
ATCTCCTATTGTCCTGTTTATGTTTTGTTTGAACATAGGTGTTTGCATGTTATCTCCTCCAATGGACTGTGAGCTCCTTGCCTTTCTCTGTACTTAGCATTGTGACTGGCACACAGCAGGTGTGTAATAAATGCTTTTTAAATTTTGATTTGCCTCTGTCTAGCAGACCATCTAGAAGTCAGACGGGGTCCTTTTGTGGGGAAACTGTGGACTAGAGACCAAGCAGAATTTTCCCTGGAGTAGCTGGGGAAGGAATAAAGAGCTAATGACTGTGAGAACTCAGAGTTTATTTCTCCTACTGAGCAGTCATACTTCATCCAAATTTGAACCTAGGCAAACTGCAGGTAAAGCTCCAAAGGTCAACAGTCCCGAGATCTCATTTGAATGGTGCCTCTAGTCTCTATGCTAAGCAAGCCATTTCTGAAAGCATCTGATTTCTTACCCAGAAAAAAGAGGAATAAGAATCAGACTAGATGCTCTCTCATCATCTCATAAATAATTATTCAGTCGTTTTCAGTTGTCTGACTTTTCATGACTCCATTTGGGGTTTTCTTAGAAAAATACTGGAATGGTTTGCCCTTTCCTTCTTCAGCTCATTTTACGAATGGGAACCTGAGGCAAATAGGATTAAGTGATTTTCCCAGGGTCACACAGCTAGTAACTGTCTAAGGCCAAATTTGAACTCAGGAAGATGTCTTCCTGACTCTAGGCCTGGCATTCTATCCACTCTGCCACCTAGCTGTCCCCTTAGGAAAAAATCATTTTCCTGTTATCATTTTCCCTAATTTGTAGATGAGGAAAGTGACTATCAAAGAAGTTAAGAGATTTATCTTACTTCACATAATTAGTGTCTAAGCCTCAAAAACAGAACAAAACAAAGCAAACAAACTGTTTTATTTTGTTCTTTTGTTTTGTTTCTTTTTTTTTCTCCTACTCCAGGACAATTTCCCTCCCTATCACTCTGGATATCTCTACCTTCATTTAAAGGTCAGCTACACACTGCTTGGGTACTGTCCATTGATCGTGCATTATTCATGCTTCTTTCTAGACACCGTTAGTGTGAATGATGTGCATCCTCCTTTTACTCCACTGTTTTATTAAGAAGCCCTTGTTAGGTAAGCAGGACATTGGGAAAGCTGCTGCCTCTGAAAAATGACACTGCAAAGAGCCCCTTGATGCAGAAACCACAACTATTACTGCAAGGAATACCTAGGTCAAAAGCATATAAAAGCTAAGCATCTTACATGTCCTTGGCAACAATGACATTTACAGTAAGGTTTTTGTTGTCATCCTTGCTGTTTTTTTCATTTGTGAGACAGTGTCAAAAGCAAAATACTGCATAATTTTTTTTTTTGCTTTTTGGAAGGCAACTGGGGTTAAGTAACTTGCCCAAGGTCACTCAATTAGGTTTTGTGTGTGTGTGTGTTAAGTGTCTGAGGCCGTGTCTGAAAGGGTCCTCCTGACTCCTTAGGCCGGCACTCTACTCACTGAGCCACCTAGCCGCCCCAACTTCATAATTTTTAAATGAGAGGAGAAAAAATTATATTTAAAAGTTTGGTTCTAGAAAATGTATACCCATTTCCATGAACAAAACTTGACCTTAGAAATAATCTGAATGGATTTTAGGTCAGTCTATTAAACTGTTATAACTTCTCACAAATTCCAAAAAAAAAAAATAGAATCTTATGGGCATGATTTTTAAAATTATTTTTAAAAAAATTATGATCCAAGCACAACTTTGTGATAACTATTAATAAACTTTCAAATGTAAATATTTTTCTAAGGTCATGATATTTTTTTAAAGTATTTAGATTATTGTGCCATCTAAATATATATGGGAAAATGGGGAGAATACAATGAGATTGGGTTTTAGTCAAGAGCATTGAAAGCAGTTCAAATGTGCACTTGAGGATGCTGACCAAAATATATTGCTTACCTTAACCTGTAAATAAAATTATGCACATCACTCAAGGACTTCTTTTTTTTTTTTTGATGATGCATTGTTTGTGGACTATTAGAAATGTCACAAAGCAGCCATTTTCTAGGATCCTTTTCTCCTAAGTCAGAGAAAGTAGGGTAGAAAGTTTTTCTTTTTTGCTCCCATTACAAGCCACTTTAAAAAAATTTTAATTTTGTTTATGTTCCCATTCTTCTCTTTCTTTGACAGCAAAACCAATTTGTAGAAGAACAATAGGATTAGCATTGAGAAGAAATCATAAAGAGAAATCTGAGGTTTCTTTTGAAGGATACAGTTTATAGTGGGAAAGTATGTTCATGAAAAAGCCAAAACAAAATAAAACAAAACAAAGAACCCACATCCCTAGCCCAAATCACCTTCTATATCAAAGTCTCAAAACAGAAAACATCAGAAAACAATATGCATAATTTTTCCATTTTGCCAGAGAAGCTAAAAAAATAATAAAACAATGACAATTCCTAAAAGCATACTGTACAAACTATAATTTCCAGTTCACATAAAGTTACTGCAATCAAAGAATATTTAGATGTCAGTTCCTCTGATTGTTCCACAACGTATTTAAGGCCAGGGTCTACTGGGATGCAAATTCACTCTTTATTCCCTTTAAGATCCTCAGGATTTTCTCCTTTTAAATAGCCACACTTGTGGGCTAAAGATAATTAGACTTTGTACAGAGTGCCTTTGAATCAGTAAAGTTCAGTAATGTTAAAGTCAAGTTAATACATCAATAAGCATTTAAAAGTACTGTGTGCCAAGCACTCTTCTAATTAATTAATTAGAATACAAATACAATACCAAAAAATATACAGTACTTGCTCTCAAGGGGCTTACATTCCAATGAGAGAGATAAAACATAAAAAGGAGCTGGAAAAGGGAGGGAAAATAGAAACCCAGCTGGGGAACTGAAGAGAAAGCCCTAGAGGATAATCAGAAGTACATCCAGGACAGCAATTAACACATGGATGGCCCAATCATGCTCCTTGAAATAGAATAGCCAGCCCATCTCAGGCAGGAGTGAGAAGGACAAAAATTATGTCTAAATTCATGGATGAGTTACTTAACATCCTCCCTATCCCTTCCTTATTATTGTAATCTTATCCCAATTCTTCTCGTTGGTTGTAATGCCAAGCAAAGGCAACTTCCCAAGGTTCAAAATACCAGCATAGATGCTCTCCATTTTATTAAGTGAAAAATTAAGAACAGAGAAAATCAAAATATAGCATCATTCAAAATACAGTATTGACCAAGTATAATTCAATAATCTCCAAGCACTACTCCATCCCTGGACAATATAATTCATTTAGTCAATCCCAAAAACCCTCTTCTAAGTACTACTCCACCCCTAGGCTGTATATTCATTTAGTCAACCACAAAGCCCCTCTTCTCAAATGGAGATTAGTTTCCAATCATAAGTAAAGTACATTCATTTGTTCAATCACAGAGCACAAAAAAGTCAAAAGTTCCCCACCCTTAGATCACAACTGAATCTACCCCAGAGTTACAACAAGCTTAAGTACAGCATTTAATACCCAAAGAGAGGTCTTTTCTTCATCTTGACTAGAGGCAAGTTCTCAGCAATCTTTGTTTCTGGGGAGAAAAAGCTTAGCAAGGCCACAAGATGCATTGCCAGTGTCTTCATTAATTCATTCTCTGTCTGCAGAACAGTCCTAGGACCCCTGAAAACATTAGCAAAACCCTCTTCCAGGATTTCTGTAAACATACAACAAGAAAATCCTTCTTCAGGGCTTCAGAACCAACAGCAAGGTTCCAGAACCTCTGCAACAACATCATTGTCCTTCACCAGTGGACAAAATTCACTCTCTGTCTGCAGAACAGTCTCAGGAGCTCTGAACCAACAGCAAGTTTCTAAGACTTCTGCAACAACAGGGCTGTGTTTCACCAGTGAACAAATCTGGCAAAACAATATCAAAACAGAAAGACAAAGTACCAGCATAACAGCGATGTCTCCTCAGTCCTCGGCAGCTCTGTGTGGCAGCTCTCAAAAGTCCTGGGCAATTCAAACTGGCCCTCAGTAATCCTCTCCATCTTTCTCTGCCTCAAAGATGCTGCTTCCAAAAGAGTTCTTCTGCCTCTCTTTTCTTGTGTCTCTCTAAATTTACATCGCCAGCTCCTCCCAGTTCAGCACTTTCTTTTCACATCAACAAGTCCATCCCACAAGTGGGATTCACAAGCTCTAGGTTTTAACACAATCAATCCAAAAACCAAACCAATCCAAAAACAGGGGGATCTTTAAATTCCATTACTATTACATTGGTCTAGTAATGTCTGACTTGGTAAGGAAACTTGACACAGTTTAGGAACTCTTCAGTTGATCAGCAACTGTCATTCTATATTCCTACTTGAATTTGGCTGGGGAACCCTTACCATTTCCCCAGAGACAAATGCCAAGTGCTTCCCCCAGCTGTTATCCTAATTCGGTAAGCTTTAGCACTGGCCTAATAGCCAATATATAACACTTCTGCTATATATAACTTCTATATAAATCTATATAACTTCTGCCAGCACCACTTGCCATTTTATTTCCAATTCCTTTCTTGGCCTGGTAGAAAAGGTTTCCTTTCCTCTCTCAGCAGACTCCCTTTCCTCCCCTCTACACAAGAGTTCTTTGAATTCCTTCATGTACTTTCATCCCACAGAAATGGAAAATGCAATCTCTGCTATTTTTCCAATAAACACACAGACCTTCCTACCTAAAGTTATCAAGGAGAAGGAAAATGACCAAAAGCTTTCACATGCACCAGCTGTATACTATTATTACATATGTATAAATTTTACACACACAAGCACATATAAATATACACAAAGGAGTCATTTTTTGTGAATATAGTTTCTCATTCTACTCTTACCTCACATTGTGACCCATAAGATATACTTATATCAGTGCTCTGGGGCTCACCCCTTTGATTCACAGACAGGGCTAATAGCCAGGACAATTAACATTAGTTATAAGGGCACAAGGAAGGTGAACAAAGCAAATGTGATAACACAACAAGGAACAATGTAATAATAATCATTTTGCAAATGGGAACCTGAAACCATGGACTAGTTTTACATAAATCCTAATGCAGAATTTAAGTGAAAAATCTATAATGGAATAGACAGGCTAGAAAATTAGGTATATATATTTATTCATTAAAATATAAAACTATAAAGGAATAAAAATATTAGACACAAAAGATATTTAAAATGAAATTGTGTTATATAATTTATTCTTGAAGAATTTTTATAATCTAAAGCAGAGATTCCCAAAGTGGGCCATACCACCCTGTGGGGTGGGGGTGGGGAGAAGTTGTGTGTGTGCTACAATGATACAGAAGGATGATACTAGCATCAGGTGCAATAAGGAAGTATTGAATAAAAATAAGGGGATGGTGGAAACATAAAGAAGAGAAAATAGGAAAAATTTGAAAAACATTCATACATGTTTCATCTGTTATATAACAGATTATATATATATATATATATACATATATATATATCAGAGTTAATGTCATAATGATTACATTATTTTCCTCATAAATGCACAAAATACAAGTTATGAGTTTTCAAGTCCACCAACAGGTCTTAACAAGTAAGTGTTAGCAGGTGAATGTGAGTACATTATTGGGAAGTCCAGCATGCGTTGGCAGGAATATGTGCATGTAACGACTTGTTTACAATAAGATAATATATGGTTACATGACACAATATTGCATCATCAAAATTTCAATGTAAGAAAATCCTCCACAAATTTAAAATAAATTATTAAATTTAAGATGTGTATATTATAACATATATGTATATGTATGCATGTGTGTAAAATTTATACATATGTAATATATATTTTTGAAATGATGCAATTTTTTTAAAAAGTTGAAGGGTTAAAAAAAGTAGATTTCCGGGGGGGTGCAGAGCAATTTTTAAGGGGGCAGCAGGCCAAATAAGCGCGGGAACCTCTGGCTTAGTGCAATAGATGGATACAATTTTAAGATCATGCTTTTGAGGGCTGAAAAGGGGAACAATAAGATCATAGATTTGTGAGTTGTGAAAAGAATCTTAGACACTGACTAGTCGATTCATTGCCAAGGTTTTACAGTTAATAAATAAATAAATAAATAAATAAATAGGGGTTCTACAATTCAAATCCAGTTCTCCTGGTTCCAAATTCAGTGATTCTTCTACCATGACACAACCTATAGGCCCATTAGAATGTTGAATGATACTAGCAAAAATAATAAAAGCCTGGGCATATCACTTTTAACAAGTAGAGCAGGCAAAGATAATTTTGTATTGTCCTATAAAGAGCATCATGTCATTCTGCAGTGGTTGCATAACTGTTTTTGTGTGTGTGTGCTTAAGGTGAAGCCCATTTTCCCTATTTAAAAAGGACCTAGATTTGAGGAATATATCTCCATTCTCCAGCTAACTGAGTGAAAGGAATATTGTTTTTGAAAGCTTGCAAGAGATTCCTTCAGTCAACAGTCAGGTCTATCAGGACATGGCGCTGAAATAGAAAAGTGAAACAAGTGAAAGTGTTTCTAGTAGACTCAAGATCGTTCAACATTCAACCCTTCCTTAATTCCTTGACTCAGGCTAAAAGTTACTTATTGATCATCCTTTCAATCACTGATTCATATATTCCATTGTTCTTGTTGTTTAGTCATTTCAGTCCTGTCCAACTTTTTGGGACCCCATTTGTGGTTTCTTAGCAAAGATATTGGAGTGATTTACCATTTCCTTCTCCAAGTCATTTTACAGATGAGAAACTGAGATACACAGGGTTAAGTGACTTACTCAAATTTACACACAGCTAGTAAGTGTCTGAGGTTGAATTTGAACTCCTTTCTTCCTGAGTCTAGACCTGGTTACATCCATTTTGGCACCTGTCCCTAATTACCACTCACTGGTAATTTGCTGTAATAGATCTAAACTGTTAAAATTCTTTTAGACCTCAAGATCAAAACTAGATATGCAACTGGCAAGGGAAAAAAACAAACAAACATGAGCAATTCCTCTCAGAAACAGAAAGTAGAGAATAGGATCTGGGAGGGGAGGACTCAGGCAAAGGTTTCTTTAAGAGGGAAAAGGACCTTCAATTTTTCCCCTTACCTTTGAAATTGTAGAGAGGAATAGAACATGGTTGGGTAGGACACAGAGGAATGAGTAGAACCTAGGTACATCCAGCAACAGGGAAATGATCTAGCAACAAATGAAATTAACTTTACAAAGGCAAAAATGTTGTGAGATAATCTCTAGTAGGAGTGGTCTGAGTGGGAGTGGGGAAAGGATTCTGCATGGCAGATGAGCCTCTGCAAGAAAGTATCAAATATCTTAGCAAAGAGGAGGAAGTGGTTGGGAGCCTAAGGAGGCGTAGAGCTGAACAGGAGGACTGAGATCTAGCGGGAGGATTCTATGACACCAAAATTGTTAAAAAGATGAAAAAAAGGATCAGAGAATCCTGTGCCCTGCATCTGCATTATAGAATACGTTCATGTTCTGTGGGCACCCTGTTATTGACATTGAGGCATTCCTGAGGCTAAGTTCTAGAGGAATAGTTTTCACATCTTTCAGTTTCAGGACACTTTTACATTCTTGAAAATTATTGAAAACTCTAAAGAGCTTTTGTTTATGAGAGTTAGATCTACTGGCATTTGCCATATTAGAAACTAAAAGAAATAATTTTGATTATAAATTAACATTAAAATAACAATTAAAGGGCACAGTGAATAGAGCACCAGCCCTGGAGTCAGGAGGATCTGAGTTAAAATCCAGCCTCAGACACTTAACACTTAATAGCTGTGTGGCCTTGGGTAAGTCATTTAACCCGAATTGCCCCTCCAAAAAGCAAATAATAATAATAATAAGTTAGGAGCAGGTAGGTGGCACAATGGACAGACCACCAGCCCTGGAGTCAAAAGGACCTGACTTCAAATTTGGCCTCTGACCAGACACTCTACACTAGTTGTGTGATCCTGGGTAAGTCACTTAACTCCAATTGCATAAAAACAAAAACCAAAAATAACAATCAGTCCATAATATGTTAACAAAAATAAGAGATTTCATGAAAATATTATATTTCTCCCTTAAATAGTGAGAAAAATGACACTATTTTATATAGAAATCTCTTTATTGAAGTATATGAAGAATATCCAGCCTAATACAGAGTTCAAAAATGGCCTCAGGTACTTACTAAGTATGTGACTCTGGGCAAGTCACTTAACCCTGTTTACCTTGCAGGTTATTTTTTTTTTAATAAAACATGTAGATGTATATATGTTCAGTAGAAGGATACATAAGCTTAAAAATAATGACTACTAAATTATTCAGTGAATTGAAAGAGAAATGAAGAAAGTTCCCAATACTAATTAATTGCTATGTACAAGAAACTTGAACCAGGAGAAGAAAGTAGAGATGGAGAAAGAGAGACAAGAAAGACAGTGACAGACAGACAGAGAGATGGACAGAGAGACAGAGGAGAAAGAGTATTGAGTGTAGAAGGTTGGGTTTAGACTATGAAAGCAAAAAAACAAACAAACCCTAAGGTCATGCATTTGTGTGCATGCAAAGATATATGCATATATATACATGAGTGCACACAAAAAAACATATAAACACATGTTTTGTATATATGCATCCTTAAGTAGCTTCTACTTCAACCCAGGTAGGTAGATAGTTCCCTGAAGAACAGCCCTGTAATGCTGAATAATCCATACTCTAAAGAAATTGTGATTCTGAAAGCAGTTATTAATCATATATGAATATGAGAGGGAGAAAGATGTAACAGATAAAGCAATGGTCTTGGAGTCAGGAAAACCTGGAGGCAAGTCCCATCTCTGCTCCATAAGGGTTATGTGTCACTAGGCAAGTTATTTAGTCCCTCAATACCCAGACAGCTCTTTAAGACTTGTGACTATATAGATTCTGCTTGCCTCCCTTGGTAAAGGAAATTTTTGCAGATAACTACAAATGATGATGAAATCACAGGTTTAATTTTTTAAAATATGCATATGTGCATGTGCATATGTGTTTTTATTAGGACACATAAACTTAAAAAAATATTTCACCCAAATTCTCCAATGAAATGAAAGAGAATGGAAGAAAACTTACAATACCAATAATTTGTACAAGAAACACATTTTAAACAGCTGCAAATGGAGTGAAAATTGAGGAATTTGACAAAGTATTATGCTTTAGGTAAATTATAAAGAGCAGTTGAAAATGTGATTTCTGATAAGATAATAAAAATTAATAGTATCAATTGAACAAATTGGTAAATCATATTATGCTTACATGCTCCATAAACACGTTTTAACTGATGTCAATTACAGGAACAATGAAATTCCTTACAAATGTATTGAATAGGTCTTATATAAGGTACTCACGACTCTTTTGTTATACACACACATATGCATACACATATGTGTGTGTATTTATATGAGTTTGTATTGGGTAATATGTATAGTTTAAAAATTAAAAGGCATCAATAAATTTTGAAAAATAGATTGAGAGAAGAAAAAAAGATGAAAGAAATCCATTAGAAGGCTGACATATAGTCCAATTGTGAATATGATCCCCTAACACCAAAGAAATTCTAGAAACTCCTATGTTTATCTTCATCCACCCTAATTATGTTATGTTCGATTTCATCTTCATTAGTTGTGACTTTGCCCTTTTCACTTTTGTTACTGGTAATTTGGTTTCCTTCATTATTTTTTTAAATCAAATTAGAAAGTTATTTATCATTTTTTTTGTTTTCATAAAACCAGCTCCTAGTTTGATTTATTAGTTCAATTGTATTTTTACTTTTAATTTTATTAATATCTCCTTTGAATTTTAGTAGTTCTATTTTGGTTTTTAATTGGGGATATTTAATTTTTTTTCTTTTTCCAGTTTTTTTTTAATTGCATGACCAAAACTATTGATCTTTTCTTTCTTTTTTGCTGATGTAAGCATTCAGAGATATAATTTCCTTTCTAAATATTCCTTTGGACACATTTACAAATTGTGGTATGTTGGCTCATCATGGGCATTCCCTTTAATGAATATATTGATTGTTTCTATGATTTGTTCTTTGATATACTATTTCTTTAGGTTCCAGGGGTGAGGAACCTGTGTCCTCAAGGCCATATATGACCCCCTAGATCCTCAAGTGTGGACCTTTGCTTGAATTCAAACTTCACAGAACAAATCCCCTTAATAAAAGTATTTGTTCTGTAAACCTCTGCCTGAGTCAAAAGTTCACAACCAAGGATATAGAATACCACATGTGGCCTCAAGGCTACAGGTTCCCCACTCCTGATAGATTAATTTATTTCCAGAAAACTTTTCATTGAGGCTTCAAGGGCCCTTTATCAAATATAATTTATTGCATTTTTGTCTCAAATAGTATATTTAATATTTCTAATTTTCTGTATTTGTTTAGGAAATTTTAATGTACTAATACATGGTTATTTTTTGTGAAGGTGCCATGGTCACCAAAGAAAGAAATTTACTCCTATCTATTGTCATTTAGGAATCTCCAGAAATCTATATCTATTTTTTTTCTTAAATTCTATTTATATCAAATTTCTTTTGTTTATTTTATTTTTAGTTTTTTCTAGGTCTGAGAGAGGTAAATTGAGGTTCCTCCACCAGTAGAGTTTCAAAATCTATTTCCTCTTTTAACTCATTTAAATTTCTTTCAAGATTTTGGATGCTATACCTTTTGGTACATATATTCAGTATTAATTCATTGTCTATTGTATATTTTAGGAAAATATAATTTCCCTGACTATATCTTTTTTAGTTTTGTTTTTCCTTTGTATGAGCTCATGATTGCTACCCCTGACTATTTTTTTTACATAAGCTGAAGCATAATAGAGTTGACTCCAGTCTCTTATTTTTAAGTCTGCATGTGTTTTAATGTTTCAAGTGCGTCTCTTTTAAACAATCTATTTTTGGACCATGGTTATCAATCTATTTGGCTATCCTCTTCCATTTTATGGGAGAATTTATACTATTTATATTCAGAGTTATGACCGATAACTGTGTATTTTTCTCCTTCCTGTTCTTTTCTATTTATCCTTTTTTTTTATTTTGTTGCCTCCTCAAAATTCTGTTCTGCTTTTAATAACTGTCTTCTACCTTCCTTATCAGCTCTATTTTCTCTCAGCCCCTGCCCTTTCTACTTCACTGTTGGGTAAGATAAATTTCTTGGTTTTTTTGGGGGGGGGGTTGCTTTATTTTTGGAGAGGGCAATTGGGGTTTAGTGACTTGCCTAAGGTCACACAGCTAGTTTTTGTGTTAAGTGTCTGAGGTGGAACTTGAACTCAGGTCCTCCTGATTCCAAGGCTGGTGCTCTATTCATTGTGCTACCTAGCCACTCTGGGTAAGATAAATTTCTATGTCCAACTCTGTTTGTATATGTACTCTATCATCCTTGAACCAGTTCAGATGATAGTGAGGTTCTTTCATTGTTTGCTCACCCTCTCATTTATTCTCAATAGTAAAAACTTCCTGATGAGCCTTTTATGTGAAATAGTTTTCCCCATTTATCCTTTTCCTTCACCCCTTCTCTCCCCCCCTCTTTTGATATCATTCTAACATTATAAACTTATACTCATGTCCCTCTGTCATGATGAGAATCTTTAAGGGTTGCATTGTAATTGTCTTCCCATATGAGAATGCAAACAGTATGATATTGTAAAAGCCCTTATGATTTCTCGCCCATGTTTAACTTTAGGAACTTAGGTTGTAATATCAATGTTTCTATCTATGCCTGATTTTTTTCCCATTAGAATGCTTGAAAATCCTTTATTTCATTAAATATCATTTTTCCCCTTGTAGGATTATACTCAATTTTGCTGGGTAGGTTATCCTTGGTTGTAATTCTAACGACTTTGCCTTCCAGAAAATCAGATTATGAGAACTCTTCTCCTTTATAATTCAGCCTACTAAATCTCATGTGATCCTGATTGGCTCACTGGTATTTCCAGCATTTTGCAACATTTTAACATTTAAACATTTAACATTTGAGTGCTCTGTATTTTAGTTACAACATATTTCAGGAGGTGACTTTCAGTTATTACTTTGGCCTCTAGTTTTATATGTAGGTAGTTTTCCTTTATAATTTCTCGAAAAGTGATGTCTAGGCTGGGCTTTTATTTTTTAGATCATGAATTTCAGGTAGTAAAATAATTCTTAAATTATTTCTTTTCAATCTATTTTTTTACAGGTCAGTAGTTTGTCTTATGAGTCATTTCATATTTTCTTCGGCTTTTAACTGATTTTTGAAATTTTGCTTTTGTTTATTTTTATCTTTTTATTTAGATTTCTAGGACTTCTTATTGGATTTGTACCCAATCTGCATATTTCCTGAAGATGTTTTCAAGTTGTCTTCTTCAGAGTTTATTATTTTGAGTTTCCCAGTCTCCTTAGAAGCTTTTAATTGTCAGGCTCTTTTTTTTTTCTTTTTTTTCCAACCAATTTCTTAACTTTGCACTGCTAGTTGGGCTCTGCTCACCTCTGGTGGTGGTGGGGGAGGGTAAGGAGATGATGGCTGACTTGAACTTCTGTAGCTTGATCTAGGGGTGTATATGTTTTTGGTGTTTCTAAGGTAGTTTGATCAAGGAAAGGTCTGATACTGCCCTCCTGGTCTGTGCTCTGGTCCTTACCCAGGTCGGGCCTCTTCCCCCTCATGACTGCAATTGCATCTCTCTGCCCTAGAACTTATAGCCAGAACTGGATATAGGTTGTGGAGCTTCCAAATGGTATCTTATTCTGTGCCCAATGCTAGCATAGGGGTCACCAAGAAATTCTTCTTGACCATATTCAGTCCCCTTATCATCCCTGTGTTTTCAGTGCATCTGTTATCCCCATTAGTGCTGCTATAAATGCCACCTCAAGGTCCAAAGCCCATGCTGTTTCACCAAGTTTTGCGAGTTACTATCCCAGCCAGTTCCTATACCAATGTTCATAAACCTCTCTTTTTGTCTTCCTAAGCTGCACTCCGTTGAAAAATGACCCACTGTGACTTTTGGTTAGATTTTCCTCTCAGATTTTGATTTAGAATTTTCTGTGATCATTTTTAGAAAAGGTCTTGGGGGAAATTTGGCAATTGTGACCCTTCAGTCTGCCATCTTGACTCTACCACCTGGTCTTAGTTAATTTTTCAAAGTAAAGTGTAATGTAATGCCAAGGAAAGGCAACTTCCCAAGGTTCAAAATACCAGCATAGGTGCTCTCCATTTTATTCAGTGATAAAGTAAGAACAGAGAAGAACAAAATATGACATCATTCAAAATACAGCATTTACTAAGTGTGATTAAATAATCTCCAAGTACTACCCCACCCCAGGACCTTCCAGTCATTCAATCAATTACAAAGTCCCCTGTTCTAAATACTACCCCACCTCTAGGCTGTACCTTCATTTAGTCCATCACAAAGCCCCTCTTCTCAAATGGAGCTTAGTTTCCAATCATAAGTAAAGTACATTCATTCGTTCAATCATAGAACACAAAAAGGTCAAAACTTCCCCACCCCTGGATCACAATTGAATCTACCCCAGAGTTACAACAAGCTTAAGTACAGCATTTAATACCCAAAGAGATGTCTTTTCTTCATCTTGACATGAGGCAAGTTCTCAGCAATCTTTGTTCCTGGGGAGACAAAGCTTAGCAAGGCCACAAGATACATTGTCAGTCTCTTCACCAATTCATCCTCTGTCTGCAGAACAGTCCTAGGACCCCTGAAAACATTAGCAAAACTGTCTCCCAGGATTTATGTAAACATATAACAAAAAAATCCTTCTTCAGGGCTTCTGAACCAACAGAAAGGTTCCCAGACCCTGCAACAACAGCACTGTCCTTCACCAGTGGACAGTATTCACTCTCTGTCTGCAGCACAGTCTCAGGAGCTCTTAGCCAACATCCAGGTTCCAGGACTTCTTCAACAACAGGACTTTCTTTCACCAGTTGACAAATCTGGCAAAACAACATCAAAACAGACAAAGTACCAGCAAAACAGCCATGTCTCCTCAGTCCTTGGTAGCTCCGGGGGCAGGTCTCAAAAGTCCAGGGCAATTCAAAGTGGCCCTCAGCAATCTTCTCAGTCTCTCTCTGCCTCCACGAGGGTGCTGCTTCCAAAAAGTTCTTCTGCCTCTCTCTTGTGTCTCTCCAAATCTATGTCACCAGCTCCTCCCAGTTCAGCACTCTCTTTTCACGTCAACAAGTCCATCCCACAGGTGGTATTAACAAGCTCTGGGTTTTAACACAATCAATTTGAAAACCAAGCCAATACAAGGGAATCTTTATATTCCATTACTATCACACCAAGTCAGGTCTGAGATACAAGGATGACAATGATGCAGGATATATTAAACTTCCTTGTATCTTTACATAAAAGTGAGTATTCCAGCAATAGTGTGCATGCTATCAATAAGTATTTTAATTAGATCAAATCAATATGACAATTTTCTTGAAATCCAAGACCTGATTAACACAGGTAAGTAAGTTTCCAAATTTTATCAGAGTAGGTAATTGATCTGAAGGAAAATAGGGAAAAGGAAATATATCAAAAAAGATACATAAAAGAAGAATCTGGGAACATCAGCTTTGGCTATGGTAATATCAGCGCTTATTGTTTATTTGCTGCATAAATTCCTTGTAAACAAATTTAAAAGAAAACATAAAAACTCATTGGCAAATCAAACATATTTTCTTGAAACAAAGAGCCAGAATATCCTGCCACAAGTAGCAGCTCATCATCCCAACCAACTGCTCCTAACATTCTTTATTCTCCCCTTTGGCAGATGGTGCTCGTTATGATGGCTCACAAATGAGAAGCAGCGGTTTGAAGCGTCTTGTATTTACAATTATGGCTCTCACATTAGGAGGTTTACTAGGTTCCTGACACTAATTAGCTCTGTCCATGACTCAATATTTTCAGTTACTGTAGCCCACAATTGTTTGACAGTAAGGGCCAAAGGACAATTTATGGAGAAAGGAAAAAGATGTGTATTACACACATACACAAAAATATATGTATATGTGCAAAAACATATAAACACATACATATATATATATACACACATATATGTAAGCATAATGTTTAGAGACCTAGAGGAAAAGCATAGCTTAAGAAAATGTCTTTAGAAGATTTGGGTATTATCATTGTTATTAATTTGAGAAATAACTCTGATCTGGAAAGAATATATCATATAGTTAAAGTCAATTGAAAATATAGTTTGGTCTAAACTTTTCTGTATTTGAGTTACTGATTTTTTTTAAGTGTAAAAAGAGAATGAGGCCTACTGACTAGCAACTTAAGGAGGATATCACCATAATAGCAGCATTTTAGAGGGAAGTACTTTGGACCCACCTTCTGATGCTCAGCTCTGTAGGTACATGGGTTCAATTATATTGATTAACTTCAAGGTACCATGATATGAGGGGACTAATTCACTCTACTTAAGATCATAAAAGACTGGTAAATCTAAATATCCAGCTGTCCATTAATACTGAATTTGGATTTATTAGACTTGACTTCCAGTCATAACTTTGACCCTTAATCTCTTTGTGCCCCACTTTTTTGCATTCATTGACTAGAAATGAAAATAAAACATGAACCAACAACCTAATGGGGTATTGTGATTAAATTCTTTTGTGAACCATCAAGTACCATATAAACAGAAGCCATTATTATTTTTTTTAAAAGGGTACCTATCTTTCTACGAACCAAAATATTTTATTCAATCAGCCTTTTTTCTAGTATTAAGGTTGTTGAAAAACTAATTGAACACCCAGATGTTTCCCTGGTGACACTCAAAGTAAAGAGATTAGTCTCATGGAGTATTTCATCTAGGTTGCAATGGCGTGTAGGGAATTATGACTGTTCCATTACAGAATATACTTTCCTAATAACCAGCATAACTTTGCCTACTATATACAGGGCCTTTCTTCAATAGTATTTAGAAAAACAACAATAACAATATACAAATAATCTTTTTCTAGGCTCTCTATAGATCATTTTGTCTCTGTTCTGACAATGTTACCTTACCTGACAACATGTTACAATTTATGAGAAAGGTAGGATGGTGTATTCAGAGCCAAAGACATCACTAGTATAAATGGTTAGAACTCTTCCCAAGGCATCAACATTGTAGTCGGCACCCCATCCCTTAAAGACCCCCAGGACCTCTGCCCCTATATTTCATGGTCTCTTTTCAGTTTTGTTCCGCAATCTTCTTCCACGTACTCCAAAACTGCTTTTCTCCAGGTGAAATTTTTTTTTTCTAGTTCCAGTTCTGATGGAAAGACTGCTGTACCTGGAGTCAGGAGATTTCAGTTTGAATCTCAACCCTGACATTTTCTATCTATGTGGCTGAAGGCAAGTCATTTCCATACTTTAAGATTCACTTCCTCTATCTAAAGAAGATATTCATACTTACTCTTTCTAGCTTGCAGGGTGGTGAGGAATGTATTTTGCAATACCCAAAGCCACAAAATTGGGAGCTATTGTTATTAAAAGAGATTGTATCCCATTAGTTGCACCATAACCTTCTTGTTGAAATTTGGGAAAAACTAGAAGTTCCCTCTCTCCAATCAGCACATGATAGTTTTGTATTTTTGAATTATTTGCCTTTTGAATTATTTCCTCATGCTACTGCTGCCTATCAGTCAAAAAAGTGCATATTTATTAAGGCATCACCATGTGTCAGGAGAGGACCATCTCCAGTATATCTTGCCCCTGGACCCAGATGACTCCAGAGGAGAAAATGAAGCTGGTGACTTTGGACAGCCCTCCCTCATTTAAATCCAATTTCCTTTCATGTCATGGTATCACCTCCCTAATATCATGTCATGGTTCTGTTCAAGAACAAAGGATGAACAATAACAACCTCTGTGTCAGACACTGTATCACAGTTCTAGAACAGGAGGCTTTAACTTTTTTATGTCATTCACCCCTTTGACAATCTGGTGCATCTGATGATTCTGTTCTAAGAATAATATGTTAAATGCATAAAATAAAATAAAAACATTATGAAGTCAGTCAATTACATTTACATATAGTTATCAATTTTCTCCCAATTTCCAGATGCTAGGGTGAGAGTTCCTATAGAGCTAGCAAAAACCTTAGAATAAATGTAATCTAATCCCTCCCTGTAATGGCAAGCAAAGAAATAATTAACACCTTGTTTCAGCTATTGAATTAACACCTTATTTCAGTTCAAGTTTCTTTTAAGACTTGTATCAAGTCTGTTAAGAAACAGAATGTGTGAACCCCACAACTTGTGAACCCTAGAACTCATGAACTCCTGCAACAGGAAGGGGAGGAGCTAATGACCATATATAAGGAGAGGCTTTGGCTAGAGCAAGCAGAACTGAGAAGAGGACTCTTGTGGTGGCAGAGTCGAGAAGGAGAAAACTTGTGGTTCTCCGGGACTCTGTTTGTCTGCTCTGTCTGTGTTGTTGTTTGTGTGATACTTTGTACAGAAGTCCTGGGACCTTACTGGAAGACCTGAAACAGGATTTTCTGGTTGTGTATTTATAGAAATCCTGGAGGAGGCTTTTGGAAGTCCTGGGACTTTACTGATAATTTGTGCTGACCTTTTGGACCTTGTTTGTGGGTCTGTGTTGATTTCTATGTTGATGATTTTTGTTGAGTTCTCAGACCTTGTTGGTGGGTCTGAGTTCATTTCACACACAGATAGTGAATTGATGATGGTGCCGGCAATGTCTATGAATATTATTGTGGCTCTGTCAAGCTTTGTCTTCCCAGAAACAGGAATTGTGAAGGACTTGAGGTGGACTGGACTCTGTGAACTTCAATATGGAATGGGAACTGGATGAAGAACAGGACAAGGAGCTGGACAAGGAACTGGGAGCTGCCTGGCTTTGAACCCAGGTGACAGTTGGAGCTGGGCCCATGGAAGAGGAACCATGGAAGCTCAGAGCCAGCCTCTAGTCAAGCTTTAGAAGACTTTACTTTGATACTGTGTACTGACTAAGAAGATTATGATTTACGGTGACACAGAGATGGAGAACTTTGACTTTTGTACTTTGTGATTGAATTAAGGATTTGGTGATTGACTAAATGAATGTACTTTATTTAAAACTATGTGATCATCATGGTGAAAAATATGTGTCCATTTTAGTGATAAGTTGTTGAGTTGTGACATGGTGAATGCTGTATTTTGATTTTCTGTGATAAGTTGTAACAAGTTCTGAATGTATTGTAACAATGAATTGTAACAATAAGTTCTGAATGCTGTACCTAGATTTTCTGTAAATGTTTTGCTCTGATTTGCTATTGAATAAATAGAGAGCTAGCTGTACTATGTAATCAGAATCTTGAAAACTGTTCACAGTAGCAGTCCTTTGGAAAGCTGCTCTTGCATGGCTTCTCCCTCCCCCTCATTTTAAAGATGAAAAAGTCTACTTAGAGAAATGAAGTGACTTGCACAAAGTCACATGGTTAGTAAGCTAGAATTAGAACCCAGGTCATTTGCCTCTGAATTTAGGGTTCTTTATGTTGCATCACACCAAAAACCCTCTAGTTTTATCAGGATTACGCTTACAAACCAGCTCTGAGTAGGCTACTTCTGCATATAGCTTATGTTGTGGTTTTAGATGGATCATCATTAGGTTTGATTTTAGTCTCATTTATGTACCCTTTAGCCAGATTCTGGACCCAGAACCCCTTATATAAAGTCAAGTTGAGTTAACAAGCATTTATTAAGCGTCTACTATGTACCAGATATTATGCTAAGCACTGGAAATGCAAAGAAAGGCAAAAACAGTCCCTGACTTCCAGGACCTCAGAATCCAATGGTGATGACATGTCATATGATATTTTCATTATTATTAAATTATGGTATTGTCCTATATTAGTAAAAATTTTGGAAATCTGTAGCAGTTTACAGCAACAGCAGTAGCAGCAGAGTAGAGTCCCAGCTGCTAGCATCACTACTAAAGAATCTCTTTATTAACCTTAAAAGGTCAACTTCTACTCTATGATATACAATTCTCTTTAGGCATGGAAAGCTTGAGGACAGAGAGGATAAGTAAAGACTGGCCTAGGCTTTATAAATGGAAATACTATTCCTGAAAAAAAAAAGTTAAGCCAGTTGGATAATCACCATCCATCTCCATGCTGAGGAAAATTCAATCAAAAGCAAAAGTATATTAAAAAGCAAGTTGCTACATGTCATTGATTTTTAATAGTGGCCATATAAATAAAATCTCCCTAATCAAGATGCACTCTGGCAAGTCCACAAAAGTAGCACAGTCTCAAACAGACCATTTATATCAATAAAGTGGTGGATCTTGGTCTTCTAAAACTAAAGCTAAATATCTGCCTCCTCCCTGATACAGAATAAGATATTTACTAAACCTCTTTTTCTGGGAACCAAAAGCTAGTTACAATATAAAAGGCATTTTTTCATATGACTTCCAAGTCTTTCATTCCTGTGCATAAGCTCAGAGGGTGAATTAAATTAATCTTTTGAATTATTTGCTTTGTTATCACCTTCATGTTTCCGTCATCTTTTTTCCTCCTTTATTTAAGGAATTCCTCACTGTATCCACGTAATATTTATCATGCTCATGGTCCCATCATTTTTATCTTTTTCCCTTGACTTTTGCTACCCACTATCAAATAGCATTTCTTTTTGAAAGATATATTCTTACTATGCATCTAAATAATTTTATACTTAGATTAAAATGGCAGGTGATCTTTGGGTGTCCTCTCCCTCTCCCACCAGGAGCATGCTCAGCCACTATTTCTAGTAATCACAAGGAGCTTGGGGAGACAGACCCCGTCCATGTATGATATCACTGGGATGAATCTCCATGACTAACTGCTCAGTGATCTTTCTGGCTGTGAACAATCTCTTTGAGATGTTGTCTTTTCCCCTTCCCACCAGCCAAAAGCTATGATCATTTGTCCTTCATAGGCAAGCTTATTCTTGGGATGGCACCATCTCCTTTTGATTCTTCTTTTCTTTGGTGCAGGATCTTGCAACCATCATTGCCATCCTGGACTTCCCTACTGTCAAGGCAATGGAAGAGTAGCAACTTACAGCAAAGAACTGCACCTGTGTCAGTAATTCTACTACCATCAGGAAAGTGTGTCTGTGCAAGAGGAAGAGTGGATTGGCACCAAGAAAAGAATCAGTTTGTGAGAGAAGGAAGCCATTAGAAAGAAGAGGTTGAAATTTAGTCAATTCCCGGTAAAGATGAAATGTGAAATAACCAATGAGCATCTGTCAAAAACTATTTTGTTTCTCAATGAGTTTGAATATAGTGGTAGCCAACCAATTGTCCTAATAGTGATAAATTATTGAATTCTGTTCTAATCATTCTGTAATTTAACATTCTTTTTTTTTTGCTTTCCTCTGTGGGAAAAGAGGATTTGTTCCATGTTTGATTCCTGTTAGTATTTTAGGTACTTTTTTTTAAGCTAACATTTTTCAGTTGATTCTAGATAAGAAGCCAAAAGTAGAACTGACCAAACCAAGAAATGTGAAAACTGGGGAGTAAACTTGCCCTGTTGAGAAGTCAGATAATCCTAACGTGATGAGCCAGGTACAGAACAAAGAGAGGTATAAGCACCTTTAGCCTCTGTAAATCCTAGCACAGTTTGATTCTAGTCTCTATGATAAACTAATAATAACAATATCGTATTTGTATTGTCCGACATAGTTTTCAAAGCATTTTTCTATGCACTTCATCTATATTCAAGTTTTTAAAAGACTTCCATCCAATATCCATAACAGATATTTTTCTAATTTTAAAGATAAGCAAATGGAGGAATGATTGGCTTGAAACTATTCATTAGCAGAGCTGGAACTAGAAGCTAGGCCTCAGTTCTAGTCCAACATGTTTTTCATTGCAGTGTACTTCTTAATCTTGAGATGATTAAGGCATAGTTTCATTAGGTGGTCAGGAAAAGGAGAAAAAAAATAGCTCTTTGTGCTAGAATGTGAATATTTATGCATTTGTGCTTGAATCTAATCTAACATTTCTATTGAGAAAACAAAGGTCAACTATTTTACTACTTCCCTTAACACAAAAACACACACATACACATACTGCATCCCATATTTTCATCCATATACTGATGTAGGGTCTTCTTTATTCCAAAGCAACCTTGTCAAAACAAGACAACAGATTCAAGGTAACATTTAATATAGAGCTGTGAAGCCCTAATGTGGGTACAAGAAAACAATTGCACAAAGAAACAAAGGGAATCAAACACACAAAGAGAAGAATGTGTTTGTATGAGAGTTCTGGGGGTGGGAAGGCAAAAGCAGGGGCTTTAGTCAAATCTAAGTTCAATATGAGACACAAAAATGAAATAGCATTCAAAAGAATCATTTTCAATTTTCAATAATTCAAAAGATCTTGAGCAGGAGTGTCCAAAAAAGAAGAAGTTGTACTTGGTCCCAGTCAAGTGAAAAATTTTCACATTTTTGAAAGAAAGTGGAAAACTTAGCATGACCAGGAAAAGACAGCCTGTTCTTTGAGTGAGGACAGTCAAAATTATAGAAAATGTATTGTAGCAAAAGACACTGGGACAGGCTCAATTGGACAAGAGAAGACTTATAAAGACATAAGAATAATGTTCACATATTTAAAGGATTAATTTTTTCCACTTAACTAAAATTCAGAACTAGAAATAATAAGTAATAGTTATAGGAAGTTATGGTTAGCGCATTATAAGAAAAATCTTTAAAACAATTAGACCTGCCTAAAAGGAGAATGAATGTCCTCATGCAGTAATGATTTCCCTATCACTACAGGTATTTAAACAGAAGTCAGATAGTCACTTGATAGAGATTTTGTACACATAATTCATGCTTTGAGTAGAGGCAGCTAGGTGGTATAATACTGGACCTGGAGTCAGGAATACCTGAGTTCAAATCCAGCCTCAGACACCTATAAAATAGTGACCCTGGGCAAGTTGCTTAATCTGTCTACCTGAGTTTCCTCAACCCTAAAATGGAAGAAAAATAGCACCTACCCCTTAAAGTCGTTGTGAGCATCAAACGAGAAAAATATTATTAAATTAGTACAATGCCTGGCACACAGTAGGAACTTAATACTTGCTTGTTTCCTTCCTTCCTAAGAATTCTATTTCATTTCTCAGATCTTAGAATTTTAGAATAGAAAAAGTTAGCATTTCATCTTCTTCAGCTCAACCTAATTTCTCCTAAAATATATCACGCCAAATTATGTACTCAACAAAAGCTTGCATTACTGCATGTATTGTTGCATCCTCTCTATTGTTGCTACAGTCATAATGGTAAACAAGATTCAGTACACTAAGTAAGTACTTTAAGAAAAGTACAAACATTCCCATGAGGTTTGTTGTCATAAAAGACAAGCTACTTATACAAACTACTGTTTTGAATGAGGCCAAAACAAAACCATATTGGCCCAAGCTCAAGTGAAACAGACTGAAAATATTTCCAGTAGAACTATTGTGAAAACTCACAGAGTTGTGAATTAAATGTCAGCGTGGGCAGAGAAACTCCATAAGAAATAGGGGGCATATAATCCATACTGTTGTTTTTTGCCTACCAAACGAGGGCACTGAAAATGAAGTCTGCTTTAAACTAAGGAACTAGGATTTCTATGACTTCAATAATTTTAATACATTGCTCCCAAAGTCTTCCTTTATATAGAGGTTTCACAAGCTTTCAGGTAACTTCATTTCCCAATAATAGTCTCTATTTGGTTTCAATTCTGTAAAATACCAGGCCCCCACAGTGTCAGATAACTATAACACCCCCTCCCATTTTGGTCCTCTGTTCAGTTTCCTTTTGTGTATTGTCTTCCCCTTTGTAATCTCCTTGAAGGCATGCACTACTCCTTTTACATACTTACTTGCTTGCTTACTTACATACTTACTTATTTATTTACTTACTATATCCCCAACACTTAGCACAATGACTGGTACATAGTAGTTACTTAATAAACACTTATTGGATTAAAATGAATAATATTTATTTTAAATAGTTTCCCCCTATTTTCAACAATCTTAGTGTACCAGAAAGAGCATTGCCCTTGGAATTAGGAGATATCTGACACTGTGTAATCATAGGCAAGGCATTTAAACCTCTACAATGAAGCCCTACTATTCTCATCTATAAAACAGGGAAACAGTACTAGGAATTCATGCAATTGCTGTGGGGAGAGCATTTTGTCAAGGGAAAAAAAAAACTATACAAGAGTGAGTTATTTGTTATCATCAGTATCATCATCATCATCATCATCATCATCATCATCATCATCATCATCATCACAGTCACACTTTGTTATTTCTTTGGCCTAAGAATCTCAGTGTGTTGAAAACTGCTTTGGATTGCAGACTGACAATTCATGTGCAATTTACAGTCTGAGAAGGTTTCCTTGGGCACTGAGGTTATGTTGCTTGTAATGTGATCACATACCTAACATGTATCAGAGATAGGACTTGAACACAGATTTTTGTGACTTCCAGATTTGCCTTCTATCCCTATGTCACCTGACCTATTATTATTATTACTATCAGGAAGCCTTATGAAAAGAAAATTCCTAGCATGGATTAAACTAGGTGATTAAAGAAATTGACCTAGGAATCCCAATTTAAATTTCAATGCTATACATTCTGATTTGAATAAAAAATATTATTAATGTACACTGAATACTTTTTGAATTCTATTTCTAGAATTCTTTAAAAAAAGTTTTCATAGTACTTAAAAAGTTTGAAGTTAGCCAGCTTAATACATAAAATAACTTAAAAAGAAAATAAGTATAAAAAATAAAGCATATTGATGTAGGAGATAAAGCACTGGACATGAAGTGAGGAAGACCTGAGTTCAAATCCTTAGAAATTTATTAGTTGTGTGACCTTGGGAAAGTCACTTGACCTC
This sequence comes from Petaurus breviceps papuanus, assembly GCF_028583685.1. Classification (NCBI taxonomy): domain Eukaryota; kingdom Metazoa; phylum Chordata; class Mammalia; order Diprotodontia; family Petauridae; genus Petaurus; species Petaurus breviceps. Next base: position 17,991,260 of record NW_027186473.1, read on the forward strand.
TCTCAGCTTCAGTTTTCTTATCTGTAAAATGAAGATAATAATAGCAAATATCTCACACTTGTGAGAATTAAATGAGATTGAAGGAAAGGACTCATTCGAAAAACTTTTGGATCAACAACTTGACTTCTTACCATTTACCAGTTTGTGAAATTGGCAGGGTATCATAGTAAAACTGTTACTCTATTGAACAGAGTTAACACCTGCTTTTAATTCATTAAACATACTGTGGTCTTTGAGGAAGCAGAATGTGATACAATTACACTTAACTCTGGGTTATTCCATTTTAATGTAGAATGCCAATCTTACTGGCATTTTATAACTGAATCAATGTCTCAAGTAAACAAAGAAGGTAAATAAATGCAAAGAAAGGTAAAGCAAATAGGTACTTATTCAATTGCATCTCTTCCAGTAGACACAGGCTTTGTAAGTGGTTCTCCATCAATAGGATAAAACAACTTGAAGAAAACAAGTTTTTGAGCCCACTTTTCCACTCAGAGAACATAACCTTCCTAGCATTTATGAAAGAAGGGAATTTAGACGATACACTTATTTTTAATTCAAAGAGAAAACAATAACTGATGTCAGCTTAAAGAGATGAACCAAAGCCTGTGCCTTTCTAATAATTAGATACTTTCTATGCAAGAAAAGAATATAGTACCTTTGATTTCTGATGAAAGCCAAAAAGAAGGTCAGAGAAATTGAGATAGATGGCTCAGTGCAAAGCAGGTATTACATAAGCATCACTAAAGGACAGGAGATAAATCAGCTCAGATGTATTAAGTTAGCACAGCCTTGCCCCATAACTCAGGTACACCTTCAGCTTTGCCAAAAATAAATAAACAAACACAAAGTGTTAAGAATTTTGAAAATAAGGGGGAGAGAAACAAATAAGACATATGCAAGGCACTGTGTTAGACAGAAGGGATAAAAAGCTGAAACAAAGACACACTATTTGCAGGGAGTTTTCAGCCTATTAGTGAGGATACAACAGGGACAAAGAGAAGTAGAATACAATGTAGAGGGTGACTGAAATAAAATTTTATAGGAAAAATGATGGAGGATAGAAGGCTTTCAGCTTCGGGGATCAGGGAGGTAACACCTCCTGATTGATTGATCTGATGATTTGGCAACTCAGCTGGCTTCAGGAAACGGGAGAAGAGTCAGCCACAGCTATAAGGAAGCACTAAAGACGCACAACTGGTGGTAAGGGAAGTGCGAAAGCTTTCCTCTGGAGAATAGCTAGACAAAAGCTAACACAATACCAAGGCTCAGGGATTCTTGTGAGCCTCAGAAGAAACAAGGCTGTATGTGTCATTCAAAGTCACAGAAAAAAAATCATCTTAGATTCTATCACAGAGTGAGGAGGAAATGTTACTGTATGTTTCATTGTCTTTAACCAGAATTCAGCATAGTAAAGTTACATCAGGAAAATGACTGATTGGATATACTCAAGAGTTTTGAGCAAGAGAGAAACATAGTCAGGTAAATAATTTTGGCACTGTATGTGGGGCAGCTAAGTGGCCCAGTGGATAAAGTGCCAGGCTTGGAGTCAGGAGGACTCCTCTTCCTGGAGCTCAAATCTGTCCCCAGACACTTACTAGCTATGTGACCCTGGGCAAGTCAATTAACCCTGTTTGCCTCAGTTTCCTCATCTATAAAATGAACTGGAGAAGGAAATGACAAATGACTCCAGTATCATTGGCAAGAAAACCCCAAATGGGGTAACAAAAAGTGGACACAACTGTATGGGATGGGACATGACTGTAAAATGACTGAATCAACAACATGTAAAGAGATGAAATCTGGGAATACAACTAAGAGGTAATTGTGATAATACAAGGAAACAGTGCTAAGGACCTGAATTAGGAGACAGGTCATAGAAGTGAAGAGAAAGGAATAGCTATGTGAGATACTATGCAGGTAGAATTAGTGAGAATGATTGAATGGTGAAGGGGGAGTAGGAGAGGAAGAGATGATCCAAGAATGACTGCAAGGTTATGAACAAAGTGGGTAGTTCTCTCAATTAAAGTAGAGGAGTTTTGAGAAAGGGCTAATTAAGGGGGGGGCGACAAGTAAATGTCATTAAGTTGAATTTTAAAATGAATGGGGAATGTTGTTTTTTTTTGTCTTTGCAGAGAAAGGAAAAATTTCAATCCTAGTATCAGAGATTCAGTTATAATCTATCTAAAGATCATCTACTCTACAGGTGTCATACATGGAATAAGCCTCACGTATCAAGCAAAACTTTGGAGTATGGCCCAAAACAGATTAGAATGAATTGGGAAACATTGAAAAAAAATAAAATATAATACAACACAGATAATATTAATTTGTGACTTTTAAGTCAATATGTGGTTGACTGGGATCCCTTTCTATTTGAGTTTGACACCACCAATAACCTAATTTGTGACCATGGTCCAGTCTAACTCAGTATCAAGACCAGTACATGTGACAGACACAGAATCACAGGATTTGCAAATTGGAAAACACCTCAGCTACCATATGCAGTCTAATTCATCTTCAAAGGGATCCTCACTGTAATACACCTGAGAAGTAATCACCCCACCTCTGCTCAAAGACCTATAAAGAAGAAATAACCTCTCAAAATGACCCATTCCACTTTTGAACAACTCTAACTTTTAACATCATTTTTCTCCAGATATCAAACCTAAATTTGCCTTTTATAAATCCAAACTATCAGGGAAAATCCCTCCTTCTCCCCATGTTATAGAAATAAGACCAGCTTTGTAGGCAAAGTTACTACCTATGTGGTTTGGCCGATCATTTACTCTCCCTAAGTCTAAATTTCCTCGTTTATAGAATGGATCCAATAGCCTCCAAGGTGTCTTCTACATCAAAATCTATTATTCCTAGGACCTTGTGACTTTCTCAGTGCTCTTCCCATTCTATGACATTGTTCTGCTTTAAAATATTGTGGAAATCTAAGGAGCCAGCTGAGAAGATCGGCCTAAGTTGTCCTAAAATAACTGGGGAGGAGATCCAATGAAAATCAGACTATCTACATCACTTCCTGTCCCCCTCCTCCACAGTCATACAAAATAGTCCCTGATAGAATGTTTCCAAGAACCATGGGATTTTCACAAGAAACTATCGTGCCCTCTCAAGCAAAGCTACTTCTCTCTTCTAAATATATTGCCTTTCCTTTTTTAAATTTTATTAAAGTTTTATTTTTCCTAGTTACATGAAGAAAAAATTAACATTCCTTATTTTAAATTTCTGAGTTCCAAATCTTGGAAAACAAATAAGACACACCTCTATCTCTTCACAGGGGAGGCAGAGGATTAATAGGGAAATGATGCTTACATTGTCAGACATATCACTGTGTCATTTGTTTCTGTTTTACTTTATTGTGAGATAGTATCCTGGAGTGACACATATATAAGTACAAAGCATCAGTAACATTTAGCTTAAGGGGGGAAACAAAGGAAGGCATTCACACACTCAGTATGTTCATACTTATGTGAAAGTCACTATGCTTAAACTTTCAGCTCCTCAGTTGCTTTTCTATGAAATGAAAAAGATATCTTACCTGCCTAAAGGGGAGAATGTGAATAACTGGGTTCCCAAAGTCACTTCCAACTTTAAGGTTTATTATTTTAAATTGATCATTTCTACGAATCTAGCATCCTGTGAAAATATAGTATAATATAAGTAGAATGTGTGTAGGGGGGATCCCCAAACATCTAACAATAGTGATCAACAAAATAAATATTTTAGAAAAGATATTTCCAGCTGTTCCACTGAGATCACCACTGAGAAACTCACATTCAGGAAACAGGAAAGGTAGTTGGCATTACATACCTTGAACAAAGAATGACCATTGATTTTTCAGTGAGCTAATAAAAGTTACATCCTAGGCTGTTTATTAGATCTAGTGAATATGTTGATGAGTCTTGTTCTTTGGTTCTTATGCATATAATACTCTCTTTGGCTGTGAATGTACTTTAGTGTTCATAGATTTCTGTTGGAGCTTTGCCTACAAAAAAAAAAAAGGAAAAAGAAAAGAAAAAAAAAGAAAGAGAATGACATTCTTACATTGCCCCTTAGGGTAGGAACCAGATTTTTTTCCTAAAATATCCACTGGAATAAAACTACTGTCAATATTCAATTGACTGATCCAATACCATGGGAACATTTTGCTAAACCCCAGCCTAACCATCCACCTTCCCAGAAGTAATAGCATGGCAGAGAGAATAAATATATCCCACTTGTTTCTGTGGAGTGACTAATAAAAGGATCAGGATGAGCTGAATAGTAGAAGGAAGCTGATGTTTAAATGGTGTCAGGATATTGCCCAAGCCACTACATGGAGTAGAGCTGCAGACATTGATCAACATCCTTGCTATGTCATTGTGCCACTTGGTCCTTCCAGCTGAGTAGTCTGCAGTGGGGGGATACTGATTTGAGCAGGACAGGGGAAGAGAAAAGGACAGGCTGAGCTATATAAATTAAATAAAAACTCCCTTGGAAGCTTAGGGACAATCATCCAGGACAAGAAGATAGAAATCCAAAGATGAAGATGCCCCACCAATTGTTCATATCCCTATAATGTTACCTATTTTTTTTTGTGTTTTGTAGACACCTATACATGAGAATGGGTAATTAAGTGGCACAATGGGAGGCACATTGGGACCAGAGTAGGAAGAATCATCTTCATGAGTTCAAATCTGGCCTTAGACACTTACTAGCTGTATGATCCTGGGTAAATCACTTAACCCCATTTGCCTCAGTTCCTCACCTGTAAAATTAGCTGAAGAAGGAAATGACAAACCACTTCAGTATCCTTACCAATAAAACCCCAAGTGAGGGTCACATAGAGTTGGATCTTACTGAAAAATGATTATATACATATGAGAATGTTGTCTTCCCCACCAGAATGAAATCATGTTGAGGACAAGGACTATTTCCATTAGCTTTTGTAACCTCAGTAGGCATATGATAAAGTCTTCTTGGTTGATCAATTGATTTTCAGAATGATTTTGGTCTAACACTAATAGCAACATTTTAAACATATTGTGCTGAAGGAAAGTGTGCAGTTGACCTGAAATTATAATCACACTCTCTAATTAGCCTACAGGTTACCATCCCTGCTACCACCATCACCACCATCCTGACACCTGCCTATTTCATGGTCTGCAGCTCATCAGGCAGCGACTCTTCCCTCACCTTTGCTATTTAAGTTGCTGTTAATGGGAGTTGATTACAGAGAGCAGACTTTCCCTGCTAGCTTTTATTTATTCCTTGGAGCTAGGGAACCACCTCCCATTAGTACCTGCTTAAGTAGAAGTATATAGAACAAAGATCTGTCAGTGGAAGAATATGGAGTGCACTGCTCATAGTGCACTAGAGAAAGATTTTTTTAAAATTTAATTTTAAAAGATCAACATATATATTGTATTATACAATGTAGAGCAGTGGTATTTGAAAGAACAAGAAAAAGGAAACAGGATGATTGTGGAAGTCGGGATTTTGATTCTTCATTTCATTTTTAAAGAAAAAGGCATATTTGTTCACTAATGAAAATACCCCCTGACTTGCTCTCATTATCTGTCCATTTTCCCCTCAGTATCTCAACTATTCTATAAAATTCAAATTCAATTAACTGTTAAAATATTCAGGAGTGCTATCGAAGAGAAAGTCTGCAATTTGCATCATTTTTAGTGTTTTAAATCAATCATTTCATAGTGACCTTTCCTCATACACTTTTCTCTCTTGAAATATCACATTAGCAATATACCTGCCCCCACCAAGTGATATTACTTGGAGGCCCTCAAATATAACAGTAAGTTTGCCCAATAGTTGATTTAGTTATCCTTTGCCCGATGAACACTGGTAATATTGGTTATCACAGTATTATAGATTTTTAGAAGAAAAGGACCTTGGAAGTCCACAAGTCCAACTTTCTCATTTTATAAATGAAGAACAACACGCACCTTCTTTTCAGCTGCCCCCAAACCAAAAGATAGCAGCAGCATTAAATATAAAGACTAATATCTGCATAATGGTGATGTGTAATTCAGATGTGTCTATACTACAAAGATACTAACAATAAGACTTAGCATGTGTCAATTTCATCTGAATTCTAATAGATTCCAAAGGATAGATACATTTTTTTTTGCATTCTGAATAGGATATAGGATATTGAAGGAAAAAAGGGAAATATACAATATATCTCTATCCTATTCTATCTACCTAGAAAGAATATATCTATCTTGATAGAATACCCTATGATCTACCTACTCTATCCTACCTTGCTACTTTGTTCTTGTCCCTTTCTAGCTCAATCCTAAGACTTCCAAGCTCTTTATTTTTGTAATTTTATAATTTTTAAGAAATATATTCCACACTGGAGCAATCCTTTAAGTTGTCATATTGTGTTGGGGGCTGGGGAGTGGGAATGTAGCATTTAAAAATAAATGTTAAAAATATCAAAATACAATTAACAGACCTTTGTCAATAGTTTTTGGCATAGATTCTGCATACCCCTACCAGCAGTTTCTGCTATGCTCTTGAATTTTTATATCATTAAGTATGTCCTTATATGTGCCTGTATTGTACATGTTGTCTCCCCCATGAAATGCAAGCTGCTTAAGGTCAGAGAATGTTTAATTTTTAACTGTGTATCCCTAGCACCTACTAAGTTCCTGGAGCATTGTAAGTCTTGGGGAATGTCTATTGTTTGATTTGGAAGCCCTGTTCAAACTGCCTTACATTCTTCCAACTTTACTGCCAAAATTTATTCCCCCTAGGCTCAATTGAATCCTAGCTTTATTCTACTTCTCCGGGAGGTTATTTCTTTTCCTGAATCTCCAACCTCAAAGAAAACAGGGCAAGGAAAGATCAACACACTCTTCATTCTCTGTTGCAGTTTCCAAATCAGTGTTTCATTACCATCACTCAACATCTAAAAAAAAAAAGATGGTGAGGATTTTGATTAGCAGAGAGGGTGGCAGAAAGGGCGTTCCAGGCAATGGCAATAGTGTGGGCAATGATATGGAGTCAGGAATGTGTCTGATTAGAAAAATTGCTTTTTGGACAGATTGCATAGACACTTGGAATACTAAGTTGAGAAATTGATGTTTTATTATGAACTAATGGAAATACCATTGACCTTCTAACACCTTTCCCTTTCTGTTCAGTAATGTTTATTGAATTACAGAACACTTTCAGATCTTCATCAGTGATGTCAACCCATGCCCTCATGGGCTGGAAAGGAAGTCCTTTCCCCCTGTCTCAAGTCTTTATATTTAGTAACTTTAACATTTATATTACATTATCATCAGTATGTGTTCTCCTCTCAATTAAAGAGGGCACAATGTTCTTCTACCTGAGTAGACAGTCTTCATGAACTGCAGTGTTTGAGAAAATGCTGTACCCTGTGACCAGCTTTCTAGTGACAAGCCTCACTAAATGCAGCTGGGGTGGCCTTCACCTGGTATATATCATATCTCCTTACTCTATATTTAAAGTTGTTGTGGCCGTTGTTGTTATTTTCCAGTTTGGTGAGACCTGAGAGAACATTTACATAACCTTATCATCTCCATGATAATTTCCATCCTGGGGCAACTAGGTGACAAAGTGGAGATTCAGGAAGTCTCATCATCCTTAGTTCAAATCTGGCCTCAGACAGTAGCTATGTGACCCTGGGCAAGTAATTTCACTGTTTACTTCAGTTCCCTCATCTGTAAGATGAGCTGGAGAAGGAAATGGCAAACCACTCCAGTATCTTTGCCAAGATAATTCCAAAAGGAGTCATGATGGACATGAGTGAAATGCCTGAACAACAACAATCTCTATGCTATGATAAAGTACAGAGTTTATGACTTTGATCGACAAGATATTAAACATGCAAGGAACTCCTCACTGGGAGCTAACTACTTGCAAGATATTCTCCATATCATGTAGCCTTCCTGAGCCTCACTTTCCTCATCTGTAAAATGAGGGGAAGAGGGTAGTCTAGGTGGTTCCGGAAATAATTATTTTCAGTGCTACATCTAAGATCTGTATTTATATAAATGATCACCCATGGTTCATAAATATGGCAAAACATGCTCATCGTGTAGGTAAAGAAACTGACAAAAGAATTTAAGGTCACATAAATTGGTAGTAGAGAGAACTTAGGTATTCTTAATTCCCAGTCTGGAATTTTTTTCTTCTGGATCATGTTATTTTACACAGAAAAAGAACCCAGAAGGGCAGTCTGTACTCTCTCTGAATCTACTTATTCTCACATCAAATTCTAGTATACCACTTGGAGCTGCCACCCTTACACTTCATAAATGTTAATTCACAAAAGCTCTAGAGTTTTAAGGTCTTGAAACTCCCTCACTCTCTTTCTCCACATACTACTCAGAGTCAATAGGATAGAACAATGGGCAGAGAATGTGATCTAGATCTTTGACTCTTTCAAATTCATCTTCAGGTTCTAGGTATGTGATCATGGGCAAGTCATTTGACCTCTGTCTTCGTCCATTTCCTCATGTGTAAAATTGGAATAATAATAGTACCTACTTCCTAAAGTTTTTATAAGGATAAAATATGTAAAGTTCTTCACTATGTAAATATTAGCTCATTATTATTTTTAATTATTATTACTGTAGTGAAATTTGTGCTTTCATACCACACACTGACTTCACAGACACAGAGACTACCTTCTACAATTCCTACCCTTTAACACGATTGATTGGACTATGTCTTAATCTACTTAAAATAAATTCAGGGCATATTTCATAGCTTCAGGAAAATTAGATCCCTCCCACACACAAATATTCCACCTTTCTCAGCACTAATAGACACTATCAACTTGGGATTTTAATATGTGGGTTTTTTTTTTAAATATTCTTTTACTTCCTCAAAATATAGATATGAAATCCCAGTTTGGAATAACTAACCAACAATGTACAACAGGTCAGGGGAGCATAAGGAAAAGGAAAATAACTTGATTTCCCCCACAAAGGTGCTTAGAAGGAGAGAGATTTCCCTGGCAATGCCTGCAACTGATCTTGGGTTACCTTTTGAAGCTTTTTCTACTGAAGTAATTTTTAAAAGGGAAATGAAAATATTGTTTTCCATTCACTCGTGTATTCGTTTATTTATTCCCTAAAAGCAAAGCACTAAATACGATGCATTTTTTGGTAAATGCTTTTTTAAATAAATGATTTATCACTTTTTTCATCCTTTGTTCTCTCTTCTTCTTATATAGACTCAAATTTTGAAATTAATATGGGAAGCATTATGATGAAGAAATCTAAATATCTAAGCAAGAAGGAAAAGTTTTCAAAAGAAACCAAGTCATTTTAAAGAGAGAAATTTCTAATCACTAGAAGCAGTTAAAAAAAATTCTTTAACATCCCAAAATGGCAATAAAATGAGGTGATTACTAATCAAGCCCAAACTGTGAGGCCAAGTCCCACCAAGGCTATTTATCTACAATAATATGATCTTCATGCAGAGAAAATCTATTCCAGTTTGAATCTGGTACCCTGGGAAAAACCCTAGTAATCCTAGCTAAAACGCTTAGCTCAAGACAATAGCTGGAAGATTGTTGCAGTAATTCAGGGTTGGGCTCTTGAGGATCTGGATTAGGGTGAAAATACGAATAGGAAATGATAGACAGATCTGGTTTTTAGAAAAAAAAATAGGCAATAAGACTTTGTGACTAACTGAATATGGAGGTCAGAGGACAGTATAGTATAGTCAAAGTGTAAAATCAGAAGACCTTCGTGTGAATCCTACTTCTTCAATGTATACTTTTATGATCTCAGGCAAATCAGTTTATCTCTTTGGGTCCCAGTTTCCTGTTTTCCCCTAATTCAAATGTGAAATGAGAAAATGATTAAATAGGATAACTCCAATCATTGATGGAGAGCAGCCAGGATTTTGAATGAAAGATCAGGAATGGTAGCATCCTCCAGAATACCAGAGCTGCTTTCCTTCTGTCCCTGCCACCATTTTCAAGAGGAGCAACCCTTTCCCTCCTGCTCTAGGGAAGAGATCAGATTGCACTTGCAATACATGAAAAAGCTACTCACTTTGAGTGGAATTACAAACATGAAACATCTTGAAGCAGGTCATTACAATTTTCCCTGCTCTTACAAATGGTTCAGATTTCCAACCTTGTTTCTTGAAAGTACACGTTGGTCTTTATACCTCAACCCTAAGTGCAAGGCCAAAATCTTTTCAAGTTGATGATTCATTTTAAAAAGTCAAAGTTTTTATAGTTATTTTAGAATTATTATTTTTATCTGGATATTTCTCCTGACACATTTATCCCTCAATATTTCTTTACTATATTGAGAACTTTTCTTTGCTTGCCCACTTCATCTCCTCTGCTTTTTCTGAGGGGGTTTCTACATGAAGATTTCCCTCCTTTCCCCACTTTAGCTTTAGTTCTTTTGCTTTATTTGCCACATTTCAAGGTTATTTTGAGGTACTAAGGGAAAACTAAAGTTATACATGACCTCTCACTCCACCATCTTGCAACAATTTCCTGTAAAGGTGGTAGAGAAATGTCTAATGCAGTCCTTAAAAATCTTGAGGGTCCAGAGAGTACAGATAGATAATAAGAGATTAGCCCTAAGGATCACAGTAGGAGGACCATTCAAAGTCATTGTATATTTAAATCCTGTTAATTCACCAAAGGATACTTTTTTAAGGTTGTGAGAGATTTATATTAACTAAAACTTCTAACCTTTCATGTAAGAAGGGATGCAATTAGGTTGAAGTTGCACGAATGCAGCACAAAGGCCACCAGCTCAATAGTGTCTCCACAGCATTGTGAAGTTCCAAAGGAACATTCATGACTGTGATGCCAGCTGAAAGTAATTTATTCACTTAAATATGAAGCAGACCTGCTACTATTCCCATAGAGGAGAAGATGGTTGATTTTTTTAAAAGCACTTTGACAAGTGCTTATGTGACAAGTTGTCCATGTAAGACTATGAATTCATTTTTTAAAAGAACTCAAATGGGCCTAGACATGGGTAATCTTTCAAAAGGGGAATTACACTCTTCAAGCAAGAAGAAACTTCAAGAACAGAAGATGCTCTCCATCAGATGGCAGTAACAACTCAGCCTAGAGACAGATGATGATAGCTGCTCTGCAAGGAAACATCTAAAAAGGAGACTTTGACCACTCACAAGAACAAAGATGTCCATTTCACATTACTGAGGCTTAGTAGTTAGCAGGGAGATAGAGCTAATGGAATCATGAGAGATGTTCTAAGTGGTACATAACCCTAAAACTATAGAATGAGAAATAACCCCTCTCTTACTAGCAGCATGAGAATCAGCAGTTCCTTGGGCTCTTTTTGATGGTGGTGAATGGGTGGAAGAGATATTTACTTGTTACTTATAATACCTTGCTATTCCAACAAATTAGATGTCTTGTGTAGTGAATTTCTGTGTTATCTGGCTTGGTCCATTGAAATTCATTGAAAATTGAGATGCAGAACTCTTAGTCTGTACAAATGATAGACCTTTAAGGCAGAGGTGTCAAACATGCAGACTTCTGCCAGCCCACAACACACTTGAATGTGGCCTGAGTCCAATTAAAATGAAATTGGGAAGTATTTGGCAAAATAAATTAAAAATATAATAAAACAGATAAAATTTCATTTTAAAACTGTCAATATGTAGCCCTCAGTGTTGTACAATTATATTCTTATATACAGGTGAGTGGTCTCTCTTTCTATTTGTCACCTTTGTCTTACAGGACCATTAGCCTTAGAATTGCTTTTAGTGGGCTGACTCGGGTGGGTTGCCAGGCTACATACAGGTGATTTCCAATGCTGAAAATAACTAATACAGATTGCTAATATTGACCTAGTTATATGCTTTACTCTGGTCTCTATTAAAAAGACATGAAAAGATAGTAAAGAATAAGCTAAATTCAGAACTAGGAAGACTAGAGCCTATCAGCTATCTTCTCTTCTCTTCCTCCTATTCCTTTTTGTCGTCCTCCTCTTCCTCCTTCCTCTGTTTTTGTAGTATATAAATAACCTCAACAGAGCAAAGAGGTTTAAAGACCTATTAAATCCAGAGCTCAAAGGGGACTGGGAATTTGGAAAACTATGATAGAGGGCAGAGAATGACGATGTATAATCAAATCACCTTGTAAGATGCTCTTCAGAAAGCAGTTTTATGGTGTCAGTGCTACTTTATAGTTGGCAAAGTGGTTTCCTTAAAGTCATTCTGTGAGATAGGGAGTGCAAATGGTATCATTGCCATTTTACCAATGGGGAAAACTCAGGAGAAGTTCAATGACTTGCCTATCTAAAGTCAGAGTAGTGTCTAATAAGCTTTGGAATCTGGATCTGAGCTCTTATATTTGGACTCCAAGCTTTTTTGTACTCAAGAGCATTATTTCTATAAAACATTTAAAATTTATAAATAGGTACTTGTCTTCTACATAAATGTATCAATTCAAATTCACTAAGTATAGTGTAGAGATTGTTTCCCTATAGAACAGATATATTCAGAGAATGATATGTAAGCTAAGGAAAAAAATAAATATAATATTTACAGGTATTATAGTTGAGACTATCTAAAAGTGACTGATTTTTTTTTTGGAGGGAGAGGGCAGGACAATTGGGGTTAAGTGACTTGCCCAAGGTCACATGTCTAGTAAGTGTTAAGTGTCTGAGGCTGGATTTGAACTCAGGTCCTTCTGATTCCAGGGCCAGTGCTCCATTCACTGTGCCACCTAACCATCCCAAAATAACTGATTTTTGATGCATCTGTCCTTAAAGTGTCATTTTAATTCATGACTTGCTATTTTGAAGTATTTGAAATATTTTTGATAAATGGTATTAGGTAATGCTAATATTGTCAACAATTGCCAAGAAAGGCACTTTGAAACTATTGAGCTACTACAAAACAACACTTTCCATGAGGGACCTATAGAAATATTTATTCATTCTTAGAAGGTTACAGAATTCTTTTTTGTGCTTTCTTATATTGACTGGTCTGCAAGATAATCTATAGTTGTTTGAATTACAGTCAAAAGCTGCAAAGCATATCAATGTCCATGAAAAGACTAGTCAATGGAATCTTATAATACAGACAAAATATTTTGAAACACTAACTTTTATGACTTGTGATTAGTATAGATTCTACCAAAGCAAGGAAGAGTGTGGGCATAAGCTTTCAAAATCGGTTAGCAGGAGACAAGAATATAGGTATCCATAGAAATTCTCAGCAAGATCTTGATATGTGTCACAGTGGGAAGGTTATTTGTTTCTAATAAATACTTTTTGTTGAAACACAAGCCATGAAAGCTAACAGACAAAAAAGATAAAAAAAAGAAAAAGAAAGTCAACACCCTAAACTTTTGCATTTCTATAGACTGCTACCTTAAAGGAAGTAGATATCCCAAAAGAAATTTTAAATAGTAAAAATGCCTGGGCTTAGCATTTGATAGAATTTCTTTTGTGTGATGTGAGTTTTATGTATATTAAATGTTTGCATACTTTCCCTTAATTAGTAAAAGGGTATTTATTGGTCACATAATATCAGTAATAGGCTAGACACCAGGGAAGCTGGCAAAAAGATACATTCAAGGACTATAAGTTTTAAATAGTTAGATATTATGGTGTTTGCTTAAACTAATAACTTACACATAAAACGGAACAATTAAAAGATTTTCAAAAAGAGTTTTAAAACTTAGGGAAAATACTTCTTAACCAAAGTGCTCAAACATATTTATAGCAGCACTTGCTGTTTTAATAAAGAATTGGAAATAGAATAAATGAAGAACAGTTGAAAAATTGTCATACATGAAAGTAGTGTAATATTATAGTTCCATAAGAAATAGTGAACATAAAAGATTCAAAGAATTATGGGAAGACTTGTATGAACTGCCCCAGAATGAAATGAACAGAACCTTGAGAACAATTTACAAGGGCCACAATAATAATGTGAGGAAAACCAATATAAAAAGACTTCAGAACTCTGACCGAAGCAGCAAACATTCATGACTTGAAATGACATTTCTTGATAGAGTGGTGGTAGACCAGAGAAACATAGTGAGACAAACATTCTCAGAAGTGGACAAGATGTTGATTTGTTTGACTTCACTGTATATATTATAAGGGTAGCTTAGCCCACTAAAATGGGTTAGTGCAAGACATGAAAAAAGAACACTGATAAAACTTTTTTTAAATATATGTAAAAGCAGTACAGAAGGAAAAACAAATATTTCAATTGGTACCTGAAAAACAAATATTTCAATTGGTACCTTTTAAAATTTAACATATGTTTACATATATGTCCATAAGTATATGTGTAACAGAAGTTTATAGTTTCTTTTCATCTTTCTCCCTTTTCTTCTTTGTATTTTGAAATATTTGTGTTTGCTCATTTTTAAATTCACAACAGCAAAAAAAGAATAAAAAAAAATTATTGCCAAACACTCTGTTTTTGCTTTTGTGTGGTGAACCAGTTTATATCCTAGGAAAAATATAGAATATAGGCTATTGCAGATAGAAAATTCTTCTGAGACTGTCTAGTTTAACTCTCCCATTTTACAGGAAAAGAAAATAAGGTCCCTAAATAAGTTGTGACTTAAAAGATCCCATTTGTGTAACTCTTTTATGACTGCAAAATCCTATACCTGTAGTATCTTATTTGATCCTCGCAAAAACCCAGTGAGTGAAGTGTTATTATTATCATACACATTTTACGTATGAGGAAAAGAGTCACATATAGTTTAGGTAACTAACTCAAGGTTAGTTATGTCTAAGGCAGATAGTAAATATCTGAGGCATTATTCCACACTAGATCTTCCTAACTTCACATCTAATACTCTCCCCACCTTGCCATGAGGTCTTACTCCACCTTGTAATTTCCATTTCTTATCATACTATCCTATGTGATAGTCCTATTTCAGGGGCTATTCATATCTCACCTTCACTACTCAAATTGACTAGTTTTCCTCACTAAAGCCTCCTATCCTCTCCAGTACATCTTTCACACAGCTGTCAAAATAATCTTTCTAAGGTTTAAGTATATCTGTGTCGTTCTTTAGTACTTCCTATTATGTCCAGGATAAAATATAATGTCCTAAGTATGGTATATTTTATTATTTTGTAAGCATTTCATAATCATTTCAATTTCCCTGCTCTTTTTCCCTTTCTACATTCTGGAAAAATGGATTATTAATTATTTCCCAAATTCAATGTGCAGTCTTTAGCAGCCTGGTGTTGTTGTGGTTGTCCTTTTTTTGAAGAGGACCATGGGATCAGGGAAATGATGACATGACTTGCAGTTGACTTTGATTTGAGTGAGGGAGGGCTGTGCAAGGTCACCAGCCTCACTCTCTCTTCCAGAGTCATCTGGGTCCAGTGACTAGATATTCATCAGGATAATTAGAGATGACTCAGGATGCAATGGGAGACCCTGACACTCTTAGGCTAAGACTTTTTCAGGTACTCACTTAGAGTGAGTTAACACCCATTCAGTGAACAGGTCTCTAAGAAGTGAGCCAAGGGATGACCGCTTTAATTAGAAAAAAAGAAAAAATTCAAGCAACCCTCGGGGTTGCTGTTCCAAAGAGAAATAGTTACCATTGACATTCATTCCAAGTCCTTACCCAATCTCAGCTTAATGTATAGTAGGCACACAGTAACACAAACCATCTGACATGCCCAGAACTTCCTTTCAGATATTGGGCTTTGAAAATCCAATTCTTTGAGGCTACATGCTATATGAGATTACATATTCCCTCCATCATAGAGCCTTCCTTCATCATCCTGCCTAGTCCCTAGCTCTGCAAATTTTCCTTGAGCATCTTCTCTAGTTTTCACATTTGTTCCCATGACTCCCTAAAGGGTCAAGAGTCACAGAAGTGTCAACACCCCAAAGAACATCAGTATTCCTTCCAACCCAACACTAGAAGCCTTGCAACTGCTTCTGCAGGGGCTGCAGTCACAGCCACCAGCAACATAGAAAACTTAGCTCTTACCATCAAAGTCCTTGGCATTGTTGAATGGTTCATTAACAACTGATATGTTTTTATTAGTGAAAATAACACTAAAGGAGATGTTTTTTCCATCTGCTTTGCTGCTTCATCCTAAGGACGTTTGGGACTTTTATCTGACTTTAAGTTGAAACTTCTATATTTCCCTTCTTCCTCTATCCCACTCCAAACCTCCAATTAGGATGTGAGTTCCTTGAGATCAGAAACTGTCTTAATTTTCTGTTTATATGCAAGGTAGTGAAGTGGTATAGTGGACAAGGCATTTTTCTTGAATTCACAAAGTTAAGTTCAAATACTGACTCAGACATTTATTAGCTGTGTGACCCTGGGTAAGTAATTTAACATCTGTTGCTTAAATTTTCATACCTCTAAAAATGAGAATAATAATCTGATCTGTCTCCAAGGGTAGCTGTAAGTTTGAAATGAGATCCTATTTGTAATGTAATTTGAATACCTGAAAGGGAGCTCTAAGTTTGGAATTTTGGTTTATATATTTACTATCTGAATAACTCACCTGGGCAAGTCACCTAAACTATCTGTGACTGTTTCTTCATATGTAAAATGTATATAATATCCCACTTCATTCACAGGGTTATTGTGAGGATAAACTAAGATAATATAAGTACAATGCTTTGTGAGTATAAATTATAGCTATTAATATTATGATCTTCAGTGTTTAGCATAGTACTTTCTATATAATGAGCATTGATAAATGCTTTCTCATTGGCCCTGTGCTTTTAAATATTTTTTTATCAATGGCTCAGATAAAGGCATAAATGGTATGTTCATCAAACCTGGTGATGACAAGCACAAAGCTTCCAAGCATAGCTAAGACACAGGATGATAGAATCACACCCCAGAAGTATGTTAATAAGTCAGAGTTTAGGGCTGAATCTAACAAGATGCAATTCAGAAAGGACAAGGGTAAATTTTTACACTTGGGAATGAAAATAAAATTTCACAAATATGAGATGTTGGAGGCATGGGTAGATAGCACTTGTTCTCAAAATGACTTGAACATTTTAGCACACTATATGCTCAATGAGTCAGCAGTGTGATGCAGAGACCAAAGAAGCTCATTTGATGTTGGGCTGAAATAAGAATACATGCTTTTTTCATGGATTTTTTTTGTACTTGTCATACACCACATAGTACACGTGAGTCCATTAGAGTAAACACTATTTGTTTGTCATTGTGCCCCCTGAACATATCACAATACCATACACAAAGTAGGTGTTATAGAAATGTTTCTTGAGTTGAATTAAATTGATTTAAATATTTATAACAGAAAGAGTACTGAACTTGTAGTGAAAATGAAAGCCTAAGTTCCAACATTAGCTATGTTACTCATAAACTGTGTGACTGGGCAAATAACTTCTCTGAACCTCAATTTCCTCATTTGTAAAATCAAGGTAATACCTGTTTTAAATCATAAAGAGATTGTAATGAAGTAATGAATATCAAGGTGCCTTGTATGCTATAAAAGTTAATCCACATGTCTGGTATCATTTTTAAATGAAATCCCTTTATTAGATTTTAACATACCAGAAGCCTTGGGGTAATAGGGCTTAGTCTGGAAATCAAGGTCATTCTTATAATGTTCAATCCAGATGTTTCTGGATTGTATTTTGTATAATTGTATTCTGTTGAATACAAATAAATTCAAAAGAAGGAGAAAAATAATGGTGATCACATATTCTCGCCTATAATTGGTATGGCCTTGGCTGTGAGTATAATTATAGTAGTCAAAAGTTGGGGATATCTCTGCAGTAATTTCAGGCTTTTATAACAGTGTTGTCAAATACTATTTACTAGTCCCCTCAAAGGTGAGGGGATGATGGTTAGATATTTATACCCAAACAGTGAGTCAGAGAATGACCCTTATTCTGTGGTAAGAGATAGAAAATGTCTCCAGTCACTTTATACTCCCCTCCCAATCATTAATTTAGTAATTCTTCACACTTAGGCTAAGCTTCCTCTGGCTCTTAGGAGTATGACAGGCTATGTCACAAACTAGAAACATAAAATTGTTTTGAAAGTGAGAAAAACTTATGGTGTTGTCAATTTTGTGGTGGAGGTGCCCAAAATGTCATTTCAGCCTTGACAAAATGTCGCATTCTTCAACTGTTTGGCCATCCAAATCAGCATTGCTACTCTCATATCCTCCAGATTTGAGGGTTAGCAAACAATACCTGATTAACTAGTAGTTGCTATTGGTTAGTGGGCTTATCACTATAGTGGGTTTACTATTCCTTTTGAATAGTTCCTTTAAAAGGAAATAGGGTAGCTATGTTATTATATTGCTCATTAGGGTCCCTCCCCACTTTTCTCTTTTGGTTATGTAAGTTATTCAGAGCCTGAGTCAGCAGGGGCAGAGCCCTAACTCACATAAGCTAAATAGGGATTTACCCCATACTATCAGCATTGAAGAAGGCATATACTTATTCCTCACAAAGAAATCCAAGTACCTCACCTCATGGTGCTCCACTGGGTACTGCCTACACAGTGAAAATATCTCATTTGCCAAAAAGAGATTGGAGACAGAATCAAAGTAACTATGACCTTTGAAGTCAGATTTTTACAATTAGATTATAAAAAATACAGGATTTAATGCTATTTATTTGGATTGATGCTAAAATTTTGGAAAATAAAAACAACTGAGCTCATAGAATCCTGAATTCTATTCTGAATATATGGTCATGATGTGCAATTCAGAAGATACCATCTTTTTTTTCCAATCATTCTGTGAAAATGCCTCACAATCAAGGAAAATGTGAAAGGTCTAAAGAAAGTGTAAACACCTGTTAGAAGAGAAAGAAATTAAACTAAGGTAAACAATGATCAAGAAGAGGGTAATGTTCTGTCAAGATGTCAAAGAGCGATGAGACATACATTGGACTGGTAGAAGAAATGTTCAGATTCTAGCTCTGACAAATTATTAGATGACCTTGGGGAACCATATCACTTCTATAGGTCACATTGTCTTCATCTGACAATGGGAGGGTTTCAATAAATTAATGTCTACAAAGTCTCTAATTTTTATGACATTAGGTTAAGTGATACATAAAGAAATCTCTCAGAGGAAAAGCATAAATACCCAATCTTTAGAAAACAAAGTATGTATTTCCATCTATAGAAGAAATAAACAGAAAGGATAGTTAGAGGGGAAAGGTATAAAATTTGGAGCAGATGAGACATATCAAATATAGAATAACATAAAAAATTGATCTAAATATATTCAAGGTGATATAGGAGGAAAGAGAATATGTGAGAATGACAAAATCAGAAAAAAAAAGAAAACAGTGGCATGAAAGAGAAATTCATAGATGAAGCTAGCATTTAGCTACCACTAAAAGAAAATTGACAAATAATGGGAGATTTCATTAGGTAATTCCTTCAGAAACAAACACAGCAGATAAATAGGGCTTATGATATGCCTGAATCATGAGCACCAAAGGAAAACAAACAATCATTTGTTAGACATACACCCAAGTCAACAGGAATATGATCATGAGGGGGTATATTTCTGAGTTCCCCAAAAATATTTTTAAGATTTCTTTAGTTGATCTTGTCAAAGAATATAGAAGAATATTAATAATGACCAAAGTGATGAAAGAAACAATGTTAATAATGTTGTTTTAGATGAGAGTATGGACATTAGAAACTTCAGGTCAATGACATATTTTATTGCTTACACGATTTCATCAATGCCTATCAGAACCCTTTTGGCTCATCTCATCTTGTCTGAGAGAAACTGAGCATATTCGTCCAGGAAAGGAGATGGTCATTCAACAATGTGATGGATTTCCAGATCTTCCTGATGAAAAAGCCAGAGTTCAATGGAAAATTCAACCTCCAATTACAAGATGCAAGATAGACATAGAAAAGTAAACAAGGAAAACACACAAACACACACATACACGCTGTTATTTAATAAGAGCAAACTGTTTATAGACAAGTAGAGTGCAGAGGTATAAATTACACAAAATGACTATAAAAAGACCTTATTAAGGGGTACAAAGGGACTACAATGGAAGAAGAGGAAAGAATGAAGTGGAAATGGATAAATTATGCCACACAAAGAGGCATTAAAACAATATAATAGAGGGAAAGAAGGGAAGGAGATGTGCATTATATGAGCTTTTCCCTCATTTTTTCTGGTGCAAGGAGGGAATAAAACAACCAGTTAAGCATAGGACTCTATGGAGAAGAGTCACAAAATGTTATCATAATAGAGGGAAAGAGGGGAGGGAGAGGAGCTTTCCATGAGGTCTGTTCTTGTCAATCTTAGTTTAAAGAAAAAATAACATACTACTAAGTATAAAAATCTATCATATCCTACAGGTAGTAGGAGGGAGAAAGGCTAAGAAAGGCAGGCTGGTTAGAAGGGAGGGAAGAAGTAAGGGGGAAGGGGACAAAAAGGAAGGGGAGCTGATAAGAAAGGAATATTTAGGGGGGTGGTGGTCAAAAGGAAAACTCTTAAGGAGGGGAAAGGAGAAGGGAAGAAAAATAAGAGTAAACAGGGGAGGGAACAGGATGGAGTAAGAGAGATAGATAGTAATCATAACTGTGAACATGAATGGGATGAAATTTCCTATAAAACAGAAGTGGATAGAAGAATGGATTAAAAACCATAACCCTACACTATGCTGTTTACAAGATATACATCAGAAACAGAGTGATACACACAGGATAAAGGTAAAAGGCTGGAGTAAAAAATATCATGCTGCAGCTAAAGTAAAAAAAAAAAACAGGAGTAGCAATCCTTATCTCAGATAATGCAAAAGCAAAAATTGATCTAATTAAAAGAGATAGGAAGGAAACTATATCCTGCTCAAAGGCACCATGAAGAATGAAGCAATATTATTACTTAACACATATGTACCATGTGGTATAGCATCCAAATTCCTAGAGGAGAAGGTAAGGGAATTAGAGGAAGAAATAGATAGCAAAACTATACTAGTGGGGGACCTTAATCTCCCCCTCTCTGAACTTGATAATTCCAACCTCAAAATAAACAAGAAAGAAGTTAAGGAGGTGAATAGAATTTTAGAGAGGGTAGGTATGATAGATTCCTGGAGAAAGCTGAATGGGGATAAAAAGGAATATACCTTCTGCTCAGTGGTACATGGCACATACACAAAAACTGACCATGAACTAGGACATACCGTGTTTCCCCGATAATAAGACACTGTCTTATTAATTTTTTTGGACAGAAAAACACCAGAGGGCTTATTTTCAGGGGAGGGCTTATTTTAATGAACATTGACAGCAATTTTAATAAACACGTAAATGTGAACAAAAAAATGTACCTTTATTCAATAATGAATTCAATAAAGAACAGGATGACGCGCTCACTGCTGCAGCTCTGATTGGATGCAGCTCGGAGCGTGGCGTGCGTTTCAGGGGGGGAGACGGTGCATACAGAGGGTACCGTAATGTAGCGTGTAGCGCAGGGGATCATCTTCACTACAATAGCAATCTCAATAGGGCTTATTTTCGGGGGAGAGCTTATTTTAGAGGAATCTTACACAGTAAGGGGAGGGCTTATTTTCGGGATAGGTCTTATTATCGGGGAAACAGGGTAAAAACCTCACAATTCAGTGCAAAAAGGCAGAAATATTAAATGCATCATTCTCAGATCATGATGCAATAAAAATCATATGCAATAAAGGGACATGGAAAGATAGACTAAAAATGAATTGGAAACTAAACAATTTAATCCTAAAGAATGGGTGGGTCAAACAAGAAATTAGAGAAACAATCAGTAACTTCATTCAAGAAAATGACAATAATGAGACAACATACAAGAATTTGTGGGATGGAGCAAAGGCAGTTCTTAGGGGAAGTTTTATATCCCTGGGTGCATACATGAATAAATTATAGAAAAAGGAAATCAATGAATTGGGCATGCACTTGAAAAAGCTGGAAAAAGAACAAATTGAAAATCCACAATTAAATACTAAATTAGAAATAATGAAAACCAAAAGTTATGGTATATGAATGTAATGGAATACTATTGTGCCATAAGAAATGAAGAGCAGATGGACTTCATATTTACCTGGAGAGGCTTATAGGAACTGATGCTGAGTGAGAAGAGCAGAACCAGGAGAAATTTGTACACAATTACAGATGCAACGTGTGTGTGACTACCAACTTTGATAGACTGAGCTCTTCTCAGAAATGTAGGGCTATAAGTAAACTCCAAAAGACTCATGATGGAGAAAGATGTCTATATTCAGAGAAACAACTAGAAAGAACAGAGTTTGAATGCAGATTGAAGCAAATTACCAGCTCTCTTTCTTTTTCTTGTTTGATTTTGTTTCCTTTTCCCCATTGTCCATTCCATCTGATACAATCCTTCTTTATAACCTGTGTAATGGATAATGTGAAAGTATCTGCAGATCCTGTACCTGAATGTATGCTGCCATGGGGGGAGAGGGGGAGGGGAGAAGGGGAAGAAAATTTGAAACTCAAAGAAATGGGAAATTGAATCTTGTAAACTAAAAGTAAAGACAAAAAAAAATTTAAAAGAACAAGAGATTTTTGCATGTTTGCTATAATAAAGGCTGGCATAAATAGTTTAGACCATATATGATACACAAGGGGAAAGCAGTCTCCTATAACAGAATAGAAAACATCTGAATGTGGAGCTTAAAAAAAATACAGAATCCTTACAGGAGGTAGGAAACTGCATTTATTAAGATTAGATTAATAGAAAGCATTTGTTCAAACCATAATGTTCTTTCCAAGATCATGTAAATATTTGGTGTGCCAGGCAACTGCAGACATAGGTGAGTACATTTTATGTATATAAGATAATGCTCAGTGAGCAAAGGAATGAAAACAACATGACAATTGAGGCAATACTACCTAGCAGGCCCCTTATATATATATATATATATATATATATATATATATATATATATATATATATGGAGTATGTCAACTTGCTAATAGAAAAATCCATGTTCCATTCGAGGGAAGGGAATGGGGTAGATGAAAAGAGGACAAGGCTCTGCAGGTTGAACATGGGTATGGCAGATGTAAATGATATCACTTTGGAAAGGACATGATTATTAAAAATGTATAAAAACACTCTGGAGAATTTGGAGCAAGAGGTAAGCAAGACCAAAACCCAAAAGATGCAAGAAAGCAGGATCTGACACTTTCTAAATTTCCCACCAGTTCACTTTATTTTCCATAGCTTTTATTCTTGTTTCTCAACTTCTATTTGCTTCTTTTGTACCAACAACTCTTACTTTATCATCTTAGCAAACACCACTTACTAAAAACTAATTAAGTCTGATTAATTGTTAGTCTATTGAGAAATCACTTATGAGCCATAGAATGTGGAAACTCAATCCCTCAGCATTACCCATAAACCCTGAGGGTAGAAGTGGGTAAGCTTTCTTGTGGGGAATCAATCCATCAATATATGTGAGGAGAGGGGGAGTGGTGGGAGGATTGGAATGTAGGCCCAGATGAGATACCACATTTACATGTGATAAATAATGGAATTTCTTTTGATTTAGTGGTTGGAAGAAAAAAATTATTGCATGTGTGTATAATACAGGAAAACATTTTTATATTCAAACAAAATCACCTAAGAATCTGAAATAAGATGATAGTTGCTTTTTTTTTAAGTATCAAGAGTTATAAAATTTAAAGAACTTATTTGATGTATTGAACATGTAATTAGAAATGGGTGTGTGGGTGGATGTGTGCACAGGTACGCACACATACAAAGAGCATTTTTTCCTTTATATGTCAAATATTCAAAAATTAGAACACATCTTTATTTTGAACTTAATTTTTCAGTTTTCGTCTAGATTTAGAGTGTTCATGAAAAGAAAAGAATTCATCAGCCTAGTTGATCACTGATCACTCAGAACTGCTTTCTCAGTCAATTATACCATAGAGTATATAAAAAACCATTTTACCTAGTTAATCTTAATACTAAATCCCTTTTCATGAATATGTGATAAACTTAACTAAATTACAGATAATTGTCAAGCTTGGTTCAAATCAGCCTGAGTTTAAAAAAAAAAAACTGCAAATTTCCAGAGATAGGAAGGATATCTTTCCTCCATGTTTAGTCATTTCAGTCTTTCAGCATTTTCAATCTTCCCCTCTTTACCTGCTAATTCCCTTTTTTTCTTCAAACACATACATCTCCTCTGTTTGGTAAAGGACAGTGACACCTCTGCTCATTATAAAACAAAACAAAGCAACAAATCCTCCTTTTTCAGAATCTCAGGATATGTGAGTTAAAACAGACCTCAGAGACTATGTACTCCAACAAACACCTAAGCAGATCTGCACATCCTTTGAATATACTTTGCTTGAATATGTACAGTAGGGGGAAGCCCATCATTAAGGGAAACCTACTCCCCATTTTGAGGCAGCTCTAATTGTTAGAATAAGGTGTTGATGCTGTTTTTTTTTCCTTACATTATGCCTAAATCTATTTTTCTAAATCTTCTGGCCATTGTCCATTAATTATGCCAGGAGAAAAGAGGGAGAAGACAACTACTCCCTCTTCTACTTTGTACTCTGATCAGTATTTATAACTTCAACTACTACATCTCTGAAGAGTGCAATTCAAGCCCAAAAGATCCCTTGAATATTAACAAGGTCAGTTAATATCACCCTCTGGAACTAAGATTATTAGAATCAACAACAAAGATAGACAAGATTAGCCAGCTGCATAAGTGATGATGTCTAAAACAAGTTTTTGTGTCTGAGTCCTTAATGAGACCAGTATTCTTATGCAAATAATCACCAAGAGATAAGGGCATCTCTCAAAAGACCAAAAGGAAGACAAATCTAAAATGTAACTCAAGTAAAATAAAGTATAATCAACTCAACTGCAAAATGAAGTTATAATAGAAAGGTAATGAGTCACCTGTCTAAAAAACCAGAGCACAAGAATTTGTTTCTCTTTACACACTACTGGAACACAAGTCTTTTGTTTCAATTACATGTATATGTGTGTGTTACTCATGTTTCTGCTCCAGTGATTTTGTTCAAGTAACGTCAACTTGGGATATACTTCCCACTCCATTCTCTCACTCCTTAACAAAATCCTATGATTCTTTCAAAGCCAAGTTAATAGGAATAAAGGAGATAATTTCTGATGATAAATATCTTTATTATTATTTTATTCTTTAACTTATATACAATTATATATGCATATTATGCAAATATGTTTATATACATAACATTAAATATGGAAAATATCTTCAGTATCAACATTTTCAAAGTTACTAAAAGAAAATAAATTCAATAAAGATTTATAGACAACTTTGCATGTTAAATACACATGATTTTTATTTCTGTTCATTTTTTTTCAAAATTCCTATCCATTTCTACTTTTCATTTTCAAATATTTTTGTTCTCAAGTTATAAGCATCTCAATAAGTTTAGATATCTCCAGAGGCAACCTGATATAGTAAATTGATACTACTGGCCAATATCAAAGATAAACATAACCCAAACTATTATTTTCTCCTTAAAAATGTACATATCAAAATTTGATCATGAAAGTGCTTGATACGTCTATACATATTTGTAATGACTTTTATTTTTCTTGCCTTCTCAATGGGTGGTAGAGGAGACAAAGGAGAGAAAGAATTCAGAATTAAAAAGAAATAGCATTTTTAAGTGTTTAATAGACTAAAGTAAATAGTAATGCATTCCTTCATGTCTATGTGAGATAAAATAGCCAGACTATGTGTTTTACCTATCTATATTTCCACACAGTTGATGTTTGTCCTTCATCCTCAAAGACGACCATGACATCAGAGGGGATGAGCCGTGACATGCAAGTGAATTGTATTTAAGTGAAGAAGGGTTGTGGAAGCCTCACTTTCTTCTCCAGAGTCATCTGGGTCCAGTGGCCAGATATGGATCATAACAACTAGAGATGGCCCAGGATGCAGTGGAGAACATTGGCCTTTTCAATCTAAGTTCTTTAAAAGGTCTCTGACTGAGGTAACACCCATTCAGTGATTAAGGCTTAATAAGAAATGAGGCAGCAAGTGTTCTTTTTGCCTAATTTAAAAAAAAATCTAGTTGGGATAGGAAGACCTTCAGGGTTTCTGTTCAAAACAGAAACAGTTGATATTTGCATTCATTCTGAGCCAATCAGGGCTCAACATTTTTTGGGGGGTGGTGAGGGAAAAAGAAAACCTTTCAATTTGTAGATTAAAGACACATATATACATATGTATTCATATAACATGTCTGTATTATGTGCATGTGTGTACATGTGTGTGTGTCCGTGTATTGTCCATCTCCAAGTTCTTAGATTTAGGGGTTTTGTTTGTTTCATTTATTCAAAGATTTCACGAAATCTGATAGGTATCACAAGTGATGATTTTGCTAGACCTTGAGTCAGGAAGACCTACGTTCAGATTCTCTCTCACATACTTACTACTTAGCACACACCTCGGCACATCACTTGACCTTCCTTTGCTTCAGTTTCCTTATTTGTGAAATGATAGAGTTGGTTATGTATCCTCTAAGGTCTCCTCTACATCTAAATCCTATGATCCCGTGACTGTGAAATTTTCTAGCTAACAAAAAATATCTAGTATCATACCTCTTTCTCCTTTCACAGCCCTAATATGTATCCATGCATTTGCTTAAGCTCAGTATGAATCAAACATGACTTTCATCCTGTACAATAGAATCATAACAGCAAAATAGTTGGCATTACTGTATAGTAATATATGAATACATGAATAGAGTTCGCTTTTGTTTTAAAATTAAAATATGCTGCATAAAAATAATAGTGACAAATAGTAACAAAGAAATAATAATAAATATGAAATAAGCATTTGAGAACTTTGTAACTTGGTTATTTAAACATAGAGCTTTAGTTTATGGCCTTACATGTCACCAGTATGTTATTCCACATTTGCCTTTCTGCAAAGCATTCACCATAATTTACCATACCTACTAATTAAAGTGGTGGAATTCTTTCCAAAAAATCAATCCAGACTTAGTTTGTTTCTTCCCTCTAAGTGAAGCAATGAAAAAATTATAAGGTTAACTATACATTTTAAATGGTTTCTTAACTATGGGGACAAGGATGTAAATGATTGTGGGGGGTCAAAGGCTAATAAATATTTGTTAAGAGTATACTATGTGCAGGGAAACAAGTAGAACTAAGTAGAACCACCACTTAATTACCCTTCTAACTCTTAGGAATCCATTCATTGTGAGCTCACTGTGTGCAAATCACTCTACTCTGCACAGTGTGAGGTACAAAGTACATGGTTCCTGCCTTCGTTGAATGTAGTAAGATGATTTGGAGGAGATTCAAATACCAAGCATACACAAACTAAAACAACTGTAAAATAAATGTAAGGGACAAGACAAAGGACAAGGTATGGAGTCCAACCCCCATATTTTAGCATTGAGGAAACAGGATGAGAGTGGTCGTGACTGACTTCGATAGCTGAGAATTCAAACCCGAATCTTGCTGACTCCAAGGCTAGCACTCCATTCATCAAACCACATTGCTTTCCATAATGCAATATCATAAGAAATATAATAAGAGAAGTTAAAAAGTCCTAAGGGAGGTCAATCAAACTGATGATCA
This sequence comes from Petaurus breviceps papuanus, assembly GCF_028583685.1. Classification (NCBI taxonomy): domain Eukaryota; kingdom Metazoa; phylum Chordata; class Mammalia; order Diprotodontia; family Petauridae; genus Petaurus; species Petaurus breviceps. The sequence goes on from NW_027186473.1 coordinate 18,018,868, forward strand.
TTGTCAACTAGATAAACTGGAAATTCAAAGACAGGGTAGTGAAAAATGTAAAATGTTAACCACATTTTGAAGGACAGATAGAATTTCAAAGGGTGCAAAGATACTCTTCCATATAGAGGGAATATGGACAAAGACAAAGAGGCAGGAAAATACCATACCTGTACAAAGATAGAAAGTATCACACTAGGAGAAGAATTTTACAATATTAGACCAAAGAGGTGGAAGGAGTCACATTATCATTGTCCTATCTCTCTCCTCCAAGAATACAGGCAATAGTCGACTATAAGAGAAATATTATCGATTCGTGAGTCAGAATGTGTTGAAATCCCACATTTGTGATCTTGGGGAAGTCATTTAATTGTCCTGTGGCTCAGCTTCCTTATTTATAAAATGACAACTTGAAATAGATGGCCTGTGAGTTCCTTTCCAGACCTAGATCTATGATTCTACAACGAAGATCATATAATAGTGGTACTCATTACCTGGTAATAAATTTGAAAGCTAGTGATTTGAAGTATTTACTTGAGGCTCTAATATACAGTTTTTTAGCCTTAGGCAAAATAATTGTAATGGTTTATCACAGAGGTCAATTTTCAGTATGTCCTTTCAGTATCCCTCCCCAAAGCTCTAGAGACAGGTGGAGGGAAGGAAGGTGGAGAGAGAGACAAAAAGAGAGATGCAGAGAGTGAGACAGAGACAGACAGAGAGAGAGAGAGAGAGAGAGAGAGAGAGAGAGAGAGAGAGAGAGAGTGCTTTTGGCTAAAAAGTTTAGGCCATTGGGCAAAAAAAATACTGCATTAATTAATGTAGCTTCAGAACTTTGGAGAAAATACTAGCTCAAATAGACTGTTGTCAGTTCATCACCTGAGTGAACATGAGGAAAATAGCTCTTTGTTCAGGCATGGTATTTAAAGGGTACCAATAGAACTCCCTCAAGAAATGCTATGAACAAGCATCTATTGTGAATTTGCTTGTGCCCTTCTGCTAAAGAACTCCAGAGGTCATCTATGCATGGATTAGGCTCTGTAAGAGTCTATGCTCAATTGTATTCAGACACAACAGCTGGATGTAAAGTACTCATAGAAAAATCTATTATTTCAAGATGTGCACCGGCCATCATAATTCCATTGTTTTGCATTCTATCTTTGGCATAGGCAACAACTTGAATGTTTGGTGGATAAAATGCTTTATAATGGGAAATAGGGGCATGGGGCAGGTACAGTTCAGTGATTGGTCCTCATTTCTGAATTTGGCTTTGTTCTATCTACTGACTATTTCCCCTCCAATTCAATTGAAACCTATTGACCTGTAAATACAATTACATATTTTATCATTAAATTAACAAAACAAATTAATTTCTGAACATGGTAATATAAATTGTATTAATGAAAAGCAAAATCTTTGTGAAAAAAGCATGTGCTACATCCACAATGACTTCTTGCTGAATGAGCATTTTAAACTAATTTATCCTCTTATTGTTAATGAATGCTAATCAACTGTACTCCTGGTCATTTTATAAAATAAAATTAGGTGGAAGAGAAGGGAAAAAATGTTCACCTCAGTGAATTCATATTTGTTTGCTATTCAAATGGAAAAACAATTTATATCAAAAACTGTATGCAGCATATATCCTTGACGCATTTGGCACAGACTATATTCTCATACTTTGGTCATTTAATGATTTAATTTCTCTCAATTTAAATAATTTTATTAATTTAAATAATAACTCCTAAGCCCTTTTACCTTTTCCTCTTCCCAGTATGGGACAGCTAGGTAGCACAGTGGATAGAGCACTAAGCCTAGAATCAGGAAGACCTAAGATCAAACCTGACTTCACACATGTACTAGTTGTGTTACCCTGGACAAGTCACTTATCCCTGTTTGCCTCAGTTTCCTAATCTGAAACACGAGCTGGAGAAGGAAATGCAAACCACTCCAGTATCTTTGCCAAGAAAACCCCAAATGGGGTCATAAAAATCAGACATGATGGAACAACAGCTTGAAGGGATAAACATATTTTTATTGGTGGAAAAAATGCAACTATGATATAGTATTTGTAATCCTATAGAACAAATAATTTATCTTTCCTATAATCCAATATTGAGAAACACTGTTATTTTTTGGTATTTATTATTAGTCTTTCCCTTGAAAATTTTACATATATCGTTAAATTCCATGGTTGCCACAGTTATGCCCTGGCTCTGGGATCTCAAGGGTCTCTGTTTTTAAAGGTTTCCGGAGTTTTCTCCAGTAATAATTCCTGCATTGTAAGATTACCAATATCTATCAAGGTACAATTCTCCTTTTCTCCAATAGGATGAACTTTGTTACCAGAATTTGATTGATCACTGCACCTGTTAGTACAGATTCCTAGTACATAAAATGATCAACTCACATAAAGTCAGGAACTCTCCAAATTGTGGATATTGGAAGAACAAGAGGGTCAACACACCCTATCATGTGGAATAGACACGTTTTAGATGAAGAGGACCATCTAGAGAAGCTAAGCTCCACTGTATCCAGAGGTGTATTCAAGTCAGCACTGACTATCTTGCAAGGGCAGATTTTCAAATTTTCAGTGTATTTACACATGAGAAATTGGCAAGCTGCAAATTAGGGTTTGTTTTATTGTATTATCAATTGTCTAGACTAAATATAAAAGCTTATAATGAAGATAAAACTTAAAAGTGTAGGTGTGTATGTATGTAGATATATGTACACATATATATATACATATGTATTGTATACACATATGTGTATACATTTATACGCACACGCACATATATATATATATATGTATATGTATACATTTTTCCCCCCTCCAGAGAACCCAACTTGTTAAACATTTACCAAAACATCCTGGTATCATTCTATAAACAGTGCTTGAGCTTCATAGAACTGCGGGAGAAGGCTAAGGGTATAAAGTTAGACCACATTGGAGCTGCAATGACTGGCAGATAAAATGATGATGATGATGATGATGATGATGATGATGATGATGATGACTACTGGCATTTATGTAGTGTTTTAAGTTTTACAAAGTACTTTCTATTCATTATCTCTTTTGGGTCTAATAACACACCTGAATGAATCTTTTAGCTATCTTAGGGATAAGTAAACCTCTTTTTATTAACTGTTCATGACTTATTGGTGCCTAATTTCATCCTAAAATCAAACTGATCCAATAGGGTGACATAATCAGATCAATACTTCATACTTTATTCACCCATAAATGAATAACCAGGAATAAACAGATTCCTGACAATATCTTCATTTGTACCCAGTGGAAACATTAATTTAAACCCAAATAAATCTTTATGAAGCCTTGCCAGAAATCTTCTAAACCTACTTGGCTATTCCCATTGATCCCTGTCTTATACTTTCTAGTCCTTCTTTCATTTCAGGTGTCTGCAATAAACAGTGGTTTCTCAGAGGAGGTTCCTGTGGTTGACCCAGGTTGTGACCCCTTGAGATCTATACTCCACATACTCTAGTGGCTGGGGATGGGGGTGGGGGGTGGGAAGACAAATGGTTGTATTAGAAAGCAACCACTCTGCTTGGAAATAATGAAATTAGTTCAGGAGAGTTTTTAGTGAAGAATGAAAGTTACACAAGACTTTTTCTCTGCATAACAAACACTTCTTAAAAATGTAAATTGTAAATATAATTCATTAAATGTTTTGAGCCCAGAGGCAATCTATGGATTGCCAAACTCCAGGAGAGTTGAATTTAGTCCAACCAAATATCCAAAAATTTTCCTTCCCTTTCTTGCATTTTCTGTAGAAAAATACAAACTCAGGATGCCCCTAAAATCATCTTGTCTTTATCAAACTATTGTTTTTAAAAAGTAGACAACTTTTATTTAAAACATCAAAACTGTTTAGATATCAAAATAACTCTTTCTGACTAACCTTGTCCCCCTTTCCTTTCAACAATAATATAAAATTGAAAGACAGAGGGTGGTGGAGGAGATTCCCCATTACTAGAACAGTTTTTTTCCAAAAGCCACAATTCAGTGGTTCTATGCATGTTTTTTTTAATTAGTTGAGAGCCAGGGAAAGGAAAAGACTTTGAGACACTACGAGGCTTCAAAGTATCCTGGGAAGAGACTTCCACCAGCTCCCATTGCTGCTCTGCCACCATTGACACCTCATTCTCTTTCTAAATCAATTCTCAACCCTTTCCAGGAAATTTTATTCAACTCCCACTGTATCATTACATTATCCTAATATTCTTGTGAAGAAGACATTACTGTTTTTGTCTTTGGGTTTAGGAAACTGAGACTCAGAGACTTTAAGATAATTGTCCATAGTCACACATCTAAAAAGAGTCAGAGATAAGATTTTTATAACTCAAGTCATAATACAAGTCATTCCCCAATAGCTAAATGGTCAAAGGATATGAACAAGCACTTTTCAGAGAAAAAAATTTAAATATATATATATATATATATATATACACACATATATACACACACACACACACACACACACACACATATAATCATATAAAATGCTCTAAATCACTATTGGTTAGGGAAAAGCAAGTAAAAACAACTCTGAGGTACCATATCTCACTGGTCAGATTGACTAAGGTAACAAAACAGGAAAATGATAAATGCTGGAGAGGATATGGAAAAAAAAACTGAACACTAATGCAATGTTGGTGGAGTTGTGAAGTGATCCAACCATTCTGGAAAGCCATTTGGAATTGTGCCCAAAGGGCTATAAAAACATACATACCCTTTGACCCAGCAATACCACTTCTAGGGCTATATGTCAAAGAGATCATACAAGTGGGAAAAGGACCTGCATGTACAAAAGTATTTATAGCATTATTCTCTGGCGGTGGCAAAGAACTGGAAATCCAGGGGATTTCCATCAATTGGGGAATGGCTAGACGAGTTGTGGTATATAAACGTAATGGAATACTATTGTGCTGTAAGAAATGAGGAGCAGACAGACTTCATAATGACCTAGAGACACTTATATAAGCTGATGTTGAGTGAGGAGAGCACGACCAGGAGAACTTTGTACAGAATTGCAGAGACATTGTATCTGTGATGAATAACTTTGATAGACTGAGCTCCTCTCAGCAATGTGAGGTTATGAGACAACTCCAAAAAACTCATGACAGAAAGGGCTATCCACATCCATAGAAAGAGCTACAGAATCTAAATGCAGATGGAAACAAACTACTTGCTCTCTTTCTTTTTTTGTTTTGTTTTGTTCCGTTCCTTCTTTCTTGTTGTTCATTCAATTGGCTATAATTCCTTTTTACAACTTGACTAGTTTTTAATGTGAAGGTATTTGTATTGCATGCTGCCATGAGCATGGAGGCGAGGGAGAAGAGAAGGAGGGGGAGAACATTTGGAACTCAAGGGATTGTAGAACTGTATGTTGTTAACTAAAATTAAATAAATAAGTACATAAAGTGGGGGGAAAAAAGAAACATCAGATCATGTGCACAATGATTTTAAATTTGTTTTTAATGTTAGTAGACCTAGGTGCTCATTTATAAAATGGTAAATTTCTAAAAATTAAGATAGAAACTGGACCTATGATATAGCTGATATACCCCCTTTAAACACTGACTAAAGTCTCATCTCCTTCAGTAAACCTTATGGAACTTGTTTAACCCATACCAATTTCTTGCTCCTTAATTCACACATGGTATTTTTGCCTATGCCATTTACATTAGCAACTTAAAATTATATAGCATTGCATTTCATCTTTAATTATTCCACTTGCTGAATTTGTATAAATGAATGTGTCATATGTGTCAGTTTAATTTGTTGAATGTGAATTCTCTGTGTGACTTATTATCCCCGTGATATTATAACATTTCTACTCTAGCATATAGATACTTCCAGACACTCTCCATCAGTATCCACAAAGTGCACAGGACAATTCAAGACAGGGCCCCAAACAAGTATGGTGGAACCACTGTGGTAAATTTATGACAGAACATGAACCAGAGTCACACAGCATGGGCACAAGCGAGTTGCAATCTTAATCATTGGAGGGAATAGCCATACTGATGAGCTCATGAATCTAGTGCATTATTAGAATTAAAAAGCTATCAGTGAGCTGGGTATGATGGCAGAGAGAAAGGAACTAAACATAGTCAAGAACTTTTGCTTTATTTATTCACTTTAGAGTATTAAGGTTCAGGTAGCAAATTTAAAAATTAAAATACTGTGCTTTGAAAATAAATGATTTGTTTACTTATTATCCTTACAGGAATATCTTTGCTAATAAGTTCAGTTATCTAATACAATAAAAATTAATGTGCTAGATTATTTGTGGGGTGATTTTCACCCTTTACTTGAAATATCATTGAATATTTTAAGGGAGTTTTTTTTATATGTGTGTGGCCTACATAACCCTTCAAAGATAGAATATCTTAAAGACCTCTGAAGCTAAGTGGGAATTGATTTTTCTTGGAAAAGAAAGGCCAAAAAAGAAGATGAAATGCAGTCTATCAGCTCATCCACAATAGAAATCTAGAAAGCTTTAACAAAAGCAAATGAACTGAAAATACTATGGGCAATGCTTTTGTTTTCTTTTTTTTTCAAGTTCTGCAGAGATGGGAATAAAATGTATTTCTTCAAAAACTAGCCTTTTCTATTTGAAGGACGACTCAATAATACTAATGAATCAAAGTGTACTAATTTGTACTGAGGTGTACATTACTGGTCCACAACATTTTCAATGAAAGACCTACTTCTTCACATAAAAAGGACCTGATGGTAATTCTATTAAAACTAAATGAGAAGATGCATGAAGACAAAAAGGTGTTTTCCATCCAGTTGTTTGTTCACTTGTTTCAGTCATGTCCGACTCTTTGGAGTTTTCTTGGCAAAGATACTGGAGCGGTTTGCCATTTCCTTCTCCAGCTCATTTTACAGATGAGGAAACTGAGGTAAACAGGGTGAAATGATTTTCCCAAGGTCACACAACTAGTAAGTGTTTGAGGTCAGGTCTTCCTGACTCTAAGACTAGCAGTCTATCTATTGCATCACCTAACTATCCTATAAATCTAGTAATCCATTTAAGTAAATTCATATTTACCCATCAGGACAGTATTGACATGCATTTTACAATAATAACATCAACATACATTTTAATACACTTTATTCAGCCTATAGAATATATCTACTTATCAGGCTGAATCAGCTCATATATTTAATTGAATAAGGTATACCTTTCCCCAAAAATATTTCAGTCATGGGTGCTAGTCCATAAATTTTCAGTGATGCCTATAATGGCAAATTTATTTCCTTGTATCAGAATCTCTAGCTCACCTGTCTTGTTACTCGTATTTTGTGTATTTTATAGTCCTCTCCAATGTTTAATCATTAATTGTTCTCTTAGAATGATTATTTTAAAAGCATCACTTTTTAAAGACAAGTTACTCAAGGGTCAAATAAGAAGGAAAGGATGAATTTGTATTTTATTTCCATTCCAAAGAACATCAAACAACCAGATTCTGTTTAGGGGGCTTATCATACAACAAACTGTCTTGTTGAGTATCAATGTTTATGGAAAAAAGTTAAGGTACTTGGCAAAAATAAGAAGGAAAAGAAATCCATAAAAGATAGAGAATGAGAAGATGAATTTGAACCTCCTTGGATTGCATTATTGAGGACTCTTACCAACAGAGAACTACAAGAGAGAAGCCTGCAGCCACAACCTAATGACTCAGCTGAGTTACTTTAGATTCCACACCAAAGAAATGAACCCAAGGAAAAGTGCAGAATAACAGTGAACAATGTGAAAAGTGTGAAGAGTTATTAGAAAACAGAGGCCAAAATGCTGCAGGCTTCTGGAGCATTGCTGACAAAAAGCAAAACTCAGCTGTGTGAAATCTATAGCAGAGGTAGATGAGAAAAAAAAGCTACAGAAAATGAGAGAAGAAACTAATGGATTCGTTCATGAATACACATTTAATAACGATGAATTCATTCATAACATGCATGCCATTGCTGAAGGCTATATCTGTAACCAAGGACACCTCTCCAAAAATTATCTTTGGGTAGGTCAGAAACATCAAAATTGCAAAATAGTTTTAAAAGCAAGGACTTCTCTCAAGAATTTTTTTAAAATGCTCTTTATTATGCTCTTTCAAATGATCAATATTAGAAATACCCAGTTAAAATGTGATTGTTGCATTTGGAAATCTCCCTCTCACAATTCTCAAGCAAAACACTGATAAAAAGCTGTATTGATATGCAGGCAATTGAAGTGAAGATATGTTACAAAGATTAGAATAAGCAGAAAAAAGTAATCAACACATAAATTATCCTATTGGCAGGAAATTGGGTATTAGTCTTAAATTGCTTTTAAAATGTTTTGCCAATTTAGAATTTGCCTCTCGTTAAAATCAGCAATTTTTTATTAATTTTTTTCCAAAGATCCAAAAATTTGAAGTATTGCCTGTAATCTGCCATAAGGTTTGAAAGGACCTCACCTTAACTATGATTTTTATATTTTTTATGTATTTTGTTTTATATCATCTACATTTCCCAACTTATTCCTTCCTCTCCCCTTATAAGGCAATGCTAGCCCTTAAAAGAAATATTTTTTAAAGTAGTAAAAATGTCCACAAAACTAACCAATCCATCAACAAAATCCAGTAGACCCTCTAAACTTCAAAAGAGGTAAGGAGGCACCTCTTGGGGCTCTTCTTTGGGACCAAGTGTGTTTGTTATTGCTTCATAGCATTCTGCTTCTTTTCTTTTTGTTCTCATTATTCCTTCCATTTTTCCATTTACATTGTTGTAGTCATTGATTGTGTTGTTTTCCTGCTTCTACTTGCTTCATTTAGCATCATATCATATAAAACTCCCCAGGTTTCTCCGTATTCATCATTCTTATAGCAATACTATTCAATCATATTCATATGCCACAATAGGTGTTGACATTTTCCAATTGATAAGCATCTACTTCATTTACAAGTCTTTACTACTCTAGAAAGTGATTTTTATTAATATTTTGATATATATAGGACCACCTATAAATTTTAACAGGGTAAGATGAGAACTGCATCTAGTAAAATTAAGTTTTATAGAGATAAAGAAGAGTTCTACATATATATATATATATTTTTTTTTTTAATCTGCTTTGCCACCACAGAATGGGAAGGTATGTCTAGTCAATAATTCATATTAAAATATATCTCGAGGTTTTAGTATACTAAAAACAATATCTTTTAATAGTGTGACATGGCAAACAAAAAAGCGAATATGCTGAGAGGCTGTATTAGTAGAGACATAGTCAGTAATGAGTGAGATTAGACTACTTATATACTATGACTTGGTTAGAGCACAAAGGTAATATTGTTTTCAGGGTTTTCATCCTAAGAATAGCATTGACAAGGTAATAAATTACCAGGGTGTTGAATGGAACAGAGACAATGCTATATGAGAAATAAAATATGCTTAGCTTAGAGAAAATATTTAGGCGTGCCATATTTGTCATCTAGTGTTTAAAGGACTATCATGAGGGAAAGGAATTAAATTTACTTTTGTTGGATCCAGAGCATAGAAATATAAACAAAATATAGAATCACAGAGGCATAATTGGACTTCATGTAAGTCTTGTTAACCATTTATCTAGGTAGAAATATTGAAGTCTACTTGGGTGCTAGGTACTTTCTTACCATTTCCAAAGGTTCTATAAAAACTCCCATCTTTCATGAAAATGGCAACCTGCTTCCTTTTTGATTTCTATGTATATTACTAATCTTACCTGTAGATGAAAGGACAGTTTAAGAAGTATGATTTCCAACAATACGTGCTATAGAGATAGAGATATGCATACAAGAAGATATTTCCCTCTTTTGGCAAAAATTCAACACCAAGGTGGTATATCATAAGGAGTTAGGTATGTTGGGCCCTTCAGAAGAATACTTGGAATGTTCATTTTATTCTTTCTCTAACTAATTCTAGAACAAGAGAAATGCTTTAACTTGTACTCTAATTATCATACAAGTACACAAAGATTCTCTGCTTTCATTTGTGTAGGGAACTCTGGTGTAGGAGCCACACACCCTCAAAAATAGATCACAAGCCATTGGAGATGCAATAGAAATGTCTTGGTGAGCTGCCTGAGGCATGTAGAGGTACAGTATATTTGATGGCCCAAAATTGGGAAATGTCAAAGGCAGATTTTGGACTCAGGTCTTCTTGCTGCAAATCCAGTCTCAACTAAGCTGCATACCCCGCCATATATATATTTAATAATTTTAAAACTAGGAGTGAAACATGACTGGTAGCAATAGGGATAAGATACATCCTAGAATTTGACCTGATGTCAACCTAAAAGGTTGTGAGTGTTTTTTTAGTTTCTCACCCACCATTAATCACATGGCATTATCATCTGATATTCAAACAATTCAAACTAGATTTTCATTTTTATTAATATCTGTATTCTGTGGCAACAGCTGTTAACATAATCTAGCATTGCAACTGCAGCAGATGCCCATATGGTTCCTATGTAGTGTCAGTGAAAGCATCATCTCTTTAAAAAAGCATTAGTATGTATAGGAATATCCATAGTTAAATGAATGATACTAAATTGAGAAGAACAACACAAGTTATAATAATTCAGCATTACTATTTATATCAAGTACAGCAATTTACACCAAAATGTAGGAAAATTAGAGGTAATTAAACAAAATGTTCAAAAAGTGTTTTTAACAAAGAAGAATTAGAATTCTTTTACATATTCCTTTACCTTCTTTTTTAGGATAAAACTATATCAGATGCCTTTCTGTCTTTCCCTTGTGGGGAAATTAAGAAAAAAATGATTGAATTGGTATTTAGCTGATTTTCCTTGCCAATCATTTTCTTGCATGTCATGAATAAGGATCATTAGCTATATAAATCATCTTGCCCCACACCATTTAATGCTGGAAGACTGAAAAAAAGTATTGTATATATTTTTTCCTATAAAAACATAATGCTTCATCTCAAAAGATGTCTGTGTGTCTGTTGTAAGCAGTTGATGTGCTTTGAGAAACCATGTTAATGGTAAGAGACTGAGTCGATTCCCTAAGCAGGATCCTACTGTGCTGAAGAAGAAAGACACTTTACGTCACACTACAGAGATAAAAAGCATAAACAATGTAAAAGCCCCAATAAAAATGGAATATCTATTTGCGTGCTATATTTTGAAAATAACCTTTTCTCATATATGTTAAATGGAAATTAGTATTTCAAATATGTGCCAATGTAAAGGGATAATTGAGAGAGAGAAGGAAGAAAAGTTCTTCGCAAGGTCATTTGGACTGTGGTAAGAACTGTGTAGTACCAGATTAGACAAGCTATGGACAAGACAATAATGTCATCAGAAAGTCTTGATCCGTGTCTACCAACCCTTCAAATGAAGGAAGAGTCAATTTGAATAAATACTAAATAGTCAAAAAGAATTATAAACTTAAACAACAGACTTGGTGTTTTCCATTAAATGGCAGGCAATTTAGTCCAATCTCCCAAGTAGTTCAAGAGACTCCTGTTTGCTTAAAAGTTTTTTTTTTTCCTAAAATCCATATCCTTGGGGCAGCTAGGTGGCACAGTGAATAGAGCACCCGCCCTGGAGTCAGGAGGACCTGAGTTCAAATCTGGTCTCGGACACTTAACAAAAAAACTAGCCATGTGGCCTTGGGCAAGTCACTAACCCCCAATTGCGCTCCAAAAAGCAAATAAAGAAAAAAAAAAGATCCATATCCTCATCCATGTAGATACTTCCCCAGATGATACAGATTACAAATCATCCATATGTTCTCCTTTTGGATTATTTTTATATATGTCCTCTCATGAATCTTTCATAGAATATGTAGCTAATATGCTAGAGGGTTTCTTCTAGGTGTTTTGGTTTTTGTTTTTTTTTTTTATTTGTTTTTAACATTCTCTGGGTATTAGTAGGGTACTTGGGACTATTCCCATAGAAAGTATTCTATACATACTGGAGCATTTTTCTTCAAATCCTGGCTCTTCTCCTTACTACTTTCCTTACAATGATCCATAATGAAAAGTAAGTCAGGTATATTACTATCATGTAATCCAACTCTGACTGAACAAGTTTTAAATGATTCAGAAAAGAGATTTCTAGGATTCTGGTGCTTAGCACTGTGGTTGGCACATATTAATAAATGTTTGTTGAGTGGTTGATTTATTGCAGGGGCTAAAATTCTGCTAGGTATAGAAAACTTAGAAAGGAAATTCTGACATCATAAAAAAAAACAGCTGGGGGGCGGCCAGGTAGCATAGAGAGTAAGAGCACCAGCTCCAGTGTCAGGATGACCTGGAGATCGAATCCCGGGCTCAGACACTTAGCACCCACCCAGAAACACCTGGCCGTGTAACCTTGAGCAAGTTACTTAACCCCGATTGCTTTAAAAAAGAAAAGAAAAGACATATATAGAATGTGGCAATGAAGACAAATAGTAGCATATGAATGTAAAGCTGCAGCAGAGTAATGTAAGGGGAAAAGTGCTAATGGTCAGAGACACTTACTAGCTGTGTGACTCTGGAAAATCACTTAAACCCTGTTTGCCTCAGTTCTTCATCTATAAAATGAGCTAGAAAAGGAAATATCAAACTACTCCAGTACCTTTGCCAAGAAAATTTCATAATGAGGTCACCAAGAGTCGGACATGCCTGGAACAGGTGAACACCAGCAACATAAAAACAGAAGACTGAAAAAACATATGAGACCTTTACACAAAGTAGAGGGAATAATGGAATATTAGACAATGAAATATTGGAACAAAATGATGATGGCAAACTAGAAGAAATGCTATTGTTTTGTTCCTTTTTTCTCTATCAAGGAGAATCACCCTTTGACTGTAAATGAAACATATCCAGTTATTTTAAACTGTTGTCATGTATTACTATCTCAATGCTATTCATTAACCTGGTTGCCTTACTTTGAAAGTTGAAGGAACTCAGGTTTCATTAGCCTATAATTAGAGTGAACATGATAGTCATCTTCAAGTATCTAAAAGAATGTTTTGTGGAAGAAGGATTAGTTTTATTCTGCTTTCCTCCAGAGATTATATATATATATATAATTTCTGGTCTCCTTGGGAGACAGAAGGCAAATTTATGCTTATGAGAGAAAAAAAATACAAAATTCCCAAACAATTAGAATTTTCCCAAAGTGGAATGAACTGCCTCAGGAAGGAATAAATTCTTCATCACTAGGATTCTTTTATCAAAGTCTAGATGACTAATTTTTAGGTGGAGTGGTGAGTAGATTTCTGCTTAGTTATAGTTTGAACTAGGGAGTCTAAGGTCCCCTAAAACTGAGAGATTCCGAAATTATTCTTAAACTTAAGGCTTGCAGTCACTTATTTTAAAGGAAAATTAGTCTGAAAGAAATGGAACAAAATAATTCATGCACAAATAGCCCCTTTGCTCTGAAATCTCAATCTATTATTACTAGCAGCAAATCTCTCCTTGAGAATTTCTGTTTCCCTTTATTTTACATAGTGTCTGATATATAGTCATCACTTAAATGATTGATTAGCCTGCCCGGTTTTTCTTCTTTGAGGCAAATGGTGGTACTCCATTATCAATAATAGGCAATATTTATATAGTACTTCCAGGTTGGCAAAGGACTTTGCAAATGTTTCTTTTATCTTCACATGAACTCTGGCAGGCTAATGCTATTATCTCTGCTTTATATATGAGAAAACTGAGGCAAGTTGAGATGCAGAGCATTGCTCAGGCTCATAACTGTCTTGAGGAAGAATTTAAACTCAGGTCTTCCTGATTTCAAGCCCAGCACTGGATGTACTGTGCCAGCATCATTCATGTCTCCTTTACATGCTAAGCCTTCAAATTCCATTGTTGATGCCTGGATTCGATGCCCATTAATGTTCTTCCCTATTCTGAGATTCTATAAGAATCCAAGTGGGAAAATCTAATCAAACCTGTATAGGAGGTTGGGACTGAAAGAGGGAGTAAAGTAATTGGAAACTTTTCCTCTTGAGTTAGCTTTCTTGAAATGAATCATAAGAAATAACAACTTTCAGCAAGAATCTTGTTTGGGTGTCATCACTGCCTTCAGAACTATAAGATACCTTTTGCCTACTTCCCTACCCTTGGTTAACTAAGGGGGAAAAATGGAGAGAAATCCTTTCCATATTTCTTTGTTCAACTCTTGTGGTTCAGAAGCTACTTGGGTGGCATTTATGCCTGTGCCCATGAGTCAAGCACTGTAGTTCACATCATCAAATTTCATTGAATGTCTATTGTGTGAAAAGATTTCCTTCCTTTTCAGGCAATTGTTTGGCATGAGGAGATCAGTGAGTTTCATCTATCACAAATCAACTTCCAATAAGCAACTGAGCAGCACATTCACTAAAGAAGGACTTCCTGCAGGGGAAGAGATTGGCATACGATGTAGCAGGCAGACTGCCAATATCCTTTCTTTTATTTGTATGCGTTATTTTATGCTATGCTATTAGAAAGTGTGACTGGAGACTACACTTTTCTCTCTCAGCCAATCCAATACCAAGTCATATCCAAACCTCCAAATTAAGAAGTATATTAAGCTTACAAAGAGAAGTCAACAGCAGTCCACATATTTTTCTTTTAATTAAGAGATATCAAAGCAAGAAAAACAATGCAAGGTCTTGCTTGCATTACATACTGCTTAATCAGGTCTGTCGATTAAAAAAGAAAGTCTAGGTGTACCCAAAGAAGAGAGAAGAAAGGGAAGACAAAGGGAAGGAAGGAAAGGGAATGAGATAGAAAGGAAAGGAGGAGGAGAAAAGGGGAAAGAATGAAAAGAGAAAGGAAAAAAATTGCATCAGCATTCAAACCACTTTGGTTTAATTTTGTCTTTCTCTCTAAGTTGAATTTGGTTTAAAAAAAAGTTAGTATGATTTTTTGAAATCCTGCCAAATCAAGAGTCTGATTTTTTTTTCACCTTTCAGCCAGGTGTTGCAATATTAAATAGGCATGGTTTTAGCCTACACACACACACACACACACACACACACACACACACACACACACAAAGCTGCTTTCCCAAATCATCTGCCTACATCATCTTACTGCTAATGGATACTCGTTTCCATGGAAAATTTCAAGGAAAAAAAAGTCACAATAAAGCATATCAGAAGTGTCACTTGGCAAATACCTGTTTCTCTACACACACACACACACTCACTCACTCACTCACTCACCTCCTTGCATTTCCATATCTTTAAGATCCAAAGGTAGATGGTAGTGCAGAATTAAAGAGTGGAAGGGATTAGGGGAAGGTGCATAAATGTCAGCTGTCATAGGTCATGATAACCATTCCCTCATAGAACCTTTGAAAAGGAGACATGAACTGTTTTATACCTCTTGGAGTTTTCCTTTTTTTCTCATGTTTCCTTGTGTTAATCCTTTCAGTGCTTGAACTTTTCAGTATGATTGGTACTCCAAGGAAGATCAAATTAGTTAGAATATGTAAAGTATTTTATAAACAGTCAATGCTACATAAGTGTTAGCTACAACCATCATCACTATCATCATCATCACTATTTTCATTGACTGTGACATCAAAAGAAGGTATAGGTGTCCGACAGAATCAGGAGGGGGAAACCTGGCCATTGTTAACGATGGCCACACATACAGTGGAGAATCAGAGAAGAAAGTTGACTGTGGTATGTAGGGTATGGAAACCCAGGGGACGTGGTCTATTGAAGGATTGAACAGAAGACTGCTCTGTCTACCACCTAGTAGTTGATTATAGTTCCTAAATGAGAAGCAAACCAGGTTTTTTTGAAATGTGGTGAGATGAAGGGCAAGAGAAAATTGTTACAATGGAGGGAAAGATGAGGAAGGTGAAATGAAATGGGTTAACCTTACTCTCATAAAATTTGGCTTAAGGAGGGAATAACATACACACCCATTTGGGTATCTTGCCCTACAGGAGAGTAGTGGGGAAGGGGATGAGGAGGGATAATAGAAGGGAGGGCAAACACTTTTGAAAAGGGACAGGGTCAAAGTAGAAAATATATTAAGTGAGGGCGGGATAGGATGGAAAGAAATATAGTTAGTCTTTCACAATATAAGTTAGCTTGGTTAACCAAATTGAGGTCATGGGAAAGGAATAAATAGTAATTTGAAGGGGTCAAGAGAGGAAAACATTTTTGACAAAGGCAGAAGAATCATAAGCTAAGAAATTAGAGGTAAAAAAAAATCAGGGCCTACTTGGTGGAGGGGGAGTGAAGGTGGGGATGACAGAGAATAGTTCAATTGGACTGGAATAGAGAACTGACATAGGGGATAAATATCAAATAATTCTTGAAAGTTAGCTTATAGTAATGGTGTCAATTGGTAGTAGTTTTTCAACTGCAGTAAGACTAGTGTCAGACTACAGTAATTGGAATGCCAGGGAATAGGTTTAAATATCTTTTGGGTGACTATGGGAAACAACAGGAGAATTTTTGCCAGAGAAATCACATAACTAGATCTGTGCATAAAGAAGATTATTTTGGAAGTGATTTGATGCCCAAATTGGGAAGTGAGAAGGGAAACAAATAAGACTTCTCAAACAGATTGCTTTAGTCCAAGTAGATAGCAATGAAGGCCTATACTAGAGTGGGTGCAATGAGAAAAGAGAGGAAGAATTACATGAGATGATTTAGGGATGTATTTGACAGAAATGTTACCTGAATGACTATGAAAGATGAGAAAGAGGGAGGAGTCAGAGATAAACTAAAGAGTAAAATGTAGAAGAAAGAAGGAATAGTAGCACCACTGAGGAAAATAAAGAATAATTAAGGGCATTTTCACCCACACTTACATTCATATTGTTGTTGCTTTTTATTGTGTTATGATGACTATATTTCAGGTGTCATATTGTTTATTGATATATTTTTTTTCAAAAATCAGAATAGATTGAACTGGTTAATGGATATACAATTTAGAGGAGGAACCAAGAAAAACTCCATGAGCTCCCCCCATAACCACCTCAAATACCTATAAATTATGACTCTCAACAAATTTTACAGCTACAGAACCCACAAAGTGACAGAGGGAAACAAATCCCCCACTGAATGCAGCCCAGCAGTTGGACAGGAGGGGTTCATTGCAGCATGCTGGAAGCCATGCCCAGCCACCGGTGAGCACGTAGTTTTAGCCTCAGGGCAGCCCAGACTAGCAGCAGCTGGAGCAGACTTTGGAAGAGTAGATCACCAGCAGCTGTGGTAGTTGCTAGAATTATCAACGCATAAATGCCAAAGACAAAGTAAAAGGTCAGTGTGGAACTCTGTTGGAACTGGGGGTGACGGAGCTTGGTCTGGCCCCTGCCCTGGGGTGAGAAGTGGCAGAGGTGCTGCAGCCATGAAGCCACCTCCATGTGGCTGCTTCAGTGCTCCTGGCCTGCAGATCTTAGGGGGACCAAGAGACCAGTCAGAGGATAATAGCTCTTGGTTTAGCCTGCTTGGATCTGGATTGCTATCTAGGGTGGAGGTCCTGGGGTGTGTGACCAGTGAGCCAGACCCTGTGAAGGCTTCAGAGAGGGCACCCAACTAATACCTCCAGCAGCTATGAAAAACCCAGTGATTTGGAACAAAGCTCTCCTCTCTGGAAGCTGAGTTCTACTGTGGCAAAAAAGGTCAAAAGTCAAGTAATTGAGTGGCAACAGGAGCAAGCAAAGGGAGCAAAGCAAGCACAGCAATCAAACCTTAGATTCCTTTTTTGGGGACAAAAAGGATCAAAGAAATGGAATGGGAAGAAGACAATGATGTCACAACTCCTTCACCAAAAGCTTCCAAAAAATATGAACTGTTTATAGGCAATGGAGGACCTCAAGAAGGATTTTGAAAATCAAGTAAGAGAAGTAGGGGAAAATTTGGGAAGAGAAATGAGAAGGATGCAAGAAAATCATGAAAAGAGAGTCAACAACCTGACTGAAGAAAATAACACCTTAAAAATAGACTAACTCAGGGCGGCTAGGTGGCACAGTGAGTAAAGTGCTGGCCCGGTGTCAGGAGGAGCAAGTTCGGGTCTGCCTTCAGACACTTAACACCCACACCCACACCCACACCCACCCACATACACACAAAACTAGCCTGTAACCTTGGGCAAGTTACTTAACCCCAATTGCCCTCCAAAAGGCAAAAAAAAGACTAACTCAAATGGCAAAAGAGGCCCAAAAAGCCAATGAGCGGAAGAATGCCTTAAAAAGCCAAATTTGCCAGATGGGAAAAGAATTTCAAATCTCACAGAAGAGAATAATTCCTGCAAAATTCGATTGGACCAAATGGAAGCTAATGACTTTATGAGAAATCAAGATAGTATTAAACAGATCAAAAGAAATTTAAAAAAATAGAAGGCCATATGAAATATCTCACTGGAAAAACCATTGACCTGGAAAATAAATCCAGGAGATATAACTTTAAAATTATTGGACTACCTGAAAACCATCACCAAAAAAAGAACCTTGAAATCATCCTTCAAGAAATTCTCTGGGAAAATTGCCCTGATATTTTAGAAACAGTAGGCAAAATAGAAATTGAAAGAATTCACCAATCACTTATTGAAAAAGATCCCCAAAAGAAAACTCCTAGGAAGATCACAGCCAGGTTTTAGAGTTCCCAGAACAAGGAGAAAATATTACAAGCAGCCAAGAAGAAACAATTTGAATATTGTGGAAACACAATCAGTATAACACGAGATCTAGCAGCTTCTATATTAAGGGACGGAAAGGTTTGGAATATGATATTCCAGAGGTCAAAGGAGCTAGGATTAAAACCCAGAATCACCTACCCAGCAAAACTGAGTATAATGTTTCAGGGGAAAATGTGGTCATTCAATGAAATAGAGGACTTTCAAGCATTCTTGATAAAAAAACAACAGAGTTGAATAGAAAATTTGACATTAAACTACAAGAAGCAAGAGAAGCATGAGAAGGGAAACAGAGAAAAGAAATCATAAGGAACTTATCAAAGTTGAACTATTTACATTCCTACATGGAAAAACAATAATTGTAACTTATGAAACTTTTCTCAGTATGAGGGAAGTTGAAGGGAATATAAATGTGTGTGTGTGTGTGTGTGTGTGTGTGTGTGTGTGTGTGTATATATATATAAATGCATACATGCATATATGTCTATATAGGAGTGTATATGTGTGTATGTATACATATGTGAGTGTGTGTCTATATGTGTGCAGGTATACATAGACAGAGGGCACAGGATCAATTGATTAGGAAGGGATGATATTTAAAAAATACAATTAAGAGGTGAAAGAGGAATGTAATGAGAGGCAATAGGGAGAGACAGAATGGGATAAATTATCTCATATAGAAGAGGCAAGGGACAACTGTTACAATGGAGGGGAAGAACAGGAAGGCAAAAGAGAATGAGTCAACCTTATTCTCCTGGAATTTGGCTTAAGGAGGAAATAACTTACACACTAAACTGGATATCTTACCCTACAGGAAAGTAAGGGGGGAAAGGGATAAGAGGGGGAATGATAAAAGGGAGGGCAGATTGGGGAGAGGGTAATTAGGAGCACACTTTTGAAAAGGGAGAGGGTCAAAGTAGAAAATAGAATAAGTGTGGGCAGGATAAGATGGAGGGAATATAGTCCGTCTTTCACAATATATCCACCATAAAAATGTTTTGCGTAACTACACATGTACAACCTATATTGAATTGCTTATCTTCCCAGTAAGGGTGGGTGACAAGGGAAGAAGGGAAAGAATCTGGAATTCAATGTTTTAAAATCAAATGTTTAAAAAATATATTTTTTTTTTGCATGCAGCTGGGAAATAAGATATGCAGGCCTAGGGTATGGAGATCCATCTTACCCTATTGGAAAGTCAGAGGGAGGATGGGGGAGGATATAGGAGAGAGCAGATTGGGGAAGGGGGTACTCAGTGGGATGGCTATTTTGGGGTGGTGGGTAGGGGAAAGACAGGAAGAAAATTTGTAACTCAAAATCTTGTGGAAATGAATGTTGTAACTAAAAATAAACATAAAAATTTTTAAAATGGATATATATTTTGTAAATGCAACACAACAAAGAAAATCCAAAAGAACAAATATATAAGCTGAATTTATTATCAGACCAAATCAGTATTATTGGCATGAATTCCCCTTTAAGAAGATTCTCTATGGATACTGTAGTTTGTCCTTTATTTTCAGACAGATGATGTCATGACAAAATTTACTTTTGCTAACTACATTAAATAAGCAAAACCCAGCCTCTTCCTCAGAAGAATCCTTGAAAATCCTTAAATTGGATATCTAGCTTACAGAGGAAGATCGTCCAGCAACTTTCATTTGTTATTTAATTTCTTTTCTTTATAATTCTTTCACTACTTCAGGAATATATGGTTCCATGGATATAGGGACTATCCCTTCACTGATACAGACTACAAAGACTCATTACTGAACCGTCATTGCGAATTTCCATGACCAAAAATAACCCAACTGGGGTGGCTAGTTGGTGCAGTGAATAGAGCACCTGCCCTGGAGTCAGAAGGACCTGAGTTCAAATCCGGCCTCAGACACTTAATACTTACTAGCCGTGTGACCTTGGGCAAGTCACTTAACCCCAATTGCCCTGCCTTCTCCCCTCCAAAAAAAAAAAAAAAACATCTTCTTGAAGCCAAAAACATTGAATAGCTTGCTCCTGAACAGTTTCTATCCTTAGTCCTGTCTTCAAAACCTTCTAATTTGTTGGTACAAAGAACAAAACATTATATTTGAAACCAAAATGACATTAGTTCAAATCATGTCTCAGACACTCAATAAATGTGTAAGCCTGAACAATTTTTTATGCCTCAATTTCCTCATCTGTAAAATGGGAATAATAGCACATACCTCATAAGGCTATAGTAAGGATGAAATGAGATAACATATATAAAGTGTTTTGCACACCTTGAAGTGCTGTGTTAATGCTAGCCATCCTCATAATTTTCAGTATTGCTATGGTTTTCTGGGCTCCAACTTTACCTACACAAGATGATGAGGTATGATACTAAAGCAGCCTTTTAGCTGATGTTCTCCATCACTATAAAGCTTAAAAATATATGTGTAGGGGTAGCTAGGTGGCACAGTGAATAGTGCACTGTCCCTGGAGTCAGGAGGACCTGAGTTCAAATCCAACCTCAGACACTTAACATAAAAACTAGCTGTGTGACCTTGGGCAAGTCACTTAACCCCGATTGCTCTCCAAAAAATATTTATCTCTATCTCTATATAGATATATCTATATATGTAGATACATAGATATAGATATAGATGTTTAGCTTTGCCAAGGCCTTGGCCCAGATCCATCACCTCCACAGTGAGACTGGATTTTCATGCATCCCTTAAGATAAACTCATTAGGTCTAAGATATTTTACTCAGGTATCCAATTTGGGGGCAGCACAAGTCAATGCTATTTTGATTTCTCAAAGACTTCTGGGGTAAACTAATAAGTGAACTTAGGATAGAAGGAGAATAAAAAGGAATAAACAAATAAAGAAGTAATCCTTAATTCAGAAAAATGCATTAGGTCATTTCAATGTATGGAGGATAATGGTCTAAATGTGGAGCTCTAGATAGCACATGGTTATTCTGTTTCACTATTTTACATACATTTCATTCAAGAAAAGGTATATTCAGGCTTGTGATTTTTAAGAAGGAAACCAAGGCTACATCTTTTATTAATCTCCTTTGCCTTGGATAGTTGCAATCATCTTAATGGTTTTGACAGCATATTGTCTAGTCTTTACTTCAAGCATTCAGCATGTTTTCTCCTACAATCATGAGTTCATTAGCATTCATTGGTGATCATAACTATATGAGTGATGGTACAAATTTGACATTTTGCCTCCCATTCACAAAATACATTCACAAAATATAATAATGTGTAACATGGCTGTTTGAAAACAGTGCTGTATTTTCATTGGGAATTATCTCTTTTTGTATTTATAGTTTCAAGGCATCTGGTCAGGTGTATAGAAAATTGCACAATCAAGATTTCAGTGCCCTTGTTTATTGACAAAGGTATTCTGTGCTCAAGTGGATAGATTTGATTCCTCAAAGCATGAACTTGTGGATTGATGACTCTCATGGAGATAGAAAAGTAGAATGCTTCAGCCTGAAATCCAACAGACTACAATCCTCTTTTGATATTTGGAATCTCATTTTTAAAACCTTTACTGAGTGGCATCAAATGAACTAAATGGATATTTGAAAATCAAACTTAGGAATTTATTAGCATTACACGAAAATAAAATATCATTCCTCCTCCTCACTTTTAACTTACTAAATCATGTTTCAGTGTTCCGATTTCTTTTTTTAGTCCTTTTCCAATCTATTTTCTATATGTTCTAATTAGATTTGTTCAATTGATTAGCATGGAGGTCTGCTTAACACATGATTCATCATGCTGAGTGCCTTATTATAATGTCTGGAGGATAATCAACTCTTAACTTTAATGATTCTCATTTTTCTTCAATTTTCTTTTATTTTGACATAAAAATCACTAGATTAATTGGCAAGTAAGTATCCTTCACACTATCCAAATAAACTTAAACAAATTGCTATTTCTAAAGCCCCCAACCCCAGGACTACTACTAGAAATTAATTCAACACACACACACACACACACACAATACTAGAAGATATCCCCAAATTCATTGACATGAGGTTCAGCTAAGTACAATTATTGTCCCAGTTAGGGGCCATTCTAGCATAAAAGGAATATGCATACACATTTTCAATTCCATTTTCTGGTGAGTCAGATTAAAACATACAGTTCAAAACTTTTTTAGTGTCTAGAACTGATTAAATTAGATGTGAAATTGTATCATTTGTCTTGTTAAAGATCCTGTCACCTCTTTAATTCATACCTCCTCCATTTGAAGCAGTGATTTAGATTCTGACATGTTATATGTCACTGCCATATGATGGTTTAATCCTAATCACCCCAAAAGAGAGAAGCTGTATAACAAATCACAAATGTGATATGATTGATCAAAATATGTACAAGCAATTCATAAAAGTCATCCAAATACTGCCCATGGATAGAAATTAAGCAGAAAACCCAGAATTTGGGAGATAGTGAAATAATATATTAAGCCCCCTATTGTGTGAAATCCATTTTACTTCTTTTCACAGGATACAGCTCCCTATCTGCTGCTGGTGGAATAGAAACAAGGGTGAGTAAACAACTTTGCCAAGTAAGTGATTGAGTCACAGAATAAAAAGAGTAAGGAGAAAAGTGTAGTGAAACAACCAAGGATGCCTTCTTTAAAGCCAAGAAATAGACAATACAAAGGATACAAAGGTTTGTTGTTATTGTTTTTTTTTAAGTGTCAAAACCTACAAGCTGAATCACAAAAAGAATCATACATCTAGATTTTGGAAGGACATCAGAAATCATTGTTCCAACAGCCTCATTTTACAAATGAGAAAACAAAAGCAACAACAAGAAACAAACAAAAACAAGGCAGAGTCCAGGAGGATTAAGTGCTTTGCCCCAAATCCCAGAGGTAGTAAGAATAAGAATGAGTATTTGAATACAGTTCTTCTGACTCTAGAGTCAACATCTTTTTTAATATATCAAGCTACCAAGCAACTATATGGTGTAATAAATTGCGTGACCTAGAGTCAAAAAGACTCTTCTTCCTTAGTTCAAATCTGACCTCAGATACTTCCCAGCTTTGTGTCCCTGGTGAAGTCACTAAACACTGCTAGTTTCAGTTTCCTAATCTACAAAATGAACTGGAGAAGGAAATGGCAAACTACCCCAGTATCTTTGTTGAAAAAAACCAAAATGGGGTCACAAAGAGTTAGATATGACTGAATATAACTGAACAACAATAACAACAAACCAAACCCTTAGTAAAATAATATCCAGGTTTAACATAAACTTTGAAAGAAAGTATCACTGAATAATTAGGGTATGAGTATATATGTAGGCATGTATTTGATATACAGTTATTTGTTTTGGAGACGGTTTTGGAATTGTGATTTCAGCAATGCAACTCTCAATATCTTAATTCTCTCCACTGCCACAGATTTGCAACTCACCTGTAACTTGTAGTCTTAAAAGGTGTGTGTGTGTGTGTGTGTGTGTGTATGTGTGTGTGTGTGTGTATCTGTATGTATATATGTCTGTGAGGACTCTGAGAGTCAGAGTAAATTGACCCTGGTGAAGCTGCTGATATAGTGTAAAAGTAAACTTTGAACCAAGATTTTCTTGATTCCCAGACCAGCCTTGTATCTGTTATGCTAAAGTATCCATCATTTTGAAACAATATTTTCTTCTTTAATATTCAGCTAACAATCAGTCTGTGCTTTTATAATGCCCTTTTTGAGTCACTCCCTCCCTTTCACACTTTCATGTTGGGTTCACTAGGGGACAACTACCACAGACTCAAAATACTGTGTGGGTCCACTCTCCTAAAACAAGGCCACATCCAAGGGGTTTACCTTTCATCAAGCAAACCACAGAAGAGAATTAGTTCAAGGAAAATGCATTCACTAAATGATATAGAAAGAACACAAAACATCTCCCCCATAGACGTTTTATTCATTTTTCCACATATACAAATAGTATCAATGGGACAAGTGGGATCATATTTAATATTGACAAACATAAAGGCAGACAGATAGGGAAGATATATGACCAAAGCAAGTTACATTTTAAACACCACCCTCCACAGGTCTTTTATTTTCCTGACTCTAATGCCAGTGCTCTATTCACTGCACCACCTAGCCGCACCTTAGGTCTTTTATTTTCTAAAGTGTCCTTAAGATGCTGCCTCCTTTGGGTACAAAATATGTGCCAGGAAACCTGCCTGAGCTTATTTCTCTATGTAACCCAATAAACATATGGACTCTCTGGAACTTCTCTCTTTTGACCATGCAGTCCCCTAGAAGGCAAATTCCTCCACTGTTAAGACACCATTGCATGTGTTCGAGGGTGGGGGTGGTGGAGAAAGAACTTCCTTTCTTCCTCACCCTTCTCACTATAGAAGGGTAAAGGTGAGGGACAATTTCCTCTCAAGAACTGAATTTTTTCCACAGCTTGCTCTCTTCTCAACCGGTCAGAATGAATCCTTTCTTAAAATCAAATCACCAAGCATTCAAAAAGTGACTATTGTGGTCAAGCACTATTGTTAAGTGATCAGGATACAAAGAAGGATATGGGGAGGAGGTACTTGGTATCAAGGAGCTCACAGTCTAATAAGGGAGACAACATGCAAACAATTATGATCATAGAAGATATAAACACTAAAAATTGGAGGCAATAGAGGGAAGGCAATTGTATTAAGGAGAGCTAGAAAAACTTTCTTGTAGATGGTGGGACTTTAGATGAGTTTTGAAGGAACACAGGGGAGAAAAGAGGTAGAGATGAAGAGGGAGAGTATGTCTGGAATGGGGGACAGTCAGTGAAAATGTGCAGTCAGGAGATAGGATTTTATTTGAGGAACAGCAAGGGTGACAAGAGAATATTTTATATTTGATTCTGAAAAGCAGAAGGTAGTGATGTTAAAATCAAATAGAAACCAGGTCCCTGTGCATACATATTGACTTAGAAAAGCACAAATTAGCATTATGTATGTTGTATTTTTATATAGTTGTCAAGCATTTCACAATTACATTTTAATCTGGTTCAAGTGGCACGAGTTTTGCTGGGGTTTGCAGCCAATAGGCAGAGATTGACACCTCTACCATTAAAAAAAATTTCTGGAGGGGTGTACTCTCTATAAAATAGAAATGGGACACTCACAGATTTGAAGTTTTTGCAATATCTAAGTAGGTTACTCAAGGTGTGAGCCACTGGAGTGACCTTTATATGTGGTAAATGTAATAATTCAAAATCTAATAAGATACAACCAGAGAACTTAATCCCCAGTACTGCTAGTTTTAAAGGATGGTTAATACTGCATGGGATTTGTCAAAATATGTTGCTAGGACTTAAAGGGCATTCCAGGAAGGAAGTTCCACCTGTCTTATAAACTGGAGACAGACAAGGGGTTAAAAAACAGAAACAAGGAAAAGGATACCTGGGCAGGCCAATGAGACCTTTGCATTGGAGTCAGGACCAACATTTCCAAAGTTGGGTAGCCCACCAAACCCTTCATACTGTAGGAAAGAATGATATTCCTAAGCAGAACTGGTGAGGAATACAGAAGGGATAATGCC
The DNA here is from genome assembly GCF_028583685.1 of Petaurus breviceps papuanus. NCBI lineage: Eukaryota > Metazoa > Chordata > Mammalia > Diprotodontia > Petauridae > Petaurus > Petaurus breviceps. The sequence goes on from NW_027186473.1 coordinate 18,045,032, forward strand.
AGGGATATCACCAGATACCTTCAGGTCATAGTAGGAAGAGGAAATCCATAATGACTAAGGACTCCTAGTTTCAAGATACAGGATAGGTCAGGCAGATCAGAGACCACAAGGATCTGGACAACCCATGAACTAGTTGAGTTATCATGATTACCTTAGGATCAGTACAAAAGCAGTGTTTTATAAGTAGAGAAAAGGTTCTTCATAATAGGGTCTAATTGGCTCCTCTATAATGAGGAATGGGAAAGCAGTTAGCTAAGAATCTTTAAGTTGTTAGCATGGATTATTTGGAGTACATGTTTTCAGAATTCCGATGAGGTAAGGGGAGGTGGTCTAGAGAAGACAACTAAAGAAAAAGGGAAGGAATACAGTTAGGAGATAGAAACATGACTAAGGAATAGACAGTCTTATAATCAAAAAAAGACAAGGCCATGTTTGTTTTTTGCCCTCAACCTACAAAAGGAGTACAGAGAAAATGAGCTGCCCAACAATGAAAAAAGTTGATGACAGCAAGAAAAGAAGCTTCTCTTCTTCCTTTGACCAAACTCAAGTTTCAATGAAATCCCTATGAAATTATCTGGAAATAGGAACATCTATAGACTTCAATGAAGAAACTTGAATAGATCAGATATGCACATCAACCAGTTAAGATTAAAGAAAATTGTTATATTCAATTGTAAGTCCACTGACTAGGTTTTGACCATTAGAGAAAATCACCAGATATAAATTAAATAGGCGAATGTTATGCTCAGTAATTATAAATGACACATGGTCCAAGTAGAAAGACTACAGATTATCATTTTTAACTTAAAACTTTGAAGTGAATGCCAATTTCTAAGTCTAAAGCAAAATAAAATTAGGCATAATTGTGGAATTGGTTGAAATAAGGAAAGCAAAACCTTCACATGCAATTTTTTTTTTGTTTTTTGTTTTACTTTTTGGAGTGGGGAGAGCAAGGCAATTGGGGTTGTGACTTGCCCAAGGTCACATGGCTAGTAAGTGTTAAGTGTCTGAAGCGAATTTGAATTCAGGTCCTCCTGACTCCAGGGCCAGTGCTCTATTCACTGTGCCACCTAGGTGTCCCCCTTATTTTTTAAAATAATGGATGAACTTTATCATAAAAAGGGTCAAAATTGAAAATATTATTGACAAAAAGATGAAAAGGGGCAAATGAAAACAAATTCTAAAATAAACATGAACTTTTCAGAAGAATAAGGTTTTAGTACCAGATGATAGTAAGTATTTTTAAAGTTTTCAATCATTTTACAATTTGCAGGGTAGTTAAATGTCATGGCATAATTAGAATAAAGAAGGATGGCAACTCTATGTCATATTATGACACTGTCATATTATGTTTAGGTTCTTGTAGAGAATGCATTATAGAATCAAAGTGAATGGATTTGTAAGACAGTTGGGGAATTCTTATTAGCAATCACAATTAGTAATTATTTCCCATTTTGTCTATGCATAAAGTCCAAGAATCATGAGACTCTATGGTTTAGAAAGCTATTAAATACTCATCATTGAATCTCTAATCTCATTAGAACAACAACAACAAAAAGTGCAGAACCATCATAAATAAACCAGAAGATTCTGTAGCCTTATGATGTTACATATATAAATTGGGAAATTCACAATATTTAGAAATGTCAAGAGAAGACATTTTAAATCAAGGAAATGAGTAAGCCAGTGAAAGAAAGGCCATAATTTATCAGGGGTGATGTTTAAAGAAATTAAAATTCATTGTTTTGATAAAATAACATTAAATTTGTCATTCTTGTTGAGGCACCTCACAGAATATTTTTTAAGAAATGCCAGCTGACTTGTATGATGATTTTTCTGTAGAAAGCACTTTCCCAATCTTGCTTCATGAAAAAAATATATAAAGGTCCAAAAAGTGAAATAAGAAGTATTCCAATGCAATTTAATTTAAATGGTACAGTAGTATCAATAATTTCATAAATTTTATTCTTGTTCAACCTCCCATTTTTTAAAAATTGTAGGGACAAAGTGAAAATTATTACAATATTAGACAGGAGGGAGGGAGGCAAGGAAAGAGGGAGGGGGAGACAGACAGACAGACAGAGAGAGACAGAGACAGAGAGAAATAGGTATCATTATTTATGACATAGTGGGTATAGAATTTGCCTTTGGTTCTAAAAGATCTGAGCTCAAGTGACACCTGTGATATATAGTGACTGTACCCACAGCAAGTTATTTTACCTCTGAGTAAACATATATGCATATATGTTGGACTTGTTATTTCATATTGTATGCATATATGTATACATGCATGTATATATATACATACATATCCCTCTCCTTACCCAGAGAATTATCAATTTTCCTCTTAAATGATTGGTCTAATTATTTAAAACAGAGTAGGCTACTAAACAGATATATTTTCTAAAAAAGGGTTACTTTCTATCTTTTATTGCTCAGATGACTGAATTAGGTAAAATTATGCATATTTCTCCAATCTATGGAGGAGTTGAGGATCAGCATTCCTATTTCATAGATGATCAAATTTATCTGCATGACACAGTGATTAGAAAGCTAACAAGGAGCACCAAGGATTCAAGTTCTTTTTCTGACGCATCCTGGCTAAATAACCATGGGAAGACCATTTAGCCTCACAGTGACCCCTAGCAACTCTCTAAGATGAAAAAGTGCCAATCTCAAGTCTAGAAACAAATCATACATATACGCAAACATATATATGTATGAAGTAAAACAAACATGTAGCAAAATATCATTGTTACTCAATTATTTTCAGTCATGTCTCATTCTTCATGACTCAATTAGATATTATCATGGCAAAGATACTGGAATGGTTTGCCATTTCTTTCTCCAGCTTATTTCATAGATGAAGAACTGAGGTAAATAAGGTTAAATGACTTGCCCAGGGTCACACAGCTAGTAAGTGTCTGAGACCAGATTGAATTCACAAAGATGAGCCTTTCTATCTCCTGGACTGGCACTCAGTCCCCTGTGCCAACCAGATACCCCAAAAATGTACAGACATATATAGTTTGTTTTATTCCATAAACAAAATATGCATGTAGTAAAACATACAATATATGTGTGTATATAGGGTAAAACAAATGAACAAGCTTTATGGATGGATTTACTTTTGGACTTCTGGTATAAATGGAAAAAAAAAGCTTTTAATTCAAATTATAGCCCTCAAGCATGAAAATATATTTGGCACTTATACCAACCCACAAGGGAGAATCACAACCAAGCTATGTTTTATAGGATGGTGGGATTATAGATTTAAGGTTGCATGGGATCTTAGGGGTGGTCTAGTCCAAACCCTTCATTTTAGAGACACAGAAACTGAAGCCCAGACAGATTGACTAGCCAAAATGACACAAATATAAGTCAACAAAAGTTTTCTAGAAAGGTTTGCTCCTAGGCAAAATTGCTTCTCCTTGAAATAAAAACATATTTTAAAATTATCAGTATCCTTCTGGTGTTTTTATATTCCTGTAAGTGATGAAACAGTACAGTCTCCAAAGAATTAAACTGAGGATCCATCAAAGGACAATGGAGAAGGGCATGAAGAGCCTGTAACACATTTTTATAAACAAGGAAAAACAAAGGAAAATCACTACAAAGAATACCATGTAAGAAATGCAGGAGCAAAAAAAGATGGACTGGTCATGTGACCAGAGAAAAGTTTAGTAGATGGGTGGCCCAGTTATTACACTGTTACCTTCACAGTGAAAGGAGAAAGTGAAAGAAGTTTCCAGGATATCAGATCTAGCTTTTCTGGGAAACATGGGAGGACAAGGGAGACTTGTACTGAATAGAAAGACATAAATAAGTTGCAACTTCATCAAGGAAGGAAATGCTCACTGAGATCTCAGATCTTTGGAGTGTTTTAGAAGCATTTGAAATGTCAAAAGAATCACAGAGATCAACTATTCCAATGCCATCATTTTACAGAAGAGAAAACGGAGGGCCAAAGAATTTGAACTTAACAGAAGTTTCTCCATCAGCATAGTGGCAGAGCTGGGTCTTGTCCCTACACCTCCTGACTCCCCACCCACTATTCTTTCCATACTATACTCAGTAGAAAAAATTACTTTAATCCTAAACTGAAAAGCACAAATAAAGTAAGTTTATAAACTAAAGAAAATTATAAGTGTGCATAGTGAGCCCAAACACCAGCAAACTTCAAGGAATAAAGAAGGGCAATTGAATTTTTGCCCAGGGAGAAAGAAGACAGCCCAAAATTAATCAAGGACATCTTAACATTCAATACAATGTGTGCCTTATGGCTTCAATTTAGCATTTTAACAAGATAACTAATAAGGAAATAATGATCAAAATTAAATTATTTTAAGGTTGGTTAAGTGGCAATGCTTAAGAGTAGAATTTGTTCTTTACAGAAGGATAGCTACATTCCTTTTTCATTGCAATTGTGTGGAATGGAATGGTGATTGAAACCATTAAGTCGCCTACATCTTGCACTTAAATGAATAAATATTGTGAAAGTTGTTCTTGTTCACTTCTGTAACCCTTAAATGTGTTTTAAATGCACTGAATCTAGACGATGCCAAAATAACCAGTTACAAAAGAAACAACAAAATTTAGACCAACAAAAATAATGTATAAAAAGAGCTTTGCAAACCTTAAAATGTTAAAGAAATGTCAGGTCAAAATGTTTTCAATTCAAATAAAAATCTTAATTTAGTGAAAATTCTTTCAATGGTCACACAGTTCCTTTGTTTCCTTCTTTCTTTGCTCCATCTTCCTTTACCTCCCTTGAGGTCTTCTACTGTACGTAACATCTTCTAACTTGATACATTCTATTAAAATAATAATAATAATAATGATTAAGCTTCCATTTACAAATGGTTGTTTAGACATCTAGATATAGTACTAGTCAAAGTCAAAGGTTAGTCTTTTCCCCACAAATCAGACCTTGGTAAATTACCATGGTACCAAGCAATTTAGCAATATATTCATATGGGGTAGGTAGGTCATTGATATTCGCATCGCCACACCTTAACATGTTAAAATGCAAGCTAAGTCACAGTAAAGCAGTCTCAGTCCTTCTCCCCAGAGGAAAGAAGCAGATAGAAAACAACTAAAGGTCATTGAAGAATTCCTTAGTTCAACCACTGAAGACACTGTGCCAGCCAAACCCTATGGGCATCCCTACCTAGCTTAATCATGACTACTATATTCAAAGTGTCTTGACTTCTGCATTTTTAAATGGCTCCAGCTTCCTTGACTGAAAAGTGTTTCTTAAGAGTACAAAATAGTGTTCAAAATCAGTCCCCTCAGTCTGAAGTTCTGAGAACACTGACAGACTCCTGAACAAATCCCTGTGTGCCAGAATCAAGAAAAAGGAAGCTTGCATATTATGTCACATATTTGCCCTCATTGTAAGCTTAAATAACAATAAATTCTAACTACAAATTTCCCTTTAAATATGGTCTCATTTATTCAGTAAGCATTTTTGGAGTGCCCACTGACATATCAATCCAATTTTATTTTATTTTTGTACTTCAACAATTCAGTGAATCTGTGTTCCTATTGGTGAGAAACCCCTTCTACTCATGCTGGTTGAAACTCTTCCCTACCTTTCATTTATATTCTTCAATATTTTCTCTAAATCAAGTTGTGTACATACTTTTTTCTGCATATCTCTTTCATTTCCCATTGTATATTTCATCCCACCCAAATCCAAAAAGTTATCTCTTATAACAGAAAAATCTGATGTTATAGGTAATCTTCGAAATCCATGACCCACTACTGCGGCAAAGAGGCAGGAGGAGGATATCTTATCTATTCTGGGTGCTCAATCTCAGCCATTATCATTTATGAACATTGAATTTCAATAATTTCTATTGTTGTTTCCATTGAAATTGTCATAGTAATTATTTATGTAGAAGTATAAGTAGTACTTCTAGAATATTTGGGTAGATATACTGCCTCTCTCTTTTGACAAACACAAAAAAGTCACTAACGACTTCCTTAGTGTGTGTATATTTACATATATGTATATATAAACATATGTAAAGTATATACATGTGTATAAAACATACATAGGTGGATAGATAGATAGATAGATACAGATGTTTTCAACACTCTCTCAATGTAGTTCCAAAATGCTTTCCATACTGCTTACAATAATTCACATTTCAATATGAAATGCATGTGTGCTTATCATTCTAACCCCTCCAACTTTGATTATTCCCAATTTTTCTCATTTTTCAAACTTTCTGAGTGTGAGGTCAAATCTAAACACTATTTTGCCTTGTGGCTCTCTTCTTATTTGTGATTTGGAGTATTTTTTTTATAGGGTTAATAAAAGTTAGTAATTCTCGGGGGGCGGCTAGGTGGTGCAGTGAGTAAAGCACCATCCCCGGAGTCAGGAGGACCAGAATTTGGTTCAGGCCTCAGACACTTAACACACACACACACACACACACACACACACACACACACACACACACACAACAATAGCCATGT
>NW_027186473.1:18051617-18110433 GCF_028583685.1 Petaurus breviceps papuanus
CACACACACACACACACACACACACACACACACACACACAACAATAACCATGTAAACATCGGGGAAATTTTTAACCCCAATTGCCCCCCAAAAGGAAAAAAAAAAAAAAAAGGTAGTAATTCTCATGATTTCTTTTGACTACTCTATTGGGGAATTGTATTTGGTCACATATTTCTGATATTTGACTTTGGATCTTAGATAATAGAACTTTGTCAGAAATATTTGTCATAATCTATTGTAGTCAACTATTTTTCTTATTATGAGTTAAATTTTTATGTAGATAATTATATTTTCACAGAATCAGTATTACCAATTATAACTTTTATAATTACCTCTATCCCTTTAGTTGTTATAAATTTATACTCTACAGAGACCTGCAAAATGTATATGATCCACTTTTCTTCCAATATTTGATGGCATGATCATTAATGTTCAGACCAGACTGTTGTGGTATATTTTGTGAGAATTAGTTGCATCTATTAATTAATTATTTTCTATTAAAATGGCATTGTTCCTTCAAGAGAAAATAGGCTACCTATCCAATTCTTCTTTATTCTATGTGTAGGTCATCTAAGAATAATTAGAATTTTTATAAGATACTATTTGCAGTTGAGTTCTTTGCAGAATTAGCAGTGCTCCATGAGACAATGTTGTGTACTATGCAAAAAAACAACAACAACAACAAAATACAAAAAACTGTACTTCTAGGGCACAGGTAGGGGGTGAAGTGAATAGAGCATTGGCCCTGGAGTCAGGGGGACCTGAGTTCCCACCTGGCCTCAGACACTTAACACTTACTAGCTGTATGACAACTTGGGCAACTCACTTAACTCCAGTTACCATACTTTCCCCCTTCTAAAAAGACCAAAAAATAATTAAAAACCAACAAACAAACACTGGACTTACAGTTGGGAGAGACATGAGTTTGAGTATCATCTCTTGAAATAATTTGCTGTGTGATCCTGGGATAGTAAAGAAAGTGATCTGAGCTTTAGTGTCTTAATATTTTAAATGGGGATAATAATACATAGAGTGCTGATCTCACCAAGATTTCGTAAAGATTAAATAACATAATACATCTAAAATACTTTATAAATCTGTAAGTAGGCAAATAATTAACTTAAAATTAGCACAAGCTCTTAACTAGCATAATACTGGTGACATAATAGGGATTCAATGACTACTTATTGAAATAATTTTGAATCATGGAAAGCAGCACACTATGTAAACATATAAAGATTAATTTCTTTAGAAATAAATACAAGTAAACAAATTATTGCACATGTGGATACATAAAATTGAAATACACAAAGAAGAATGAAAATGTAAAATTAATAGGGTGATTTTTAAGTTATTTTAATAAAGAACCATAGATTCTCAGATTTGAAATGTACTTCCACGTTTATACTACATAGATCTGAACAGAATTCCTCTTTACCACATGCCCGGTAGAGGCTTAATCAGCTTTTATTTGAAGACTTCATTTTATGCAACCCATTTCATTTGGGGGACACTTCATTATGGAAATGTTTCTTATATTGAAATTAATTTTTTTTATCTGCAACTTTTAGCCTTTGTGACTACTTCTGTCCTCTAAAGTCCAGCACAACTAATTTATCTTCAAAATGAAAGACCATGAGATACTTGTTATCAAGCTGTCATGACAGAAAGCTATCTTCCCCCAGCCCCAACCTTGTCTTCTTTGCTCTAGACTAAATATTACCCCACCCTCCAAAACCAGTTCAACAAATTTGCATATAAAATGATTTCTAGTTCTTTTCACCATTTTATTTTCTCTTCTCTAGACTTGCTTCAACTTGTTGATGTCTTGTTTTTCTTTGCTTTTTTGAGGGAGGAATGCTGGGCAATTGGGGTTAAGTGACTTGCCCAGTGTCACAGGGCTAGTAAGTGTTAAGTGTCTGAGGCCGGATTTGAACTCAGTTCCTCCTGACTCCAGGGTTGGTGCTCAATTCACTGCATCACCTAGCTGCCCCCTGTTGATGCCTTTCTTCAAATGTGGTGCCCAGAGAGGAACAGATTTCTGGTGTTCTCTCACTTCCTTGATTCTGTGCTTGAAATTTCTTCAAACTTCTGTTGATTTAGCCTAATTTTGTATTAACTATTTTTTGGTCTAAATTGACTATCCAAGACTATTGAAACCTTAAGGTCTTATTCATGTGAACTTTAATTTTTTTTTCATTTAAAAAAAAATCCTGTACTTATAGGATCAAAGACTGGAAAGTACCATTTAGTATGTATCTCTTATTTCATAGATGAAGAAACTGAGTCTGAGAATGGTTAAGTGACTTGCCAAGGATCATATAACTAGTAAGTATGAGAGCTAGGATCTTCAGACCTAGGTCTTCCTGAATCTAGGTTTAGCACTTCATGCATGATGCTATGGTGTCTCTCTATGAGTCTGTCATTATTTTTCTTTTAACCAAATGTGAAACATTATATTTATCTCTATTAAGTTTTATCTTATTACATTCAGTTCATTGTCCTAGCCTGTCAAATTATTTTTGCATATTATTCCATAAAACACATTAGCTATGTATCCTTTCCACTTTTGTGAAATATACAAGTTTTATGAGCAAGTCGCCTTATGCCTTCTTCAAAGTCATCTATAACAAACCTTAAACATGATGGGACCAAAGTGACCTTCAATAGCCTTTTTACAGGTAGAAACATAGAATACCTTTTAGTTTTCCTCTCAACAGAATGATTCCTCCTTATTGTGAAAACTATGAATATTTATCATTTTTCTTAACTCTCCAAGACCTGAAATTGTTATGATTTTTTTAATTCTCTCAATAGGATTACCAAATAAGCATGACTTATAGTGAGATTTCTTGGAGGTTATAGGTTTAGAACTGGAGGCCAGTCAGTAAGTTAACAAGCTTTTGCAAAATATTTAATATGTGGCAGGCACTGTGCTGAGCTGTGGGGATAGGTCGTTGAACCCAACGACCTCATTTTACAGATGAAGAAACAGAAAGCTAGGAAGATTTAGTGACTTAACAAAGGTTATATAAGTAGTAAGTGATGAAGATGAGATTCCATTCCAGTCAAGAGCTAGTTTAAAATGTAAATAGCTTTGGGAAAAGTTTTTGACAAGATTCATTTGTTTTGCTCTGTTTAACCCAAAATGTACTTTAGTGCTCTCCATAAACTTCAATGCAGAGTAGGCTTGGGTACGCATGCACACATGTACACACACACACACACACACACACACACAAGAGATTTTTACAGAAATATTCTCTTCTCTTGTGCTGTGATGGAATTAAAGGTTATTTTTGTTATGAAATGAAGTGCATCAACAAATTTAATTTAAAATATCCTTTAAAATATACATTAAAGAAAAATTATATACACAGTAGGTTTTCTGGAACATTTATAGTTTTCCCCAAAGATACATCATTATCAAAACTGTCAATTTCAGAGCTGAAAAGTGATTGTCAGTATAACACAAGAAACATACTGTCAAGATGGCATCATCTTTTTCTAGAAATAAACTACCTAATTTGGTAATTATTTATTTTCTTTGCATCTAAATCCACTTTTCCACCAAACTTCCCAATAGCTGATAATGATATCACTATCTTCCTAGTCACACAGGCTTAAAGTTTAGGAGACATCTCTTTCTCTCACTTCCCATTATCCACCTTTGCTATTAAGTCAACAAGTTTTGTTGATTTTTGTCTCCACAATATTTTTTCATGTCCTTTTCCTTACCACTCATAGTATCAACACACCACTACAGGTATTTATCACCAATTCAACTATTATAATAGCTCCCAACTGGTTTCTGTCCCTCCATTCTTTCCCCCTTTCCAATTCATCCCACAAACAACTGTCAAAATCATCTTTCTCAGTCATAGTTCTTGGGCAGCTATGTGGTGTAATGGATAGAATGTCAGCCCTGGAGTCAGGGGCACCTGAGTTCAAACCTAGTCTCAGATATTTTCTTAGCTGTATGCCCCTGGGAAAGTCATTTAACCCTGTTTACTTCAGTTTCTCATCTGTAAAATGTGCTGGAGAAAGAAATGATAAACCACTCCAATATCTTTGACAAAAAAACCCAAATGGGGAAAGAGTCCGAGGTGATGGAAATACCTCAATAACACCACCAAAAAACCATAGTTCTGAATGTGTCACACTCCTGCTCAAAATCTTTTAATGGCTCCTTATTGTTGGTGGAACTAAAAAAAAAAATCTGTTTTTAAGACCCTCTATAGTCTAATTCCAGCTACCTTTCTACCCAAATTTCAAATTACTTGACTTTTCAGATTATTTTCCTTCTTTTCCAGTTGAACTTGCCAGTTTCCTCTGCTCAAATTCAGCAAGCTATCTCCTGCCCCCATGCCTTCTAAGTGGCCCATAATGTACTCCTTCCTCATTTCTACTTTTCACTCTCCTTATTTTCCTTCAAAGTTCAGTTAACTTCATTCCTGGTCCAAGGAGCATATTCTAATGCTCCCAAATAAAATTATTTCCCCCTATTCAAATCTTCTTATATTATTTGGTCAATTCTGTAAAATGTAAATAATTATCTACCCATGCACATTTGTATATGGATATGTTTCCCATGTTGATTTTTAACTGGAGTTCAGACACTATGCCATATATGAATAGAAGTTAGAGAGACAGACAGATAGATATATATGTATCTACCTATATCTCCTCATTAATTAATATCTCTTTATAAGTTATCAGAAAAATGGAATAAATGATTTGATGCTCTCTTTACCCATTGCTAAAAAAGGTTTAATTATTTTTAAATCAAATTGACCAGTTATTTTGGCATGACACCTACCCAACTTTAATGTAGTTTGAAGAAAACAAATTACCATTTGCAACTAGTTTTGGAACACATCAAATATTGCCAACATCTTAAGTAATCACCAGGAAATATTCCATTATTCCAGCTCAGGGATACAGAATCCCAGACCTTAAGTCAAGAAGACCTGAGTTCAAATATGTCCTTAGACACTAGTTTTGTGACCCTGGACAAGTCATTCAACACCTCTTTGCCTCAGTTTCCTCATCTGTAAATTAATAATTTATATAGTGATTTAAGCTTTTAAAAGTACTTTAAAATGATAACCAATTTTATCCTTACAACATCTCTGGGAAGTAAGTGTTACTTATTATCCCCATTTTACAGATGAGTTAGCTGGGTAAATGACTTAAGTAACTTGTCCAGAATCACAGAGCTATGAAATATCTGAGGTTTAATTTAAACCCAGACCTTTCTGAATCCAAGTCTATCTTTCTATCTACTGTACTGGCTAGTAACTTTCATAAAATGATTATAATAATAGTATCTGTTTTACAGAGTTGTTGTGAAAGTAAACAGATAACACTTATATAGTGATTTGTAAACCTTAAAGTACTAGATAAAGATCAGCTATCATCTTCATCATTATCATCATCGTCTTCATTATCCTGTTCTTTGCTTGATCCCATGACTTAACTGGTGTGGTTCTTAAACAAGTATGTGGCTATATTTCTGTGTGTGTGAGAGAGAGAGAGAGAGAGACAGAGACAGAGAGAGAGACAGAGAGAGAGAGAGAGAGAGAGAGAGAGAGAGAGAGAGAGAGAGAGAGAGAGAGAGAGAGAGAGAGAGAGAGAGAGAGAGAGAGAGAGAGAGAGAGAGAGAGAGAGAGAGAGAGAGAGAGAGAGGAAAGAAGAAGGGAAAAGAAGACTGATTTCTACTAGAATCTTCCCCCAAAAAATGCCAGATAAAGTCATTAAAAAAAAAGATTTCTTCCTTCAGATATATTTGTAGGACACTCCCAAGCCTTGTGATGAGGAAGAAGAATCAGAAAAATAGGAGAAACATTAGTAACTTGGTGGCAGTTTTTCCATGCTTACAGTTAACAAATACTGTTAGTAAGTGAATGATGGATGGCATTGGGCCATATGGTCATTAGATAGTTTGATGACATTTTTGTTACTTTGGGAACAAAACACTAATGAAATTTTCTGTTTTCTCAGGCGCATATAGTAAAAGGTTAGATTTCACATGTATTGTGTGAACAGTATTAAATGATGTGAATTTGAGAACAGTATTAAATGATGTGAATTTGAGAGCATTCAGTTGTGGTTGATGGTGAAAAATTTTTCATGGACTGTTTATTCATCAATATACCATAGAAAAGGGAGACTGTTCTATTCCCATCTGATTTTTGCCAAATGGAAAAGGCATTAGAAAATAGAGAGTAAGGTAAGATCAGGAATAGGGTCAATGAGTGGGAATGGAGACACAAAAACAGCTTTGGGGTGAAGGAGGGGCAGGGGAGAGAAGTGTTCTTTATATCTTTTCTTTCTAAAGCCCAGCAGCTATTCTTTCAATCATGTAGAAAAAAAAGGAAAAAAGGTAGGGTTTGCTCTCAAAAACTCAATTTTGTTCAAGGTAAGCAAATGCAGCTTTAAAATCAGTATTAATTCATGCAGTAACCAAAATTTACAATGGTCATTATTGTTTAAGATATGAGTTTACATAATAAAATAAATAGGAGTTTAGAACGTATAGTAAGCATCTCAGAAACTTACTTAAGAGACTTCTGGTAAGTTGTGAACCATTTAAAAAATAAAACATTTAAATCCAATAAACATTTCTTAAATTCCTAGTATGTGCTAAACATTGTACAAAGCAATGAATACACAATTAGTAAGAATTTACAATTCTTATATAAGAATATACAATTCTAATACAATTAATAAGAAAAAATGGTCCCTGCCCTTCAAGGAGCTTATAATCTAAAAGGAGAGACAATACTCAAAATGAAGCAGGAAGGGTGAAGATATGATCAGGGAAGAGACACCAGGGGGCATCTCATTCCGTGGAGCTGAAACCAGGCAGGGCAGCAAATACAAAGGGGAATGATCTGAGAACCTAGTTTCTGCCCTCTATAAAGGGAGGCATTGAGAGGAGTTTGGTACTCTACCGTCCAGGCTTCTCAACAGAGGGGAGAAGAGATTTGACGAAAGCTAACTCAGTCTAGGCTTGAGTTAGCACTTTGATGCTAAGTTTAGAAGTGATGAGCTTATCCAGGGAGGGGCATCTTGTTCAATGGAAATGAAACCAGGAAGAGAAGCAGATACAGAATGCATTATTTGAAGAAGTGTAACTTTGATTTATAATCTCTGGTATCTACTACAATTATGCAATATATTTGTATGTTATATATGTTACATAATTTTAATACAAGTATATGATACACATACAAGTGTGCATTGCATATATGTGTTTGTGTATCATATATGTAGGTATGTATATATGTATTCAGCCATATGTGTATATAATTTAATGCTATTCCATCTGGAAATATCTGCCTAAGCTTGCATTCTGTAAACCTCTTACAACAACAGTAGCAACACCACCACCAGTAACAATACCCAAACTTGATATAGTATTTTAAAATTTACTTGAACCTCACAACAACCCCCTGAGGTAGGTACTATTATTATCACTGTATTACAGACAAGAAAACAGAGGCTGAGTGGGGTTAAAGTGACTTGTTTATAGTTACACCATTAGGAAGTTGTCTGAGGCATGATTTTATCTCAGGTGCTTGGTTCCAAGTCTCATGATGTCTGACTTTCTTAACCCAGGATCAGTCATCTCTACTCTCCTATGAGAGGGGATAGAGAGAGAAAGAGAGAGAGAGAGACACACACACATGCAGAGACAGAGACAAACAGACAGAGAGAAAGAGAGAGTGTGTGTGTTTTTACATATGAATAATAAGTTCACAAAATTTATAAATTAATTCCACTTATAGGTAAGGGTTTGGAAAAGTTTTCTAGGATACAGACACTTTTACATATGTACAATTCCTATTGTACCATTTAATAACAGGCTACATGTAAAAACTTCATATCTAGTTTCTTATGAATGCCACATGCAAATCAAATCAAGAGAAAATATATTAACTGAGAATGACCTCTCTCACCCTCCCACATATACCAGCTGGTTGTACTCAATATTTCTATGTTCTTTCTCATGCCTCTAGTTAAGAATTATAAAATTTTGGCATTGTTATATACTTTTCAGTGGCAGTTTTCACTGTACACTAATGTTTAATAATATACATCACTATTTTGGCTTAATTATGTTAGAAATAATAGACAGATTGTGACATGAATCATTTGACCCTCTTTGATCCTCTGGAACATTCTTAGAAAAATCTTTGAGAAAATGGAACACAACCATGAAAAACCCATAAGATTTTACTCCTAGAAGATCTGTGGTTAGTAGTTAATATTATTTACTATATTATTATTGCCAGTACTTCTTATGAGACTTCCTGACATAGTGGACAGAGTTCTGAACGTGAAGTTGGAGGACTTTGGGTTCAAATCCCAACTCACATACTTGGCAACTCTGTGACAGTGGACAAGTCACATAACATCTCTGAGTCTCAGTTTTCTCATCAGTATAGTGAGAAAAGTGATAATAGCAACTACTTCATATTATTATTATGAGTAACAAATGACATGCTGTATGTAAAGAATCATATCAATAGCTATTATTATGATTTATAGCTCTACACCCATAATTTCTAAAAATTTTTGAGAAAGAAAAGATTTTTGCTCCATTTCTCCCTTTAGATCCTGAACTCCTTGTCAACTTGCACCCTACTCAGTTCATTACTTGTTCATGAACTGGCTTGTAGTTTTTTTTTTTTCCTAATTGACCTATGCAGGTAAATGATGCCTCCAAGAGCAAAGATAAAGTGTTAGATTGGCTTTACATCTTCCACATTTTTTAACACAGTAGCAGACAAGCAGTCGGTATAAGGACAGACTTTTTTATATGACATGAGATTTTATGCTGTACAAAGAAGATAGATAAAAATTTGAATTTTAGGAAACATAAGTCCCTATGAGTTATTTTTTAAACAGTAACTATCATTTTTACATATTTCTACATTCCCCAACCCCAGCATAATGCATTGTGTATAAATACATACACACTATATATTTATATGTATATGTGCGTATGGGTACACATACACATGCATGTATATATGTGAATATATACATACATAGACACATACATATATGTATCTATATGTGTATGCATATAAGAATTTAAGCTCTTCGAGGGTAGGAGTAGTCTTCATTCATGTCTCTTGCACTTATCAGAGTGCCTGGCACATGGTAAGCCCTTCCTTAATATATGCTTTTTCCATCTAAGATTTTATAATACATTTTTTCCACTTGAGGGGAAGGCATAATGGGAGAATAATTGATATAATAAAATATAATCAGGTAGGTATTTTTATATTACATGTGACCAAGTAGAAATCATGCCATATCACTTGATCTTATTCTTTTTCCAGCCTTTCTTTCCTTACATCTTCTTTTATTTTCCCTTCCTCTTACACACACACACACACACACACACACACACACAGATGTTTAAATTAGAAAGAAATATTCAGAATTGAAGCAGGTAACCCAAAACAAAATTGGAGGGAGATTCCAGTTCCTGCTGGAATGGCTTAAATTTGTTAATGCTTATATAACCAGCCAAACTGAGTACTCAATCAAAGACAGCTGCAGTCTTGTAATATTTCCACCTTAACAACAGCATTTACAATACTTCTCTATTTAGTATCATTTACAACTATCATTTACATATTGTTAATAAAGATCCCAAACGAGACTGAATCTAACACCTTACCTCTGGCACTACAAGTTTCCTTCAAGTAATAGGATTTGTTTTTCTCTATTTATAGACAACTACCAATGCTGAATGATGTAGTTCATGCATGAGCCAATCCAAACAAATTTCTTGATGACAAAAAAAGTTAAGAACACAAGACAATTTCTTTAACGTAACGGTAAAAAAAAAAAAAGAGGGATGTCATCTGTAGCTACTGATTTGCATATGGAAAATTTTCCAATTACTACATTTCCTTATCTGCTTTATTTCAATAGACATTTTTTCAAGGTCTTCATTATTTCTTCATTATCTACAATTGTTTAATGGAAAAATTCACTTAAATAATAGGCTCAATATCTGTGCCAATTTAACATCACCATTAATTTTTTCTCTTCCTCATTCTTTACCAGTCTTTTCTCTTTAGAATCTTCCCCTTGGGTATACTATCTTTGTAAATGCTTTTTTCCTATTATCTTCAATGCTTTTATGAACATTAACTCATTGTGCATTAGCTTCTAACTTGAATATGTTCCTTTAAAGTGATAACTAAGCCCTCTCATATTCATGTTCTATCCTCCTATTTCCTCTATTTCCAGAATAGTTATTACTTGTTTCCATTGCTCCTTCCTTTATTAGACCATTCTTTTCAATGGAATTAAATGCTTTATTTTATTTGTGATATCTTTAATGTAAGACAAGTTTCCTTATTACCTTAAAGATTTCACTACTCTGTCTCACTATAAATTCTTTCTTTCCTACAATTTCCTCTACTTAAAACCAAAGAGGCTTCACAATTTAGTCAGTTTGTTAGGATTTTATTTTAAAATTTTTAATCAATATTCATTAATGATATCAGTCGACCCTGATGCCTTTAAGATATATATTTTTTTTTTTGCTTTTTGGAGGGAAATTGGGGTTGTGACTTGCCCAAGGTCACACAGCTAGTTTTTGTGTTAATTGTCTGAGGCTAGATTTGAACTCAGGTCCTCCTGACTCCAGGGCCTGTGTTCTATTCATTGCACCACCTAGCTGCCCCAAAGATAATTTCTTGATATGTTGAAATAATTTATTTTCTATTAAAGTTTATTTTCAAATATATAATCTGTTCCTTCATAAATATAAAAAAAATGTATCTAATCAAACTGTTTCTAGATCATCAAATTATTGTCAGTATCATTTTAGTTTTGCTATAGCACATTTAACTTCCTTTGTTACATCATCATTATCATGATGTTATGATTTCATTGATATAATATAAAGAACTCCTCTATCAAAGACATTTAACAGCTCCCCTGCTCCTTATATTCTAAGGTTGACTAAGGAATTAAAGGATTAAGTGATTTGCCCAGTAACACATAGTCAGTTTATGTCAGAGCTAATACTATAACCTAGGTTTTTCCTCACTCTTAGGTTGGATCTCTATGCATGTGAGGTCAACTACCCCAAATAAAGTATAACATAACTTGATGTTTAATTAAAAAGCATACTCTGAAGTTACTGGGGTTTTTTCTACCTCCAAACTCACAAATAAAGAAATAGTAACCATATATTAGTCTTGATCATTCTTTTTAAAATAATTTTGGAGTCCCTATTTACTGTCAAAAATGTTTCTTGCTAATATTTCAGAAATAGTTTATGTAAAGTGTTCTCAATAAATACTGCTTTTCTTTTATAAAAACCTCAGTTGATTTTTTTTTATTTTGAATTGGTTTTCTTTTGGCAAAAAGAATCTCTATACTAGGTCCCTTAAGTTAATAGTATTACTCTGATATGTGTATATGTGTGTATGTGTGTGGATGTATATCTACATGTGTATGAAATTTAAATGAATATTATGTTAATATTCTTTTAGAAAAGACTTATTCTGATAATATATCATTATCAAACATAACCAAACAGGGGGAGAATCCCAGAGTCAGGAAAACTGGATTCAAGTCCAAGTTCTACCATTTTTTTTGGCTTTTGGAGGGCAATTGGGATTAAGTAACTTGCCCAAGGTTACAGGGCTAGTTTTTTTGTGTGGGTGTTAAGTGTCTGAGGCCAGAACCAAACTCGTGTCCTCCTGATTCTGGGGCTGGTGCTTTATTCACTGTGCCACCTAGCCAACCTTCTACCATTCATTAATTTAGGGCAGGTCATTTGAATTTTCATAACATGTTTTTCAACTGGAAAGTGATCAATTATTGTAAGCACTTCCTCTTCGGTGTTGTATTGTTAAAGAAAAAGAAGTTGCATTTTCACTGAAAGTTACTGATTTGTTGGTTATCCATGACTTTCAACCTTCTTCGATTGTACACATTTTGTCATTTCACTACTCTTAACAACTCTACATGAAATGGAAGAGAAAACAACAACAAGGAATTCTGTCAGTTACAGAAAAATAGCTAGGGGAAAAAGCCATTTTCTTAAGTAAGTTTGGGGGATTAGTTATCTGTGGGTTCCCTTTACACTGAGATCATTTCTGTCACTATCCTCAACTTTGAACTGTGAGTTGGATGTAGCATAAATGCAAACCTTATTGTTTGGGTTTTTTTTTCCTTTTTTTTTTGGAGGGGGGAAGGCAGGGTAATTGGGGTTAAGTGACTTGCTACACTTGGCTAATAAGTGTTAAATGTCTGAGGCCAGATTTGAACAAAGGTCCTCCTGACGTCAGGGCTGATGCTCTAGTTTCTGTGCCACCTAGTCGCCCCAGAATTATGGATTTTTTTAAGGTTATTACATTTGAGTGGAATATTCACACTCCTTCAATAGAAGATAAATAATATAAAAGACAGCAAAGATGTCTCCCTAGTTTGTAATCAAGACAGATGACATAAAGAGAAACAAATCAAAACTGGAGTTCAAAACTTTTGAGTGATAAAAACCATCCCTATATCAGTAAATATAAAACTTTCCTGTGTATTCAATCATCAGATGTCTGGCATAAATCAGTTTTATTTTTCCTATTAAAATTATGCCTGATGAGAGCAATAGATAAAAGCTAGGATCATTTCATCTCAGCATTGCATAGAATTTTCTTCTGAGATCTGTTAGAGTTTGAAAATGTGGAACAATTTTTTGAATTGCTTAAATACACCTTGGAAAGTAAAAGGTAGGGTTGGTTTATTTAAACTACTGTCAGAAACATTCAACGAATCTGCAAGGATAAAGTACTCTTTCCTTATCATCTGCTCCACCTGCAGTAATTCTCCCATTAATTCAACCTTGGTCAGACACTTAAAGACTAAATAATGTTCAATTCTCAGCTCCATAATTTAAGAAGGATCTAGAGAAACCAGGAATAGTTTAAGAAGAAGAAGAAGTGTGTGTGTGTGTGTGTGTGTGTATGTGTGTGTGTCAGGGGGATTAAAGAGTTAACAAAAGGGGTGGCCAGGTAGCACATTGAGTAAGAGCACTGGCCCCAGAGTCGGGATGACCTGGGATCGAATCTGAGCTCAGACACTTAGCACCCACCCAGAAACACCTGGCTGTGTAACCTTGAGCAAGTTACTTAAACCCCGATTTCTTAGGGGCAGCCAGGTGGTGCAGTGAGTAAGAGCACTGGCCCCAGAGTTGGGATGACCTGGGATCGAATCTGGGCTCAGATACCGAGCACCACCCGCAGAAATAACTGGCCTTGTAACCTTGAGCAAGTTACTTAACCCCGAGTTAACAAAAAATAAATAAATGAAGGAATTGAGATAATTTATTCAATAGAAGTAAAAAATAAGGGAAGAATTTAACAATCTTCAGAGTTTTTTGTGTGTAGATTTCCTACACATTTTCTAGTTTATAATTTTGACCAAGCTAGGAAATATCTGAGTTCAAAACATTTCTGGAACAGACTGTACTCATGGTATATCTAAAGGGGAAAGCATTTTTTCTCCAATTATATGAAAGATTAAAAATAAGATGTAGGCTAGATACATCTTATCTCCAGTGAGTGTCAAACAAACAAAAGGATATAATCTTAAGCAGTCGCATGAGGGATTTAGCTTAATATGAGGAATTTCTGATAAAAAAGTTTATTTATCATTATAACATATCAGGGGGACTTAAATATTTTCTTGAAGCTTTTCAAAGTAGAATGTAATTTCAATTATCTGGAAAGTTTGTGGAGTGGACTAGAATCAGTGCTTCTTAAACTGTGGGCCATGACCCCATATGGGGTTGTGAAAATTTTGGCAATAGAAAAAGGTTTCTGAATATGAAATAACCAAAAATTAATTCAAAATCAAATGCAATTCAAAAACAAACGTGTAATGGATCTGAGGTATTTCTGGTAGCACTTGCCTGTATTGTGTTGGGCAACTTCTCTGAAGCCTTGGCTCTGAATACAAAGCATGGGTACTTTGCACTGCATGCCATCAGGCCATGCTATACCAAAAAAAATGCTTCAAAAACATGAAAAAAGGTCAGAAGTGGAAAAAGTTTAAGAGCTTTGGACTAGATGACTTATCAATATACTTTTCAGCCTGTAAATCTATAATATGTGTTTAGATATAAATTAGAAGTAATTGTAAGTAAAAGTTTCATTTACTGGTTGTTCATTCTTTAGCTTCTGAAGGAGGTGAAATGAAATCTAATAAAAAGCCATCATAGTTTAACAACAACAGATGCAGAGGGGCTTTTTTTGTTGGTTTGATTTTGGGGAAGTCTTTTTTTTCCTTTCCAAATACTATGACAGCTGTCACTATGAATGGAGAGTAGGCTAAAGTAATGCAGTTGACACATGTACCAAATAGTAAACAAGTTCCTGCCAATTTTAGATGTTCACCCTCATTTGCAGTGAGATCCGCAACAGTAGTTTCATATTCAAGTCTTAAATGCATTCTGTATTTAACAATGCATCCATAGCTAGAGGGTTCAATTACTGGATTTTTCCCCTAGGAAATGAGGTGGGTAGTCATCCTGAAAAGACAGACAAATTTGTATTTAATGTGCATCTTCACTTTCTGATAGACATTCAAACTCAACGATATTCAAAGATGAGCCCATCAAATAATTATATACATCACATCCCTGGTTATGTCAGCTTTAGTTGAATTTGGCAACTCTCTTTGGGCCTTATTATATAGTTAGATGCTTTTACATCCTCATTTGCATAATATCACTGACAAAGCTTAAAAATGAAATTTATTAAGCTGCTTCATTTTTTTTCTATATGTTCCCTAGATTCTCCTCTAAGGAATTTTACACACGTGAGGTCTTTCCTCCAAAGTTGTTTCTGACACTAAGTTTCCACATTTAAAAAGTAGTGGGAGTTGTGATAATTATCTGATTCTTATAGTTCCCATTTATGATGTACTTCACAGTTTGTAAACTATTTTTTACTCATTATCTCATATGATCCTTGCCATGCCATTCTTCTTTGATAGCCCTAGAAAAAAAGAATGTGTTGTGTGTGTGGGTGTGGGTGCGTGTATGTGCAGTGCACATATGCTTAATGGGTAAATGGTATTACCTTCATTTTGCAAATGAAATACTAGAAACTTAAAGATGTTATGTGATTTGTCTGAGTTCACAAAGGGTTAATGGCAGGTCTAGAATATAAATCCAGGTCTTCTGACTCCCAATAGCGAGGAATATCAATTATTCAAGCTGTCTATCACATCATTTAATTTATGTTTTATACTGTTCCCAAATTGTGTCCTCTAGTCTCCTTTCTCTATGCATTCATTAAGTACATCCCCATGGTTGGTATGGAGACCTAAGCTTTATTTTAAAAGATTTTTCCTGGAACTGTATCTGTGTAGGGGCAATCAAAGTTCAAAAAAATCTTGATTCTTCCTTTGGATTCAGATCTCCCTCCATGAATGAACCTGGGGGAGGTGAGTACAGAACAAGAGTCCCTTGTAGGAGTGAAGGGTGACCTGGACCTTAAGTCACAACACAAGTTCTGCTTTCCAGGGTTGAAATCAAATTCCTTCTTCAAAGCCCAGCTCAGGGTCACCTTCTCCATGAATCTTTTCTTGGTTTCTCTTCAAATCAAAACTGATTTCTTCCTTCTCAACTTTTTTCTTTGTTTGAATCTTTCCTTTGCTCTGGTCACATCCAAAGCATGGCATCTTAATTAGTGTCCTTGTCGAGTGCTCCCCTGTTAGACTTTAAGTTCCTTGAGGTAAGGGAATAGTTACATTTCATCCTTGCTCTCCTAGCATCTTACAGAGAATGTCTTATACTAATAGATGCTTAGTAACTATCTGTCTAATGGAATTACTTTTTGAATATATACCAAATGAGTATATGTAAGCATATGTATATGTGTATGTGTATGTGTATACATACATACACACATATCTGCGTAATTCAGTGTGAATCCTCACTTTGGATTAGGATTGTTTAAGAAGAGTCTTAAAATTTATGAAGACTATACTAATTGAATTATGTGAACAAATGCTAAAATATAATAATTTGACATGCCTAGTACGTTAAATATAATATGAAATTAAACTACCTTAGAAAAGAAAATTCCAAACTTTTATTCCAATTTCCACAGTTCTTACTCTGTTAAATTGCTCTTCTTCCTTTTCTACACCTTGCCCCAATCTGGATATGTATCCTACAACATAGTGATTTTAAAATGTTCAATTATGAAGGTATTTCTCCCTTTCAATAATCCAAAACAGAAAATACTGAGATCCTCATGATGTTCTAAAAATATCTCTTTGAGTAACTAAAATGAGGCCTAAGGAATTTTGGCAAAAAGTAAAAAAGTTGTCCGAGAGCATCAAAAAAAAAGGAGAATGGGAAATTCTCTCACATTCTACAATCACTCAGGGCACTAGAGAACATACTATATGCAATATAAATTTGAAAAATGTTGGTGAAAAAATAAATGCTTGTTCAATGAGTATGTCATTTTATCAGGAGCCAGGGAATCTCTAGGCCTGAGGGCCTCACATATCTTAACAGCTCATGCATGTCTAGTCATTAGATGCTCTTGCCTGGATGAAGTAACACAACCAAAACTAAATGCTTTTCTGAACTATTGAGGTACTGACGGTGATGGTTCGTAAGCTCGCTCTCTCCTTCCTCCCATATATATTTATATTTACATACATGTGTGTATTTGTTTTTGTATATTTCATCTCTGTATACTTATATTTACATATCCAGGCATCAGTTGCATTTATATAGCCCTTTAAAATGTTCAAAATGCATTCTTCATAACAACCTAAGTAATACATTTTATCCCCATTTTAGGGACGAGGAAACTGAAATCAGAGAGATTATGTGAATTATTCTTAGTCACATACCTATTGGTAGAATATGATAAAGGAAGGAAGGAATAAGGAAAGAGAAAATAGACAGACATGGAGAAATTATAGATGGATAAGAGCACCGGCTCCAGTATCGGGATGACCTGGATCAAATCTGGGCTTAGATAGTCAGCACCACACCCAGAAATATCTGGCCGTGTAACCTTGAGCAAGTTACTTAACCCCTATTGCTTTAAAAAAAAAATTATAGATGGAAAGATGAGAGAGACAGACTCCATAAACTATAGCATTATCAGTCCCTGAAAATATTTGGAAGACTGTTTGCTAAGGATCTTATCAAGGTTTGGCAGATAATTAGAAGACAAATATGGCAAAGGAAGGCATAAGTATACGTATTCTAGACTCAAAATATAAGTCATGTTGCCTAACTCTAACCCTACCTTTCCTTGAAAAGCAGGAAGCTGCTTCTAATTTGTTGTTTGAATCATTTACTATCTATTATCTCTTTCTGGCCACCCCTACAAGGCTTTTTGAGAGACACTGAAGTCTGTAAGCCTTATTTCTTTCCCTAACTATATTAGTTATATTCGTTCTCAGATTCTCCCTGGTGGCTAGATATGTTTTATAGGGACATGAATCTTACCATGGACGTAGGAATGCCTGAGAAGATGCTCATTAAGTGGAAAGAGGACTATAGTCACTTAATATCTTCCCCATTCCTGAAACCATCTGCAATAATGCATAACAAAAGGGACTACCTTCATCTCTTAGAGAGAATGCATGGAGAGGCTAGCAATCAATGAGTAGGCCAGGAAATATGAATATAAAAGTACAGTTATTAGAGAACAAAAAAAGAAGTGGGCTCACAATTATAGTGAGACCAATCCCACCCCATACTAGTACCCTCATATGAATACAGCACAAGTTTGCTATTGGTGATCTAACCTGACATAAAATTCCATTTCAGTCAATGAAATGATTCTAGAAATGCATCATCATTCCTCCACAGAAACAACAAGAAAAGAGTGACTCAGAAGATACTACCCACAGTGTTTGGAGACAGTTCCCTTAATCACTTCTGTTGTGTCCCTGTGGTATTAACCAAGCTTAATTATGGGTTGCAGGGTCAGATCTTTGCCTCTGTGAAATTCAGCTAAGACCTTCTGTGGGTCAATAGAGACTGATAAGGAGCTGGCCTCAAAATTTCAGATTAGAAGGGAAAGTTAACCAGAATGAAACTGAATATAAACTAGGCTGTGACCTTTGGTCTTATAGCCTTTGAATTGCCTCCTAGAGTATATCTAGTGGGCCCAAAAGTGTCATATCTGGCCAAAGCTGTTAGAGGCCTCAGGCAAACAGGCCTGAACCTATGTGCAGGTTGTAATATCTAACTCTGCCATTAAGTATTAGAAATCTGTGGATGTACACTCGAAACTAATACTTCTCTGTGTAAGAGAAATAAGCTGGATCTATACGGTTAGTGTTTAATTATCCATATTATTTTGAAGAAAATGTATGTTAACGTACATTTTTCTTCACCAAGTGCATTCTGGTTCTATGTAATTTACAAATAATCTTGTCTGTTAAAGAGTCATGATCATTGATTGGAGGCAAATACAGCCATCAATCTTTACATTAGTATATCACCAACAGACAACCTTTTTTTTTAAAGGAAACTTTAATAATTGGTATTTGAAGAATATCCCCCCAATACTTTTTTAATACTAATTAATTCTAATTAAAAATCCCTGCCTTAGATTGAGGACTCTCTCTTGTGTGTTCCCCAAAAGATAGCTCATTCTAATGCACCATCAGATTACTCTTGCTGGCTCTCAGCTCCTCAAAATTCTTTTCTCCTGCAAATGTAAATCCCAACTCTATACTACAAATAATCACAAACTTGAATAAAGTGTTTCCCAAATGTGTCTTGTCCTTTCTTTTTGCTGTGTGACTTTTCTAATGTTGTTCCCTTTTGCATGTGCATGCTGAAGCCAGTGGGAGCTGATTGTTAAATTTTCAGTGTGAGCATTTACACCAAGGAAATTGGCAAGCTATAAAGCAAGTGTTGATTTATTGTCTTATTGATTGTCCAGACTTAAGAAAATGATGGAGAAATGTTAATAATAGAGATTAGGCTGACAGTATGCCCTTCATACATTTGATTTCTAGGTAGCTGGTTAAAAGTTTACCATCACATCCCTGTCCATACAAATCTTCTCACCAAATCCCTGTCTTTTTAAATCTACCTAACTCTGGGGCAGCCAGGTTGCACAGCGAGTAAGAGCACCGTTTCCAGTGTCGGGATGACCTGGGAATCGAATCTGGGCTCAGATACTTAGCACCACACCCAGAAATAACTGGCCGTGTAATCTTGAGCAAATTACTTAACCCCAATTGCTTTAAAAAAAAAATCCTACCTAACTAAGATTTTACCTTCTCCATTAAATATCCCCTGATTTTTCCCTAGGAGAGAGTGACTTCATTTCAATGTATAGGGAACTTCAAGGTGAAGAAATTCTATTGATGAAGTCTGGATGGAATTGTCCCTGTAATTTATAAGCTTACAGAGTTGCCTAGAACAATGAAAAGCAGAGAATTTACCAGGATCATGCATATAGTATGTGTCAGACATGGGACTTGAGACCAGGTTCTCCTCCCCTGTAACCTCTCCCTCTTTAGAATTCAGAGAACACATTGCTTCTCTCTTGTGTCACCTACCTTGGTTGACCTACCTTGAATTTGAATTGTGTAAATCTCTCTGCCACTAGACTGTGAGCTCTTTGAAGGTTGGAATTATGTTATTCATTTTAATTCCCCCACAGCATCGAACACACTACCCTACACGTGGTAGGTTCCCAGTATATTTTTATTGAATTAAATATCCTTGCTCTTCTCCTGAGTTTATTGGATCACCGTGTAAGAATAAATTAAAGGAGAGCACAGTTAATTGCATCAGAAAGTCTGGTTCTGTCAATAACTGCAAAACTTATAATCTTTTCTAAGCTTTGTATTCATCATCTATAAATGAGACACTCAACTAGATGTTTTTTAAGGTCCCTTCAAGTTTGCTAATCCTGTATCTTTATAGCCTTCTTTAAAATATACTCTGATATAATATAATGGGCTTTGGGGTACTGTAATTATTTGGTGATGACTCCTCTACTATTGGACAAGCTCCTCAGACTGTTTCTTATTCATTCTTGTATCTCCTTCACTACCAGGCACAAGACAAATATCTATCATTATCCAAATGTAATTTCAATAACTACTTTAAATTGAAAATGGTCTCTGACTCTTTCTGTTGCATCTCAATCTAGGATTTCCACAGGATTACTGAAACTAAGTATAAGCAGCATGATATATCATATATATTTCTACAATGAAATCCTGAATCCACACACTTTCTGTGTGGCCCTGGACAACTCATTTAGACTCTCCCTGCTCTTGGCAACTCTCTTAGACTACAAGTTACAAAGAAGGTAATAATCATCACTGACAGAGAGTTCCCTCATTGAAGCGTTGAAGGGGTTTCCTCTGAGGAGTTAGTTCTTTTGCTGATGGAATCACAGTTCTAGTCCCCACCTGCTCTTCAAATTAATAGGTTTTTCCTCCTCTTCTATTCATTCCTAAGTAGTTTTTAATTTTTCAAATATTTTTTGTACTCATATTTGACTGCAAATAATTCTGATCTAATTGAAGCAGCTTTTAAATAAAAAGACTGTTGTTAAATTCAATTTTTTCCCCCACTTGTTAGTGTAAAGATGGGATCAATATGACAATCACTGTACTTTCCTCAAAATAGCTACTTTAATCTGGTGAGAACAACTTTTATGAATTAATCAAAGAAATTAAAATAACTTAATCAAGTTAGCATGGAAGAGGGTACTTGGAGCCTTAGCAATGATACTTCCCAGGAAGTATACTGGGATTGATTGGGGCTTCTATGAAAGAGCAAATCAGGTTAGCTTCGATCATTCCATGGGCCATGAAAATCTAGGGGAGAAAAGAGTCCAGTCTTGTCTCTGAGAGGCAATTGTTTGGGGAAGAGGGTGAGAAGAAGAGGTTCTGACTCCTTAACACCCTTGACTAGAGAATGATTTTGTGAATGCTGAAAAGTCAGAAGAAGGATGGTTTTCCAGTGGCCATTTCAGATATGTCCCTGGAACAGCTGATGGCCATCTCTACATCAAGTGAAGAAGAAGAACCAGATGCCTTGAGGAAAGGCAGCTTCAGTATTTTAGAAGAGGCCAAAAGGAAAACTATATTACACCCAAGGAGAACTAAGTGCCCTAAAAAGAAAAAAAATGTACTCCCAGTGAAAGGACTTCCAAGACCTACTATAACTGCTTTGGCTCATATCCTCTCTAATTTTGAGCCTACTATCTGCTGGACTTCATGTTTACTTGTAATATAATGTGCCACCAGTGTGCCTGTGTCAGAGGGAGGAATCCTGGATTTAGGAAGACCTGAGTTTAAATATAAACCTCACATAAATTCTAGCTGTGACCCAGGGAAAGTCGCTTCATCTCTGTAGGCCTCTGTTTCTTCAACTATAAAATGAAGATAATAATAGCACCAACCTTCCAGGGTTTTTGTGAGGTTCACACAAGACAGCAGTCATAAAGATCTTAGCATAGTGCCTAGCACTGAGGAATAAATGTTTGTCCCCCTCCCATTTCCTTCCTTCCTAATACTCTACACTCTAAAGGAACATTTTTTTTTAATGGGGCAGTTAGGTGGTGAAAAAGTAGAGTGCCGGACCAAGAGTGAGGAAGATGTTGTTGCTTAGTTATGTTCCATTCTTTGTGTCCCCATTTAGGGTTTTCTTGGCAGAGATACTGGAGTAGTTTGTCATTTCTTTCTCCAGCTTATTTTACAGATGAGGTTGCCCAGGATCACATAGCTAGTAAATGTTTGAGACTGGATTTAAACCCAGGGAGATGTCTTCCTGATTCTAAGCCCAGTGCTCTCTACACTGTACCAACCAGCTGCCCCAAAGACCTGATTTCAAATCTAGTTCTCAGATACTTACTAGCTGTCTGGCCCATGATGTCATGAACTCTCTACCTGCCTCAGTTTCCTCCTCTGTAAAATGAGGATAATAAGAGCAATCTTCCTCCCAAGAGTTCTGTGAAGGGAAAATTAGATGATATTTCTTTTTCCCAGTTAGTCCTTTTTATTTGTGTTGGCCAATACTCTTGTGCCTGACTTTACCCTATGACCTGCTTGTGTAGATTTGCATAACTGCACAGCATACATGAAACACCATATAAGACAATGTTGAAATCATGAATTTTTAAGAAGAAATTATTTTGTGGAGGTCATGAGAAATTAGAAAAAAAAAACCTGCACCCAGTTGTTGGAAAAAGAAAATAGTATTGAAATCTTTTTATCCACAAAGCAAATGATAAGAGTAAAAAAAAATTCTCATAACTCCAGAAATAAACATTTTTTTCCTATTAGGGGAATTCATGGATTTCCAAATTTATGACCCAAGAAAACCGAGATTCTTATCAAATTTAAAGAATGGCTAAACATTCAAAAGGTCAAGTATTTGATCTTAAAATCTCCTCCAAGATGGAAAGGATTTTCCTCTTAAAGATGACAAGGAATGTCAAAATGATTCATTCAAGATAAGAATGCTCTGATCCAACTTCCACTGGTTTTGTTCTGAAAATAGCTCTGATGCCCTCAAATAATGTTTTTAAAAACTTTATAAAAATCTTTTGAAGTCTCAAAAAAATAAAAAAAAAATCTGTCACACAGACACCTCCCACTGCCATCAGACTTTCTCCATTGTCTTGAGTAAATTATGATATTGAACCTTTTAATTGTGCTATCAACAGTTTTATGTAAAATTCTGCCATTGCAGTTTACATATTGAGATCAGAAAGAAGAAAATAAGTTGTATGCACACAGCTTATAATTAGAGGAAGAATTTGCCTCTGCATTCTCAGATTATGCTGAATTAATGAAAAAAGCATTTATTAAATGTTTACTTTATGTCAACCACCTGAGCTAATCACTGGAGATAAAATTAATCAATAAACCTTTAATAAGTGCCTACTATGTGCCAGTGTTAAATGGTGGGGATACAAAAAGGGGCAAAAGATGGCTTCCTCCTTCACAAAATTTACAATCTCATGAGAAAGACAAAATGCAAAAAAAAATATATACAAAACAATCTATGTAGAGATAAATAAGAAATGATTAATAGAGAGAAGGTGCTAGAATTAAAAAGAATTTTAATTGGGATTTAAAGGAAGGAATGTATCAGAGAGGAAAAGGGAGATCATTCCATGCGATACACTGAGAAAGTATAACCACCACTGAGGAACTAACATTCTGTTGAGGGGTGGGGAGAGCAAGAGAGAAGAAAGTAATACATAAAATAAAATTCAGCTGCAGGGTAGATGGGAAAGTCCAGAAATTCTAAAGATTTGGTGGTGAGGCAAATGGCAAAGCACAGAGGTCTTTAAGATCAATAAGTCATATGATAATGTCAAGGGAACAGCAGGGCAGATGGTGAGGCCTGTAGTGTTCTGTATTATAAGAAAGAATAGGGATATTGACTCCCATCTCATCCAAGCCCAGTGAGCAGTCCAGCAGCTTTGGTGAAGGAAGAAAACTAGGGGGAAAGGCACATGCAATGATGGCATTTCCTACCCACCAGCACCTGCCATTCTGACTTTCTGATGGATTCTGGGATAGATAGGACCAAGGAAAGGAATGAAGGGGAAACAGCCACTCTAGTGATAGTAGGTCTTAGCAGCAGTCAGCTGACAGTAATTTAAAAGTTTTCCCATACATAACAGACCCAGTTTGGCTCTCTCTACCTCACTGAATTGTTCTGAGAAAAAAAAAAAACACTTTATAAAACTTAAAATGCTATAGCCATCTGAATTAGTATTATTTGTAAGATCAGCTTTATATTTCTTTTCATACTCACTGTGTTTAAAGGGCGTTCCTTAGCTTTATCTAAAGATATTAAATAAATACATAAAAATATTTGTTGTGGTGACAATTCCAGGCAGTGAAGCAGAGATGTGAAATTCTGGGAAATAACAAGGTCAGGTCAAAGTTGTTGTTCTCAAGCAGAGAAACAGTGGCTGTTTTTTAAGGGAAAAGCTTATGTGGCAGAGGCAGGACTGCAAACAGCAGCAGAAACCACGAAGAGTGGTCACCCCCGTATAATGTGGGTCATTTTCCACATCTGTGCTGTGTGGAATAGGCTGCTATTTTCTCCATACAACTCTCCTTGAGTCCCTCAGTTACAAGCCATTTTTTCTTTCCTTTCTCCAATATTATACTGCATTAAAAGTAAAATGTGCTGACCTTGAAGTTATGAACAACTGTGTTCAAATCTTGCCTCCAACATTTACTAACCCTGTTACTCTAGACAAATCGATTCATTTTCCAAGTCTTAGTTCCCTCAGCTCTAAAATGGAGACGATAATACCTGAAGTACCTACTTCACAGGCTTATTGTGAGGATCAAATGGTATCAAAGCTAGTGATGATTCATAAACCTTGAAGGGCAATAAAAGCATCTGCATTATTTTACTTTTATAATGTACTTATATTCTATTTTTAATATGCTATTATTAAACATATTTTACCATATTGTCATAAAATATATTATATTAATATCATATAAAATTCTATTGTTTTATATATAATATATTCTATTATATGAATATTTTATTTCTAATACTATGTTTAAATTTTTTGATGGCAGGAACCATATTTTATAGATCTTTGTATGTCCTAAGATCTAGTAAAAGTATTTTCAGAGTAGATAGCCAACAAATATTCATTAATTAAACTGGTAAGGCTTTATGATACAATAGAAAATAACCCATAGCTATTTTATCTTAAATTTGTCAAAAACTGGGTCATTTCTAGAAAAGTAAAAGTTTGACTGAACTATTGAGTTGTCTCCAATATTGGAGGGGGAAAAAAAAGAAAGCTAGAGAAACCTTTAGTATCACCTCCTTATGATTTGCAAAATAGCATGTGGCTGTCTAAAAAAACACCAAACTTTAAGAATTTGTCTTTGAGACAACTCAGAGTTAATACTACAGAAATTATTTACATGTGGGGAAGGGAACAAGCAAATATTAAGTGTCTACTATATTCCAGACTCTGAACTAAACTCTTTACAAATATTATCTCGACAATTTGGAATGATGCCTAAAAGGCTATAAAGTTGCACATATTCTCAGACCCAGCAATAACAGTTCTAGGTTTATATCTGACAAGTGATTATGCAGTACCAAGAGAAAGCTACAAGACTAGAGGAAGTTGCCGGGTGTATTAGATGGAGCTTCTTTGCAGGATTTAGGGGAGGATTGTGCCAGAAGCACACAGGATGGAATCCTAGACCCTTAGGACTGGAAGGAATCTGAGAGGCTCTATAGTGTAAACAATGCCTAAACTGGAATCTCATCTATATGGCAAGTGATCATCCAGGGATCTGCTTCGAGACTTCCAAAGAGATTTCCTACTTCTCTTCTTCAGGTAGTTCGGTTTTCTGGGGACTTTTTGTTGCTATTGTTGTTGTTCTTTTACGTGAAGCTTTAATTTGTCTTTTTACAACTCCAAACCATTGCTTCTAATTCTCCTCTTTGGTCTCAGGCAAAACAAATATAATCCCTTTGCCATATGACAGTTCCTACCCTATTTCCAGGTCTTTGCTCCAGGCTAAATATCTTGATTTTTTAACCAATTCTTATATAGCATGCTTTTAAGGCATGAAGGGATTGTTTCAATTTCATACTTACATATTATGATATATCGATAATTTTGCTAACGTGAGCACTCCCTCTAATGGTACAGATTGCCATGTCTCCACACCTTCTTAATCTATGTCACCATTCTCAATGTATCTGCCTATGAATCCTTCACAGAAAGTTCACTCAACCTTTGGAGGCCTTTTTCTAGAGGTCTTGTTATTACAACAATATTAGTGAAATACACATAGAGTATCAACCACTTATTCTTCCCTCTTGTCACATGATTGGTCCACAGTTTTAGTCATATCTCTTGTGAAAATGTTTTTACATGGCTTATCTTGAAATTATTCCTCAGTACCAAGTTGTAACTTATTCACATTTACCATATACATCTCTACTATCATCAAAATAACTTTCAGCTACAATTTTTTTTGAAGCCTCACAAATATGTATCTCCAGAAGAATACTATTGCTAAAAAAAAAAAGATGATCCTAACTTTCAGGGAGGTTATAAATGACTGCAGGTTTACCCAAAGACAATTCGCCTCCTTTTTCTTCCTCCTATTAAATTCTGGGCAAAGTTCACTTTGAGGTGTCTGTCCAACATACATGCACTGGTGGACCAGATTCATTTTTATCCATTCAGTTGGATATAATGGATTAAAAATAATTATTATTGGAGCCAAGATGGCATTGTAGATGAAGGAAAACTCCATGAACTCCCCCCATAACCACCTCAAATATGTATAAAATATGACTCTAAAATTTTAGAGCCACAGAACCCACAAAGTGACAGAGAGAAACAAATCTCTCACTGAAGGCAGCTTGGCAGGCCAGCAGAAAGGGTCAATAGCAGCATGCTAGGAGCCAATCCCAGTCCTGTGTGAGCCCATGGTTCTAGCCCCAGAGTAGCCCCAACCAGCAGCTGCAGCAGACTTTGGGAGAGTGGATAACCAGCAGCAGAGGCAGTTTCCAGAAATATCAGCCCATAAATGGCAAAGAAAATGTGAAAGTTCAGTGTAGAATTCTGTTGGAACTGGGGGGCATGGAGGCATGGTCTGGCCTCTGCCCCCATAGCAAGAAGAGGCAGAGGTGCGGCAGCCATGCAGCCACCTCCACATGGCTGCTTCAGAGCTTCTGGCCTACAGATTGTAGGAGGAAGAAGTGACCATTCAGAGGGTAATGGCTCTTGTTTTAACCTGCCTGGATCTGGATCATGGTCTTGGGTAGTGGTCTTGAGGTGTGTGACCAGTAAGCCAAAGTTTGTGGGGGCTGTAAAGACAGCACACTCCTAATAGCTCTGGCAGTTGTGAAAACCCCAACAATCTGGAACAAAGCTCTTCCCTCTGGAAGCAGAGTTCTACTGTGGCAAAAAGCTCAAAAGTCAAGTAATTGAGGGGCAACATGAACAAGCAAAGGAAGCAAAGCAAGCATAGCAATACAACTTTAGATTCCTTTTGGGGGGGACAAAAAGGATCAAAGCATGGAATGGGAGGAAGACAATGAAGTCAGAATTCCTGCACCAAAAGCTTCCAAGAAAAATAAGAACTGGTTTTAAGCAATGGAAGAGCTCCAGGATTCTGAAAATCAAGTAAGAGAAGTGGAGGAAAAACTGGGAAAAGAAATGAGAATGATGCAAGAAAATTGTTAAAAGAGAGTCAACAACCTGACTGAAGAAAATAATACTTTTAAAAATAGATTAACTCAAATGGCAAAAGAGGGCCAAAAAGCAATGAGGTGAAGAATGCCTTAAAAAGTCGAATTTGTCAGATGGAAAAAGAATCTCAAAAGCTCACTAAAGAGAATAATTCCTTCAGAATTAGGTTGGAGCAAATGAAAGCTAATGACTTTATGAGAAATCAAAATACTATTAAACAGATTCAAAGAGATGAAAAAATAGAAGGCAAAATAAAATATCTCATTGGAAAAACCACTGACCTGGAAAATAGATTCAGGAGAAATAATTAAAAATTATTGGACTACCTAAAAGGGATGGTCAAAAAAATAACCTAGAAATCATCCTTCAAGAAATTCACAAGAAAAATTACCCTGATATTTTAGAACCAGAGGGCAAGATAGAAATTGAAAGAATTCACCAATTAACTTTTGAAAAAGATCCCAAAAAGAAAACTCCAAGGAATATTACAGCAAGGTTCTGTAGTTCCCAGATGAAGGAGAAAATATTACAAGCAGCCAAGAAGAAACAATTCAAATATTGTGAAAATACAATCAGGATAACACAAGATCTAGCATCTTCTACATTAAGGGATTGAAGGGCTTAGAATATGATATTCTAGAGATCAAAGGAGCTAGAATTAAAACCAAGAATCACCTACCCAGTAAAACTGATTATAATGCTTCAGGGGAAAATATGGTCATTTAGTTGAATAGAGGACTTTCAAGCATTCTTGATGAAAAAACCAGAATTGAATAGAAAATTTGACATTCAACTACAAGAAGCAAGAGAAACATGAGAAGGTAAACAGGGAAAAGAAATCATAAGGAACTTATCAAAGTTGAACTATTTATATGCCTACATGGAAGAAACATTCATTGTAACTTATGGAACTTTTCTCAGTATGAGGATAGTTAAAGGGAATAT
The DNA here is from genome assembly GCF_028583685.1 of Petaurus breviceps papuanus. Lineage (NCBI taxonomy): Eukaryota > Metazoa > Chordata > Mammalia > Diprotodontia > Petauridae > Petaurus > Petaurus breviceps. The sequence continues at coordinate 18,079,838 of NW_027186473.1, forward strand.
AAATGTATATTTATATATCTATATCTCTCAATCTATATGTATACATACATATATATGTCTATATAGGAGGGTATATGTGCATATGAATACATATGTGCATGTGTGTATGTATGAGTTACAGGTATACATAGACAGAGGACACAGTATCAATTGAACAGGAAGGAATGATTTAGAAGGTGAAATTGAGAGGTGAGAGAGGAATGTGAGGAGAGGAGAGGGAGAGACAGAATGGGGTAAATTATCTCACATAGAAGAGGCAAGGGAAAACTGTTAAAATGGAGGGGAAGAACAGGAAGGAAAAAGGGAATGGATGAACCTCACTCTCATTGAATTTGGTTTAGAGAGGGAATGACATACACCCTAAATTGGGTATCTTACTCTACAGGAAAGTAGGGGGGAAATGAATACCAGGGGAGATGATAGATGGGAGGGCAGATTGTGGGGAGGGTAGTTAGGAGCACACACTTTTGAAAAGGGACAGGGTCAAAGAAGAAAATACACAAAGTGGGGGGGAAGAATAGGATAGAGGGAAATATAGTCAGTCTTTCACAATATATTCACTATGGAAATGTTTTGTGTAACTACATATGTACAACCTATATTGAATTGCTTATCTTCCCAGTAAGGGTGGGTAATGAGGGAAGAAGGGAAAGAATCTGCAATTCAAAGTTGTAAAATCAAATGTTTAAAAAATATTACTATTACTATTATTATTATTTACATGCAACTGGAAAATAAAATAAACAGGTACTGCAGTATGGAGATCCATCTTGCCCTACTGGAAAGTTGGAGAGGAGGATGGGTTAGGATATAGGAGAGAGCAGATTGGGGGAGGGGGTATACAGTGGGTTTGCTGTTTTGGGGTTATCAGTAGGGGAAAGATGGGGAAAATATTTGTAAATCAAAATTTTGTGGAAATGAATGATGTAAACTAAAAATAAATATAAAATTTAATTTAAAAAATAAAGATAAGTTTTACTCATTTTTTACTTTTCCCTGCATAAATAATTAGCATGAATTATTTTAAGCAATTTTATTTCTCATTAAGAAGGAATTCTGAGGTTTATTAGAATCGGCACAAGGTTATCTGCAAATAATAGCATCTGGAGGACCTCTTCATTTTTCTATTTGGAAAATCTTTCTATTTGGACTTTGGATTAAAACATCCTCTATGATGGTGGCAAACACTTTGCTATAATTTTGTTCACTTACTCTATGCTTTCCTTGATTTAAAGCAACACATATTTATAAAGTGCATATTATGTAGAATATACTGTGTTTGGCACTGAAGATTCTAAAACAAAACATGGCTTCAGGGAGCTCAGGTGTAAATAAAGTGTAAACGCAACATATAATTATCTCCATTGTATTTTATCTTACCAAATTAGATTTATTTTTGTAAACAACAGATAATGGGAACAGTGGTATCAAGGCAATTATGAACCTGTCAAGATGTACTCTGATGTAGAGTATCATTTACAAATGTCTCCTTGTTCTCTTCTCCTATTTTCATCAAAGATTTTGTAATGAATAGATTTATAGTATCATAAATGTTAAATATGGAAAACACTGTAGAGGTTATCTAATCCAACCTCCTCAAATTATAGATGTAGTACTTGTGGATCAGTGGGGCTTAGTGACTTACCAAATCGAAAAGTAGAGGTGGGATTCATACATAAAGAAGTGACATTCATACATAAATCCTCTGAATCCAAATCTTTCCAACTGTACCAAACAGACTCTCAAAAATGTTCATAGAGTCAGAAAAGTTAGAAATACAGTAAAAAGATTTTTTTCTAAGTGTTTTAGTATTTTCCAAAGATAAAAAGAGATTTTTGTTAATACTTTGATAATTTATTCTTCAAAATGCTCTCAAAATGTTTCCCCTTCATCACAGATATCGTTTGTGTATATGTAATGGCAAGCAAAATAGTACTTTGCTGCTTGTTTCACCTATTCAAGTGCCTTTGAGCCTCACCTTTGATTGTGTCAAGTCTTTGTTGGAAACAGTATACATTGTATTGCCCTTAATAGGCCTAAGGGAGTTTGGAGACCTTCCCTGCCCTTAATAGACCTAAGGTCATCACATAGTGCCCACAGTGGGAAGAGCTTGCGGAAAGAGCAGAACAGGAAGGGTGGAAAAGAAAGGAGTAGAGCAGATAAAAGCTTGAGCACAAGATAAGAGAGAGAATGTTTATGATGATAGCACTCTTTCTGTCTGTGTTGATTTCTCAGACAGAAGTCCTGTCTGTTATTCTGTATTGGTTTCTCAGACAGAAAGTGAATTGAGATGATAGTGCCAGTAATGCATATAAATATTGTAGTAGTCCTGTTGAGCTTTATTTTCCTAGAAACAGAAACTATGAAGAGCTTGGGGTGGAGCAGTCCCTGTGAGCTCTGATATGGGAGAGGAACAGAGAGCTGCCTAGCTTATAATCCAGGTAAGACTCCGATGAATACAGGCAAGAGCTGGGATCAGTCAGCCTATGGAAGAAGAGATGTCAGGTTTGGAAGTCAGAGTCAACTTAAGATGAAAGAGGACTTTCCTTGGGTACTCAGTGCTGACTGATGATATTGTAATTTACTGTGATGTAGGGGTGGATAATGTTTGTACTTTCAGCTACCCCTTAAAGATGATTGACTTAAGAATGATTGGAAGGCAGCCTGGAGTCAAGATGAAGGAAGACTTGACTTGGAAGACAATACTCAATATTGATTGAGGAGATTGTGACTTATTGAATGATACTTTTTGTCTACGACTATGTGGCCACCTTAGTAATAAGTTGTTACATTATGTTGTTGTGAATGTTGTGCTTTAGTTTCTTCAATGTTTTGCTTTAGTTTATTGCTGAATAAATAGAGAGTTCACTATACTGCGCAACTAGATCCTTAAAGTTACTCAGAGCAGCAGTCCTTAGGAGAGCTGCTCATAATTGGTTTTACAGTATACTTCTCTTCTTCACCTATTCTTCCCATCTTTGTTTACTTTATTACCTTTTTGCCTTCCTTATGTAGCATATACAAAATGGATAATAGTTAATCGATCAATAGCAATTTGTTTTCTACATGCTAAGTGCCACACTATGTTAGTATAACTGTAAGTATGAGAACCGGGAATACAAAGAAAGGCAAAAACAAGATCCCTGCCTTCAAGGATCTCACATTCCACTGGGAGAGACAATAGATACTTTCAAGATTATTCTTCTCAGTTGGATCTCTTTTCAGGGTTTTAATAAACTTTTTTTCCCTTTCCTTTTCTATTTTATCTCTGTTTTATGAGGTAACATGGCCAGCAATTTTTCATTGTCTTCCTCATTAAGAAGTTATAAATTAATTTATATACTTACCTTAGTTGCTCTGCTTTCTACATGAAACCTTTCTTGATCCCTTCAATTTTTAGATCAGGTGTCTTTCACAGTTATAAATTGTGGGAAAAATCTTCAGACAAGAGATAGACAGACACACACACAAATATACACATGCACGTGAAATATACTATTTTCCTTCAGTTAATCAATGAACATTTAATAAGTGCCTACTATGTGCCTGGCACTTTGCTAAGCAATGTAGGGTACACAAAAGGTAAATGACAGTCTCTGTACTCAAGGAACTTATAATCAAATGGGTGAGACAACGGGAAAATAAACATACAAAAATCAAGCTATATACAGGCAGGATAAATAGGAAATGATTAATGGAGTTAAAGGCCATGGAATTAAGAAGAGTTGAGAAAGGCTTGCTGAAGAAGGTAGGATTTTAGTTGAGACTTAAAAGAAGTCAGGGAGGTCAGTAATTGGAGCAGAAGAAGGAGAGTGTTGCTGACATGGGAGAAAGCTACAGAAAATGCTCATGACCAAGAAAGATAGCATGTCTTGTTTGAGGAACAGGCATGTCACTGAATCAGTGGGCAGCAAGGTATAAAAAGATTGAAAAGGTAGAAAGGGCATTGAACACCAAAGGGGATTTTGCATTTGGTCCTGGAAGCAATAGGAAACCATTGGAGTATACTGAGTAGGAGAAGAAACATGATGAGACCTGGGTTTTATGAAAATAATTTTGGTGGCTGAATGGAGGATTATTTGGAATGGGGAGAGACTTGAGGCACACAGACCTGTCAATAAACAATTATAATAAAGACATAGTTGATAAAAGTTTGCACTGGATTGGTGACAATGTCAGAGGAGAGAAGAGGGAATATAGGAAAGATAATGACAAGGTAAAATTGACAGGCCTTGACAACAGCTTGGTTTGGAGGGTGAGGTGAGATATAGTAATAGGGGAGGACCCCCCTGTTGCAAGCCTGAGGGAATGGGAAGCTAGTGTTGCTTTCTACAATAATATAGAAGGTAGGAGAAGAAGCCAGTGTAGGGGGAAAGAGAATGAATTCTGTTTTGATCATAAGAAGTTTAAGATATCTACCATATATCAAGTCTGAAAGGCAGTTAGAGATGTGATACTGGGGGTCAGCAGGGAAACTGAGGCAGGAAAGGTAGATTTGAGAATCATCAGCATAGAGATGGCAATTAAGCACATGGAAAATGAGAAGATCACCAAATGATGTAGTGTATATCCTTACATGATATAAAAAGCTTTTCCACAAACAAAAATAATGCAGTGTGAATAAAAATGCAAACCATGAACCAGGGAAATTTTATATTAAATAACTTTGATAAGGGTCATAAATTTAAGATATATAGCAATCAACATAAAATCATAAGACCAAGAGCCATTCTCTAATGAATAAGTGATCAAAGGATATGAACCAACAGTACTAAAAAGAATCTATAATCTATTGACAATCAATCTATCAATCTACTGACACCCATGTAAAAGATTGCCCCCAAATACTAATAAGAGAAATACACCCTAAAACTTTACCTCATTCCATTCAAACTGACAAAAATAATAAAAGATGAAAATAGTAAGCATTGGAGGAGCTACAAAAAGATAAGACCACTCATAATAGATCTATGATTTGATCCAAAAATTCTGAAAAATAATTTGGAATTATGCTTTAGTTGACTAAAATGTCCACATAGAACCAGGGAGCCTAGATAAGGAACATGCCAATAAATCTGCCATACTTAGCACTGAACTTAAAATCATAGATGTATACTATATAGTGCCAAATGTTTTAGGAAATGTTCCCAACATTAGGTATTCATAGTTTTGGGAGAAAAGTTTCAGAATTAGATTTGTCCTTGTTTCAGTTAGAAATTAGATGACTTAAAAATATCACAGAATAACAAATTCACAAAGATGACCAAAAAAATGGAAGTAGTTGAGGTTAAAGAGCACTGGAAAAGATAAAACATCAATGTGATATTAGTGGAATTCTTAATTATTCCTTTCTGGAAAACAATTTGGAATTATGGACTAAAAGAGACTCAGAGTAATCGAGGTTAGCTATACACTAAGGAGGCCAAAGGAGAATAAACAAAAGTCCCCAATATACCAAAATAGTCCTAGTAGCACTTTTTGTCATTTTGATTAGTAAAAAATTGGAAACAAAGAATATGCTTATGAATTAAAGAATAGCTATACAAATTATGGTACTTGAGTATAATGGAATATTATTATATCAAAAGAAATGACAAATATGAACAATTGAGAGAAATGTGAGAAGACACACATTAGTGGAAATTAAGCAGAAACAAGAGAACTGTATACACAATGGTTAGAACAAGGACAAATGGAAAGAAATAAAAAACTTGTAACTGAATACTGTGTAATTATAAAGAAATAGGAAAATGTACCTTCCTCTCTTCTTTGAAGTGGTAGGGGGGCTACAGAACATGTTATATTTCTTATGCTGTCTGATTAAGTTGTGTTAGTTTGGCTGAATTGCTATTTTCCCCCTTTAACAAAATTCTTAATAGCGAGGATTTGTGTGGAAGAAAGGACTGACATTCATAAAGTCATATAAAACAAAGATAAAAGTAAAATTATTAAACTTAGTGATCAAAAATATATAAATACTTTATTTGATTTGTTCCTTACCATAACCAGTAGCAACCCCTTGAGCCAGGTTAAACATCTCCTTTCCTTTGAACAACTTAGCAGCATATAGCATAATAAGTTTTAATGGGATTGCAAACTGGACTGCAGAAGGGAACATTCATACTGATGAGAACATAGATTCATATACACCCCACACAAACATATATACTACACATACACACTTATATACATATATATATATACATACACTCTTGCTAAACATATACATATACATACCAACACACATATATAAATATATAAGCATGTCATATTTTATGGGTAGAATATTATCAAATATTGTCATATCAAATCTCAATAAGCAGAAACCTGTTTAATGGGTATAATCTCTAAAGTTCTCAGACTGTACACATTTAATACATTTTGAAATCAATTAACAAGCATTTATGAAGCAAATATTAAATGTGCTTAGGATACAAATAAGGTAAAACACAGTTCTTTCCCTTAAGGTATTCACAATGAGGGAGCCCACAATTAAACAACTATAAACATTAAAAATATATACAGACTAGAGTTAAGGTCAGAGGAAAGGTAGTAGCACCAGCATGCATCAGAAAACCCCCTCAGCAAAAAGGAGATTTTGAGCTGAGTCTCAAAATGCTGTTGGGAGTAGATAGTATTGAGGAAGTACGTAGAGGGGTTTGCCCCAGTAGGGAAGACTTGTCAATGGTGAGAGATGAGTATGAGTGAAAGAGAGAGCTCCCTGTTTAAAGCCTCATTTTTTTTCAGAAGATACAACAAACACATACAGAACCTCCCTGTATATTAATTCAGCAACAAAGAAGTATTTGGGGGTGAGAAAAGAAACAAAAATAAAGTTGCTTCAGAATAATAAGAACTAAGTAAACTTCAAATTAATACATTTTCATCAATATAAGCAATGATAATAAAAAAAATTTCCAATTAAACTAGTTGTGGGTAAGCTGTCTATTTAGTCAGTGGTATCTGCATAGATATAACAAATTATTTTACATCAGTACTAATTTAGGTATATGTAGTATTACCAAAGGACATCAGTAATATTGTCAACAGAACTAAAAGGATTTTAGCTTTCCCAGCATTGGCTGAGATCACTCAGTTCTGTCATTAAGCTGAAATCACTTTTTCCTTTTTGAAATAACCAATTAAAGAAAATGTCCTAATATTAAATCCGTGAAAATAGACAGCCAAATACCACATTTCACAGTATAATTTCACATACTATTCAGGTCTACTATTTTGAAAATTTAGAAAAGTGAAGTTCTCTTTTTCATATTCAATGCTGTATTTTTTCCTGAATGGGTAGAAAAACTGCCTTATTTTCTCATGTCTCTTTTATTCCCAGATACTTTACTGTTTACTTAAAAAAGCTATGTATGCAATATTGTTTTATTATCTCTAGAACAACATAAAGCCTTCAAGAAACATTAAATTCCTTTGAAATTGAATTTTCAAAGAAAGATCATCATAGGATCATAGATTATGAGCTGGGATTTTTTAATTCATCTTGTCCAAATCAGTTATTGTATAGATGTGAAAAATGAGACCTAAAGAGATGAAATTATGTGCCCAAGTTTCCACAGGCAGTTAGTAGCAATCTAGATTCAAACCCAACTCCTTTGACTCTAAGTCAAATGCTGTTTCCACTGCTTTTTGATGATTATGGTAATCAGAAGGAATAAAAAAACAATTCCTAAGGATAATATTTGTGTAAGTGTCAGAATTTGTTACAGTAAGTAGTAAAAAATCCTAATTTTCAAGAATCCTTTAGACGTACTGCCTTCAGGATTCTTGTATACTGTCATTTAAAATAGCAGTAAGATTAAGGGAAGAAGAAAATAACATTGGGGCACTCTCTTTATTTAATAAATTTGTGTCATCATAAAATGGTGGAGTGAATCCTAGGTAGAATGAGAAAATATTAAGTAAACATGGTATTTTATATCTCTATAGCTACATAAAGAGTGTTTGTATGAAGACACATCACTAGTCACTAATCACTTACTAAACAGTTACTAACTTGTTTGACAGAAATGATGACTTTATTTTGTGACAAAAGTCTAACTAGTATGTATTAAAGTCTTCAAATTAATAAATTCATCTTTTCAGTGCTAGCACATAGTAGTTGTTTAGTAAATGTGTGTGGATTGACTGAAATCTTAATGAGACTGTTTATTTTACTGAGTAAAAAGAGACAAATGTTTTGTAGTTATAGTACGGCTTAAATCCTAACTTGATCACTTAAAGTCTGTGTGACTTTGAGCAAGCCAGCCTTCTAGAACTCAGTTTCCTTCTCTTAAAATGAGAGAGAGTATTAGATGACCTCCAAGAGTTCTCTTAAAGTTCTAAATCTATGATAAAATATTCAAAGAACATAATTATGCTTTCATTGTATCTTATTTTAAAATAAAGTTCTCTTTTTCCTTCCGAGGAAGCAATCCATAAAATTAATAATTTTTAAAAGACATAAACCCTACCATCTAATACATTCTGCCTTGTCATTTACTAATTTAAGTTCATTTGTATTTTTCCATTGCCAAGCTCCTCACCCCTGACCTCTGCCCTGTGCTCCCATTCTCATAACAAAAAGTTCTCTTCCCCAGGGCTTATGAATGATTCACTTTTCATCTGCTCTGTGTTTATAAACTTTGAACTAGATTTATGAAGAAAAAATTTCAATACATTTTTTTGACTAGAACTAAAATCTAAATACTGAAACAAATGTTCAAGAGGCCAGAAATTTTGACAAGTTTGGATGAGCTAATGTCAGGTATTCTGAACTAACTGTTCTGCTGTTATTTGAAGAGAACCCTCCCAGAACCAACCAGTTTTAGTAGGCAGCAACTTTAGAAATGACTTTACTAATAATATTCTGATTCATTCTGATTGTCCAAATGAATGTATTTCTCAAAAAGAAGCAAGAACGAATTACCTAAGGCCTGGACTATTGGGAATATAATGACCCAATGATTTAGAGAAACAAGTCCCAAATTGTGGAGACTTTCTGGAATTCTGTGAATTTGTCGATTCCATATTGTATTATATTTTGGGGGCTGATAGTTTAGTGGTTGAACTAATTCACAGAGGGCCTCTTTTCAAATTAAATGCTAAAGAAGGAAGCAATGATTGAAGCTAAATACTGGTAATGGCGACTTGCTCCACATTGAAGAAACATTTGTCAAAGTGGACCAGGAAAATATAATAAATAAGCAATAGGACCCACTTTAGAAAGAAAGAAACATGGTAGAAGAGAAAGAATACTGAATCTGGAGCCAGAGGACCGGGATTAACATTCTGCTCTGTAAGGGTGCTACTGTTTAGTCTTGGATTAATCACTTCACCTGCTGAGAGACAGTTTAATTGTCTGCAAATGACAGGTGAGGATATTGAACAAAATGGCTTCTAGTGTGTCTTAAAGCTCTACAGCTACACTTCTATGAAATGGGGAAGGGAAGGGGGAGGCAAAGAGAAGCAAGGAAAACAAGACAATAAGTATTTTTGCATAGCACTGTGCTAAGCCATTTAAAAATATCATCTCATTTGCTCCTTACAACATTGTAAGGTAGGTTGATGATGATGATGATGATGAAACTGTGGTACACAGAAGTTAAATGACTTTTCCAGGGTCACACAGTTATTCACTGTGCCCGCGTGAATTTGAACTCAGGTCTTCCTAACTCCAGGCCCAGCACCCTATCCACGATGCTATATAGCTCCCTTGTTATAATGACCAAACTTGTCCTAGAAGAATAGATAGGAGATCAGTTCATCCTCCTTTTTTTTTTTTACAGGGGTGGTTGGAGAAGGGGTGGTGGTGTTTGTTTCTGATATGTGTGGAACATGGTATACTGTCAGACTTTATTGATGTTGATGTTGGTTAGATTTGCAGAAACATTTTTTTTTCCTTTTTAGTTTATACTTTCTTATATATGATGTCCTCTCAACAGAGGAAGAGGGAAAGATATATTTCAAAATTGAGGTGACAAAAATAATCAATATATTTTTAAAGAAAATAGCTTTATTTGTTTCTTGTTTTTACTTCACAGTCATTTCTGGATATTTCCTAGTACATTCCTCATCCCACTCCATTCAACTTTCTATTTCCTGCACACCCCCAATGAACTTTCTTGTGACAAAGAAAGACAGTTAAGGAAAAACAACCATGCTAGTGATTACACTGATAGGGAATACAATCTCTTGCCCTAGTAATCTCTTATCTCTCTACTAACAAAGATGCACATTTCTTTATTTTCCCCCCTCTGGGGCCATTATTGGCTTTTCATTTGTTCAATATGAGTTTTAAGGACTTTCATTTACTTTGCTATAGTCATTGTGCAATTTATAGTAGCCTTTGAAATGGTAATATCCCCAGTTCAATATCCTCACCGCCCTCCCAAGACTGGAAATTGTGTTCTTACTGGGAAGAGGGAGGAAACAAGTTTAAAATCTACTTAAAATAGTTAAGCCTTACCTATCTCCATGGAGTTTAGCTTATAGAAGATATAACCTTATTTCCTGCTGCAGGACAAATGAGTGGTGATTAATGTGGACAGAGATAAAAATGTTCAATCTAGTCTGGAAGATGCCAGTAAAATATAGACTCTTTGGGACATATTGAGAAGCACAATTAGATCCCAAGATTTCACTGTTTCTCTCTATGATGACACAAAAATTTAATATAGACATTTTGTACAGTATGTATTATTGAACAGACATTTTATGCCTTTGTTTTTATGATTCAGATTGGATTTATGATGTACTTAAACCTCAACAGATCTAATCATACCTTTCAAAAGGAAATGAATTCACTGTGACGTTAACTCTTTGAGATTTCTGGTCTGACTGATCAACAAGACCTTCCTGTGTAGAATCATAACTGGAATAACACAAAAACATAATTATAGGTTTCTGATCATTATTCTACCATGAGAGCATGGCATAGTGGACAGAGAGAAGGCCAGACTTGCATAGAATCAGAAAGACCTGGAGCAGAAACAAAGGTTGTAAAGGAAGTTGTGAAAGGTCATAATTAATGGAAATTGAGGTAAACAACTGTCAAGTTATTAGAGCAGGGTCAAGATAATCAAGTTAATAGACCCTGACAAGAAGTTCAGCAAACAGATGAATGTTCTGTATGGTGTTTTGAAAAAGCAATGACTTTTCAGTGTAAAGAACACAAGATCACAGATTTAGATTCACGCTGAAAGGTTATCTAGCCTAATATGCTCATTTTATAGAAGAGAAGACTGAGGCACAGAAAGGTTAACTTACTTAGGAATGGTAGACAGATAATCACTGAGAAGAGTCAGCATTTGGCCAGGTCTTCTGAATCCAAATCCATTATCCTTTTTACTAACTGTACCATATAGGTTCTCAGAATTTCACTTCAAATTATACCTTCACTAAAACTCCTTGGTAGACCTTGGAAAAGCAAGCACCTATTAAATCTTTACTATATACCAGGCACTGTGCTAAGCACTGGGGATACAAAAAAGGCAAAAATATCATTCTTGCCTTCAGGGAACTCTCAGGGAATGTGGGAGAAAACCTCTGTGCTTAGGACCCATATACATTGTAAATGGGAGGTAACTTAATAAGGAAGGCACTAGTAGTTGGAGAAGGGAGAGAGACTGTCAAAAGACAGCAGGAAAGACCTCTTGCAGAAGGTGGGATTGGAGCAGTCTTGAAGGAAGCCTGAAAAGCAAAGGAAAAGTTCAGGTGGGAGATCTGTCTGGGAATACAGGATAAATAAAAACAAGGTGGGGTGGAGTGGAGATAGGTACTCGTATTACATGCAATGGGAAAAAAAAGAGCCAGGAAGACAGGTTTCTCTGGATAATAACAGTACATCAAGGGAAATAAAATATAGGAAAACTGGCAAGGTGGGAAAGGGTCCATATGTAAAGGGCATTAAAAAACAGAAGATTATCTATTTTAACTTGGAAACAATAGGAAGTCCCTAGACTTTACTAAGGGCAGTGAGATGGTTAAATCTGTACTTTAGGAAGATTACTTTAGCAGCTGAGAGAAGGATGAAACGGAACGGAGAAAAATCTGAGGCAGGGAGACCAATCTGAAGGTTAATCCAATGAGGTAAAGAGGGCCTAAAGCAGTATATCACCCATGTGAAAATAGAGGAGACATATTCCAAAGAGTTTATAAAGATAGGAAGGACAAGAATTGGCAATGCATTTCACATGTGGGGTAAGTGGCAGTGACAACACCTAGTTTATTAGTCAAGGTGACTAATGTAGTAACAGTGATATTAATAGAGAAATTGGGAAGAGAAGATTGGGGGACACTAGAAGGCATGATGAGGCAGTATAGTATAATGGATAAAGCACTGGACTGAGAGAATACTGAAGCTAAAACACTACCTTAAACATTTACTGGTTGTGTGATTGGGCAAATCAGTTATTGTCTCTGTGTTCAAGTTTTTCATCTATAAAATACCACGTTGTGCTTAATGGTCTGTGTCTAAGATCCCTTCCAGCTCAAAATCTTTGATTTAAAAGATACCTATCATCTCCAAGTCTTCTGAAAACTTTGTGACCTGCTTGATTTTGCAGAGAGTATTATGTCTTTCACTCTTTACAAGCATAAGGGAAGTCAGAGAAGAGGAGAAACAGGTCCTCCACATAGCTCCGGTTTCCACCTTCCCTATTCCATGTAAAAGGGGACTCTGAAAAACTCTGAAGGTACAGAACCCACAAAATGACAAATAGAAGCTAACCTTCCACTGAGGATGGCACGACAGGTATTGGCCAGCACAGATGGCTGGGAGCAGAGTCCAGCTCCACACCAAGGTTTTAGCCCCAGGGCAGGCCTGACCAGCCACCTGCTGGAGAGATTCCAGGTCACCAACAGTTGTGGTGGTCCAGAATTATCAACACATAGATGCTAAGGACAAAGTGAGAGGTCAGTGTACTGTGGACTTTGGGAGGCAGTAGTTGGGAGTGCCTCAGCTTTTGCACCCGGGGAGAGAAGCCTCTGAGGAGCCATCCCCACATGGCAGCTTCAGCCCTGGCCTACAGAGTGTAGGAGGACCAAGCGACCAGTCTGAGGGGTAATTGCTGTTGCTTTAACCTGCTTGGATCTGGGTTATGGTCTAGGGTGGAGGTCCTGGGGTATGTGTCCAGCTTGTCAGAGTATGGGGAGGCTTCAGCAAGGGCACCCAACTAATACCTCTGGCAGCTGAGAAAACCTCAGCTTTTTGTAAGAAGCTCCCCTGTCTGGTAGCAGAGTCCTACTGTGGCAAAAAGCACAAAAGTCAAATAATTGGGTGGCAACTTGACCAGGCAAAGGAAACAAAGCAAACAGAAGAACTCAACATTAGACTCCTATTTGGGGGACAAAAAGGATCAAAGCATGAAACAGGAGGAAGACAGTAAAGTCAGAACTCCTGCACCAAAAGCTTCAAAGGAAAGTACAAGCTGGTTACAGGCTATAGAGGACCTTAAGAAGCAGATAAGAGAAGTGGAGGAAAACTTGGGAAGAGAAAGGAGAATGATGCAAGAAAATTATGAAATGAGAGTCAACAATCTGACTGAGGAAAATCACACCTTAAAAAATAGACTAACTCAAATGGCAAGAGAGGTTCAAAAAGGCAATGAGGAGAAGAATGCCTTAAAAAATCAAATTTGCCAGGTGGAAAAAGAATCTCAGGGGCGGAGCCAAGATGGCGGAGTAGAAGCACGACCTTCCCGCGGCTCCGGCTTCCACCTTCCCCAATCCATGTAAAAAGGGGACTCTAAACAAACTTTGGAGCTGCAGAACCCACAAAATGACACAGAGAAGCTAACCTCTCGCTGAGGACAGCCGGGCAGGCCAGCAGGAATCGGCCAGCCCAGCGCTCTGGGAGCCAAGCCCAGCCCCACGCGGAGGCTTTAGCCCCAGGGCGGGCCTGACAAGCCACCAGCCAGAGGGACTCCAGATCAGCAGCAACTGTGGCCGATTCCAGATTTATCAATACATAGATGCGAAGGACAAGGTGAGAGGCCAGTGCAGTCAGGACTTTGGGACCCAGGAAGTGGGAGTGTGTGGCTGTTACCCCCGGAGCGAGAAACCGCTGAGACACCGGCACAGCCTGCCAGCGCCATGTGGCAGCTTCAGCTCCTGGCCTGCAGAGTGTAGGGGGACCAAGCACCAGTCTGAGGGGTCATCGCTCTTGCTTTAACCTGCTTGGATCTCGATTGCAGTCTAGGGTGGAGGTCCTGGGGTGTGTGTCCAGCTTGCCAGAGTGTGTGGAGACCTCAGAGAGGGCACCCATCTAATACCTCAGGAAGCTGAGAAAACCCCTGTCTGGTGGCGGAGTCCTACTGTGGCAAAAAGCCCAAAAGTCAAGTAATTGAGTGGCAAAATGAGCAGGCAAAGGAAACAAAGCAAACAAAAGATTCCAACATTACACTCCTATTTTGGGGATAAGAAGGAGCAAGGCATGGAACAGGAGGAAAACAGTGAAGTCAGAACTCCTGCACCAAATGCTTCAAAGGAAAATACAAGCTGGTTACAGGCCATAGAGGACCTTAAGAAGCAGATAAGAGAAGTGGAGGAAAAATTGGGAAGAGAAATGAGAACAATGGAAGAAAATTATGAAATGAGAGTCAACAGCCTGACTGAAGAAAATAATACCTTAAAAAACAGACTGACTCAAATGGCAAAGGAGGCTCAAAAAGGCAATGAGGAGAAGAATGCCTTAAAAAGTCGAATTTGCCAGATGGAAAAAGAATCCCAGAAGCTAGATGTGGAGAATCATTGCTTCAGAATTAGATTGGAGCAAATGGAAGCTAATGACTTTATGAGAAATCAAGATGCTGTCAAACAGATCCAAACAAATGAAAGAATAGAAGGCAATGTGAAATATCTCATGGGAAAAACCACTGACCTGGAAAATAGATCCAGGAGAGATAATTTAAAAATTATTGGACAGCCTGAGAGCCATGACCAAAGTAAGAGCCTGGAAAGCATCCTCCAGGAAGTTCTCAAAGAAAACTGCCCTGATATTTTAGAACCAGAGGGCAAAATAGAGGTTGAAAGAATCCACCGATCACCTCCTGAAAAAGATCCCAAAAAGAAAACTCCTAGGAATATTATAGCCAGGTTCCGGAATTCCCAGATTAAGGAGAGAATATTACAAGCAGCCAGGAAGAAACAATTTGAATATTGTGGAAACACAATCATGATAACCCAGGATCTGGCAGCTTCTACACTGAGGGATCAAAGGGCCTGGAATGTGATATTCCGGAGGTCAAGGGAGCTGGGATTAAAACCAAGAGTCACCTACCCAGCAAAACTGAGTATCATGTTTCAGGGGTAAATATGGTCATTCAGTGTAATACAGGACTTTCAAGCATTCTTGCTGAAAAAACCAGAGTTGAATAGAAAATTTGACATTCAGGTACAAGAAGCAAGAGAAGCATGAGAAGGTAAACAGGGAAAAGAAATCATAAGGAACTTATCAGAGTTGAACTATTTTTTTTTTTGAAGCAATCAGGGTTGAGGGCTTGTTCAGGGTTGCATGGCCAGTTGTTGTTTCTGGGTGTGGTGCTGGGTGTCTGGGCCCGGATTTGATCCGGGTTGTCCCGGCACTGGAGCCGGTGCTCTTGCTCGCTGAGCCACCTGGCCAAAGTTGAACTATTAACATTCCTACGTGGAAAAACAATAATTGTAACCTATGAAACTTTTCTCAGTAGTTGAAGGGATTAGAAATATATATATATATATATATATATATATATATGTATATATGTACACGTATATATACATATATACGTATATATATGTATGTCTTTATATGAGGGTATGCAGGCATATGAATACATATGTGAATGTGTATATATACGTTTACAGGTATACATAGATAGAGGGCACGGGACCAATTTAACAGGAAGGGATGATACTTAAAAGGTGAAATTAAGAGGTGAGAGGAATATAATGAGAGGAGATGGGGAGAGACAGAGTAGGGCAAACTATCTCATACAGAAGAGGCAAGGGAAAATGGTTACAATGGAGGGGAAGAATAGGAAGGCAAAAGGGAATGGGTCAACCTTATTCCTATTGAATCTGGCTTGAGGAGGGAGGGAAATACACACTAAATAGGGGATCTCACCCTCCAGGAGAATAGGGGGGAAAGGGGATGTGAGGGGGGATGATGGAAGGGAGGGCAAGCTGGGGGGGAGGGAAGTTGGAAGCACCCACTTTTGAAAAGGGACAGGATCAAAGTAGAGAATAGAACAAGTGTGAGGTGGGATAGGAGGGAGGGAAATATAGTCAGTCTTTTACAATACATCTACTATGTTATTGTTTTGCATTAGCCACACATGTACAACCTATAATGAACTGCTTGTCCCCCCAGTGGGGGTGGGTGGCAGGGGCGGGAAGGGAATGAATCTGGAATTGAAAGTTTTAAAATCAAATAGTTGAGTATATATATATATATATATATATAGTGTGTGTGTGAGTGTGTGTGTGTGTATACTATTATTAATACCATCTTACATGTAATTAAGAAAAAAGATATACAGGCACTGAGGCATAGAGATCCACTGTAAAAGTTGAAATGGGTATGGGAGAAAATATGGGAGAGAGCAGATTGGAGGTGGGGATATCCTGTGGGACTGCTGTTTTGGGGGGATGGGTGGGGGTAAAATAGGGAGAAAATTTGTAACTCAAAATCTGGCAGAAACTAATGATGTAAATCAGCAGTTAATAAAGCATTTAAATTAAAAAAAAAGAAAAAGAATCTCAAAAACTCACTGAGGAGAAAGATTCCTTCAGAATTAGATTGGAGCAAATGTAAGCTAATGACTTTATGAGAAATCAAGATGCTGTTAAACAGATCTAAAAAAAAAATGAAAGAATAGAAGGCAATGTGAAATATCTCATGGGAAAAATCACTGACCTGGAAAATAGATCCAGGAGAGATAACTTAAAAATTATTGGAGTACCTGAAAGCCATGATCAAAGAAAGAATATAGAAATCATCCTCCAAGGAAAAATGCCCTGATGTTTTAGAACCAGAGGGCAAAATAGAGGTTGAAACAATCCACCAATAAGCTGCTGGAAAAGGTCACAAAAAGAAAACTCCTAGGAATATTATAGCCAGGTTCCAGAATTTCCAGATCAAGGAGGGAA
Organism: Petaurus breviceps papuanus; assembly: GCF_028583685.1. NCBI lineage: Eukaryota > Metazoa > Chordata > Mammalia > Diprotodontia > Petauridae > Petaurus > Petaurus breviceps. The sequence continues at coordinate 18,096,968 of NW_027186473.1, forward strand.
TATTACAAGCAGCCAGGAAGAAACAATTTGAATATTGTGGAAACACAATCAGAATAACCCAGGATCCTGCAGCTTCTACTCTGAGGGATCGAAGGGCTTGGAATATGATATTCCAGAGGTCAAAGTAGCTGGGATTAAAAACAAAAATCACCTACCCAGAAAAACTGAGTATCATGTTTCAGGGGAAAATATGGTCATTCAGTGGAATAGAGGACTTTCAAGCATTCTTGCTGAAAAAAAATAGAGTTGAATAGAAAATTTGACATTCAGATACAAGAAGCAAGAGAAGCACGAGAAGGTAAACAGGGAAAAGAAATCATAAGGAACTTATCAGAGTTGAACTATTACCATTCCTATATGCAAAAACAATAATTATAACTGATGAAACTTTTCTCAGTATGAAAATAGTTGAAGGCAATAAAAATATATATAAAATGTCTATAAAAGGGTTTGTGGACATATGAATACATATGTGAATGTGTTTATATATGTTTACAGGAACACATAGATTAAGGGAACAGGACCAATTTGATAGGAAGGGATGATACTTAAAAGGTGAAATTAAGAGGTGAGAGAGGAATATAATGAGAGCAGATGGGGAAAGACAGATTGGGGTAAACTATCTCATATAGAAGAGGCATTGGAAAATGGTTACAATGGAGGGGAAGAATAGGAAGGCAAAAGGGAATGAGTCAGGCTTATTCTCATTGGCTTGGGGAAGGAATGAAATACACACTAAATAGGGTATCTCACCCTACAGGAGAGAGGGGGGAAGGGGATGAGAAGGGGCATGATGAATGAGAGGGCAGGCTGGGGGGGAGGGAAGTTGGAAGCACCTACTATTGAAAAGGGATGGGATCAAAGTAGAGAATAGAACACATGGGAGGTGGGATAGGAGGGAGGAATATATAGTCAGTCTTTTATATCTACTATGTTAGTGTTTTGCATTAGCTACAGATGTACAACCTATACTGAACTGCTTATCTTCCCAGTAAGGGTGGGTGACAAGGGAGGAAGTGAATGAATCTGGAATTCAAAGTTTTAAAATCAAATGTTTAAAATATTATACACACACTATTATTAATACTATTTTACACATAATTGGGAAATAAGATATACAGGCACTGGGGCTTACAGATCCACCATGTCCTACTGGAAAATTAGAAAGGAGTATGGGAGAAAATATGGGAGAGAGCAGATTGGAGGAGGGGATATCCTGTGGGACTGCTATTTTGGGGTGGTGGGTAGAGGAAAAAAAGGGAGAAAATTTGTAACTCAAAATCTGGGAGAAATGAATGATGTAAATCCGAAGTTAATAGAGCATTTGAAAAATGAAAATAAAAAAAGAAGGGAAGTCAAAAATAACTGGAAAGAAATTGATCATTTTTTGTTCAGTTTCTGTCAATATAATAAAAATGATAGTAATACCTAAGTTAATTTACAGACATAGCACCATACCTATCAAACTATCCAAAGTTTACTTATAAATCTTGAGAAAATGATAGTAAAATTCAGCCAGAGTAATGAAAGTTTAGGGATATCAAAGAAAATAATGAAAAAAAAATAGGAATGGAAGAACTCTTGAGTCTCAAACTATACTACAAAACATAAATCATCAAAACTATTTAGTCTTTATTTAAAAAGAAGTAAAAAAGCTGACCAATGGGAAAATGTAGGTAAGCAAGACCCCAAACTTTTTGAATGTATGATAGAAGGTAGTACTTGATAAACCCAACTCACACCACTACCATTCAACAACAACTATGGGGAAATCAGGGAAGCAGACAGACAAAAGTTATATTTGGGCCCACATTCCACACCATACATGATATCATATACATACATATGTGTATATATACCATATATAAGCTCCAATTAGCCTAAATATAAACTATCATGGAACAAAATAGAATGGAAGGAGATACCTTTCACAACCATGACTGAGGAAGATAAAGGAAGTGTCAACCTAGATAAAGATAGCACATTAAATTTGTTATAATCAAGGAATATGCAGTTATCTGTAGGTTTTAAGTATAGCTGTCTGCCAGCTAGTACTATCTTCCCATCTAACTCGATATCCTGTCTCTTAGAGATCTCCTTCAGCCCCTGTCACTTCAAATACTTTCTATGGCAATCATGAGGTAGTGGACTTGCTCTATCCTGTTCTAAAATTCACCTTCATTAATGTTCATGGAATTTACAGGGTAGCAGAAAATTTGAGATATTGTGGAAAGTTAAAGTTTAATACTTTGTAATGGCAAGCAAAGAAGTAATTTAGTTGACACTTTGTTTCAGTTCAAGTTTCTTCTGAGCCTTGCCCATGATTGAGAAGCAGAATTTGTGAACCCCACAAGTTGTGAACCCTAGAACCTGTGAACTCCTGTTGCTGATGCAACAGGAATGGGAGGAGCTAATGACCACATATAAAGAGAGGCCCACGCTAGAGAGAGCAGAACTGAGAAGGGAGCTCTTGTGGTGGTGTAATGGGAATGCAAATTTGGAAGATCTTCCCTGCCCTTAGGCTAAAATGCACCTGAAGCCTGGGGAGGGAGGCTTGTTTTTCAGTAGATACTTCTTGATTGGCCAGTGAGTCAATAAGGTTGTTACATTTTCTGAGCCAGGAGAAGGCTATATAAGCCCTGATGTGTAGCTTTGTTTTGGGACTCACTTTGAGAAGTGTTCTGTAATTTGATCTGAATTTTGGGAAGCCGTTGTTGAGAGTCCCCCGGCTTTGAAAAACCCAGAATGTGGAAACCCAGATGTTGACTGGGTATGGATGTAATGGTTGGGCAGTTTGGAAATCTGTCTGCTTGATGTTTCTGTCTTGATAATTATGCCTGTATACTTTGAGATTCAAGGTGCTGACCTTTTCTCCTGAATAAGGTAAATGATATATGTCTGACTGATTAAAGTAAGCTTGTTAACCCATTTTGAGTTGCTTTCCTTTAACAAAGCAGATCCAAGAACCTGTGGTAGCTGCAAACCCTGAGGATGCTTGGGGTGCTTGCTGCTACAGGTGGAGAAGGAGAAAACTTGTGGTACCCTGGAACTCTATGTTTCTGTCTGTGTTGATGTTTGTGATACTTTCTACAGAAGCCCTGCGACCTTACTGGAAGCCTTGAAAGAGGATTTTCTAGTTATCTGTTTGCAGAAGTCCTGGAGAAAGGTTTTGGAAGTCCTGGGACTATACTGATGATTTGTGTTGAGTTCTCAGACTTTGTTGGTGAGTCTGAGTTGATTTCACAGGCAGTTAGTGAATTGATGATGCTGCTGGCAATGTTTATGAATATTATTGTGGCTCTGTTAAGCTTTGTCTTCCCAGAAACAGAAACTGTGAAGGATTTGAGGTGGACTGGACACTGTGAGCTTCAATATGGAACAGGAACTGGACAAGGACCTAGATGAAGAACTGGACAAGGAGTTAGACAAGGAACTGGGAGCTGCCTACCTTTTAAACCAGGTGACAGTTGTGTGAATTCGGGCAGAAGCTGGGACCGTGGAAGAGGAACCATGGAAGCTGAGAGCCAGCCTGGAGTCAAGATTAAAAGATCTCTTCTTCTTCGGTACCTGATGCTGACTGAGAAGATTGTGATTTACTGTGACCTGTGGGTGGAGAACTTTGACCTTTGTATTTTGTGTCCATTAAGGAGACAAACCTCCTTAAGGATGATTGAATTAAGGACTTACTGAATAATTGAGTTACTAAATGATTGTACTTTGTTTAAAACTATGTGGCCACTTTGGTGAAAACTATGTGGCCATTTTAGCAAAAAGTTGTTATGTAATAACATTGTGGACACTGTACTTTGATTTCTGTGAATTTTTTGCCTTGATTTAGTGCTGAGTGAATGGAGAGTTCAATATACTATGTGATTGGAGCCTTGAAACTGTTCATAACAGCAGGACTCTGGAAAGCTACTCATGCTTGGCTTTACATACTTTGATTTAAAAGAAAGTCATCTGCAAATGTACAGGTTAGGAAAGGCATGTCAGATGTAAAGGGAGAGGATATTTGGGATGGAAAACAATAGGGAAAGCCAGAAAAAAAATCATACTAAGTAAATGATCTAATTTATCTTTATCTAAAACTATCCCTAGAAAGAGTTGATTTTTTTCCCCCTACCATTTATTTTTAATATCACTTTGGGTGTTTTAGTGGACTTGCTGGTTCAACAGGTTGACAGTTGTTCATGGCAACATGTTCCCCTTCACATAAGCCAAAAAGACCACCACCAACAATATTTTGTACTTCATTGTTAAAGTATATTTACCAGGAAAAAAATGGAGGCGATTAATCCCACCATATACCATGTTCTGATCAGGCCAAATTCTTCATATGGAATTCATTTCTGTCTGCCACATTTTGGGGGAGGGCATGGATCTCCTAGTCTTTCCAGAGAAAAACCAGGATGCTGAGGTAACTGGAAATTATGTTATATAATGATCAGTTGAAGAAAGTGAAGGGGTTAGTCTGAATAACAGAATACTTAGAAGATGGAGAACATGATAACTATGTTCAAGTGTAAAAAAGACTATCAGGTGTTAGAGGAATGATACTTGTTCTATTTGGCCTCAAAGGTCGGCTATAGGAGCAGTCAGTAGAAGCTGATAAATACTGATTCCCACTCAATATAAGTATTTTTTTAATTCCTCAAAATCATAGCTATTCAAAAGTGGAATGGGCCATTTCAGGAGGTAACAAGCTAGATGTCTTTCTATAAAAGGCAACTTGTTATTAATATTGAGAGATTGCTGTTTAGGTAGAGATTGAGTTCCTTTCCAACTGAGAATACATGATTCTTAAGTCCATTACAGACTTTAATGCAAAACAAAGCTCTATAAATCAAATTCGCCTAAAATATGTCAGTATTGGGGAAAAAAATCACATTCCGTCAGTTTTCAGACATCTTTTTTTTCTTTCTCAGGCTAAAACTGACAGGTTATAAAAGACAGTCACTTTTGGTTTCTGTCTTAATTCAATTCAACAAACGTACATTCAGAACCTAACAATAATAGCTCTCATTTCTATGACTCTCCTCTTCACAATTCTCTAAGGTAGGTAATGGAAGTTTCATCTTTCCATTACATTTGAGGTAGTGTAATTCAGAGAGAATGAATTACTTGTCTAAAATAAGGTCAATAATTGGTGGAGGAAGCATTTAATTCTTCTGAATCCATTACATTGCCCTTATAAGATATGTGAGATACTGCCTACTATGTGCTTAAGTGTTTCAGTGGTTAATAACTTAACAATCTGGAACCACAATTGAATTATACACTTTCAATTACAAACACACACACACATTAACACACATACTCAATTGCATTTTTAAAAGTGTTTAATTAAAACCTATAGTTGTTGTTCTTTTTTTACTTCTCAGGAGACTGTAATGTTTTTGGACATGTTTTTATCCATCACAGTAACTGGCAACCAAGCCTGCTACTATAAATCAAAAAGTAAAACTTGATTCCAGGAAAGAAAAAAAAATCCCCAGTTCACTTGCTCTCCCCTCTCTTCTCTGTATCTGTGATTCTAACTGATCCTGACAAGCTGCCCACCAAAACTTGAAAGAGGACACCTCATTTATTTTGAGTCAGAGTTAAGAACATGAAAGTATTTGACAATGGCTAAACTTCAACAAATTCCCATGCATTTCCATATGACTGCTAAGCCTTAATTCCCCTGGATTTTGAATACATGAAGATCTGACCAATTTACCATTTGTGCATTGCTAATATTAGCACACCCACACCCCTCCCCACCTTCCCTTTTTTTTTTTTTTTGTTCTGCAAAAGAATACTAGTCATCAATGCAAGGAGGTTGGGACAATAGCAAACCTTATTAGGAGAGAAGAGGGTGGGAGTTATTCTTTGTTCACATAACTGTAGTTTTGTTTTATGGCTCTCTTCCACAGTCAGGAACAGCTCTGCTACCAACTAAGTGACATCATTGTTACAAAAGGTTGACCCTGGGGATACTTATTAGCATGAGAAAGCCTAGTCTCTATGGTAACAAGGAGCATTCAAGGCCATGGGGTCATTTTTCAGTTGCATTCCAAGGAGAGTTTAGTCAGCTGATGGCATCAGTGCTGGCAAGATTGTCAGTAAGGGTAGCATTCAACAAATTCTTGTCTAATTCTAATTCTGTGAGAAGATGAGGCTCTCAAAGAGATGAGTGAGCCATGATCTCCATCTGCCTAAGGAAATAGTATCCACAACTGGGAACAGTGACTGCACCAAAACATCAAAACAAAAAGTGATCTGCATTATATATACCATTGAGTTTTCTTTCCCTTCTGAAATTTGTTAAGATTTTTTAAATTGCCCAATAAATCCGTATTTCTTTGATTTAGCATTATATAATGAAAGCTAGATTAGCTTGTCAGTATACAAAAGGTAAATAAATTATGGAACCATCCAATTTAATTTCATTGAAAGATGGTTTAGTCATGGGGAAAACATGACCCATCCTTTTACTGGACCATCATTTCATATGATTTGTTGTTATTGTTATTTTTCTTCAATCTTGAAGAGGACCATGACATCAGGGAGGTGATGCCATGCCATGCAAGTGTATTGGATTTAGTTGAGTGAGGACTGTGCAAAGTCACCAGCCTCACTTTCTCCTCCAGAGCCATCTGTATCTAGTAGCAAGATGTAGATCAGGATGACTGAAGATGATTTAGAGAATGATGGAACCTCAGAGGTCTGTTAATCCATTTGCTTTATTTTACATGTAAGGCTCAAAGAGATAAGATGACTTCCTTAGGGGCGGCCAGGTGGTGCAGTGAATAAGAGTGCCAGCCCCGAAGTCTAGAGACCCGGGATTGGTTCCGGCCTCAGATAGGTAACACCCACACAAAATAACTGGTGTGTAACCTTGAGCAAGTTACTTAACCGTAATTGCTTAAAAAAAAAGATGACTTCCTTTAGCCAACCCCAGGATATAGTTTACTGTATTATTGCTGTAAAAGTTTACTATACCATTGTTGTAAGAAAAGGGGGACAGAAGAACATAAATGAAATCAACTTAGGAAGATTTCAGAATTTTTATCAAAGCAGTGACAATTTGTAACTACAGAACACTCTTGATGAAACATATCTCTCATTGCTTGGCAAAAATATATAGCATAAATCCATGTATTTTAAGACAGTGATAAAGTGTTGATTTGTTGTTGCTTGACTATAAATATCTGTGACAAGGAAAAACTGCTTGGGATGGGGGTTGGCATGGGAGCAGTTAATGTGTAGTAAGAAATGGGAAAAAAATGTCAATATAACATTAAAAGTGTAGAAAAGAGCACAAAAAGAAGCACAGAGGGGGACATAAGTAGAACAATTTTGTTATATTTTGAAAATAATACACATAAATATTTTAAAACTATAAAAAGTACACTTTCTTGCTCTTCTGTATATATTGAAAGGTTTGTGTCAGTTGATTATTACATTTATAATCAAAGACAGGATTCTTTAAAGTAATTTGAACATAATTTCTGTCATAATCTTATCTTTTTCATTGATACATTCCTCTCTAAAATGGAAATGAGGCAATTTTATGCATTACAATGACTTAGTTTTTCCATTTAAAAAAATGGGGGGGGGGATTAGGAGAGAGAAAAGTAAATGTTTATTCATTGAAAAGTATGTAAAAAGGAAAACACTACTTTATAGTCTACACTTAACAAAGCAGTAAACATAATAGTGAAAATGACAAACTCTTATTGAGTTCATGTGAAACAATGCATTCAAAAATCCAATTGTCCTGACTGAAATTGTTGGTTATTAACTTAGAATTCCTGCCCATCTTTTTTTTTTTAACCACATGTAACAGGCATATAGGAGATATTTTTACAAGAAGTCAGGTTGACCCCTGTGTAATGAGAATGGGGATTTGAAGATCTTCCCTGCTCCTTAATAGACCTGTAGGGAGTTTGAAGACCTCCCCTGCTTTGAAAGTAAAGTCTGCCCCCTAATAGTCTGTGGAGCCTGTGGTAGGAGGAGTTTTGCTGAAGGGAAGCAAAGCCCGCAGGAAGCTGTCAGAACTAGCCAGACTCAGGGGGGGGGGGGGGGAGTGAAGAGGATATTCATTAAGGTTTGTGAGTAAATATTGATTTTGTATTGGTTTGTGGGAAGGCTGAAGGATGCTGTGGCTCTCAGCATTATTATAGCTTCTAAATATCTTTGGTACTATGGTGGAATCAGCTTACTGGTTTGGGGATTTAATTTTCTGGTATCTAAATAAATTTTTCAGTTCTATCCTCTATCTGGAGAATCTGGTATATTTTGAATCCGAACATCATGCAATACTTACAGTCACCATCTTTATCATGATTGTAGGTGCTGTAAATATTGCATTGGTGCTACACCCTGCTAAATTGATTGTTTCAGGAGCATTGAAAATGTCCCCCAAAGTCTTTAACCCAATAGCTAATAACTAAAACTTTTTTTCTCCCTTTAACCCAAACAATGATATTGCTTAAGTGCCAATACTAATGGAAGATGCAATACTTTATTTGCAATTGCATGTGCAATCATCTTTTTAAAAACTGTATTGTTATAGAAATATTTATTTTATTCCATACATTAAAAATAAATAAATAAATAAATAGAAAATGCAAATAACAATGGGAGATGCAGTACTCTAAATTATGTCTTTTATACAGTAGTTTGAAAGGAAAAATATTCATAAGTGTCTTGGAGAGATCTGAGGACCTTGGGAGTCTGAGTGGAGAAAGGTTCATGGGAGTAAAGGTAGAAAAGAGATACAGAAGGAAGAGTCTGAAAGCATAAGGGAATAATTTACCCATCTAACCCATTATTCCCAGAAAAATAGAACCTATTTCTCAACAACTTTGTAGAGCTAAAAAGAAACACTGACTGGAAACCTAGTACTAAAGACTAAACATAGAGAAGAGAGATTATTTTAAGACAGGGATGTCCTGGAGCCAACTCTAAACAGCCAGAGATTAATTTTCAGTGTAAGTATTTATACTTTGGAAATAAGCAATCATTGTTTTATTGATTGTTTAAACTTAATACAGTATGGAGAAAATGTTAAAATACAAATTAATCTTAAAAGTGTTTCTGAACCACTTTTTTTTTTTGAAAGACAAACATTTACCAGCACATGCTAAGGATGAAGGGAAAGGAGAAATAAAAAGTGGAACAGAGAGGAGAATAAGAGAAGGAATGATAAAATTAATGATTTGTGTATGAGGACTAGATAGATATGAGAATACTAAAATTCTTCATTTAGTGTAGTTTAAAAGTTCAGCCAATTATTATACTGTAACTCTCACATAATCTTCCATCCACCAGAAGTGCCACTTATATGTGGAACCAAACATATTAAAAGAAAAAAAGCTCAGCTTTACAAAATCATATGTCCAATCATAGTTATAAGACTGAAAGAATGTTATTAACTCAATATGCATGTTTATAATTTTCTACTCTGTTACATAGGTTCAGGCAGAGAGATCTATATTTTCCTTCTGTCTCATTCTTCTGTGTAAAATTTCTCATTTCTCAGTTTAAAGGAGTCTTAGTTATTCATTAAAAAAATAAGTGAAACCATCTAGGCACACTCAGATTTCAAAAATAAATTACACTTAATTACAATACAGAAGGTATTCCTATATTATATAGGAATTTGTAAAGAAATATGCGGTCTTTCAATTATTTTAATACTACTTAACTATAATTTATCTTCATTGTTAAGCCAGCCAACCTAAATAAGAAATAAAATAGTTTACACACACACACACACACCATTTTAAAATTGTTTTTGAACATGCACCAAAATCATCCCATAGTTGAGAGTTGGCTCAGAGGTAATACTTTGGCAGCCTGAATAGTCTTTTCTTCTTCCTTAAAGGATCAGAAACCTAGAGCAGTAAAATAATTTATAGGTGATTTGGTCCATTCTCTAATTTTACATATGAAGAAGCAGAGGCCTAGAGAGCTTAGGACTTTCCCAAGAAACATAGAGCCAGCATTCAAAGTCAGGTCCTTGGATTCCAAATTTAGCACTCTTTCTCTGGCACTGCAACCCAACCCCCTTCCTTTCTCTTATGTTGTGTGAAGGAAAGGTGACAGTAGGTTACTGAGTTAGAGGGGAAAAAATCAGTTAGCATTTTTTCCCAAGCTTTCTTTGAGTTTAGACAACTGATTGGTTTTCAGATGAATTTTCAAGCTCTGCATGTATATAGTCCTTAATGAGCACTAATGCCCTGACCTTATTTGAAGCAAGCACTCTGAAGAAAATTTACTGTCAAATGAAAATTACACTTAAAGCATCTGGAGCACTCTAAGTTTCTTTATCCTTGTAAAAAGAAGCAGAATTATCAGACTAGTTCCTGCATCTTTATTTGTCTTTTTGGAAGAAAGAGAATGCTAACCTTTAAAAAAAAAAAAAAAAAGGTTAAAGGAAAATTAGCATTCTAGAAGAGTAAAGATTGACAGCTCCCAATAAGCCAGGAAGGGTTAAAGGAGATGAAACTCTTTAAGGAAGACAAAGCAGCAGCATTCTCCAAGTTTGCCAATGACCATGTTGACTATACAAGATAGGAAAGGATTTGTCCTAGCAACTTAACTCGTTATCTGTTCTCTTCCTAAATTATTATTGATTGTTAGCCTAGCTCATCTCCCCTGATACCCGACTCCCAAAAATGATTATTTCTAGAAAAGGGAAGACAGTCCAGTATGAATCTAAACATATATAAATCATACACAGATGACTTGGAGTCAGGAAGACCTGAGTTCAAATTCAATTTTTGGACATATGTTGTCTGTGTGACTCTGAGAAAGTCACTTATTCTCTGTTTACCTCACTTTCTTCATCGGTAAAATAATGATAACACCTACATCCCAGAGTATTCTGAACATCAAACAAAATGTTGTGAGGGTCAGATAAATCCACAGAGTGCTTCAAAGAGAAGCTGATACATTGTAGGTCCTTAGTAAATGCTTGTCCCCTTCTCTTACCTTTCAAAATGTTTAAAGTTGTTCATACATATCTCCTTGAGGAAATAATAAATTCCTTGGAAAAGGGGAACACTTAACTTTTGTTCTATTTCCCATAGTTGTTAGCCTTACACTAATACCTGCTAGGAGATCCTACAAATTCTAATTTAATAGGTTTGCTATGAAGTCCATTTTCTGTGAAAATATTTTGAAGACACTATGGAGAGCCACAAAAGTGTTGCTATTCCATTTTTATTCATTGATTCATTCAATAAACATTTATTAAGTCAAGGAATTAGATATATGAAGACAAAAATTTGATAGCCCCTGTCATCAAAGAACTTGCATTTCTTTTCAGGGTGAAGCAACAAATAAATGGGAAAAAAAAGAAAGAGATGCAAAATAATTTGGGAGGGGAGGATATAATCAACTAGTGGATCAGAATAGGCCTCCTATAGGATGCAACTCTTGTTCTGGGCTCGGAAAGAAGTTAGGGATTCTGTGAGGCAAATATAAAGAGTAGGTACATTCGTGGTATGTGGGATAACTTTTGACATGTACAAGAAAGAATAAGTCAGCAAGTTGGGCTATGAGGTAGAATGGGTTTTTAAAAAGTCTAATTTGTAATAAATATGGAAAGGTGGGCTTTCATATCAGTGTAGCAGCAAGCACCCCAGCATCCCCAGGGTGGCTGCCAACGCATTCTTAGATCTGATTTCCTAAAGGAAAGCAACTCAAAATGGGTTAACGATCTTGCTTTAATCAATCAAACATATATCATTTACCTAGTTCAGAGGAAAAAGGTGAGCATCCCGAACTTCAGAGTATACAGAGCTTACAAGCACAAGTTACAAGACAGAGAACATTTCAGCACACAGGCTTGCAAACTGTCCAACCATTACATCCATACATAATCACAGTTACCAGAGAAGGAAGCATCAACATCTGGGTTTTCAAAGCTGGGGGGCTCTCAATGGCTGTCCAGAGTCCCATCTGGTCAAATCACACAACACTTCTCAAAGTCAGCCCCAAAGCAAAATCTCACATCAGGGATTATATAGCCTTCTCCTGGGTCAGAGAATGTAACAACCCTCTTGACCCATTGCCCAATCACAAAGCACCAAGGTGTGGGCATTCCTGAAAAACAAGTCTCTGACTACAGGCTCCAGGTGCACTTAACCTAGGGGCAGGGAAGATCTTAAAAATTTATATTCCTATAACAATTAGGAAAACAAATTATGAAGTTTAAAATGCAAACAAAGGAATTTGTATTTATCCTACAGATCATAAGGTACTATTGAATTACTTGAGCAGAAGATCTGCATGATGAGACCTAAATTTTAGGAATACCAATTTGGCAGCTATATAAAAGATGGATAGGAAAGAACTAGAAGCAAGGGAATGACTTAGAAGTCTTGTCTTTTATATCCAGAAAGAAGAGATTGTGAGCTGAACTATGATTGTGGGCTGGCAAGGGGAGAAAAGGGACAAGATGAAATAGAAGTTGGGGAACCATAATTGAAAAGAGGTGCTAAAATTGGATGTGGGAAGTTTAGCAGAAGAGTAAAATATGGTTCTGAGATGATGGATCTAGGACACTGAAAGAATGGTTGGACAGTCTTCTTTAGAACAGGGTTCATCAGTGGAGATAATGAGTTCTGTTTGCTGTCAGATGAATTTGAAATATCTTGAGCACATGCAATTTGAAATTTCCAATCGATAGTCACCAAAGTAGCTCAGGAGGAAGACTAGACTTGGATATATAGATATGAGAGTAATTTCCAGAGAGATTCTAGTTGAACCTATGAGTGTTGATGACACAGAGAGTATATAGAGAAAAGAGAAATCTAGAAAACAGCACTGGTGTATATCCACACATAGTGGCTGAGACATGAAGGATATTCTAATAAGGAAGACTAAAAACGATTTGTCAGTGAGGTGGGAGGAGAAGTAGGAAGGTGCAGGGCCATGGAAATGCAGGAAGCAGAGTCATAGAAATAACATCACACTATAGAGTCAGTAATATTCAATTCAAATTTTTTTTTCTGCAATGATAACTGTGATGGATTTGCACCAATTTACCCACAGTCTCTCAAATTCTATGCCATCAGGATATGCCTAATATAACTGGACTAGAAAACTGGTTAGAGTTTTTATCTCTAAGATGGAATGGAATTGGTAACTGGCCTAGATATAGATCAAGTCAATAAAATTTGCATCATTAACACTGTGCTCTAATCATAAATAGTAGAAGGTTACAAATGTTCCTGCATATGTTTAAACCATTACACTTTTATAGCTTTGGAAGGAATTGTATTTAAGGTTTCAATTACAGAGTAGGTGATTTGAAAATAAAGCAGAAATATTAAGTTGGAAAAAGATGGAAATAGTCAATGCTGGAGTGGCTGCCAAAAGGCAGGCACATTAGTACAGTATTGGTTGAACTGGACACACTCATAGACACACACACACAGACACACACAGACACGATAAAAAAAAGAACT